>NC_054384.1:60333375-61066500 GCF_017654675.1 Xenopus laevis
CTACCCGGGCCATCACAGAAGAGAAATGGCAATGAGAGAAAAGGAACCAGAATGAAAAGATGAAAAATTAATTGATGAAAAAGCCAGAATGAGAAAGGGAAAAACAAAGGCAATATAGGGCAAAGCCACATAATGGCAGAAAACCAACAACCTTGTTTTTTTACATTTACTTAACATATTTCAAGTGAAAGTGTATTATACCACTTTTTCAATATGAGTTCAATTAATAGGGCTTGTGCTGAAAATAATTTTTGCCTATTGCTTTAATAACAAAAATGCCCTTGTTGTTTTACTTGAAGAAACAGGGAAGTTGACGCTACTGCTTATCTGATTCTTGCTAGGTGGATAATTAGATCAGTGCAAAGATAAAAGGCATTTAAGGCCACGTAATAAACACCATGCATTTTTTTGACAAATGTAAGCCCTGTTCATTAAAGTGATACTGAACAAGGAGATATTTTCAGAAAGTGCAGTTTGCCACACGCAGATAATTAAGGAAGGCATTAGCATATGGGATTGTAAAACAAACCATTCACTGTCATTTAATGAAAGGTCAGAAACAGGCATAAAAAAGTAAATGTTTGCTTCAGCCTTGCTGTTACTATGGGAACGTGTTACACAAAATAGAATTTGTTAACTATTTAGTTTAAGAATGGATAGACGCACCTCTAGCGACCAATGCATATGAAATGGATATTTAATACATTACCTTTCTGCAAGATCTCCAAGTGCTCCCATAAGATATCTCCCACAAAGTCTGGTGCCAGTTCTAGGAAGCATTCCTTCCCCAGGGCACATAATGCTGCTCCGCTCATACAGAACTTCTGAAAGTCCACTCCTTTCAGAGTAAATTCATTCACTGCCCACGAGACCCACTCTCTCACATGCATGTCTGTCCATTCTCGGGGATCTGACCAGAACAAATGGAATATTAGAAACAAATTTTAAAGTTTAAAAGGGATGGTCGTGGTTTTTATGGTGTCGTTTTTATTACTATATTACACTGTTTACACTGCAAATAATGTAAAATCTCATGCCTAACCCAACAAGTGTATTTTTTTTAGTTGTAATATTGGTGTGTAGGCAGCCATCTCAGGTCATTTTGCCAGAGCCAGAACTTCAGGGTGAAACTACTTTCAGGCAGCTATTGTTTCTCCTACTCAATGAAACTGAAGGAGTTGCAGTGGGACATGGATCAGTACAGTCAATGTAAGGCATCCAAGACCCTTATGTTATCTGAATGGCACAGGTTCCCAGACTGTGGGGAATGTGGCAACAATGTATCAATCTTCACATTTAAGGAAATCAAATGCCAGTGATTCTTTTAGTTTAGGAATGTAGTTAAGGCTGCAGTCTGCCCACAGACCCATAAACCAAACCTTTACTGGAATCAGATATGGAAATATATAATGTTACAATCTGAAGAAACAGTACAGAGAACAGAAAAGGGCTCATTTATGAGCACAGCCAAAATTGTATTGGCTCTAAAAGTGCATGTACTAAGGTACTTGTATCCAAACACACTTCTTGAAAATTTTATACACTTGCCCCAAAAACCATCAGTCTGTCCTGCTTCTTGGTTAAATCATGTGCAAGTGAACATATCATCCTTAGTGAACTCAGCTACTGCCAATTTGAACTTGGCACTAATTCCAGAGTTCCTACAGTGGGTTGTGTCAATAGGAGGAACAGAGTTGCGCCCAAAAAAAAAAATCACATGCAAATGTAATTTTACATTTCTGTAAATGATACAATCCTGACTCTGAAATGGTAATCATACCTTATGCTGAATTATGGGAATAACTGCTGCATTATGGGTAAAACATTGCAATGTATATATGAAATTGCACTATGCACAGACTATACAATGAAGATGTTCCATAATATCTGTACTTGGCCTTTCCTCTAGTAAGCCACCTTGAAATCAAGCGTTGCCATTCTCTTAACACTCAAGTCACACAATGTCACTCTGACCATGCTTAGCTGGTGTACACAGAGGGAGGATTTGAATAAAGAAATTCTTGATAAAATCTTTTGGAGTGCTGGTCCATGAAATCTACATACCATGTTTGACCAAGCACCCATCTTGGATTGTGAAGGAAAGAGTGCAGGTACTTACAGGACTATATAGATATAGATATAGATATAGATATATATACACACATATATATATATATCTTAATCTATAACATGCTAAAAGTTAGTCTAAAGTTAGTCTAACTACCCCATTTAACTACCTTGCATTGAGAATATAACAAGCATCTGTTTGCAACAGCACAGAACAGATGTTACAAATTCTATCTACAATTTAAATTTGTATTGTAATACTGTGAATTAAAGTGGTATGGCTTACCAATGGGGATCCCTAAACGTTGTTGTTCCTTTGTAAAGCCACTAAAAGTGGCACGTAGAGCTTGAGACATCATCTCTTTACTACTGGGTGTCAGAAGCGGGACATCTGCACATTCCATATCTAAAAGCAAAAAGATTTTTTATGAGTTCAAAACAGGGTTATATGGCATTCTGTGTAAGGTGTGATCAAATATAAAGACTCTAAAACTGATTCTCCTTTACAACTGCCCTGTAATATAGTCAGTCAACAAGTTTGACAGGGCTGGGTAAAATACAGTTTTATTGTCTTTATTGGTCAATGGGGATTATTTACTAAAATCTGAAAATTTCTCAACTCCGTGCACATTTTTACCATATTTATCAATACATTTACTTGAAAAAAATCTGGTGCAGGAAAGGACCCAATAAAATTGTAAAAATAACCAAATTGTATATTTTTTTTGGATTATCGCCCGAAAACCACAACTTTTTCAGAATACTGTACGAAACCCAATGCAAATCATGATATCTTCTAATTGTAAATGGGACTTCTGCCATTGACTTCTACATTACCTTGGCAGGTTTGAGATGGAGTACTTTTCATTTAACAGCTTCAGGGTTTAATAAATCCTGAAAAATTTGAGGGTTTTTTTTAACGAAAAATGTAGTTTTTTCCCCTTTAAAACTCCAACCAGAGAAAAAATCCGACCAATAAAGAAGTGTGTGTGATTTTTCTAAAATTTAACAATCCATTACGAGGGCATCTTGGGATAGCTTTGTAGAAAGAATTGGTTGTGTTAAAATGCTTATCTTTACATAATTATTATTCTCTTTATCTAACTATTCATGAGCATCTAGTGCAAAAACAGTACCAAATCCCTGAAAGTATAAATAAAACATTTGTAAAATACTTAATTCACTGCTGCTAGTGTTGTAGTATACTGTACCTCTGGCCACACATCTGTACAATGGATACTGTTTTAACAAATGGACCTATTTGTTAAGGACATAAGTGATCTCTCCACATCTTTTTTTGACATATGCGCCCTGACCTGTGTCCCCAAGACTACTGGCTGACAGATAAAGGTCAGTTATACAGTACACACTCTGTGTCTCTTATCACCTCTTATGTGACACCCTGCCCTGTGTCTCACATCCATCAATCTTGCACAGCAAGAAAACAAAAGACCACTGACATCTGTGTGAAGCAACATAATAAAATCCAATCAACCTGCTTTATCCAGATGCTACGTATAAGAATTTTACAGTAGGGGTTTTCAAATTCCAAGCATTAAAAGGACTGATATTGTGCTAAAGTGAAGTTCTTGACAAGACTGTTGCTCTAGATTTGACATGCAACATGGACGTTACCTGTAAAAATATGGCATTACTAGATATAGTATTTTTTGTACATCAGGAGTGCCCATACTTTACTAATGCGAGGTCTACTTTTAGTGATGTTGTTCCATTACAATCTACATCCTTAAAATCATTGTTAGCATTCTGTTCCATGGACAATATTACTTAAATATTATTCTGATGTGAAAATGTTATTGCTACATTTAACAAATAACTATTTCTTACATAACCTTAAGAATAAACAGAATAACAGAACAGAATAAACATCTGAATGAAACAGGAGGATTTAGGTCACAAGCGGTTTGTTGAAAGTGTCTGGAGATCTACGGATCACTAGCTAAAGGTCTACTTGTAGATCCCAATCTACTTTTTGGGCACCCCTGCTGTACATCATACTCAAATGTACTAAAGTTGATGCATTTGAAAGCACTGCACAGAATGCCTGCTATGAATAAAACATTGCGTAACATCTTCCAAGAATACAATGCTGTGTCATGCAAGGGTTGTGTGCCAAATCCACAAATCAGTTCTTTTAAAGAACATGACAAATCAAGATATACCTCTAGGAATACGTGTTTGCCAAATCCTCTCAGCAATTTCCGTGCCAGACCAGGAGCATAACACCCAGAAATACTATGCTATGGAGTGCCAGATAAAGAATCTACCCTAGTTCATGTGAGTGAAGAGCTTGCAGGTCAAGCTACTGCATTCATGGCTTCTGGACAATTATTACGACTTGTTCTGTTTCACCGAATATCAGAGGAGTGAGCCAAAATTTGCTGCAGGTCTCAGAAGTATACGAAGTATTAATCTCTATTAAGTTACTGAATGCAGTTCTGGCTATTTTTTCTTCCATATCACAATCCAAGATGTCTTGCACAATATAGTTTCCTGACAACAAAGCTTGCATAAAGTGACGCTGATGAGTTTGACAGGACATTGTCAAGAACTCTAGTTAAGAAGGACAGCACAGAGCCAAGCTATGTTTGCTTGGCTAATTTAAATCACAATGGAGTATTGGACCTGAAAGTAACAGTGGTCTAAGGGGAAAGTTATGAGGGAAGGTTTAAAATAAATAAATAAAATAGTACAGTGGTTTTTATTACCAGCGACACAATACTAGGAAACTTAAAGGAACACATTAGTATTATTATGTTACTGGAATGGCTTTAAGGCAATACTAAGATATATTTTCGCTAAATCAAAAAGTACTGGTAAGAAACAGAGACAAGGACACAATTAATGTATATATAGGTCTTTAATAAGGAAAACTGAAATGCCAGAAACAAACTTTTTCTTTCTCAGTCAGTTTAACAAGTTTCTCTTTGGCCTATTTCTTTTATCAGCAAAGAATTTTCTTGTTAAAATATCAAACCAGTGCTATGTTTGCATGACCTCCGATTTCCTGTATGCGGTGAATAGGCAGGTCTTGTGAAGATGGAAAAAAAAAAGAGTTACCTCAGTACCACCTCATTAGTCTTAGCTGGCTCCATATATAACTAATAACATTTATTTGTGGACTAATCCTTACATCACTGTAAAACTCTATTTTTTTGTTATACAATAAAAGTGACTTGTAGTCAGAGGCAATCTGATGAATTATTTCTTACGTACGCCAACATATGTAAGGATATCACATCCCCCAGCAGTAGCGTAACTAGAGTGCGCCGGGTCCCCCGAGAGGGGCCCGGCACACTCCTGTCCCCATCCTCCCGCCCACTTCCCATCCCTGCCCTGACTCCACCCATGTCCCTCCCCAACTCCACCCACACCAACTTGCACCCCCTTCCTCGCCGGTATGAGAGCAGCTGGGGAGGAGGGAGATTTCTTATTAGCTATAAAGAAAGCAGACCCCACAGTGCAGAACCCCCTGTTCCCGTGCCCCACTGAGTTAAGCCACTGGCCCCCAGAACAGCAGGATTGAAGGAACAATCTCTCTAGTGAGTCTAAGCTGGGGGTGGCTTAGGGGCATTTTTGTAAAGAATGCAGCCTTTCAGCGACATTTACCAATTCCTACTGACTATAGAAACATATAAGTATCATTTTTATATCTAGTTCACACTTTATTTGAAGATAATACATTAGTACGTTATTCACTATATTTTACAGTTTATCATTGTTTATGTAGGACTGCATCAATGTGCCAATGCGGACCCCACCCAATGGGATTTTAAAACATCCCTGATATATGTCTGGTCAATTTTTGGTTAGATATCTATTGGAGAGGCCATCTGTGAGGACTCATACACAGCAAAAAAATTGCCATCTCGGGGGCTGAATCTGAAGTGTCAACCTGCCTGCATATGGCCAGCTTTCATGGGATGTACCATGATCTTCCAGGATAATAGGACCTCAAACTGCTTTTTTTTTTTTTTTTTTAAAAGTAAGTAATGAATTAAAAACCTGTGTGCAATATACTACAGGCATGGAATGCATTAATCTCTAAAATACAGGATTGACTATTAGGGATGGGCCGAATTTGATCCATTTCGCAAAAAAATTTGCCGCTGGCGAAATGTCAGACGCCCATTAAAGTGTATGGGCGTCCAAAAAATTGTCGATTGACGAATTTTTTTTGACGCGCGTCTTTTTTTTTCGCACGACGCCATACAAGTCTATGGGAGTCATTTCCACAGCGAAACAAGGCAAAAAAAATTCACCCATCCCTATTGACTATAGAAATACTGTATATGGTGTACCCAATACTAGATAGTAACTAAGCTGGGTAAATCAAGCAAAACAATCCTAATGGCTTATTCCCGCCCATTTTTAAGGCATGGCGATCAAGTTTACATAAAGACTCCTCAGGCCCCAGGCATTCAGTTTTGGATAATGGACTCCATATTTGTACACTCATTGCCTAATGAGTATTCTCTTGTTACTAAAACCTCCATACTAAGTTTTCCAGCAATGATTCCATAGAATCAATGCAGAATCTGCAGTCTAACAACCACCGAGGCAAGCAATAGGTAACACTATTTTAGGTACTAAAAACAGTATTGTAGCCTGAGGTGACAACAACAGACATCACTTTCAAACCCACCCCTTTCTAGATGTTAATATAAGCACTACTGTCTTTCGTTTTCATTTCCCATTCAACAACAATGGGATTTTTGTATCTATTATTAACGTACAGCGTCCACATCCCCAATAAAAGCTGATTATACTGTACATCTGCACTAGCCATAGCAGTGATGCAATCAAATGCAATGGAAAGATAACCGTAATACAGCCAGCATGCGGAGAACCTTATCACAAATAAAATAATCCTACCTATTCTATAGCAGCAATAAAGCACACTTTCTTGTTCTGTAATAGGTTTATAAAATCACATCTCTCACAATGTTTATTTGTCCATTTTAAAAGAATCACACCTTCTCTATTGCAAGGCAATGATCATTACAGTGGGATGTGTGAATGACAGGCCTTCTTCCTCATTACAAATGTGGGAAAGGTAATAAGAACAGTATTTCTATTTACAAAGAAATACAAACAATGTATACACTGGGTTGTTGAAAACAGCACAAAGTGAACATTTACAGCCATTTTTGGTCTCTATTGTTGACTTCCTTCAAATATTAAAGTAGCTCTTACTTTGAGCTTTAGTAAGAAGAAGAATATTTTCTTCAGTCAGTTACTAACAGCCATGATTTCATGAATTTCTTAGAAAACTCTCTTTATAGCAGCTACTTTGGCAATGCTTGAGCATTATGCCATAAAGTGACTTCTTACTAAATGTGGCTATACACTGGCTGATACTAATCAGTATTTAACAGATTGGTCTGCAAGCCAAATGGATGGATACCATGCAAGGACCCATACATGGTATGCCCTACTTTTCTTTTGTTTTATTCACTTTGGCGTATAGCTTGAATAGTGGTTCATTCTGATGTACCATAGACTGGAAAAACGGCGTGCCAGCATATTAAATTTACAAACATGTCAAATGATCCAACCAATATACATGGTATATAAACATTTTAGTTGACACTGTCAGCCCAACATACATGTACCATGTGAACATGCCTTTCGCACAAGACCAACTTAAGGTTGGTCTTATGGTTGTAGACTGCATTAATGCTTATGGTTCGGAGAATTAAACACCACTTCGAAAACATTGTTCGTGCACTTATTCAATTGAATTGTTGGTACCTTTTCTAAGTAACAAAGGGTATCAATCCTAGTAATGCAATTTAAGATCATTTTCTTCAACCTAGATCGGTCACTTCAACCAAAGAAAAGAAACAAAGTATAAGGGAGCTTTAGGCTTCCAGAGCTGCAGTTATACATTTTGGCTTTGTGAACTGGAAACAGAATGTGCACTTTCAATGGCAACTATTGCCTCTGGGAGATTAAGTTTTAGGACAGTTTACATTTCATGTAACATAATATAGCAGCTTTCACAAAAATCACTGAATCACTGTGGGTATAAACTGCTTTGGCGAGTATATTAACACTGCAAATATGTGCCACCCCCAAGTGGTTTTCAGGATTTTTGTTAATATGTAAAACAATTTAGCAAAGGGTCTTTTAAGGGCATAAAATGTTGAGTGTGCAAAAAAAAGTATATTTGCAAGACAGACTTTATATAAATAAAAATATAATTTTGGAGCAATAGAGAATGAGGCATAATGATCGTTGTGACACTGTTTTGAAAGACAAATGCCTGAACGTAATCAAGTTATTCCATTGTGAACTTGATAGTGTATAGTGACTTGACGGAGTGCTTAAAATTTTCTTTTTATTGCCCCAAACAAGGATTTTTTTCAGCAATGGCAAGTTTTTATACATAATGTACACTTTTTTCCTGACAACAGATGAGTTTCTAAATATTTTACAAGGCTGCAAAAATATATCCCAAAAGAAATCTTTCATGCAGTTATCAACTTCCAATTTAAACCTTAGCTGATTAATAACTGTGGTAAGGGGCGTAACTACAGAGGAAGCAGACCCTGCGGCTGCAGGGGGGCCCAGGAGGTACAGGGGGCCCCATGAGGCTCTCATTGATGAGCAATTTCAACATATATTGTTAAAACAGGAGAAACACTGGATATGTTGGGGGCCCTAGAATTAATTTGCTGTGGGGCCCAGCAACATCTAGTTACTCCACTGACTGTGGTTATTACAGACAGAAGACCAGTATATTGCTCATATAACCTCTGTGTAAAAATGGATTGGGGCTCTAGGTCAACCATCATAGTTAAGTCAACCCCATCCTGGATTTACTTAGTAGCCATTTCTAGCTCGAGTTCACCTATTAAAGAGAATGTTTTTGAGAACTATCAGTACAACAGCTAGGCTAAGCAGTCGCCCTGAGAAATTCTGCACTAATATAAGCCAGATCTACAACCTAATGTTAACTGCCAGACATGCTTCACTGTAAAAAAAAAAAAAAAAAAAAAAAAAGAGACCAATGATTCTTAACCCCCCCCCCCCCATAACTATTACTTTGGCTGAGGCTCTGTTAAATCCTGGAGAATTCTGCACAAATAATTACAGATATAGTCACCCCCAACTCCAAGAAAATTGTATTCCAGATTTGTGATTCCAGCTAACACCTCTAACAATAGAGAGGTTAAAGAGGATTTTCAGTGGCATAAAAGAACTAACATACAAGAAGACACTGGTGATGTGTAATGAATTGGAAGCACTTCTAATAAAACCATAAATCCAAGAAGCAAGAAGATAAACAGCATTAAGAGACAGTAGTACACCTGGCCAAATAAAAGTCATTTCTATTACAGAGTATTTCCATGAACTATAAACTCATGTCTTCTCCATTCGCACACACACATTTTTTTCCAAATAATAAATTAGTTTGAATATAAAGTCAATTGCAAAAATGTATTCCTATAATCTATTGTTATCACTGAAACCCATTTTTTTTTAAAGTGACTGTGTTAAGTTATGTAGATACAATAACTAAAATATGTTGTTGTATAAATAATCACTATATTTTGTAGAGCCACTTTTTTTGCAGCAACCACCACTCTTCCAGAGAGAATTGCTCCAGGCTGTGTGCATTAGCAGGATAATGCTTTTGTATAGCAGTTTGTAAAAAGTAATGTTTTATTGCACTGATCAGTGCTTGGACTGGTCTTTGTACAACATTTTTTCCTTTTGCCTGTTCTCAAGCTGGAATATGGTGTACAATAAATTCTCCAGTTCCACATAAAACCAGCACAGGGTTCTAGTCTTCCCAGATGTGGCAGGGTTAACGGCTGTTCTTTCTCCTCCTCTTGTGACTGAGTCACCCTAGTGTAATGTGAGACCACCAGAATGGATGAGTCTAGTTAATCGTCACAGCGTGCATGGGAGCTAAATCACTGCTCCCTGTTCCACAGCCAAACTGACTGCAGTTTCCAAATATTCCCACACTGCCTGATTAACCTCCTCCCAGGGCCACAGTCATCATGCATTCATTCTTCATCTATCCCCCCCACCAACGCATGTATATGCCCTCTACATACATATGGGAACCACATTGAAAAACTTTGAAAACCGATCACTTAATGACATCCCTATAGCAGTATTGCTATGGAATTTCTGGCAATAAATGGGTTAAAGGCATATTTATTTTATTTAAAATGGGGCTTAGGGACATGTTACACCAACAAGAAATCAAGCTCAAAGAACAATTTCACACACCCTCAGTGGTGCCCCTTTCATATGGAAGTCATTTCTGTTAGAAGAGCAGTCCCCTTAATGGAATTTGTTCTCACAGCCCTACTGTGCTGCTCCCTATGGGAATTGTTCCTCATCTGAGAACATCTTCTCACAAGCCAGTGTGTGTTGTAACCTTCATATGGGAGGAATTTCTGTCATAAGCAAAACCCCCTTCACGCCACCTAAAGATATTTCCACTACAGCAGAGGATCTTATCACAACATCCAGTCACTCACAAGATGTCCCTCACATGTGGGAAAAGTCTAAGCAAAGCAACCTGAGAGTCATTGGTAGGATTTCCACAGCTCCTGGGATAGAAAACTATAAGGGGTTATACATGGCTTTTTTTCCCCCTCTTTCTTTGACACAGCATTTTCTTTCAGGTATGTTGAAACTGTGCAAAAGAAGTAGCTCACCCCATCTTTAAACTTAAAAAAAGAGTTATTTGTTCTTAAAATGGGCAAGATAATCCGATTATGCCCAATGTTTCACTTTGGCTAAAATAAAATTTTTAAGGTGAAAGAAGCCTTCTCTGCATAACTAGATTTAGCGGGACAGTCCCACTTTTGACAGCTCAAACCATAGTCCTGCATTAGTACTGAAAAGTCCAGACTTTCTCTGCATGAACAGCCAGAAAAAGATACAAACTTTCTAACTTAATTGGCTTTTGGCAGAGAGCCCAGAACAGCCACCAGATGCAGCTAAGATACTTTTGTAACAATTTTGAGATAAGCAAATAAGTAATTGTAACAATTTAGATAAGAAGGTCCCTTCGGAAAAGTTAGACTCATAGCTTAAAGGGCAATTCACGTTCATTAACAAAACTGTAATAACAAAAACACAGAAATATGTTTAAACTTTCATAACCTGGCAAATATTGTAAAATGAACATTGTAATTAGGTGGTGTGGCCACAAAAATGGGCGTAGTCAAAAAAAAAATTACCGCACTACGAGCGGCAAGTTTATTTGTCCCTCTTTTTTTTCCCAAAATGTTGGGAGGTATAATATAAGTCTGAAGAACTGACCGGAATCCGAGTGTTATCAATTTACCATCAAGAAGCCAGCAGCTGCATTAATACCAAAGCAGAAGTACCCTGAAAAAATATGTAACACAGATCTTGGCAATCACATGAGAAAGTTCAGTACAAATATACTGTTTAGCCTGGAGTGTTATAAGATGGAGTTTAAAATGTACTATAAAAAGGAACAAAGATCAGTTATTAATTAGAAACCATTCATACCGGAAAACAATTAGGTCTGAGTACACAAACAGTACCTAGTTCCAAATAACATGAATACTGTACTTTCTTTGATCCCAAAGGATCCATCTATTGGCAATTAGTTAGGGCTGTATAGCTTTTGGCAGTATGATGGCCTCAACTTTCATGCTCAACTCACTTGAGAGGTAAAAGTTGAGTTTGTTGCAGACTTGCATAAAGGAATATGTGCAGCAACAAGACAAAAACCTACAAATCTGAGTGGCTGTACTACAGAAAACACATTTTTAAAACAGTAGGTCGGTGCTTCTTCAACACCTTTAAAGCAGGTAATCTAAGGAGAATATTTACTCCATGGGTCAGGCCACACGAGCAGATTCAGGGAGATTAGTCGCCCCAGCAACAAATATCCTCTTCAATCTCGCCTGACGTTTCCTCGTGTGGCAACTTTGAGCGACTTCGGAAAACGAAGTTCAGCGTGTGCATTGTCACAGGTGATTTTCATTTTAGCCAGCGGAGGGCAGGGGGAAGGCAGTTCGGGGAGATAGTTGCCCCAAAGAAGAGAAGATTCGTCGCTGGGGCGACTAATCTCCCCGGATCCACTTGTGTGGCCAAACCCTAATACAGAGAAACATTGGTGTGATGCAAAGGAACACTATGGGGCAGATTTATCAAAGTGTGAGATTTGAACTCACCACAGAAAAACTCAATCACTTTCTATTCATTCCTATGGTCTTTTTAGAATCATATTTATCAATGGAGTACACTTTGATAATTATTCTTTTAAAAAACCCATAGGAATGAATAGAAATTGAGTGAGTTTTGATGTGGTGAGGTTCGAAACTTTGATAAATCTGCCCCTAAATCTGCCCCTATGTCTACATCACACACATCTATACACATTCATTCAAAAGCAGTGTAAAGGCAGGTTGGGGATCTGAATACTCAAACCCTTATGTGGATTGCAAATATAACACTGGAATGTTTTTGAATCTAAAGTGGTGCAAATTATTTTATGCAACGTGTGATTCACACAAACTTTAGGTGGGTGCATATGTTTCTCAAAAAGTCATAATACAAACAACAACATGCTTCAAACAGCGCCCCTATCATTTTATGAGTGGGTCCCATATTTTACTTTACAGATAACACTTCTTGCAGAGATGCAAACACTAAACAGAAGTATATATTTTGCATGCAAAGTAAAAGACCCTTGAATGACAGGCTTTACCTGCACTGGGCATCTTTCTGCTTGGGCAGAAATCTGTTGGATACAGGAGGAAGCAGCACATACAGTATCATAAGAATGCTATAGTAAGCAAGTTAATAAAGGAAATTACTTTACAATGATATAATTTACTGTCTTTCCAAGTCCATGTTATAATATAGCACACTTGAAGAAGACATGCTCTGTGTGACAGCAGTTGTCAGTCAGTACATTTGATACAAATCTGATTGCAATGAATTTAAAAGCGAGGGAAATCACTAAAATCCTAAATCAAAACCCCAGTGAATAAGCATGAAATGTCAGTCCTTAGTGCCCCAGTTACAGCTGGAGAGAGGAGGCAGGGTGGTATGCTGGGAATCACAGTTCTGCAAAAGCCAAAAGGTGACCATATGTTATGTTTACTCTTATTTGTGATGACAGGTTATTTAGAGATAAAATGCTTTGCTTAACATTAAGCTGGAGAGAACTAACTCTCTGAAGTGGCTTATAGGTCAGCACTGAGCCCATTCCTCAAATGCTTTCTTTTAGGGTTCATAACCACAGGCTTTTTCAGTTCCATCTGAGGTGTAGAATATTCCATGTTGTGGCTGATGCACCTTGAACATGCACACAGGGCATCACATTTTGGCTAAAAAAAATCTTTGACCCTAGATTCTCACCTCCATGGCCAGGGTTTGATAAAAAACAGCAATTTAGTACATTGGGTGGTGTCTAATATATTGCCACTCCCCCATATGTTAGTTATATAGTTAATGCATGCTGACATTTGTGCTCTTATTGTTAATGTAGGATAACAAACACAATTTACAGTTTGAAAGCAGTACATTTTCTCTGCACTCTCCTGGTTCTGACTACTGAAACAATGGCAGAAGCCAGTTCCTTTCTAGGTCAGTTAAACTGCTAAATTTCGCTGCAATGTTTAGGGTGCCAGACACAGACAGATTAAGAGCAATTAGAAATCACTAATATAAATAATGCATTACAGTAGGTCTATTAAAGTTTAGAAAGTGTATACATTTTATTCTAAAATACAATTTGTTGTTTTGCATATAAACAGTTTGTGGTTGGACATCCCCTAAGTCTCAATGGCATTCTCAACTGTGCACCTGATTTTTTTTTTTATATATATATATATATATATATATATATATATATATATATATATATATATATATATATATATATATAGATATATATATATAGATATATATATATATAGATATATATAGATATATATATATAGATATATATATATATATCTATATATATCTATCTATATATATCTATATATATATATATATATATATATATATATATATATATATATAAAAAGGAGGCAATTCTATTCTGCTAGTCATAATAAATTCAAGCAAAACAAACAAAAACTCCCACTGTCTGCCAATAATCTGTATACAGATACAGTATATTATACCAGTATACCTGACACATTCCACCATACTAAGCATGATTTAGAACTAATTGTAGTTTCCCTATAAATAGCCAACACAAATTCAGCAACACAAATCAGTCTGAAAACCATAACGCATAAGCCATACAGATGCAAAGGTGTTTGTGTGTTACAACACAAGCAGCTCTGTCTCACGCTTCTGTACTCTCAAAATGACATACATCTCTACCGGCTATTGTTTTCTCTATGGTGTGTGGCAAGGGTGATTTTTCTTGTTTTAAAACACAATCAGAAGGCTGGAAATAGCTCTGAGGCATAGAAGTGCTAGAGACGGATCTGTGGTTAAAGAAGTGTAACATTTTGGCTGAACAGTCAAATGCATTTGTTACCGTATCTATTGCCTCATCAGTACCAAAATCCTTAAATGAATTAACCAAGTGGAAAAAAAAAGTGTTAATCTGGATCATATAATGGTCTGTTCAAAAGAAGCTCATCACAGGGATTATGGTATGAACAAACTGTTATCTTTGTAACCAGCAGCTTCATTTAAACTTGTGGAAATGCTCCACTGTCACCAGAAATATTAATTTCACTATATAACTTGCATAGGACACACAATACATCCTGATAGACACATGTGCACAATACAAACAGCCCACTACTAGTCTTAAACTGTTTTATCCACAACCTGCTTTACAACTACACACAGAAATGCAGAAGTGATGTCATCAAAAAAATGTAAGTCTTCCAAGGGCAAGAAAGCTTATTTTGCAAACAGTCAAGCAATTTGCATTGCCCAACAGCTTGTAACCCCATTTACCTAACCGATATCCTGCCCACCACCTACCCTTTTTATGGTACCCAACCCACATCAGAACTTGAACAGCTGCTCTTGAATGAACTAGTCACAATAAAGCTGACCATGTACCAAGAGATCTTGTTCAGCAAAGTCATCTAGCAATCACATCTTTACCCAATTTAACCCTCATCTACATGCGGAGCAAAACTGGAGATATCAGATCATTCAGCCTCCGGACTAAGGATTATTGTAAGGGAAAAAAAAAATGCTTAACAGGCCAATGTATTCCTAGCCTACAGGATTTTCAGAAATGTCCAAATGCCATTGGTGTGCCCTCATATACACACACCAATAATCTACTGATTTGGGCTGGACTCCATGGGCATTCTTTAGCAGTTCATCGCGCAGCGACAAAACACAGTCGTCAAGTCGGATGGAGCCGCAGGTGTCAAGTCGGATTGCGTCACAGGCTTCAAGATCTAATTGCACTAAACGAAAATTTGCAGGTAAAAACTACACGGTTAGACTGTTGAATGAAGATGCTGCTTTCTGTGCTCACATCCGACAGTCGTGTCAGATGTAATGTAGTTTTTACCTCGACTTTTCGTTCAGTCCAATTAGATCTTAAGACGCCTGCGACTCCATCCCACTTGTCGCCTGCGTTGTGACCGGGCGATGATCCAATGAAAAACGTCCATGGAGTCCAGCCCTTAGTCTAAAAGGGGTCACATCAACAAATAATATAAATGTGCTGATTTATATTAGATGCTCAAAGCACACTGAGCATGTGCATGTCACAGACACTTCTTATAAAATCCAACTCTTGTAACAACTGTGAAGGTGGATCATTACTATTAAACTTTCGGCTGGTTCAAAAAGTTCAATATATAATAGTTTAGTCCTCCTTAAACTAAATGAAATAAACTCCCAACATAGAAATACTACTAGTGATGGGTGAATAAATTTGCCAGGCACAAATTTGCGGACGAATTTCCGTGTTTCGCCACCGGCAGATATTTGGTCACAACAATGGTGTTGATCAAGGAATGGTTTGTGCAAGCATTTATAATGGCATATAAATACCAAACTGGGAAAGTCTGGTTTTAGAGCTGCAACATTTGCAGACTGTGTTCTTTGAAAGACATAAGGAATCGTTGGCTATATGTATGGGTTTTAACTGAGAAACGTGTGTTTAGTCCCTCTGTTCACCTCCTTTTGACCCTTTGAAGGCATGTATCTACTGTGCCTCAGGCAACAAAATCAGATTATAACTCCTACAGTGCAAGTATATACAATGCATGTAAATTGAGTTGTGGTATACTGGTGCTACAGTTATTTACTGCATACTGGTCATGCATCTCACTGGAAACTTATCTCTTGCATGTTGCATGTCTTCCATGGCCTACTAAAATCTACCATGTTGTTTGTGGAAAGTTAATGCCAAGAGTAAAGCTATTTACTTAGATAAGAGATTTTAAAAGATCAGAGATACTAATCTGTACTGCTGATCTCATTATCTCCACAATCTGCAGACCCTGTCTGGAAGGCAAGTGTACTTTACTGTATTATTTAGATTTGCACTTTTCAAGTGCCTAATTATGCAAAACAAACAAACAAATCCCTCTCTCTTTGCTAAAGAGGTGCTGCAATGCTCACTTACTATTGCAAAGGTCGAAACAAAAAATAATGTGCTATATGGTTAACCCATAAGCAGATACACTACAATTTGATGTATATAGCTATTGTCAAATGATAATTACTAAAATAGATGTAATATTCTTTGGGTAGGGGCCTAAAAAATATCCACATAATCCATATCACTGGGGGAAAAAAGCATTCCAATGAACAACTTGTCCAAGAACAAAAACATTTTATATATGGGACTCTTTTCTGATGCCCTTATTAAAGCTAATGTTAAACTTGTTATTATCTTAAAAATATATATATAATGTAATCTTTTTGTCAAGTGTTTTATATCACTTCTTTGGCTGCTGCCTTTGCAGAGCTCCTAGAACTGTATAAATAACAAGTACTATGACAACAAAAGAATGGCCATGAATGATGGCTGTTCAGCAACTTTCTGCAGATGGTCACATATCATATTAAAATTCTGCTGTGCGCACAGAAACTGTTACAGGATACAAATCCCCCCACCCCCCTTCGAAAAAACATGAAATGAGAGCCTGCTGTGCTGTACTTTTGGTCACTGAAATGGTTAACAAATTTACAACCAGCAAGCAGCCGAGTCACCAGATGTGGCTGCTGAGAATACACAGCTATGTCCATTATAAAGTAAACAAAATTCTTAGTAGTATCAAGGCTATAAAAAGGGTGATAAAGGATTCAATGGGATGATGCTTTGCTGCTGGCATAGTTCAGTGCATTAGATCAAAGTACTTTAGGAGCCAAAATGTCATCAACCCCTTGAGTGAGACAGGCTAATCAATGTCTCTCTCACTGTTAATTGCTGAATTCTACAGTTGTGCAAGGGCTTTTGTACTGATGCAACTGAGTGGTTGCTGCAAAGATGTTTGGGATAGCAACTGTGAATTAAGTGCCAGTGGGGAAATATTCAATTTATTTCTCGGCTCCAGCTGGCAGCGACATACTTTAACCCTTTCAATTGCAGACTAACCTTCAATGCAGTGTCTCCCTACACACAAAGAAGACTGACTGGTAAAACTGTAGAGAAAAATAAAAAAAAGTCATGAAGGCTTTATTTGTGCTGATTGAATGACTGGGTCACACAACCTCTAAACTGCCAAAATTAAATTGTAGAGGGAGGGTAGAAACAAGGTTTTTTTTTTTCTCAGTTCTAACGCACACCCTTTGCTTTTTCAAACCGCAGCAGCCCAGATGCTCAAGTTGCAGCTGCATAAATATGAATAAAAAAAGAAATTTCTTTTAATAAGACCACAAAAACTGTGCTTTTCTTCACCTGTGAAGCAATCTTATGGGCCGGGTCTCAAAACTAACAGAATATCCGTGCAGCTGACATATAAAGATACAAAACAAACAAGAGACATGTACAATATATTCTAATAGTACAAACCTCTATCAACGGTGGCAGGTTTAAGCAAGTCTCTCTTAACTGGCAAAACATTTCTTCTATCTTGTGCCTAATGCATCTGTCACAGTTACATGTAGCTGTACTTTGGAGTCATGTTCCTGGTAGCCAGTTTTTTACCTGCTACAACCCTTACAATGTCTCCAGATGTATTCTGTACCACAGAAACATCTTGCCCATTTCACAGTGGCTTGTCAAACAAAACTCATCATAAGTCAGGTCTAACTATGGATTTTATAGTTCAGCTTTATATGTGCAATATGTGTTTAAACAAACCATATGCTCCCTTTCCTTATAATGCTGGCTATTTTCTTTTGTGTCAGCCCTGTGTAGCTATCAAAAGCATAGGTACTGAGTGCAGCCCCTCTCCAGTGCAATGTTCCCACGGCCCATTCATACTCAGCAAACATCTACATTTTCCTGAGGTTTTCTTATATGTGTCTGTGCTCTAATCATCCCTGTGTGTTCTGTTTCCATTTCAATAAGAGCCCTCCTGTTGTACTGGCCCAGGTGGGTTTCTAAGTAGCACAGCTGCACACATCATTACTCTGTGCACACTGTGTGGATAGATTAGATAGATAGATAGATAGATAGATAGATAGATAGATAGATAGATAGATAGATAGATAGATAGATAGATGTGTGTGGTGTATTTTACAATGTGTGTGCTAAACAACATGCAGGCCCTCCTGTACTTCATTTTACTGGACTGTCACTGCCTGTGCCCTCTTGCCCTCTGTGCCCTCTTGCTGTGTGTTCATGTACTGTGTCTTTGTGCCCTTAATATACTGAATGTCTCAGTCTCAGCTATCAATAAGCAATTCAGAGTAGATGTTTTGCACGCTCATCAGTACGCCCTAGCAGATGTGTGTGTGTGTGAGCAATATATTTGTGCGCATTTGCTGTGCGCTTTCCCGTGCGCTTCTCCTCAGGTATGTGTAGCACAGCGTGTTTATTTATGTGCACCCCGGCCCTGCTCCCTCACCCACTCACCCGAGCACGAATACGCTTCATACTCTTTCTCTGTTTTGATGCTTAATGTCGGTTTGAGATCTAGCGCAGCTTTCATGGCTGGGGTGCCAGTGCCTTCAGCTGGGAGTCCTTAGCGAGAGAAGGCGGCTCTCTTTTCACTCACACACTGATGCACAGACACAATGGAGCCCGGCGCTCTGTAGAATCGCACGATGGTTTCTCCTTCCAAATAGAGAAATGTGTGTTTTCCAACTTTCCTTTTCCTCGCTCTTTTTTCCACTGGTTTTCCGCGGTCCTTGTGAGCATGGAGCTGAGCCGCCTTCTTGCCGGGCTTTTGTTATTTCTGACTTTATGTCCGTACAGTCTGTGAGAGGGGCTGAGGGAGGGCAGGGCTGGAGCTGTGACAGCAGCCGGGGGCTGACTCTATGTAGAGCGAATGGGAGCCTAGCAAAAGTCACACACGGCTAACTAATCTTCAGCACATCATGTCCAACAGATGCCTCGCCTTTCCATTTGCATGATAGATAATTCCCTGCTGCTGTCATTTACCTGAAGGCTATCATATGCCCCCTCATTCATGTGTGCCAGAACAACCCAGGCAAAGCATGTAAAGGACTTACTGATATCCACTTATGTTGTATTTTAGTCAAATGTACCATATGTCATTTACATTAAGTCCTGAAATGTAATACAAATGAGCCCCAAACCTGCTGCTGGCTAATATGTCAGCCACTGCCATTGAATTGGTCTGTATAAGGGTACTTACAGGCCTGGACTGGGAGTCAAAATAGGCCCTGCCATTCCAAGTACACAGAGGCCCAAACAGCCCCCTACCAGCCCACTATATGGTAACTTTCTATGGAATAATACAGCAGCCCTTCTGGCATTTGCCAGAACCCACCGATTGCCAGTCCGGGCCTGGGTACTTAGATGCAAGATCTGCCCAGGAGTTTTGTCGCAGTGCATGGGATCATGCAGAAAACGTCCATGAAGTCCTACCCTAGGGCTTCTTACACACTGATGCGCTTTTCAGATGCAGGTTTGAGTTACCTAAATGCATCAGCTAATTGATTGTGGGAGGAAACCATAGCAAGCACAAAAAGAATACACAAACTAATCAGTATGAGCTACGGTACTTATAAAGCTTCTTGCACACAGACATTATTATGCATTTGATGATACAGGGTTGAGCGCATCTGAACACATCAGCTGATTCCATTACATTCTTCTTGACAAGAAAACTTGAATAGAAGGGTTACATTTGGAACTGACAAAAATGTGCTTAAGTGCATTTTATAAAAAAACCTATATAAATGCAATATGCATTTGAAAACCGAATTCCACAAGTCATAGCTCAGTATATGTTAAGGTTACCAAATAAGATAAAACTCAGGGACATTTCCAAATTTTGTAATAAATTCTATTAAAATCTGCTAACCATACATTATATGCAAGTGGCTGAGGTGAGTTATCACACATTAAAATGAAATGCTACTGGGGCAGCCATTCCAGCTGGATTTGCCTCACAATGTGGTAAACTGAAACTAGAAAAAGCAGTGTTTCGTTGGACATGGAATTATATCTGCTTGCTTGCACAGGGCCCGGTTTACCTCTTGTATTTAGGTATGCACCGAATCCACTATTTTGGATTTGGCCAAACCCCCGAATCCTTCACGAAAGATTTGGCTGAATACCGAACCAAATCCTAATTTGCATATGTAAATTAGGGGTGGGAAGGAGAACTTTTTTTTTACTTCCTTGTTTTGTGACAAAGAGTGATGCGATTTCCCTCCCCGCCCCTAATTTGCATATGCAAATAAGGATCCGGATTTGGTTCAGCCCGGGCAGAAGGATTCGGCCGAATCCTGACCGAATCCCGAACCGAATCCAGGATTCGGTGCATCCCTACTTGTATTGATTATTGTATCAATTGTATGTATTGTATTGTATGTAAATCTGTATGTTCAATGTACACACACATTTATTGTACAGCACTGTGAAATATGTTTCACTTTATAAATAAATATTTATATTAATAATCCCAAATTTAAAAACTGCCATTTTAAGGACTAAGCTCCACCCTCTGGCTGCACTCTGCTCACAAACCAAAGTCGCGCTCTACATGCTAAGGTACACCAGCAAAATGAATAGACAAAGCTGTGTTCTTTACAAGAACATACAGCATTTCTTTCCCTTTACAAGTAGGCTGACGCCAAACTGGGCTGATACTTGCCATGCTACAGAGACCAAGAAACAACCCCTCTGCTCATATGTTCAGTCTTCTGTGTCTGCAGTCCAACCAGAGTCACTGCGTTGAACTGGATGCAGACAAATGGAGCACTTGAGTATGCAACCCAGTGTAGCAGTAGGCTTGGACCTTATAATTATTCCTGTTAGATGATTTCTGAATAGACACACAGAACATCACAAAATGTTGACTCAAAGAATTAGGCTAGAAATGGTTCTGTAACATCCCATAGTCCCGGATTCATGGGCAGGCCACAAAGGCCCAGGCCTAGGGCAGCAAATTGTTGAGGATGGCAAGCCACCCACTGGCCCCATATAAACTTGGAACTGGTTGGGAGATTTTGACAGTGGTTTAAATCTACCACCTGCCAAGTCGACAGGGATCTGGAGAAACTGTCTGCAGCATAGAAGAAGTTGAGAGGTTTGAGCAAGTGTGGGTTCAGGTGCGTCTAGGTGTGTGAGGGGGGTTAATGTGATGTATGAGCAAGGGGGTGCAGGAGCAGGTGGTACAATCGGCTTAGGGTTGTGCTATTTGAAAATCTGACCCTGAAATCCCAAGGCCACCATAGACCTTTAGCAGTGATGATCTATGCTTCTAAAGATGAACCTTCACTCAGTCCATTTTGTTACTGATTTATTCTTTTTCCTACTGCTTCTGAATATGGACAATATACAGTATCTATACAATATCAAATTCACTATACTAGGCTAATATGTAATTCAGATTTGCGTTTCATTACAGCATAGAAACCAACACATTCAGAATAGATTAATAGTTGGCCCTTCAGCTTATGTTTTGGTGATTTCTGACAACCCCTCGGGCTAATGCCACAAGGCGCTGGAATTCAGCCTGCTGAAAAAGGCAGTCTCAGAATAAGCCCCTATGCTTCCCTTGCCTGCACCCAGAACCATTGTGTCAGCCTGGGTGCCGAGACACACGGTGGAATTTATCTCTGAAAAGCAATCTTTTACATTTCAATGCCAAAATCCAGCCCTGTGTGCCTACGCTGGCAGCAGAAAGTAGGCTGATGCCAGTGTAGGGGCAATTCTGCGCCTGCATTTTCAGCAGGCCGATATTTAGCCCATATGGCATCAGCCTTAACTAAGCTAGTATCAATGTCACTCAAAAGAGTGATAAAAATAAAATGTGGAGCTGTTGAGATCATGTTTGAAGGATAACACTGTTGCCTGCTGAACTTTTGGGCTGGCATAGTAAGTTTATTTTATAAAATGCAGCATTTCTATCCATAATTTTATTATGCTTTAGTTCTCCTCTAATCCAATTGTTCTGCTGGGTTAAGGCTACTATGACCAGAGCCTATTACCTATTTCGTGCCATGGGGTTTAGTCTAGGGCCCACCAAGTTTCAGGGATCAAGTCCCTGAACCTATAAAAAATTAATGCTGTGGATCCAATTTGATTACATCACAGATCCAATCACATCAAGCATCAAGTATACTACTTTTTAGGTGTGGAACCCCAAAAGCACTACCCTGGCAAGGTCCCTGTTTAGTAATAATCCGAATATGACTAATGACTATGACACACAGCCTACTTGGCTCTAGAATTGTTTAGGTGCTTACAGGCACATAATGCTTTGCAGCCCTGAGCAGCATATTGTGAAATACCCACCCATATTGTAAAATAGCTGTCACCGAGGCACCCATATGTAATAAACATTCACAAAACAAAAACAAAGATGCTAAACTGATTATTATTATTTTTATTAAAATACATTTATTTAGATCTAAACAATGTTGTGGGAAATATTATCTACACACAATCTCCACATGCTAAATCCTTTTTATCAGAACAGACATACAAATTTTTATGACCACAGTTGTCAATGTTGCTTTATTCAGGGTTGTTCTAACTAAAAATTAGAAAGACTGATGATTATGACTACAATGACAATGTCGATTACTTACTTTTTAAATATAACAAACCAGAGTTATTTTAAAATATATCAAATTAATAAAAAATATCATTTATGATGCATGCATATTATGCTTCAGCGAGCATAGCATCCATATATAAAACAAGGTGTCAATGACTAAATAAAGCTATATATGTGCATACATATAATTATGTTTATGTTACATAATAGCTTTTTGCTTGCATTTAGACACCTTTTGTTACACATGTCTTTAGAAATGTAAAGAAGTTAAAGCAGAAAAGGGGAATTATTTACTCCCACTCTCCCTGCTAGTACATTCCCTTTTCTAGAATTAACTATTTTCTGATTACCTAGGTATGCCAAAAGGGCATACATAATCTCTTTACAAAACTAATTTTGCCTTTTTGCCTAGGAAAGTGGGGCTAAATGATTAACCTCTCTTCTTACAGTTAGCGTGCTACTTTTATATAGTGCTAATATTACTATTAGACATAGGCAGGGGTACAAAAAGACCCGCTACTTAGCATAAGTAAGTACAGGGCATTTGCAACTACCTGAGCTACAGTTTGTTAGAAAAGCAGCCAGCACTGTTTAGTTCATGCCCATGTCTGGTCATACAATTCCTACAGTGATACCATTGAAATTGCTTATTAATTAGGGTCTTCCTGGGACCCCTACACTCCTGGGCCTCTCTGCAACCACAGGGGTTGTTTCCTTTGAAGTTATGCTCCTGGGTGGAATTGATGGCATTCTAAGCTGTTGCTTGTGAAATAAAGGGATGCGTTTTGCAATATTGCATATGAAGAAGTGGCATGTTTTGACATTAGTGTTAATAAGAGCAGAGAAGCAGAGGGAGGAGTCAAGGACTACCCACAGACAACATGCTGAGTTGACAAGCATTGCATCAAAAGAAATAGTAAAGAGGAAAAATGGAATTGTTTCGAATATCGAGGGTTAATTAATCGATTTTCGAAGTCGAAGGATTTTGCGCAAATACTTTGATCGAACGATGGAAGGAATAATCGTTCGATCGAACGATTAAATCCTTTGAATCGAACGATTCGAAGGATTTTAATCCAACGATCGAAGGATTATCCTTCGACCAAAAAAAGTTAGCCAAGCCTATGGGGACCTTCCCCATAGGCTAACATTGAGTTCGGTAGCTTTTAGGTGGCGAACTAGTTTTTTCTTAAAGAGACAGTACTTGGACTATCGAATGGTCGAATAGTCGAACGATTTTTAGTTCGAATCGTTCGATTCGAAAATGAAGTCGTAGTCAAAGGTCAAAGTAGCCCATTCGATGGTCGAAGTAGCCAAAAAAACTTCGAAATTCGAAGCATTTTTTCTTCTATTCCTTCACTCAAACTTAATGAATGGGCCCCGGTGTGTTGGCAGACAATATTTTCTAACCTCTACATATCATGAACAGTGCAAAAATCCTGTTTGTGAGTTTAGCCAGAGACAAGGCTTTTAAGTATGAGTACGCTAAGCCTGCAAGGCAATATATGAGTGATGGTGGAGAAAAGACTGGTGTCACTGACCAGAGTATCAGTATCCTTAGTCCCTAATGGAGGAGAGACTGAACTAGAGAGAGTGAGCCAGTTCTGGGAGGTCAGTAGCATGTGTATTGTTAATTAGGATAGTTGGTGGAAGGAATAGGTGGGTTCAGGGCCTCCATTAGAAATCATGGGACCCCATACAACATTTTTGGGGGCCCCTGGGCCTCGCCCACCCTGGCTCACAAGCCCCATCCCAGATCCCACCGACTCCAGACCACACAGACATCAGCGCTAAAAAAGATAACCCCCCCCACACACACAAGTTATAAAAAGCTATTGATGGTCAGGGCCCCCCTATAAGTTAAAAAAACTGTGGTGCCAGGGCCCCCCCATAAAAGTTTTATTTTTAAAATTGGTGGTCAGGACCCCCCTACAAGTTAAAAAAAAAAAACATTGGTGCCAGGGCCCCTCTTACAAGTTAAAAAAAAATTGGGGCCCCAGAGAATATTTAAAAAAAAAACACGACAGGGACCTATAGTTTATTAAAATAATACATTGGTGGCCAGGGGATAAAAAAAAACACACACATTGGTGTTCAGTAGAATTGAACTTGTGGCTTCAAGACTTCAACTTCGCCTCCGTTAGTGACTTTGGGTCTTTTCGCCGCTTCAGGACTTCAATTTCGGCTGTTTTCATGACTTCGGGTCTTTTTACCACTTCAGGACTTCAATTTCGACTGAAGTGGCAATCTGCATTTCGGCTGTTCGGACTTCAGGACAGGTGGCATGTCTTCAGCGATGTCAAGGGGAGCCCGACTATGCTGAAAAGTGCAGCACAGCCGTGCCCCCCTTCAGGCCCGAGCCCGGTACAGCAGTACCCCCTGTGCCCCCTTGTTGGCGGCCCTGGGTGGGTTGATGTGCCTGTCCACTACTGGCATTTAAAATAGGAAATTAAAGGGAAAAAACAAGGTTTTTAAGTATAATCATTATGCTTGTTAAAAGGATGACTACAGGTCCATCAGTACTGAGGAAAAAGGTTCAAAGTCAAACAGGAATCTATGACAATATGCAGTTTATATTTTATTTGGAATAGGCCCATATGTAATATAATGTTGTCATGTAGACATGAGTTTCCTCTTTAAAAGTAGCTTGTTGAGTTTTTGTATTACAGCAATTAATATAACTACTATGCTGTTGAACTACAATTCCCAGAATCCTTTAACAGAGGCCAGGTTTGTGTAGTTGCATTTTAACAGGTGATGTTAGATCCCTCTGTATCACAGGGAAACAGCCTTAAGTGTGAAATCCAGAGGTTGTGCCCATACATACTAGAGCATGGGTCACTGTTTTGCTATTATAAAAAAAATCTACTACATAAGCAGATGGGAAAAAAAATTTCTGTGAAGTTTGGCAATTCTAATGATGCATAAAAAGCGTTTTATTTTCTGCCAAGACTTCTTACCAGATGCTGAGTTCTACAGAAGTGATGACAAGCACATATAGGCAGTTTGGAAATTTTGTCCTGTATGCAGGTTGGTATAATATATAAGGTCAAACTTGAACCATATATGTACAAGAGGACATATTCCATTCTTCATTATCATCATTGAGCTGAATCCAGGCAACAAGCCACATTGAGCCACAAACTAGACAACCTGGTTGTAGAACTAAAATATTGCGTTGTAGGGCAGTTGCTTTGTAATTACCAGTATCCTATTTGTTCTACGTGTACCAGTTTGTCAACATTAAACAGCAGACCTTATAAATATACAGTTTTAATGCCATGCCTTATAATATTTTCTGAACTTTGTTAATGAAACTGCAATATCAAAAAATTGAATATGCCAATACAGCATTACATTTTTACTGACTATGTTAGTTGTATCCACCTAACAGACCCAGAATTCCTTAGAGATGGAATCGACAAGGTAGGATCAATGTGTGCCACATAGCAGCACATACAGTCCCAGCTCCATTATGGGTTCACATTGCTTCCATGTGACAGGTCTGATACAATGACTCCTTCTGTTATTGCTATATACATGAGGCTCATTGATGGGCCTGTTTGACTGATATCTCCCTGAAAATCAGCCAGATATCAACAAGGCAGGTCTGAAAATTCCATTAAGCATGGGTCCATTTCCAGTGGGCCTGCATTGGTCCCCATTATGATCCAAACGTTTGGCTGGGAGCCAAACAATGGAATCAGCTTAATTTTGCCTAGCCCATAGTTGTTTTAACAAGCGAATTTGACTGTGTAAGGCTACTGAAACTTGTAGTAAACTGTTCAAAGCTAATTACTGATCAATTTGTTATTGGCAACTGGCAATATGATCATGGTTTTAAGTTTTTTTGGAATTGCCATTTCTAAAGAAAGAGCTTACTAGGGATCTTCACAGGAAATTATGGATCTCTGGTAACCATGTTTATAGTTCTTGTGCTACTTCAATAGAATTTCAATTCTAAAGTGCTAGGCAGTGTTTGTAAGATGAACCAGCACATTAAAATTACGGTTATGGTTAAGCTAATTTTTAAAAGTTATGTCATGTTATAAGTCAAACATTTCTTCTAAGGTGGCAAAGAGCCACACAAAGGAGATGTTATATGTGCTCCTATAAAGTTGCAACTCTTTCTATAGATTAAAACTAATATTTTCTCCAACTGGCCTGTTGACAGAATGAAGCTCTAGACAGAGGTAATAGAGGGTGGAGTAGCCAGGCTCTGTCACCCCAAGAAGCAGAAAGGCCCAGTTAGCCTCTGGGTATTTTATTACTTGAAGAAATTTTTCTTATAAAATATATGATATATCCTAAAATCACATACAGTATAATAGAGCATGCATAGAAATATCCCTAATGCAGTTACATTGGAAACACTACCCCCCCACCTCTTAAATGTGTGAGAACACTAAGATGTTTTTAAATTTTTGATCTAAAATTTGTGCAGTGAAACTAAACTGTTCACTGACTTTTTATATACACAAGTGGAACTACACTTACAGTAAATATCATATTCTATCTGAGTGTCTGCAAGGTAATTACCCTTAAAATAGATTTTTACTCCAAAAGTATTCAGGTATCAATTAGATGCAAGAAATCAGCTTTGGCAATATTAAATCAAGTAAAGGGCGATTATAGTTTCAGTCATGCCCCCCACCCATTCCCTGGTTCATGCCTATTAAGTTCCTGAAAACAGCTCTGTTAATGTCATCAAAGAACTCTTCATCATCTGCTTGTTGCCACAGGCTATTGCAACAGCATATTGGAATAGAAGGCTATTTACAGACTTACTGGAAACTGTAGGGTTAAAAAGCAGATTCCACTTACAAGTGACCCTGCTGGGAAAGTGATTAATATCTTTCAGGGGTTTTGACATTTGTACCCTGGCTGCAGCCTGATAGTAAAAATGAGGCTTTTAAGGCCAAAAGGAGGAACAACCCCAAGATAGAATACATGTGGCTACCAATTTTGAAACCACAAGCAAAAAATCAATTGAAGGCATAATGAGTCTCTCCAGTCATCTCAAATGTGAAACTCAACTTTGAGGCATGGATTTAACCCATTAACTGCTTGCTCGGATAACAACTATGCATAATTTGTTTGTAGTTTTAACTTGCATTTTTAGCACTCATAAGGAGTTGATTAAAATAAAAGTAAGACGTGTTTTAATTTATTTGTATATTAAAGTTCACTAAAATATTTTGCAATATATTATTCTCCTACATTTATCTAAATATTTCATAAACCTAGACTCTAGTGCAGCTGTGGATTTCTCTTCATGGTGGGCAATTATTTTGAAAAAAATTAAAAGATGCTTTTTCATTTGTTTGCTCTGCAAAGTAATGATTACATGTAAAGGGCAACGTTTTATTCCTTGTGTCTTTAGTTGAGAAAGTCCTCCCATCATTGCCACCATGTGAATCAACCAGCCACACAAATTACCTGGTTGGTGGGTGGAGTTTGAGGGATCCCCTCATTTGAACAGAGGGTGGATCCTAACAGTGGCAGCAGTGGTTAGGCAGCTGCTACCCAAACACGTCTTCTATTCAGGACAGACATACTGTAGTTGGTTAAAGTTGGCTGACTTTCAACAAGCCTAGCTTTCCATTATTCATTATTATCCATTATATCGTTATCGTTCATGTTAAATATTGTTAGGATAACATGTAGTAATTTTGCCAGTCTGACATTTGCCCCCTGAGTTAAGAGTGTGCATTAACAAGTTTGGTGAGTTATAGCTGTTGATACTGTTACCTACAGCTGTGGACTTCTTCTGGTAGCTCTGTTGTTGTCTGTTTGCGTTGTGGTTTGAACTACACCTTGATTTGGTAAACGAGCCATTTTGTATGTAGACAAGATAGCAATCAGCAATTCGTTTTCAGTAACACAGCTACAGGTAACACAAATGCCACATTTGGGAAATTCTTTTCTGTGCAGAATATTTTCTTAAGAAACAGCTCCCTGTAAGTCTCACACTGAGTACAAACCATAAAATCAGTAAGGGTTTTGCCAATTGCTCATACTGCAATTATCTGTCTTTCAAGCAGCATAAAGCTTGCATCATGTAGATATTCGTTAAGCATCCTGAACCTTATTAATAAGAAGAAAATAGAGCAGGTATATAATGCTTCCTTTGTGGAATGATAAACTATACGATTTACCCAATAAACAAGGGCAGGATGGGGGGTCTGATAAAATCCAGCAGTAGCTTTAACGCAGCAAAGAACCTAGCTTGGTACCGGTGAGACGGGCTAAAAGGAGCCAAAAAGCCCTTCATGTGCAAGACATGCAGCATATAGCCTTATGAAAACAGAAGGTATTTACTTTCCTCATGCCATATACGTAGCACTGCCTTAATACCAAAAATGAGAGTTACTCTCACATAAGGCATTATGGGCAGAGACATGCAAATCACTCCTTTATGGCCATGTGGCCAACTATGCATCCAGAACTGCCATATATCCAAACTTGTAGACAGCCTGTTCGATCTTGTTAGATTTCTTTAGTGCATAGCCGTTAAAACACCTACCAAGACAGATGCCGGTATTACAAATTTACTGCCGGTAGCTGCCGGTAATTTGTAATACTCTTAAGAAAAACTTTTCTACCGGTGAAGAAAATGCTGCCACTGCATGTGTATAGTGGCAGGAATGAATGTCCACAGGTCACTGCGCACAAGGAGCAGATTTCAGCCAAGGAAATGCAGACACAAGCATTTTCTGGCCAATATCCACCCTGTGTGTGCAAGGACTGGTGCATCTCATTCATTCTTAGGTATGAATTAGCCTAATACCTGTGTTAGCTGCTTTCAGCCTACAATCTGCAGACACATATAAAATGGTAAAACGTACTGTAATTTACAGGATATTGCTATATAATACACAAAAGCCATGAATATCTTGTAAATTATATCCTTATAAACGGTGAGTAGTGATGTCATCAGTTATAAACGGTGAGTAGTGATGTAATTTCTGTCACATGACTCACTAAAATTTGTGTATTATAATAAATAAAGTACCCCCAGTTGTAAAATATGAGGATATTATAAGTTACCTCGGAGTTCCATGACCTGTATAAAAACACTCGGCCTTCGGCCTCGTGTTTTTATATGGTCATGAAACTCCTCGGTAACTTATAATATCCTTATATTTTACAAGAGGGGGTACTTTATTCACTATATAATGATTTATGGTACAAATTACTTTTTCTATTAAAAAGTATAATAAGTAAGAAAATCTTACAAATATCTTTATAACAACCTCATCACAACCTCCAAACAGACTGCTGGACTCACTTCCTATTGCAAGGTAAAATGCTAGATCCAAAAAAAGTGGAAAAACTACCCACAATCTAATTGTGTCTATGTGTGCTATGCTATACTAGCCTATACTTGCCCGTTTCTTCTCCTCTGGTACATGAGAAGCAAGATGGTAAGGCTAGGCATGCATTGATGCATATGCATACCTCCTAACATTTGAAGAATGTAAAGAGGGACAAAAACATCAGCCTTGTGGTAAAATGTTTTGGCCACGCCCCCCACTACATTTGTCATATTATGAAAGGTTGAACAGATTTCTGAGAATTCTAGGGCCATGTTTTATGTGTTATAACAGTTTTGCTAATGAAGCTGAAATTGTTCTTTAATCTCTGAGTTTACCCCAAGAGACTTGATTATCTTAAATAATTACAATTGTTTCTTTGCTTATCTTTAATTGTTACAACTGTATCAAAGTGCAGCTGCTGAGTGTTCTGGTCTTTCTGCCAAAAAGCCTGTTATTTTAATTAAGTCTCAGAAACGTTGTATCTTTTTCTGGCGTCAGTACAGGAGATTTCAGTAAGAAACCTGAGTCTGTAGGCTGAGCTCAAAATTGGGACTGTCCCGCCGTGCCCTGTTGGGCTGCATGACTCGTACACATATGTAAGTGAAGTATATGTATGCATGTGTGCTTGTGATTCCCATGTACATCCCCTTGCATTGCAGGCACAAACTGCCATTAATCGCTATGGCAGGAATTCTGAGAAGGAATGTTGCATTTTTAGATAAAATAAGCAAGGCAAGTTGAGTAGATTGTATGCACTGTACAATGAGCCCTTTTTTTCTGGCACAATTATATGAAGCCTATTACATGTATTGCATACTGCTCCATATTTGTTTAGTGGCATTACTGGGCCCCACAGCAAATAATTTTTCAGGCCCCCAAAATGTCTAGAAGTTGACTTGGTTTACCAATATTTATTGAAATATTATATGAATTAGGTTAGGGCCTCATGGGGTCCCATACCTACTGGGGCCCCCTGCAGCCACAGGGTCTGCTTCCTCTGTAGCAACACCCCTGTTTTTCCAGAAATCCCATCCACAGGGACATTGCCAATTTACTAACTGGCGTAGACGACAATTTAATAGCGAAAGAGACCATTGCTAGCATAGTTTTACACTCTATCGGCAGGCGAATTTCCGCTCAGGCGAACACGATCGCTACTCAGCAAATTCACTAAAGTGCGAATTCTAAAGAACGTTACCTCTTTCGCCAGAGTTTCCTTTGCCACCTTAGACCTGGCGAACTGATTAGATGAAGCTACAGCCTCCTCAATCTTATTTCAGTGACCTCATAGCCTATAAGTCATAAAAGTTCTAAGAATGTATATAAATATATATATATAAGAAGTTTTTCCCTGAAGAAAGTTCCTATATGGAACTGAAACGTCGGATTTAATAAACCTGCTTTATTTGACACCTTATCTTGTTGCAAAATCCTTGGGAGTGCTGCCACCCTGCATTTGTATCCATTTTTATTCGGCTTAGCACCCAGGTAGAGCATTTGTTTTTCGGAGTGCGGAACATGTGCATTATTATATATATATATATATATATATATATATATATATATATATATATATATATAGTGGTAGAGTGGAGTATTCTGGAATGAACAGGCAAGCCTTCTGACTAGGGATGTAGCGAACTGTTCGCCTGCGAACTTGTTCGCGCGAACATCGACCGTTCGCGTCCGCCTAATGTTCGCGAACGTTTGGGAACGTTCGCAATTTGAGTTCGCGACCATTCGACCGCTAAAATCGAACGATTTCCATTCGTTCGAACGATTAAAATCCCTCGAACGTTCGATTCGAATGAAAATCCTTCGATCGAACGATGAAAATCCTTCGAACGTTCGAATCGAACGATTTTGCGGGTGTTCGAAGTTCGCGAACTGTTCGCGAACCGTTCGCATTTTTTGCTGGTGTTCGCGAACGGCGTTCGCGAACACCAAAACGGCAGTTCGCTACATCCCTACTTCTGACTGAGAAAAGTCAGAAGGCTGAACAATCCCCCAGAAGAAATAGTACAGGGGTGACCCCTACTTATGTGTTTACTTACTGGCAGTCCACAAGGGGCCCAGTGTAGTAAGGGAGGTGAAGGTAGAGCCCAGTGGGCAGGATTTATTTTTATGATTTGTTTTGTATCCTGAAATGGTCACCCCTGAATGTAAATAAAATAAAAAGTGTCTGTTATGGATCCCGCAGCTTACAATATATATATCTATCAATCTATATATATATATACAGTATCTGCACTCACAGGTCTTACTAATTAAAAACGGTCTGACGTTTCGGCCGACCACGGCCTTTCTCAATGTGTATATATATATATATATATATATATATATATATATATATATATATATATATATATATATATATATATATATATATAGACATATAAAGACAGATTGCCTTTAGAAGTTCTAACTATTAAAGATTTTTGTGTTAACATTTTTTTTCAACCACTTAAGTGTCATGCCATATTTGTTTTAGGGTGGGCGGCTCATGTCTAGGACATTAGAGGATCTCTTTTGGGTTTATTTTGCTTCCTTGGACATTTGTAATAATAAGTGGCGACTTCAAGCTTTTGCACCATCTCTAACAAAGACGTCTATACAAACTATACAGTATGTACCCACCCTATTCAAATCGATCTAAGCGTAAGAGTACTAAAGAAGTGAAAGTTTGCTATGAAATGCTCGCGCTGACGAATTAATGCTAGTGAAACTTTGCCAGTGTTCGGCAACAGAGACGCAGCTTTGCATTTTTGTTAATTAGCGTAGTGGTACCAAATTTACACGAAATGTGGCCTTTGCTGGTGAAAATTCGCCCTTTAATGAATCTGCCCCAATGTGCGCTATAGGCCTGACAGTCTGAGCTCATAATTAGTACATCCAAAAAGACAAACAAGCTGCTGTTATTTAATTTCGGCATGTCCACAAATACAGTGAAAGTGTAAAAAAATCTGATCTGTGTAAATTCTAGTGTGCCCCTTGATGTCTGATTACAGTCAGCAAGACATAGATCTCACTAATGCATGTATAATAGCTGCAAAATGTTTCATGCCCCAGTCCTGGACACAGATCATAGACACCCTATGAGGCTGAAATAAAGCCTCCACTCTACCCAGGCAATTAGTCTAACAAAAAAGCCATTTGTGTGGTGCTGGTATAGTTTGCACGTGCCTCCCCAGCAGCTAACTGCACAGATAATTAAATAACATGCTTTAGTCTAATCCCCCACCCCTCTGTCAGAGTGACCCTTTATCATCCTTTGCACAGATCCACCGAGGTGGAAGGAAGAAAGTCAAAAAGAACAAAGGGGAAATGCACAAAGACATGAAAAGTATATTAAGATGGAACTTAAAGGTAACTTTATTTGTTTTCCAATTTAAAGAAGAAGTAATTGAAGTTTCAGTTAAGTACACCAAAGCACATAATAAACAACCAATATGTCAATATATTCTTAGTAGGTAAATATAGTCCTGTATTCAATGGCATTCTATGAAAGCAGATTTGTGTTTAGCAACACACAGGGGCAAATTCACTAAGCGCCGAAGCGCCGAACGCTAGCGTTAATTCGCTAGCGTTTGGCATTTTCGTTACTGCGCAAATTCACTAACGAACGATGGAGTAGTTTCGCTAGTGTTACTTCGCACCCTTACGCCAGGTGAATTTTCGTTTGCGACGTAACTACGCAAAATCACTAACTTGCGCAGTGTACTGAACGCAACATTTTACGCTAGACTTCCTTCGCCACCTCAGACCTGGCGCAGCGCAATAGAGTAGATAGGGATTGTTTCAAAAAAAGTCAAATTTTTTTCTAAGTCCCAAAAAACGCTGGCGTGTTTTCTACATGATGGGTGATAGGCTGAAAAAGATCGAAAAAATTTTTGGGGCTCCCCTCCTTCCCCCCTACATTTCCTAACTCATGGCAACTTACCTAGACAGTGGGCACATGTGTAGGGCAAAATAAAATTTTTATTTGCTGATTTGAAGGTTTTCTAGGCGTTTGTAGTGCTGATACGTATTACTCCATTGAAATTTGAATTTCGCGCCGTATGCAAATTAGCCTTCGCTAGCGTAACTTTGCTTTACATAGCGAATCAACGCTAGCGCAACTTCGCAACCTTACGCTACCCCTGTGCGCAACTTCGGATTTTAGTGAATTTGCGGAGCGCTGGCAAAACTACGCCTGGCGAAGTGCGGCGAAGTGCGGCGAAGTTGCGCCTGGCGCAACTTCGCATCTTAGTGAATTTGCCCCACAGGCTCAATTACCACTGTGTTTTCAAGCTTTGAGTTTTTTCAAAGGCAAAATGAGTAGATAGTTATGTCCTAAGAAGGAAAATTAGGTGTATCCCTTGATACAAACATTATTGTGGGAGTGCCCATACTTTACTAATACGGGGGTCTACTTTTAGTGATATTGTCCCATTATAATCTACTGTACATCCGTAATATCACTGTTAGAATTCTGTTCCATGGAAAGTTTTACTAAAATGTTATATTACTATATTTAAAAAAAACAACTATTTCTTATGTAACCTTAACAGAATAAATATCTGAATGAAAAGAATAAAAAAGAAGGGTAATTGAGTTAAGCTGTTTGTTGACTGTGCCTTGAGATCTACTGTTCACCAACTAACGGATGTTAGATGTATTTCGCTGCAACCTGGTCTACTGGTAGATCCAGATCTACATTTTGGACACCCCTGCATTATAGTATCTCATCAAAGTAAGATACTACTAGCCCAGAATATAGCATGTACCAGGAGGTTACACTTTACTGTGGGGGTAAGGTTTTGCTAAAGTTATTAATAATGATTAGCTTTTAGACTTGCTGCTATATACAGAATATAGGTGTTGAGTTGCCAGTAACAATATCCCCTAAAGGATCATTTGGATGGTTAATGGGGTGGGAGTGTTTCAGTTTCTCTCCTCCCTATCTAATTAAATTACATTGCTATGGCCCAAATGAGCTATTATGAGAAGCTCATAAAAGCCCAGAATTTCTTCACATTTCCATGCTGCTTAGAAAGGTTAGCATTCCTTCCCAGTTCATAGCTAGTCACAATCTCGCACAAATCTCTGCACATAATTTAATTTTTTCTCTCCCACGGCTTTCTTATTATCCTATGTTTATTCTGTAATTTATTTCTTCAAAGATCTCCAAAAAAGTGCATCTGTTTAAGATGCAAGTGTTTTGGTGTCAGCATGAACAGCGGCATAGTTGCACACAATAAATGAATTAGTTAGCCAAGGGCAATGACTAAGCAATATGTCTTTTGTCACAGACAAATAAGAAAATAAGGTTAATAATGACATTACCTGCATAACAGCGCAATGTGAATAGTTAATACATACTTAATGTTTTGTGAACAAATTGGGGGTAAAAGGGCAAGGCTTGGTGCAAAGCAAAGTGGAAAAAAACTGAGAAATCTGTCATATTTTTTGCCTGTTGCATTCTGCCCTACACTTCTGTGGATTTCTACAGGCTTATTTGCTCCATATTTTTCTCCCATTAATAGTGTTCCTTGATCCGGCCAGATCTTTGAGGGGGCCAGCCCTGTGCACACTCTTGCTCCTTTTCCATCGCACTCGCTTATTTGCAGCAAACTTTCATACATGCAGTGAAAGGGAAATACCAGAAGACCCCACAGTCCGGACCCCCTTGGCCCCTGGGCTCCCCAATCGCAATGCTGTATGTTAGTTACACCACTGCTCCCTATAAACACAACCTATGTTTGGCAGTACTGCATTCATCTTGGGTGTATTGAGTGGGCTGAGGGGCAGTTAGGCATTAGGGGCATCCTCCTGCTCCTGACCCACCCTCTCAACTTGCATATGATTCAGATGCACAAGTTCACAATGGAGCCTTGTACTTGCCGTCTTCCATACAGCAAGCAGTAAGTACAGGGTCAACGATCAGATCATAATGGGCATCAATGAGCCGATGCAGTTCCCAACCAAAGGGATTTTTAAAATTGGCTGATAAATATCTGGCTGAGCTTTCAGAGAGGGCCCATCCACAGGTAGATATAGTACAGATTCTGTCTGATGGAGCTAATTGGCAGCTTAAATCTGCCCGTGTATGGCAAACTTAACTTCAGATTGCACTGTAGCAATGTGCACTGCAAATCCCATGCTTTTATATTGCTTCTGAACTGTGTAAATGGTTTATACCCATTACATTCAAAACTGTTCATCTCACACAGAAGATGTTTGCATAAGACAGAAATATTTTCCACCATTAACATGTAGCCCTAAAAATAAACACTGGGATGCCAGTGTGCGATGCTATACATCTAGGAGATTTTTTTTCATTTTTTATGCTACTTGTATAATCCACCTAAACAACTATAATATACATTGTCAAAAGGTTTTATGTTTTAAAAAAAAGTAAACTGGGGAGACTGACTGGAACCAAATAGGAGCTCCAGAAGGAACATTATCGGAACAAAGAGGTCATGTATTTCTATAGTTACATTCCAAAAATAGTGAAAAGGTCCACTGCATATGCAGAATGCCTACCAGCAGGCAATTCACCCTCTGATGCAGAAAAAAATCATCCTGGAAAATTAGAACATGGTCACTTTGTTACTGTTATGTTCATAGCAACATCAGTGACACCCACCTTATTTCGTTTTGACTGAAGCTAAGCATGCAAGCTGTACTCATTGTGGGCTGTCAGAATTCATCACTTCCTTAGTAAACACTTAAGACAATTCACTGTACATATAGTCCGGTAGGTTGTGGTAATCACACATTGGGCAGTGCATAACTAGGGTCAGACAGTATTTGCGTGACAATTAGCAAAAGCTTATTAAATATGAGTTCTGAATTCCAAGCTCTGAAATAATGAGACCTGTCCAAAAGTATACAATCTACAACTTGAAGACAAGGCAGTTATTAAGAGTTATGTTGGGTAATCTATGTGGTGCTTCATTTCAGTGGCGCCCGCATTTCAGTGGCGCACGGGCTGCCGGGGGGGCCCTGAGCCTGCTCGCACCCCCTGCTCCCCCGGTAGTTCCGCCACTGATTTTTGACTGTACAATAAGGCTATTTGCAAAAACATTATTTTGTGCGCACATTTTAAACTTGTGTATGCCTTGTTAAAAACTGTGCGCAGGTCAGAATAAAAGCAAAATTTTGTGTTTTCACACAAAATTCCTTGTGTGCACTGGCCTCAAAATTTGTGTGCGTGCTTATAAACTCTTAGTTTAGAGGGAACATTTATGATGGTACACAGGACAATTTGTCATATCTATATATTCTCTAGTATGGGCACAAAAGGTTCTAAAAACACTTGTTATGTTGAAGTCCATCTGAAGAAGCTTTACATTATTGATATTTCTTCCAAATGACAATTTGTAAGACATAGATTTCACTTGAGAAAGAGTAAGTGAGTAGTAGTTGTATGAATGATTGTCAAAGTGAAAAAAACTCACGAGCCTAAAACCATAACATTCACCCTAACACCATAACATTCACCCTAAACTATTTTATGTGCTACAACCAAAACTACACAAAATCATTAAAGTGAAGTTATTATGCTGAAAACTAAAGACTGTGCTCATGTTTCATCTACTTTAACTTCAGTTCTTTGTGTACCTGGGTGTATCATCTAACAGCTAATTATACTTATTGATTTATTGAGGAAAATTCCATGTCTGAATTCCCCCAAAAGTCATGAAATTCATGTTGTTTTTTAGAATGTGGATATTTGCTTCTGTGTGTTTGTTTATATATATATATATATATATATATATATATATATATATATATATATATATATATATATCCTTATAAACAGTGCTTAGTGATATCATAATTTATATTTAGAGCTTAGTGATGTCATTTCTGTCACATGACTCACTGAAACATGTGTATTATAATAAATAAAGTATCTCCTGTTTAAAAATGTGTGGACATTAGAAGTCAAGCCTTTGGCCTTGTGCTTTTATATGGCCATGGAGCTCCTCTGTGACTTACAATATCTTTATGTTTTACAATAGGGGGTACTTTATTCATTATATGTATATACTGTATATGGGTTTCTGAGACAGTATTGTACTTGATTCATCTGTGTAAGCATTTTGCATGTTTCTCATTTATAATCCTTAACATGCAGAAGAGAGGAGTAAAGTATAAATATTACAGTGTGCACACAATAAATCTAAGCTTGACAAAGTCCCATTGGGGTTAAAGGGGTTAACCACCCATGGGTCAGGCACACATTTCCCACAGTTTACATAACCCCTTTCCCAGCTTCCCCCTCAAGCCCCCATACCAAAGAGGAATCTGCCCTAGCGACCGTAAGGCGGAAACTAAAAATATCTCTTGGTTTATAAACAAATCTTAATGGGAGCAGAGACAGCCAAGCTGGAGAGAGAAGGAGGGCTGCCGGCTTTCTGGAAAGAATCTGCACCCTTGATAACATCATGCTCATACTTTAGAGGGGTACAGTGTCCTACTGCTAAGATGCATGATGCATGTAACAAACTACAATAGTGGGGAAATGTAATAAAATCTATAAATGGAAAAATACATGGAAAAATATATTTTGCTATTTAATATTATTTTTGACAAAGTTATTGCATTGCCAATTTTAATTGCACACTTTTTTAAAGGTTATTATTTGTAAATGTTCTGGAACAACACAAAACATCAACAAATGCATTGCTACAGTATAGGTATGGGATCCATTTTCCGGGAACCCATTTTCAAGAAAGCTTTGAATTATAGAAAGGTCGTCTCCCACAGACTTCATCAGGGATGCCAGAAATCAGGGGGCCCGTACGACAACTTTTTCTGGGCTCCCTGGGCTCCACCACCCCAGAGCCCGCCTGCCCCGCTGATGGCCAGCCCCCCCCAGTACAAGTTAAAAAAACATTGGTGGCCAGTGGTCCCTGTACAAGTTAAAAAAAAAAAAGCATTGGTGGCCAGGGCCACCCCCAAGGTTAAAAAACATTGGTGGCCAGGGCCCCTAAAAAAAAAAATTGGATTACGGCTTCTTGTTTTTTTCCATAACGACTTCTTCATTCTTCTCCAGAGCGGTCTTCGTTCTCTTCTGTCATGGCTTCTTCATCCCTCTCTGAAGTGGTCTTCTTCGTTCTTTTCCATTGCTTCTTCTGCAGCACAACCAGGCCCCCCTTAGAAACCGAAATCACCAGGCCTGGGACAACAGTCACCCCTGTGCCTCCCTGATGGCGGCCCTTGGTCCAAACTAACATATAATTAATCCTTATAGGAAGCAAAACCAGCCTATTGGGTTTATTTAATGTTTAAACATAAAATTACAGAAATATCTGTTATCTAGAAACCCCCAGGTCCCAAGCATTCTGGATAACAGGTCCCATACCTGTATTGCACAGTAGGTCTCACAGCCAGTCGATTTAGCACCATATAATTTAAAACTTAGTATTATACATTAAGAAATTGTATATTATGACTCCACACTGGAATATTATAAAAAGGTCAAATAAGTGTCCTATATATCATTTAGGGTAGACTTACAGATTTTGGCAAAGACGCCTAAACAGGAAGACAAACCAGGATAAGCTATTAAAGTTACCAAACTATTTGTAGATAATGGTTTAAAGGACATGAATAATGATGTATTTGCTACCAATTTCCCATATTTAAATCCTAAATCATAAAGCATATGGTTTTCTTTCTAGGGTGAGAGTCTTAACATCTGTCCTAATGAGGAATATGGGCTGGTATGAGTTAAACCGATCCAGGTTTTTCCCCACTTTAGATATAAGTACTATAATTGCATAATGAAATGAGGATGGGAGAGAATTAGTTTCACATGCCCCCATCAAGGTAGCATGAAGCCTAGAGGTGTTGGTTGATTATTAAAAAGATGGTATCAAACTGCCAGGAGGCCACCTGAAATCAGAGTTTTCCCAGGGGACCAATTGCCTCTGCTACGTCCTTCTTAGTTATCAAATGATCCAAATATGGAAGAAGAGGCGATTTGTCTCCGGGCCACTAAATCTCCCCAAATCTCCACGTGTGTCTCTGCCCTTAACAGGGTTAGTTTGTTACTATGTAATTGTTACTTTTTATTCTTTGTTTTTTATCTAACAGGCAGCGGCCAATTCTATCATTTCCTTTGCAGGTTTCATTTAAATTTTGTCCACTTGGATTTCTAATTGTGATTACACTCGTGGGCATTTTTGTTTTCACTATGGGCAATGGATTTTTCTATTTTTTCAATTGGACTATTTTTGTATTGGACTATGCTTTGTGTAATAATGTGGGCAGGTAGTCACACCAATCAATTATGGATGCAGATTGTTTTAATTGGTCACTCTTTTTATACTGTCTGCACAACAGCTTTTCTATGCTTGATAAAGGGGCTTGCCCCAAAATGTTGCACTTCCGCACTAATAAACAGGAAGGGGTAACCCTGCATTTCATTGCCTTGAGTGCCAGGGTTTCCTCTGTCGATAAAAAAAGGCACGTCATGTGTGGCCTGTTGTTTTTATATTTGTCACAGCTCCTTGATGACTCGGTTTGGCCAGATCATATGACACCCACGTTTTGAAAATGAGAATCTTGGGAGGTATATAGCATGTACTAAAAAATGGTTAAAACACTGTGGTTTCCTGTAAACAGATATACTGCATACAGTACATAAAGAGAACGAGAGAGAGACAAGGACATAGATGAACACTCCTACATAGATTATATCAGCCTTCCCAGGTACAGATGATAAAGTGTAGCAAAACATTATGCAGGACAAGATGAGAACATAAATATTTATTTTCGAATGTCTAATGTTTATAATCTTCAGCAGGCAATTGTGCCAAATATAAAGAAAGCAGAAAAGAAGCAGCAAGTCAGACAGTCAACAGGCAAAAATGTAACCAAACCATGACTTGCAGCATCAAAATGTCAGACAAGAGAGTGAGAGAGAGAGAGGGGTTAAGTTAAGAAATGGAGCAAAACCAAGACTGAAATGCCATGTCCAAGGCCATGGAAGAGACACAATGAGATACTAGTGTAGGTAGATGTACACAGTGTCACGATAGGCACCCTTAATCTAGAACAAGTGCAAACGACGAGAAAAGGGGCACGATTGTTTACCAAGGATTTTAGAAGGAAGGCCACACAACACAGGAGGAACCAAACGGAATAGAGTAGTGAGACAGGCCAGGTTGGTACTGGCAGAGTTCAAGCAAGGTCAGACAGGCTGCGTCGGTACAGGCAAAGTTCAAGCAAGGTCAGACAGGCTAGGATCAGGATTAGAGAGTTTGGAATAGTCAGGCAGGCTAGGGTCAGGATTGCAGAGTTCAGAATAGTCAGGCAAGCAGGCAAGGATCAATACTAGTATAAAAAGCAGGATTCACAAGGAATAAGCACCCAGAAACTAAAAAAAGTTAGACCTAACAATGGGCAATGAATTAGAATTAGAAATCCTTTAAATACATTTGACTTTTGCGCCAATATGCGATGACGTCATCATGCTGGAACGTAAAACCCAGAAGTGTGCACCATGCGCCATAGGAGAATCGGCACTCAAAGGGAGTGGAAGCACGTGGCGGGCGTCCCCGCTGACCAGTAGACCACCAGGGTAAGAGTTTCTAACACACAGACATCAAGCTAATGCCTTGTTAGGACATCAGTTGAGCAATGTTATGCGTTTGAGCCAGGCCCGGACTGGCAATCTGTGGGTTCTGGCAAATGCAAGAGGGGCTGCTATAAGGTGCCAAAGAAAGTCACTATTTAGTGGGCTGGTGGAGGCTGTTTGGGCTTCTGTGTACCTGAAATGCCAGGGCCTATTTTCATTCTTAGTCCGGACCTGGTTTGTGCTGGAATGGTCCGACAAGAAGCCATGGGGTTATTATTGTGATAATTTACTACTATTTATAAGAATAACAAGGCACCAATGCATCAGTGTCAACCAACACATAAAAGTTCCTTCTGCTGCTGCTTACTAGATGAGGTATACAATGTATTATAAATTACCCAAGTTCAGGACACAGCATTATGGCAAATAATACAGTATATTACTGGAAATACAGCAAGACATAGAACTATGTCTGCTGACAGACAAGCTATAGATCAGTCACCCAGCAATTAATCTCCTCTAGCACTGGCTGCTAATCTCTCCTCTAAATGCTTCTCCACCAGAAATAAAGTCAAGTCGCTTCAACTTTCCAAAGTTGCCTGAAGTTTTGGGGCCAAAGAGAAAAGATTGCTCCTACAGATGTACCCAAGTCAGTGCAGTTTTAAGGTAAGTTATTAAAACATTAGCAGCAAGTGATAAACCTTATATGGTTTGTTCCTTGTAGGTATCCTACCAATGGGACTGTAAATGATCATATACCTTATGAGGGGCCATACAAAGCATGCCAATTGTTCTATTTTTCCAGCCGTACAGACAGACAGCCTAAATGAGCAGAACAGGATAAACTTTAGAGAAGGGGTGTCCAAAAGGTAGATTGGGATCTACCAGTAGCCCTTTAGCTGGTGATCAGTAGATCTCAAGACACTGTCAACAAACAGCTTGTCTAAATCACCCTCCTGTTTCATGCTTTTCATTCAGACATTTATTACGTTAAGCTTACATAAGACATAGATGTTTAAATATAACAATATACATTTTCTCATAAATCAATATTTAGGTAATATTTTCCATGGAACAGAATGCAAACAATGCTTTTATGGATGTAGATCATAGTAGGACATAGAGGCCTACTTTTAGTGATGTTATCCCATTATGATCTACATCCATAAAAGCATGGTTAGCATTCTGTTCCATGGAAAAAAATCACTTAAATATTGATTTATGAGAATATATATTGCTATATTTAATAAACCAACCTTAAAATAATATATATCTGAATGAATAGCATGAAATATGAGGAAGATTTAGACAAGCTTTTTGTTGACAGTGTCTTGAGATCTACTGATCACCGGCTAAAGGTCTACTGGTAGATCTGAATCTACCTTTTGGGCACCCCTGCCCTAAGGTATTTGAATCTTAATTTACATAAATTGATACTGCAAGATAACTGTTATAAATGTACATAATGTATACTGTAAGGTGATGCTTTGTAACTTGTTTATTATTGGTAAAGTGTAAGCACAAAATGATAATAAAGGCTTTTAAGAATAAAGTAGAGTAAATGAACTATAGAGATTTTTCTGTCATGATTGTTATGGTATAGTTTTCATTAGTAAATTACACTGTGTACATTGCAAGGAATTCATTCTACCATTTAAAATTGTGTTCTTGAAAAAATAAATGTATTTTTTAACTGTATTGTTGTATAAGCAGCCATGTAAGGTCATTGTGCCTGATCCTGTGCTTTTAGAAAAAGCCAAAACTTCACAACGGAACTGCTTTCAGATAATCTATTGTTTCTCCTACTCAGTGCAACTTTACAGCAGTAAAGAGTGACTGAACTTTATCAGACCACAAGGAACATTAATGAGGGCACCTGGGAAAACTAAGAATATGTCTAGCCCCATGAAAAATTTCAAGATGAGTTATAAAAAAATCTATTTGCGCTTTTGAAAAATGTATTTCAATGCTGAAGGAGCGCTACTTACTTATTAATTTTGTAAAGAAAACATTTCCCCATGACAGAAGTGCAAGAAATATAAAAAACACACATTTTACCAATTTAAGTGTGCTAAATGGCAAAAATATTATCTCCTCTGTAGACTAACTGGCATTTACAGGGTTAAATCAATTGTCCTGTTGAAAGCAAGCTGCAAGGCTCATATGTCCTGCCTGGCTTTGTAATTGTTCAGGTGCCTCCAGGCACTTACGCTGTGTTGTGCATCTCTCTTTCGAGGAAGCCCACCCATATTGTGTCATGGAGGCACAGTTTACAAAAAATAAACACATATGGTAATCTGAGAATTTATTTTTTATTAAAATACATTTTATTAGATGTAAACATTGATGAAGTAACAAATATATACATAAAATCAGCACCATATATCCAGAACTTCCCTGTAGGTCAACTGGAAGACCAAAAGTTAGGTACTATGAGAGGGTAACATATTAAACAGCATGTATTTACATATTTAGTGATTTGCTATGTACATTTGGCTGCATAACGGTTTTTTAGAAGTTGCATATTTTGAATTTTGATAGATAACATTGGGCTGATTCTCATTTACATAAACAATGGATTTTTGGAAAGGCTAGCAATATATAGGCATAAATCTTCACTATTCTAAAATATCAAAGGCATAACACAACAGAGAAATAGCTTAAAAATAAGAAAAAAAAGTCATCAAAAATGCCCATACTTGGAGCATTTCCCCAAAAATTCTAGAATCACTGCAGGCTTAGCACTTTTGCATTTGACACAATTGTATCCAGTGAGTAAAAATGAACGCAATAGTTGGAGTGTGTTCTAAAGGTGGCCTACATACAGAGGTCTGCTCGTTTGGCGAGGTCACATCAACAAACCGATGTGGTCTTCAAACCAGTTGGATGCCACAGGGATGCCTGTAGAAAGGCCCCATACAATGCTTAATAAACTGCTGTCTTAATCTGTAATTGTATGCAATTCCATCCATATGACAGAGGTAAGTAAAGGGTTCTTTTGCAGCCTGCACCCATACGTTCTGCAAAGTGCCATTTCAGACACAACCAATTCACCATGATTTTTACACACAATGCACCATTTATACACAGGCTGAAATTTATTGAATCCAAGTGGGAACTAGGAAATTCAAATCTGCTTAAGTTAATATATAATATTGATTATAAGTAATTCAAACCTGACCAAGATAGTTAAAGATCATGAATCAAATGGTATGTATGGTTATCCCACACTGTCTCAAATGGCCTAGATCTTGCACTCCCCTTTCTGTTTTATACTAAGTTAAGTTTAGTAAAATTGGCAGTCAATCTATCAGTCTCTCTAACTCTTCCATGAAATGCATAAAACACCTACTGACATTAAACATATGTTCTTGCACAAAGTTACTAATAACTGGTGAAATGGGCTAAAATCCATGCTCCAGGCTGTTATTTCCAAAATAAAATTATCATTTGCAGTCGTGATCAGGGCCAGAGGGAGATCAGGGGGAAGCACTCGGGGCTTCAGTGGTAGTGGGTGTAGGTTGCGGGGCCCACGAGGGTCAGGACCCACCGGGTTTTTCCCCAGTGTCCCTCTGGACTATACTAATAAAATCCATTGGGCAAGGCCAGATAATGAGAGGACCTTTGCCCAATCTGCCAATCTAATTTCTGGGCCAAGTCTGGCCTGATCTGATCACTGGCCAGGGGGTGCCTATGTACATTTGTCAGAAGAGGACCACATTAACACCCTCCCCACCCAATGGCATTTATAAACCTCTCTGAAAGATATCTGGCTTATTTTTGCCCCAATACTGTATCTATAGGATAGGCCATTGTGTAGTGCCCATATACAGGCATATAAACGGATGATCTGGCATGAAGTGACAGAATTGGCATCTTAAATCTGCGATTTGTCACCGTTGAGAAATCTGTGTTGACTGTGGGTGACAGTTCCTGAAAATGCCTTAGCACTGGTGTCAGTGTGAATCACATGTTCATATTTTGTACTGCAGGTGATTCACACTGACACCAATACTAAGGTATTTTCAGGAGATATGTCATATGCCAATTTCTTGGTAATGACAAATCTCTTTGTCTGCCATTACCTTGCCTAACATAATGTGACAGTAAAAGTGAACAAGGCTTTGGGTTTTATGGAATACAACGAGGAGTAATGGGAGAGCTTAGTTTTATTTGAATCTCTCCATTATTTTTCACTCGGACACCCTCTCATTCATATGGGACCAATGCATTGGAGGAGAAATTCCAATATTTTACAAGACTTTACAAGGATGTGCTGAAAAAAGTAGTTTCGTGCTGATTTATTGAAAATTTCTGCCAATACTTTATTAGTTTATTTTAACTGTTCCACTTCCTGCTGCCTCCTTTCCCAGGCTGTGCAGGGGAGCTGGCAGCACTCAGCACACTGCACTGCAGAAAAGCAGCTAGGCTGACCTGATAGGAAACTGAAGCATGTCTGTGCTTGTGTGACTGCAGGGCTGTGATTGGCTGTAAAACACAGACAGGGACCGTATAAGAATTATAGTGTTGGAGAAGTACTCGGCTGAACACGGGGCAAATTACACTTTGTTCTCAAAGGGCTCTATTTCCTTTACAGTGAATGGGGCCACACTTTCAGAAGCATTTGAAGGATTGAGGACTCATTGCATATTGTACAGCTTGGAGCACACATGCATGGTCAGATTTCGCTGATCTGCACAAACAAGTGCTGGTTTTGTCAGGCAGATCCTTGTAGAGTTAATATTCCAGGAAAAATATGACCACTTAGACGTGTTATCATGGGCCAGCTTTGGTAGCACAATAGTCAGTCTTCTTTTAAAAAAAATTGTAATCCATTGTGAAACAGTGATGATGGCTAATACAAATAAAACAAGCTACTTCCATCTCACGTCATGGCATAAGGACCTTTCCTGACTGATCTACTATACAGCACTAGCTTTCCATGCAGCCCAGCAGACACCCCTTATAATAGAGTGGATGTGAAGCATTCCTCCAGCCTCACAAAATCAGTGAAACATGTCAGTAACAATAAACAATTTGGAAGGAGTCATGCAGAACACTGTCTGGCGGGTGTCACACTGTTACCATCATTACACCAATGGTAGAAAATCCTTTTTATGTGGTAGTAAATGAATGCATACACTTTGTGGAATCTAGAAGTATACAGTAGTTCTGAATAACAGCAACCTATTTACTGCAAAAAGCATCTGATCGTCATTTTTTTCAAGCTGATGGGATGCAAGACAATTGTCTCTGTATAAATAGAGCTTCCTTTTGGAAACAATTTAAAGAAAAGTATGTGAGTAATAATGGCATTGCTGTCGGTTGTTACACCAGTACAATTGTTACACGACAATATTCATCTGGTGACACTTTTCCTCACCCAGCAACTTAGGGGTTAATGCTCTTTGGAGTAAGGGCAGTGATGCAAGTGCTCTGGTTTATTTCAGCAAGGGAAGTGTGTGCAGGGCAGATTAGTGGAATGGCTTCCTCTTTTCCCATAACCTTCAGACCCCCAGTGGCTTGAATATTTAAAGCCTGTTGCCATTTTTCCTTTTTTTATGCCTGTTTATTTTTTGGGGAGGGGGAGTTAAGGGCAGTGAACTGAGTTTACTCCCACTCAGCCCCTCAACCCTTGAATGCTCCTAATCTAGTCTTTCCCATTCTCTTCTGGCTGGTTGTTCTTAATATGTTATTTTATTAGACTCTGGTCTCATGTAGCTCTTCAATATAATTTTCTATTTTTACTGCCCTGTCATTTAATAATACCCATTTTCTCTAAATTCTTGAATCCCTTTGCTCAACAATTATATAATAATAGTATTTCTTCAAATCTTTATAGCATATTGGCAGTTTACAGTGTCATCCTCCCAGAATTTATGAAGTATCTCTTTAAGTTTCCTTTAAGTTTAATCCATTATATATTCTACCTGCACCTCCCTGGCACCTTCATATTTGTCAACATTTTAAAATGATTTTTTAAGGACAGTGTATCACAACAGAGCAGCTGGACATAGATTCTCATGCCAAACACATACAGTAGCTGTAATAAAATCATCATTACAGTTCATCTGTAATATGTGTTACTTTACCCCAAATTCCTATTCTCTCTTTTTTCTGCTTTCAAATGATGTATTATTCTTCAGACCACATTTAGTTTATAGCTAGCCAGACATTTAGGGGGTTATTTGTCAGATCTAAAAAGTTTTCACTGTTTTCTGAAAATTACTCACTGACCAAATCAGCATTGGGCGTTTATCAATAATCTTTTCCGAAAATTTCTTGTACGGGAAAAAAAACATAATACAATCGTGAAAAAATCAGAACTGTGTGAATTTTGCGGATTTGTCGCCAAAACCTGCAAGCTTTTCCGATTTGACGCCCACAAACCAGGAAATCCTCGGATTATTGGCTGAAACCCAGCACAGATCAACGAATATCAACAGGACATCTGCCATTGACTTCTACATGAACTTGGCAGGTCTGAGTTGGAGTACTTTTTTATTTGGACTTTTAATACCATCGGGGTTTCATAAATCACCAAAAATCAGCCATGTGGCCTGAACCACACACAATTTGGCCACTCTTTTTTGTGATTTTTCTGTAGCACAATCTGCGTAAGTGACCAAATAAATTTGCCAATTGCTGTCCAAAAAGCCATATCATTGTATGATGTATGTATATCAGTGAGATAGGGTGCGCTATGTTTTTCTCATAACCTCTGTCGTCCAGTCAACAAATCTTTTAAACTGCAATCACTTTGCCCTTTAACCTTCATCTTTTCACCTCAAAAGGGCCAGTTTTCTCTGTCTATCAGTGTATTTCATCTTTCCCATCATTGGGTTCTTGTGCCCTAACCATTTTTACTATCCACCCCCCTAACAACACACACACACACACATCCCATACATTTTTCCTTACAGCTGCATGCTCCCAGCTGATGCTTTTAGTGAAGGAGTGGGGACTAAAAAAAACATCTGGACTGGAAGGGCTCCCTGCTGAAATGGATGGAGCACATAAAGTGCCTTACTGGTGGCTGGGAATTTTTTTTTTTTTTGCTAACAGTGATGGGGGGGGGGGCAATAGCCTACATTCCTGAATGGAGGATTTTTTTTAAAAAAGAAACAAGAAGTAGGAGAATATAACAAAAAAAAGGCAGAAATGTTTATTTTTTAGATTAGGTTGTCTCAAATTTCCACCACTGGAAGGGTTGTGCAAGAGCATATCTAAATAAGCCTATAACAAAGTTGAAAATGTCAAAACAAGCACTATTTTGTGTATAGTTTCCCTTAAATGACAAATACCCCATCTCAAAATATCATAAATGTGATTGCTAGGAAGGGAATAGTTTATATAGGAAGCTGCTATAATGCATTAGTATATTTGAATTTATTATTCAAGGGATCAGGGTAATTAAGCTTTTTAGCTCACTTTAAAAAAGCCTGCCTTATATACTGTATATAAAATATATATATATTTTTTTTACAGGCTGGCCTGCCTGTAGCTTTGTATATGGCATAAGAAAAGTAAATACCTTCTGTTTTCAGAAGGCTTTATGCTGCACATCTTGCAAGTGAAGGGCTTTTTGGCTCCTTTTAGCCCATCTCACAGTAACTAGGCTAGGTTCTCTGCTTTGCTACTCCACAAGTCCTTCCCACTCAGAGACCAGCGTCTTGCACTGATGAAACGGAACAGGCTGTCTGCAAGTTTGGATATATGGCTCTGAACTATTAGGTTGTTTCTGTGCTATAAAACTAGCAGTTCTGGATGCATAGTTGGTCACAAGGAACAAGGAGTGATTTGCATGCCTCCGCCCATAATGCCTTATGTCAGCATTAAACTTTCATTTTTGGAATTAAGGCAGTGCTACAGTATGCATATGGCATGAGACAAGTAAATACCTTCTGTTTTCGGAAGGCATTATGCTGAATGAAATAAATAAGAACTATTTCCTTGTTCTCTGTAATATGAAAACAATACAATTTTTCCATGATTGTGATATTTAAGTGTTTTTGAGGGTAATGGCACACATGGCATTTTATAGCTGTACAACGGGGACAAATTTCCACTCCGTTAAATGAGCAATATACCACCTTGTTTAACAAGGCTAGGTGAATAGAACATGTGCCTGACATAAGCTTACCATTTGTCCCCGTTTCCCGGGGACAGGCCCTGTTTTAAGATCTTGTGCCCCATAGGAAATTGCCCCATGAACTGTCCCTGTAATTTGCCATTTATTTGAAAAGTCCTCATGTAATGCTGAATTTTGGCTGGATTTTGGCGCCAAGGAGAATAGGGGCTGAAGAAGGAGGGACCCAGCCGGATAAACCCCCGATTATTAGTTATCACAGCCCTGACACAGAGTGATCTGCACTCTGTGCTTATGGTTGCTGTGGGGAAGGTGTGAGATCTGCACTCGGTGCTTATGGTTGTGGTGGGGAAGGTGTGACATCTGCTTGGTGCTTCTGGTCATAGCAGGTAGGTGTTTGCTTTGGAATGGGTCGGTGGGTCGAAGGGGTTGAACTGATACGTTATGGCCACACAGTATCACTGGATTAAGTGGTTGGGTCACTGGCAGTAGGATACCTGCCATGTCTGGTTAGAAAGGTATGTGTGTATCTGGTACGATTGTTTTGTTGCAAACTGTAGTTCTGCAGCATCTCGCATACCGAAGGAAAAGTATAACTAGCTTGTGGCTGCACTTTGCCTGCCCTTACTCCAAGGCTGATGTGGATGTTATGAGTTGTAGTTTAGTTTACAAGCTAAACATTCCCAGGTTCCTTTTATACTCACTGGGGCTCTGGCCTCCCTGTTATATTTGGGGGGGAACTTTAATTTTGCTTCCTGCATAAACATATTTTTTTACTGTGGAAATGTTCATGAAATAATCTCTGTGCCATCCTACTATGAGTTCTGGGGTATTTATACATGGAATTACCACTGTGTCATCCTGTGGTGAGTTCTGGGGTATTATACATGGAATTGCCACTGCGTTCATTTATATATTCACAGAGGGTGTATTTGTAAAATGGGGAGTGGTTAGTGGGGGGTGTCTTGCATAGTGGGTGTGGTCTACAAATTACGAAGGTTTTCTACCCTTTACCCGGATTTCACCCTGAAAATCTGGTCATTTTAGCCTGACATTAGTTTTTGCCTGTTGTTTTAATCACAGAAAATCTATAGATTTAATTTATTGATAAAGCTAATCCATGCTTGGTCCTATTCGATTATTCTTGCACTTATGTTCATTGGGTTATACTGCCCCTTAAATGTCTATAGAAACCTTGGGGTAAATTTATCAAAGAGTGAAGTTCCGCCACTAGAGTGAAATGCCGCAGCTCTCAATTCATTTCTATGGGATTTTGAAAGGCGTATTTATCAATGGGTGAAAGTGAAAGTTCACTCTTTGATAAATACGCCTTTAAAAATCCCATAGAAATGAATGGGGAGTGACGGAATTTCACTCTAGTGGCGGCAGAGGCGGGCCAAACAGGCCGGGCACCCTAGGCAGCCCAGCCCGCCTGCTCGCCCCTTCCTCTCTCCCGTTCCCGGCGCGCAAGCGCAGTAACAGGTTCCCGGCGAGCATGCGCAGTAAAGGCAGCCCGGCGCGCATGCGCAGTAAAGTCATTCACGTTCCCTTCAGCGTGCGGCGCTTACTGTGAACAGATTTCCAGGTGAGTCCAGTCTAGGGGTAGGCAGAAGAGGTAGCTGCCCAGCGCCCCCCAATCATTGCGCCCTAGGCAGCTGCCTCTTCTGCCTACCCCTAGTTCCGGCCCTGAGTGGCGGAACTTCACTATTAACTTCACTCTTTGATAAATATACCCCTAAGTGAGACATTTTTTCCTAAAAAAAATCAAAAAAGAGCTCCTTGAGATTTCCTGCACAAGGGATTCAGCAAGAAAAAAGCGGAAGATTTTGTATCTGAATACATTTAGATAAATCTCCCCCCTTTATTCAGCGCTCGGCTCTAATGAAGATTATATCAGATCTGTGTATGATTTTTTTCAGTCAAGATTTAATACAGAACATGTTAGGTTAAACTACAGTTATATGTAGAGGTTTTGAATTCTAAAAATGTTTTCTTAAATTATACTGAATTCCTCCAAAAATGCCATTTGTTTTAAGTCAATGATTTTTTGTATTTGCAACTGCTATAAAAAAAGTTATACAAAGTTGTTGTGTAATCCATTAAATTAACACAAGACTGGCCAGTGTACCAGTCATCTGACTGATTCAGTAAAAATGCCCATACGGGTTTCCCTGCTACAAAATCTGCCTAGAGCCAAACTGTTTTCATACCTAAACAGATTCATATTCTTGTAAAAGACAGAAGGGCCCCATTCATATCTCTAATTGAAAGCAAGATATGGTCTGATTAGGCAACAATAGTCTGAGTCCTGAGAAGGGGGTGGAAGACAAAGGGCTGGACTTTTTTTTAAAGAAGAATGAAGACCCTCACAGATGAAAATGTGTTTCTAGTGAAGTCATGTGCAGCTGGATATGAATCTTCAAGGGATTCTCTGATCTGCCTCATTAACTCTTTCTGAGCCCAGAATGGTCCTTGTAACCAACAGTCCATTCCACAAGAGGCTCTAAAATTTCATAGCTATTTCTGTGTATTTGGAAATGTGTTTTACTAATACTGCCAGTTGTTAAAACAGCTACTTTCTGTCTATTTTAGATGTTGGTTAACACATTCGCAAAATACACTTTGTTCAACTGCAAGCAACAATAGGGAAACTGAAGTAAATATACAAATAAAAGTAGCATACTTCTAAAAAGACATGTGTTAGCTCTGAAGGATGGCTCTCTAGGGTGAAAGGTTGTTAGCAGTCATAGAAATGTTCATGACCATTGACCAAGAGATAAATTCACTAACACATAGCAGAATCTTTTCAGATGTCACAGAAATGTAAAAGATTCAAGGGAGACAAGGTAAAGAAGGTTTTGCTCCAAAAGCGCAGACTTCTACTACATCATTCAGAACAGCAGATGTTCCTTATGAAATCTCAGAATCATTCATGTCTGCATGTCCCACTGGGGGTGACGAAGGAGGAGGTGGGGGTCTGGGGAGAATGAACCAGAAGGACAATGAAATTGCCTTAGTTAAAAATAGGTTGAAAATCTTCTGGAAAATGCTGGATATTTCGCAAGAGTCTGTATCAGTGCGTATGACTGTGCATGTTGCATTTAAGTGTGTATGACTAGGTCTGACAGAGCACATATAAGTCTGCATGACTAAATCTGACCCCACAAAAATTTCATTTTATAGGGATGTTGTGCAAATGTACATTCTTATCATTTCATGAAGGAATTGCATTTTAGCCTCTATTCAAGTATGCTCAGTCAATTCTCTGTCGACTTTAGCAAATCTCTTGCTGTGTTGATTTATATGTGAGCAAAGGTATTTGTGGATATGCAAGTGTGTTTATATCTGACTCTGAGCATATCTGGTTGCGTGCACATTTAAGCACATTTAAGTTTAGAAAATTTAGCACAGCTGGAAGAATGCATTTATTTATTTATTTCTAACTGATGGCTTTAAAGAGGTCTGGACTGGAGCCTGGAAGGAAAGGTCTGGGAAAAGTTACCCTCTAAAGAGGTCACAAACTGCATGGGTTCAGTGGCACAGCCTCATGAGCCAAAAAGTTTATTGTATGTTTATCAAGTTAAAGAGGACTATTTCCAGTTTTAAGATTTTAACAGATATGCCCTCCTAGAAAGGAGCACAAACTTAGCTGGGAACTGCCATGCTTTTCCAGCCATTACTTTCATTAATTAGGACACATGTAGATGCTAAATCATGCTTCATATAACTATATACTAATACAAATGTAAGGCAATAAAGGATAGAGAAGTGCCTTAAATAAAAGTACATTAGAAACATTACAAGTGTGCCTTAGTATACTGGGTCTGATGAGCCACTTTCATCTTATTTTGTCTTGTTATTGTTTAACAAACATGGCACCAGCATTATAGAGGGAATATATAGGGAAAGGCTGCTTTATATCAGCTTTCATCCCATTTGCTGAATAGTATATACAGTATGTTATAAAGTAATGTTTTAGGATTTTTGTTTTAATTACAGTACAGTAGAACCCCAACTTTACATCCACCCATTTTACAATTTCACGGTCGCAGCAATCATATGTTGCGTTAGTTTCTTCTCAAATTTTTTATTTTGACAAATTGTAAATTAGGTTTTAGTGGTCCCTTGGAAACTGTAAAAGTGGGGTTCTAATATATAAATAGACATAAGAATCTACTTCTCTAAAAAACAATAGTATGATTGTCATGATTATCAGATTCTACTGTGCTGTTATATAAGTGAAATGTATTCTATACCTCTGATTAAGAGCCTAAGAGAGGCTTAAAATGTTTAAGGTGATTATGTACATCTAAAGTCTGTAATCCTGTATGGTGTCTAATAATTAGAAGTTTTTAATGGACCATTAATAAAATTATTTTTTTAACCTGATTCTTGTGAAATTTAGCCGTTGAACCAATTTGGGATGGTCAGGGCCCATTTGGCACTCAGCGCCACCCTGAGGCAGCCAAAATTGTAATTATGCTTCTGGTTACTTTTTGCTGCCTCTGGTAACTTGCTGAACACTACCGCCAGAGGCAATATTCTCAATTTGCTTCATGGCCACAGGGCCCCTGGGGATGGAGTGGAGGGTCCCTAGAAATATATATGCTAGAAGGGTCATGTCATCAGGCCAAGCAAGGAGAGCCAATGTAAGCCCACCCCATAATTATAAAAACTACTCTTTACGTAAAGAACCTTATTTTGCAATACTGTCATGATCGCCTTCCTAAATCCAGAACAGGTGCTAAGATCACAGCTCTGCTTCCACCTGTAGCAGCCGCCTTTGGCCTCGCGAGGAGCCCTCAGCTACTTAATAAGAGAGGAGCAAAGCAAGAGTTCTGGACAGGCAAAGGGGCACGATTATTTACCAAGGATTTTGGGACGGAAAGCAATTCAACTCGGAAAGGAAAAAACGGAATAGCGTGGTCAGACAGGCCAGGTCGGTACAGGCAGAGTTCAAGCAAGGTCAGACAGGCTAGGGTCAGGATTTCAGAGTTCAGAATAGTCAGGCAGGCAGGGGTTAAAACCAATTTACACAGTGGGATTCACAAAGAATAAACATCCAGGAACAAATCTAGTAAGTCCTAATAATGGGCAATGAGTTTCAATTCAAAGCCCCTTTTAGTAGTAGAATTTTGCACCAAGGTGCAATGATGTCATCACGCCAGCGTGTAAAACCAGGAAGTGTACGCCACGCGTGCTATAGAGGAACCCAGCACCAGAGGGAATGGAAGCACGCGGCGGTCGTCCCCACCGGCAACTAGCCCACCAGGGTAAGTGATCATTACAAATGCATACTGTATAAGTCAATATATTTGTAGTAGCTAAAAAGGATCACTTTAAAAACTCACTAACTTCTAATGACAAATTCACTGAAATTAACCCTTGATGTCTTTACAGCAATCCAAATAAATGGCAGCAATCTGAATATTTAAATCCAAAAATTATAATGACAAAAATTGACAAGAAAAACCTGGCAAACAGCTATAGAAACTGAGGGAAGATTTTTTTTAAATATGTTAGTAGTTGAGAAAAAAAATTGTAGAAAGTCTAGATTTAGTTTAATCGCTTTTTTTTTCTTCATCAAATTTAGGAAAATCTCAAAAACAAAATCAAATGCAGCTAACCAGTAAGTTATTCAAAAATGAATACATCATTAACTTAGTAATACCGTAACATATTACATGGTGCAAAGTCAAGTAATTTTATAATGGCCACTTTTAAAAATGAATGCAAAAGTGTGATTTTCCTGGCAATTATGTTTTGTGTGAATTTGCAGTTCAAGGTTTTTTAAAGAAATATAAGTTGTTGAGAAAATTGTGGAAAAAACTCAACATGGTTTAATTGCAATCGTTTTTCTTGATCAAGTTTAGAAAAAACTTGAATCTGAAAATTGATAAATCAGTAGGGATGCACTGAATCCACTATTTTGGATTCGGCCGGACCCCTGAATCCTTCGTGAAAGATTCAGCCACATACCGAACCGAATCTGAATCCTAATTTGCATATGCAAATTAGGAGTGGGAAGGGGATAACATTTTTTACTTCCATGTTTTGTGACAAAAAGTCATGCAATCTCTCTGCCCGCCCCTAATTTGCATATGCTGAAAAAGGCCAAATCCTGGCCGAATCCTGAACCAAATCCTCGGTGCATCCCTATAAATCAGTCACCCAGGGTAATGTAATAAAAGGTGCAAACTTTTCCCAGATCTATTCATTCAAAGCAATCAACCAAATATTGCCTTTATGTAGCAGAACAATAATTGGTAACTTCTGTTTGTGTAACGTTCACGTTATTAGGAACCTTGCACAGCCATGGGTACACTGAAATGCATAGGGAATCCCTGTGGATTCCAGTGTTCGCTGATGCCCTTTTGTAGCCCGGGCTTTCTGCTGCGGAAACCAACAAGGAATAAGTGCGTGACAATAAATAATTCCATAAACGAGGTGCCGGCAAGGATTTAGAGAAGACGTGGTCGAGATACAGGCAAAAGTTTCAAGGCAGGCGACAGGAATCGTAGTCAAAAAGTCAAGCAGGAGTCAAAAACCAGGAATTCAAATACAACAATAACGCTTCTGCAGGATCAGTAAACTGAAGCCAGCTTGGGCTCAAAATGGAGGACTGGGATTTTAAAGACAATTTGGCACCAAGAATTCAAATTCGGCACCAATTCGTGACATCATGTCGCTCGGTGTCAAGTGCCAGCTTCACTAGGACCCGAATCCGGAAGTGCGCACCTGTGCACACGAGGAGAGATTCAACGGGAGGTAAGAGAAGAAGCTACCTAGTTTAACAAACTTTCCTGTGACCAAAGGTTGCAGGAAAGATCATAATTGTTATGTGTATGGCCCCCTTAATATGCACAGCATTGTAACAAGAGCTCCTATCTGCAAGTGCTAGCTCAGAAGCTTATGTTTAGGATTGTGTGATTAATAAGGCAGCTAGCTGAGTTCCAACACTGATTATAGTTGTAACTTGTTACCTGTAGTAACAATCAAAATGCAGCTATAAAGCAATAAATCCAGCAGCACTCCGATATGTGATTCAATTATTTATTCATGCCATTAGCAAAGCGACGTCTCGGGCTATTCCAGCCCTTTATCATACTTGATAAAGGGCTGGAATAGCCCAAAACGTCGCTTTGCTAATGGCATGAATAAATAATTGAATCACATATCGGAGTGCTGCTGGATTTATTGCTTTATTGTGGATAAATTCCTTGGCAGAGAGGAACACAGCTGTGCACCCGACGCTTCAAAAGACGATTCAGTGTGAGTGTGGCACCTTTACTGATTTGACTAAATCAAAATGCAGCTATTCACTGCAGATCACCCCCTGTCACTTTAATTAAAGAATCTTGTGTTACCCACAACTACAAATACACCAGTGTGGGTTTTCAAGTGGTAGTTGCCTCAAGTTGAAAAGCATTTGTCTTCTGTTGACCATAAAAGGCTTCAGTTAGAAAATATACAGTAATTGCACTAAGCACAATACATTTTTGTTGATGGGAATACATGGGAATATACAGTATTTGGTACCACGAGAAGGCATGTTATCATTAATGCCAGTCATTTAACATACTTCATAATCGCTTCCTAGGTTTGTAAGTCTAGGCCTGCCCAATTTCAGATGACAATAACATGTATAGAAAAGAAGCCCATACATGTGAAGAAGCAAATCTCCGGCAGAGACAGGGACAAGGTTACAAATTTCTTTGTCTATACTGGGAGTATTAATGCTAGCCACAAAAATGACTTATGACATTAGGGGGCAGATTAACTAAACTCGAGTGAAGAATTCGAATGAAAAAAAATTCGAATTTCGAAGTATTTTTTTGGGTACTTCGACCATCGAATGGGTCGAATTAGATCAAATCGAATGATTCGAACGATTCAAAGTAAAAATTGTTCGACCATTCAACCATTCGATAGTCAAAGTACTGTCTCTTTAAAAAATACTTCAGCTTGATACTTTGCCAATTTAAACCTACCGAGCTGTAATGTTAACTTATGGGGACCATCCCCAGCACTTTTCTAATGTTTTTTTGATCGAATAAAAATCCTTAGATCAATCGCTTAAAATCGTTTGATTTGAAGGATTTTATCGGTCGATCGAACGATTTTTATTCGATCGAAGTATTTGCGCTAAATTCGAGGGTCGAATTCGAGGGTTTATTAACCCTCAAAATTCGACCCTTGATAAATCTGCCCCTTGTTGTTTCACCCACTTAATGGAAGCCTGCTCTGGGAAGGCCAAAAGCATGTAATACATTCCAAACTACCAGTTACAATAATATGAAAAGCCCAAATTCCCTGCAAAAAGTTATGCTTGAAACAAGATGCAGGTGTTTAAAACTATATTCTAATTGTATCATTGTCTTTGATACAAAATAATACATATGATAGCATTGGTGTATGGTATATCTTTGTACATGTCATAAGAAAACTAAGGACGGTGTCCTGCAACACAGGGTTCCTTCTATGTCCAAATTCAGCCAGGTATGTTGCCAGTATGTTGCATAGTGGCTTATTTTGATTATAACACAGTTGAATGTATATGGAAAGCGATAAAAAGCTTTTGGTCAATGGTAATTTAGCAAAGTTGAAACCAAAGATGAGTCAATAATACTTTCATTGAACTGGGGTAGGAACAAAAGGACAATAGTACAAAAATATATAAATAAATATTTAAAATAAACAATAAAACTTAAGGTCTCCTTAAACCTAACAATGTCTGTTCACCATGTGTTTTTTGTTCATCTTACTGCAACAAGGCTATGGTAAAAGGAAGCCAATTCTGCATCAGTCCCCATCTCGCTCAGCTCTCTATAGTCCATGTTTCACCAGCAACTACTAAGTACTTTTTTCTACAAGGTTAAGTCTGGCTATTGATATAGACTGCAACTAGTTGGTCTGCACTGGCCCCACATGATTCAGCATGGTTCAAATATCCGACCATGGGTTCGGCCAAGCTTTGCCCATCACTTTGCTCGCCAAATCAGGCAAAATTGATGTTTGACACTACTGTTAAATAAGTAGTGGATCAACCAGTATAATGCCATGATGGACTATCTTTAAAAAGAATACTTTCTGACAAACCCACTTTGTTTTGAATAGTGGCACATAGAATGATTTGTATAGGTTTTGCCTAGTGATGAGACTCATCAATTAATTATGATACAGTACAACTAGTCTACACTATTATTTTATTTTAAGATTTTTTAATAACAAAAGATTCCAGGATATTTTATTCAGTCTTTAGATTTCTCAAGGCTGAACACAATTTCTTGCATTTGTATTTGTTTGTTGGTATGTACTTGGCCTGTAGCTCTGATCTGAAATTTTATTCAAAGAGCCTAGAAGAAGATACTCAGAGGAAAAAACTGTCCTGGATGTCAACAGGCTTGGTAAATAGTGTGATTAGACCATGACAATTTAAAGAAACAGTAACACCAACAAATGAAAGTGTTGTAAAGTACTTAAAATATAACGTCCTGTTTCTCTGCACTGATACAACTGGTGTATTTGCTTTAGAAACACTAGAATAGTTTATATAAGCAAGTTGCTTTGTAGCCATGGGGGCAGCCATCCAAAGCACAGGTCACATAGCAGATACCAGATGAACTCTGTAGAATCCCATTGTATTCAATTACAGAGCTTATCTGTTATCTGCTGTGTATCCTGTGCCTTTTCTCCTTTTATAGCTTGAATGACTGCCCCCATGGCTACACAGTAGCCTATTTACATAAACTATAGTTGTCTTTCTAAAGCAAACACAGAACTTTTACAAATGCATAGCAAAGTTACTATTCCTTTATAATTATATTTAAACAATCTCCGAGCAAGATTGTCTCACACTTAGGATGTGTTAGGTTAAGCATACTTTTACAATAAATGGACATGAGAGCTAGTAATGAAAAAAATCAAATACAGCCTATCATGAAATAAAGGTTAAAAGTGTCAGGTGTCAGGTGTCTTTATGAAAGAAAAAAAGACTAGTTTTCACAATAGGACAAATTGAATAACCGTTTCATAATTCAAGGTAAATTTGAGTAAAAGTGAGAAATGCTTGTGCTTTACCAGTAATGATGGGTGTGACTCACAAACCACATCTGGAGGGGAATAGTTTGTCTACTGATCAATGCATAACCAAAAGCAAAACGTTTTTTTTTCTACGTACACAGAACTACAGTACATATTACTCATTTCATCCAACTTTTACAAAAGCAGAAACTATATGGGAAAATGATGAATCTATAGCAAAGATTTGCAGCATAAATTATTGTCTATTTTCTAGCTTATTAATCATTCACACTGGGTTTAGAATCTGCAGCATTAAAATTAAGGCCTTAGTAACTAATTACTATTTTTCTATTATCATTTTCTGCAGCACTGTACATTAGAAAGGTGTATAAACTGAACATACACATTAAATACAAAGATACAAACATTAACTGTTACAAGGTGTAAAGAGGGCCCTGCCCAAAAGAGCTTACAATTCTATATCCCTGTTTTAGCTTAGGTAGCCAGTGACTGTTTAGGCTAATAATAAGCAACTAAAATGGCAATCAACATATCACTCACAGTTACTCGCCTGATAGAAAATGTCTAGTCGGATATATAAAGTCCCCATGATAATATATAATAAGTATGTTTTCCCTATGTTGACCATATATAGCTGCAGTGCAACCACAATGCTGCCACATATTGTATACAGTATATTTTTTAAAATGTAGTCCTCCAGAAAGCAAAGAACCCATGTGATGCACAGAGTAGCCAGTCTTTGATTACATATAGGAATCCAAGATAAGGCAAAAATAGAAATGGGGCTATCCTGCACTCAAAGGAATCCACAGGGCCAAAAAAAATAGTAAAACAATATTTATTTGTGAACTTTAAAAATTTAACATTGTCAGGGCCTTGAAGCTCAGATGACGGAGGAGTCCGGGCCAAGGAGGAATCTCGAGGGTTAAAATCTAATTTGCGGTTGTTAAGGGTTCAAGAGAAGGGTAGTCTGAATTCAAGTAGAAGTTCAAGGCAGCACAGGATCATTGTCAGAAACAAGGCAAGGGGTCAAAAGTCCAGTAGCCAATCAGGAAAGAATTTAGGAACACCCTGGAACATCAGTAATAGCGACCTATAATCGGGTATTGAACCCGTAATCTCGGTGTCCTTTTATTTTAAATTTTGTCACGTGCCCAGCACAATGACAGTCAGTATTCAGCACTGGGCACCGCCCTCTTGGAAACAAAGTGGAGCTCTCCGTAACGGAACGCTCCTGACAAACATCTCCATAAGCCCTATGCATTTTGTGCCCTGCAGGCATTTAGTCATGGGCTGGATTGCTGCTCCCTGAAGCTGAGGGTCTGGGGCTGGTGCACCTGGACCACTGGTTACATTTGGTGAGTTTTCTACAGTTGTACTCTATGGCACCTTTTCCTTCTATTACATATAGGAATTCAGCCAATGAGTGTTGGTAATTACATGTTCCAGCAGCCCCATGCTTTTGTATTTTGTCACTTATTTAGCTTAATCAAATCACAGAAGGCACCACTTACCTGCATATTTACAAATCCATGCCCATGTCAGTACAAAAAACACGGCCACCAAAATTTAATGAATAGTAAATGCATCCAACAATGACTACAGAGTCGCAAAGAGTGTAAGACAATTTTACCTGCTTGGTCGGAGACTGATGGTACCTCCTGAATAGCCAGTTCATGCCATTGAAATTCATATTTCTGCTGAAAACAATTTACTGGAAATCCACATGACACATGAATGCTGATAATTGGTTACTGAGTTCTGAATCTGTGTGGAAATATAAAAAAAATAAAAAGCCAAGTTTTTTACAGAACAATCAAAAAGGTGCTTTTAGAGCTACATAACAGGTCAACCTCCTTAGAATGTTAAAGGGGTTGTTCACCTTCAAACAACTAGTTGGTTTCAGATAGATCACCAGAAATAAAGACTTTTTCCAATGACTTTCTATTTTCTACGTGTGACGGTTTTTCGAATATTGAAGTGTAAATTGTTATTTCTCTCCTTCTGAAGCAGCTCTGGGAGGAGGGGTCGCCGATCCTGTAAACTGTTCTAAATGGATACATTTAGTTGATACATTTCTTATCTTTGTCCCTGCTGAGCAGAATCTCTGGGTTTCATTACAGGCAGCTGTTAGACTTGATACAATTGTTGCTAATACTCCAGAGATGCTGCTGAGAAATGGATCAACTCAATGTTGCAAAATTGTAACAGTTCAGAGTCTGCACCTGAATTACTGAGCTGCCAGACTCAAACACCACAGACACAAATATTCAACTTTACACTTAGATTTTGGAAAAAACGTAGAAAATAAATAATGGAAAGTATTTGAAAAAAGTCTTTATTTCTGGGGAACAATCTATAAACAACTGAATTGAAAAAACTGTTTGGAAGGTGAACAACCCCTTTAATCATTGCTTCCCCAGCTCAGAAAACAGGACAACTACCACTGCTGTACTTTCTAGCTATATTTGGCATGATCTGTGATTACACCAACAAGGTTCAGTATGCTCCATTAAGTTCTGAGAAAGATGCTGATTTCCTGTTGGAGTCTTGTGCTATTAACCTTAGAAACTGTGTTTAAAGGTAAAATAAAGGATAATAACAAAGTTGGAAACCTGTGCAAGTTCTATGAAGTCATTTAATGGCCCACCAAAACATAAAACATGCTAAATTGCATTACATAGAGGAAATTTATCTACATTTTGAAATTCAAAGAAGTGAAGTTGAAGATGGATTTCTATTCAACAAACAAGGATGTAACTGATGGTCTGAATGGACCTCAGGAGGTCTGGCCTCTCAAATATAAACATCAGTGAGAAGACAAGAAAATCGATAAACTAAAATGAATTCAATCAATATGAGAAAATCATTTTTTGGCAAGAATAAATGTAATTTTACATCTTTATTTTTGGTAAACCGAACTCATCACAAGAAAAATTAGTTTATGCACAGTTTATTAAAGAACAGAACATTTCACAACTAAATGTACATTGTATTTTCACTTATCCTATAGATAATTAATACAATATGCTAAATAATTTTCAAAGCAAAAGATAAATCCAATTACTCTTTCCTTCCCCAGTTTTCCTACATATTTCCTGACAGCTTAACCTGTAAAATATATACCTAAAACTCTGAGCGATTTAACTATAAAAAACTTGCACACTGCATGAGTTAAATGAGCTTGCTAGGTGCAGGGCTCATAAAAAGGAACATGTTCATTGCTAATTTTGGCCCCAGATGCCCGTGCTTGCTATGAATGGTTTATTTCCTACAGAGAGACATCTGGGGGCACATTTACTAAGCTCGAGTGAAGGATTCGAATGAAAAAAACTTCTACATCGAATAGGCTACTACGACCTTCGACTTCGAATTTGATTCGAACTAAAAATCGACTATTCGACCATTCGATAGTCGTAGTACTGTCTCTTTAAAAAATACTTTGATTACATAGTTCGGCAGTTTAAACCTACCGAGGTTCAATGTTAGCCTATGAGGACCTTCCCCAGCACTTTTCTAACCTTTTTATGATTGAAGAAAAATCCTTCGAACGATCGCTTTAAATCATTCTAATCGGTTCGATCGAACGATTTTTACTTTGATCGATTTGATCTAAGGATTTGCGCTAAATCCCTCGAATTCGATATTCGAATTCGAAGGATTTAAATTCGAGGGTCGAATTCGAGGGTTTATTAACCCTCGATATTCGACCCTTGATAAATGTGCCCCCTGGTGAAAGGTGACCAAGCATTTTAGGCACAACTATATTTCAAGTTAATGAACCTAAATAACCTAATGACTTATATTTTCACAAAATAATTCCATATTCAGGAGCCAGTTGGGACTGGGGATGTGTGGGGACAAATGATGGACTCCCTGATTCATGTCGCTCAAAGCTGAGTTTGACATCAATTAATCCATGTTGGAAATCCTACTGACTAAAGACTGTATGGGGCAATGGAACAGTCCCCGTCCATTGGGTCTGCACAGACTTCTTATTAGATACAAATGGATACTGAACTAAAAAATGCTTCTATTAGTGTATTCTACAACAAATCACATTTTAGGCTCATGCCACATAGCACAAAGCTGGCCATGTAGCCTGTCACTTAAGTGGAAATGCCTTGTCAACTCTGAAAAATGCTGGAGGAGAGTTAGCAACATATGCAATGAGCTCTAGTTAATATTAATCTACTTTTCTACTTACAGGCTTTAAGACACCAACTAAAACAGCTGCTCCTGATAAGATGAAATAAATACAAGCAAACACAGGCTAATTTCAGGTTATCTTTCTGATTTTGTTCAATCTGTTCACACATGTCAATGTGCATGTCAAATCAGATCAAATGACTATACTGCAGTGCCATGCCCTATCAGCTTTCAGGTCATACAAGAACAGATAGGGATTACACCCCACCCACATTTTTTTTGGGGAGCAGAAAACACATAAAATTCCATCTCTTCCACATTCCTAAGAGACAATTAGCAACCTTTAAACCCTTAAAAAAGTGGCATACATTTAATGGCCTACTATATTACAAAGCAAGTTTTCTCTGATCTGATGTCCATTCTTCAGGCTGACCTTTTACAAAACAAAGCTGAAAATGCATTGTTTAACTGTCAGAGTGAAGAAGTGACCTTAAAGAAAACATGTTTTTCCTATATATGTTGTAGTTAGCGATTCAATGTATCTCATTTATGCCACATTTGTGGTTATTTACTACAGTGCAAAAACATGTTTGTTTCTCATTTAATTTTGGCATTGATACTGATTAACATGGTAAAATTCTTGTTTTGGAACCAAGAAATTATTTTAAAAAGTCTGCTCATAGAAATGTGGCGTGAAATCACCATATGTATCACTGGGTTTTAAACCTTTTTTGGTTCAAACCCAACTTGAAGGTTCAACCTTTGGCCATGCCCTCCCTTTAGCTCATGAGAATAGAATAGATATTACATATAAGATAATAGTATATCGATCATAGATTCATGAATACTTAGGGCAGCATCTTCAACATCTTCACTACAAATTTCTCACTCTAACTGATCTTTAAGCTGGGCTTTAAGGTTTATCTAGGAGAGCACACGACCATACTCCCCAGGTCTGACTCTTAACTGGCCTTTAGGCTGAGCCCAATCGGCAACTGCATCCAGAGAGACAACGACACATTTTTGGAACTACTGTCTTAAAGGTTTAACATGTATACAATTTTGATCCTCCAAAATAATTCACATTTATACTACTTCAAGCATAATGGTTACCATCCCTTGAATCCAAGCTACTCTAAACAGAAGAACAAACCAACTTGGCCTACATGCTAGTAATATACTTTGTTTTTTCATCTAAACAAGCTCTTTGTATTCCATAGTTCAGTGCAACAAATGGTGTATCATAAACAAGAAAACACCAACAAAAAACACTGTAATAAAATGTTAATGGTCATGTGTCTATGAAGAAAAGCAAATTGGCTATTATTTGAAAACTACATAGCTACAACTGTAGCTGCCTGATCAACTGACCTGACCTCAGTAGATGCCAAAGTGAGATCCACCTATGGACTAAACAACAGAGGAATGCTATTTAGCAATTTATATGGAAGGCCAAATCCCACAATCTCTGACCACTCATTTTGAGAGTATTTTTTTAATCCAGCGCTTCTCATATTTTTTTCTTAATTTCTTACAGTTAATCAAAGTATTTCGAATTGGATTTGCAGAACAGTAAGGTGGGAGTTTGAGAACTAGACACTAATAAAAAAAAGATTTTCCTATATTTCTTTTTGTTGTTGTTTTACACCGAACTTTTAATCTGTTCATCAACATTTTTTTGAACTCTATAAGGAATCTATTATTAATTTTCACAGAAATGTGTACATGAGCATTTTTTATACAGGCCGCTACTCGCTATGAGAAAAAGGTAAACAGATGTAATAACTATAGCATTTTGTTTATTTTGTTGTCTCCTGCACTTTTAATTTTTAAGTAATTCATTAAGATGCTAGGTTTTATATGAAAACAAAGATATTTCTGACCAATGCCTTAGTTAAAATCCCATTGCATGGAGAAACTGGAAAAGCCCATGTGTGCCAGGAAAGATTCAAGTACTTTTATTCACTAAATAGTATACAAGCAGGGAATTTATCATTTAGAATTTTGAGATAACTTCTTTACTTTAGAGCATGCCTTAAGGCTTCTTAAAATATTTTAAAACTAATATCCAAATACAATTGTATTACCATTATTATGGGTTTACGCTAGCTTACATAATGGTAAAGGAGACTGAAAGGTGAAATCACGGTGTTGTCAAATTTAGGCACCCCCCACTGATTATATTCACTTACCTGAAACCCTGGGCCAGTGATCCTGTTAGCAGAAACCTACACTGGCCTGGGGTTCTTCCAGTAAGCCCTATGGAGGGATTTTCTTCCTGCTTCTTCTTCCTTCACATGGGTGAGTATGTGCAGTAGAGTGAAAAGCCAAACCGCAACAAAAAAGCTGCCCTTTTCACTTTACTGCGCATGTGTCAGCGCCGGGTAGCAAAGAAAGACAAAGAGGAAAAAGAGAATCTCTCCATGGTGCTCGCTGAGAAGAACCTTGGGTCACTGCGATTTTCTGCTAACAGGAGCATGGGCCTGGGGTTTAAGGTAAGTCAATACAATCACTGAGTGAGGGGGTAACTTTTGGCATCCCCCAGTGATTTCCCCTTTCCTTCTCCTTTATGCACAAGGTACTCTCTCATTATAGAGCACATCAGTCATGAATTACAAAATGTTTGTCTACTTGGGGCTCTATGGAATATTGCACTGCTGTATTTTGGAGCATTTTTTTATCATAAAGTCCAAAAGGTCTTCGAAGTGCCTTTGTTTTTGGAATATTTTGTGTACCTCCTACAGAAGCTTACAGAATTATAATAGCAGAAGAGCTTGAAGGTCAAAGGTTGGACATTCATGTTGTATGTACAGGAACGATTATGTCAATGTATGAAATATGTACTTTTACCAAGGTAAGTTTTATTCATGTTGAGGTCTCAGGGCAAATGCATTTCATGTCTATAACTACTGCTGTCCAAAAAAAAACCTCTGTTCCTTCAGCAAACAATGTTAAAGGCATACTGTCATGGGAAAACATGTTTTTTTCAAAACACATCAGTTAATAGCGCTGCTCCAGCAGAATTCTGCACTGAAATCCATTTTTCAAAAGAGCAAACAGATTTTTTTTATATTCAATTTTGAAATCTGACATGGGGCTAGACATATTGTCAGTTTCCCAGCTGCCCCCAGTCATGTGACTTGTGCTCTGACTTCAGTCACTCTTTACTACTGTACTGCAAGATGGAGTGATATCACCACCTCCCCCCCCAGCAGCCTAACAAAAGAACAATGGGAAGTTGACCAGATAGCAACTCCAACACAAGATAACAGCTCCCTGGTAGATCTAAGAATAGCACTCAATAGTAAAAGCCAAGTCCCACTGAGACACATTCGGTTACATTGAGTAGGAAAGATAACAGCCTGCCAGAAAGTAGTTCCATCCTAAAGTGCATGACTGGGAGCAGCTGGGAAACTGACAATATGTCTAGCCCCATGTCAGCTTTCAAAAATTGAATATAAACAAATATGTTTTCTCTTCTGAGAATTGGATTTCAGTGCAGAATTTTGCTGGAGTAGCATTATTAACTGGTGCATTTTGAAAAAAAACATGTTGCTGGATATATAAACTCCAAAATTTGTTCTGTATATAAAGAAAATTGAGTGTCTTTGTTTTTACAATAGAAATGTCTATCATTCCTTTCATCTTTTTTGTGTGGTTAGAATGTCAGTCTGTAAGCGCTACACTGTTAAACTGTAGCACAGTGAAACTTACAGCAGTGCTACACATTTATAAACCAGTTATTTTAGCAAAGGAACCAGTTTCCTGTTATGTTGCAGGTGCAGAAGAGTGACTGATCTGCCCAGTATCTTTTAGGTTAACATAATATATTTTGGTTAATCAGAAGTCAGATATGTTTCCCTGAATACAAACAAAACATAAACATTACCGTTGTGGCTTTTATTAACTTATATCATCTGATCTTTAAAAACCATGTCACACAATCATGATACTGATTTTATGAAATGTATACTTCAGAAATAAAAAAAATGCGAATGTATAAAAAAAAACAAAAACTAACAATGACACTAATTGTAAATTCAATTATAGATTTTCTTCATTTATAGCATAAGTAGAAATTCTGAACTAGATATCAAATTAAGCATATACGTGCATGAATGGTAGAATGTTTTATGATTTCTTTCAATAAATACTATAAATAGTAAAGAATAGTTTACTATCTGAAGCAGTACATTTTCCTAGAACAGATTTTGTTTTATTATTAGACTCTTGGGGATAATGGTCAGTTTATATTTGAGCAGACACTGCCGCATATCTTTCCATGGTACGGTTTTATAACATATAGGGGTCAACATATAGGGCTCCTATGGAAAATACTGCAGAAGAGGCAAGCAGCTCTTACTCGTGTTTAAATGCAAATATTCAGAGGAGGCTTTCATTTTATTCTCATGATTTGTACTACTTAAAGGGACAATACACAGCTACATTTCACAGTATCCAAAGAAAATGGGTTGTAGCAAGAACAAGTGTGTTCTCCTTATTTTATGAAAAGGGGAAACAAGATTAGTTTTTAACCCCAACCCCCTAATCGAATTACAAAATGAGAACTAAAGTTTAGGTCCTGGAGTTTCTTGTCCTCCTACATATTCACAAACCAGAGGGATTATTTACAGTTGTGGTTGTGCAAATATGAATGCACTCATATTAAAGGGGTTGTTCAGTTCAGTTGGTTTCAGATTGTTCACCAGAAATAAAGTATTTTTACAATTACTTTCTATTTGTAACATTTTTTTTCTAATATTGAAGTGTAAAGTTTCATTTTTCACCTGCTAGAGCAGCTCGGGGGGGGGGGTCGCCGACTGTTCGAAATTGATACATTGATAATTGATATCTTTGTCTCTGCTGAGCAGAATCCCTGAGTTTCATTAAAGGCAGCTGTTAGAATTGATACAATAGTTGCTAATACTCCACAGATGCTGCTGAGAAATGTATCAACTAATTATATAAACTAAATTGAATTCATAATTTTGAAAGAGGGTCAAAAGCAAAATACTCAGAAGCTATTTGCACAGCCTTTTACGTATAAGGCTCTTTTATGTATACTCTGGATGCACTTACAACAGCATTAAGGTAGCTTTGTACTTAGCCTCTGCCATATGCAGGTGGTAAATAAAGACCCCACTGTACCTTGCACCTGGAGCACTCCCTAACTTCAGTATTTATATAACATGCAAGTTATAGGGTAGGAAGACCATATTGGCACTTAAAGGAGAAGGAAAGCCCCAGGGCGCAAAACCCCTCCCCCCTCCCCTGTGTTGCCCCCCTCCCTCCTCCCCCCTGGCCTACCTGTCCCCCTGGGCAAATGCCCCTAACTTGTTACTCACCCCTCTGCGCAGGTCCTGTCCACGGAGTTCACAGTCGCCATCTTCTCCCACGCGCGTCTTCTTCCTGCTCTGACCGGCGTCTTCTGGCGCATGCGCAGTAGGAACAGGTACCGGTACAGCTCTACTGCGCATGCGCCGAATGTCACGAAGTTTTCCGATTTCTATGACTCCAAATAGGTTCTGGGAGATCCCCCATAGGCTAAAACAGCAATTCGGATGGTTGAAGAATGGTTGAAGTAAAATTTTTAAGGAGACAGTACCGGATAAGTTTCGATATACAAATTTTAAATTTTTTTGCAAATTAGAATTGAATTTGGAGTATTCCCTAGCTCGAAATTCAAAAAAAAAATTTAATTCAAAAATTCACCTCGACCTTTGATAAATCTGCCCCAAAGGGTATGAATAAAGCAATAGTGTTCAGGTTACACAGGCAGACTCCATAGAAGGATACCCAGAATGTATTCCTTACAAACTACAAAATGCAGACTACAGAGCAGGACCTGACTGGGAGTAAAAAGTAGCCTTGGCAAACCATCCCACATATAAATATGCATTGATATTGGCAACCAGGCTCCCCTTCCACAAGTTAAAAAACAAAAAAACAAAGCAAAACAAACCCATTGGTGGCAGAGCCAGATTTACATAGCAGGTACCCCTATGCCCGCTGACGTTCATCTTCCCCCATCTCCCCCCCTTTCTTTGTGCACATGGGCAAATTTTCAGCATCGGGTCCTGAGTACTGGGGATTGGTGCACAGGAAATTTGAAAAACTATTGTATCTCCTGCAAATCTCCAGTGCTTCCAACCAATGCAGGTGTAAAATTCTACCGCCCCATGTCCGGGCTTTGTGGCCTTTCCACAAATCCAGGCCTGAATGATGGTCAGGGCTGTCCCCCCATAAAAGTTAAATAGAACATTGGGGGCCAGGGAAAAAAAGACCATTGGTGGCTTCAGTTTGGCTCCCATTTGGCTTATCTGTTATTATCTTAACTAACGGCTACTCTACACCCACACTGGTTACCCTCACTTCCTCTGCCTTTTTGACTGTAAGTTCCCATTAGCATGGCCCTCAAACTATTGTCATAGTTACAATATGTAATTGTAACTGTGTATCACTGTGTGAAGTGTTTGCCTTATATTTGTATCCCCTTACTTTTTAAAGTGCTCTGGGAGCTGAGAGCACTGTATAAATAATAATAATAATATACTTACATATTTAATGGCATTTAGTACTGAGCCTAAAGTAAGTTCCCCTAAAACTGTATGGATATCGTCTATGTCGCAATTTATGCAATTTTATATTTCTCTCTATTTCTCTCTAAATTCCTGACCCCCTGGCAGGCACAGGGTTTTCTTCTTTCGAATGTAACTCTCTGTCTCAGTTCAATTTTCCTTACTTTATATGTGCTACATGTTTTTATTGTATGTATCTATAATTTGTGTACCTTTCATACAGTATTTAATATGCAGACACCTGAAGCAGACAAATTTAATATGTAATACAAAGCACAGCCTGAAAGTATAACAACAAATGGTTGCCTTCAATGAAGTGCCTCACAATTCAACCATCTTTATGGAGGACATTCTTAGGAATTTACAAGTTGGAATCATGCAAAATATTTCCAATGAAGCAAGGTATAAAACAGATTGTGTGCATCAGCACCATTTTAAGTATCACGTGCATAACATTGAGCAACAATACCACTTGTTTGTCGGAGCTTCTGGGAGCAATGCCAGAAGACTATAAAAAGGTTTTGTGAGTTTCAGAATCCAACCAGTACAACACAATTCAGCAAAGAATCCTAACAATGAAATGAATAAAAAGTAGAACAATGCAAGAAGTTTATAAACAAGCAAAGGTCTTTTTGGAATATTTCACAAGGTCAAGGGACAAGTAAAGGTTTCAATAAAACAATGCCAGATTTACAGTTCAAGACATTTTTGAGAAGGTCTTCACTACTAAGGCAATTAATTGTAAAGAAAGGGAGTCAGTCTTCTCTGGTAGCATTTTATATCATTGTCTGCCAAGTTATATAGAATAAAATACAGTATTTGTAATGGATTTCTTCTGGCACACATGGCAGTAAAAACAACAAAACAAATAAAAATAAGATTGCCTTAACAATCATAAAAAGTCTTTAATTTGTCATGGCAGCAATGGCATATAAAAGTGCAGATTGCAATGTTTCCAATGACTAGCCCCCTTTCTCTCCTTTTATCTCCAGTTGCTGCCATGCCCATCAATAAATAAACGTAATTTATTTAAGTGTTACTTGCTAGCTTTGTTTGGCTAAAAAGCATCAGCAACAGTTGCCAACAAATGGTAGTATAAAGAGAGAAATTGCACCCTATGACAAGCTTAAATCTACCAGGATTGCACAATGCCAAATCAATTATAGAAAGCTATGAAATAACAAAACCTATTACATAGTTAGTTACAAAGTTAAGTTGGGTTGAAAAAAGTCCATCAAGTTAAATTATTGTTTTTATAATGACTATTTTAACTGTGTTTCTTATTTTTTTTTTTTTAATTTAGGAGTATTCACATGGCTTCTACCAACCTTTAGTCTACTAAGGTGTATCCTACTGGCCCTCATTCTCAATTGAGTTTCATTCTATCCATCTTTACTATATTTAAAAACTAACTGGGGTGTACATAAATGGCATCCTTTAAGGTACATCACAACAGTAATCATTAGAAATGTATCTCACTAAATAAATCTATTCAAAGTGTAACTGTCACGGCCGGCACCCAATACCAGAACAAATGCCAAGGACCCTGGTCTCGGCTCGGCTTCACCAGTAGTGTGACCACCTTTGGGCCTCGGGAGGAGCCCTCAGCTTAATTGGGCGCCACCTGGACTTAACGAGGGGTACAAGGCGAAGTGTTCTGGCTGGCAAAGGGGCACGACCGGATAGCAAGAGTCTTTGGGCAGAAGGTCAAGGACAAGGCGTCTGGTGGAAACGGAACAGACCGGAACAGGACAGGCAGATAACAGAATCGTCAGGCAAGCAAGTGGTCAAAACAAGATAATCAGGCAGACCGGATAAGGCAGGCGGATATCAGAATAGTCAGGCAGGCAAGGGTCGAACCGGGTTGTCAATCAAGGGGTTAAGCAGGAAGAGTTGTCGTAGGCAGGCAAGGGTCAGGATACAGAATGCAGAATAGTCAGGAACAGGCAGGGTCAAACACGGATAATCAGTCAGGATAGCAAATTCAGGAACAGGTAACACAAAGATCAGGAAACCACAGGATATGATCCCATAACGGGCACTGGCTACAGGTATGTATGGGCCTTAAATATGGTCAAAGTTTGCGCCAAAACGTGCATCAATGCGCGCTGGGGCAATCACGCCAGCGCGCCTGTACCTTTAAGAGGTGCGCAGGCGTGCCGCGCGAGAACTATGAATCAAAGGTGGCGCCGGCAAGGGGAGGACAAGAGTGGCGCAGCGGGCGTCCACGCCGAGGACGTGGCATGGACCCCGCTGCCCACTAGACCACCAGTGTAGGCTTCTTACAGTAACAAAATGGCACCCAACTCTGATTAAAGGTGCACCAAAATGGCACCAGAAAAGGGTATAGAAAATGGCATCTAAACAGAATAGGGTGTAATGTTCTACACTTTTAGAAATAAATTTACTAAAAGGTGAACCAAAAAAAAAAAAAATATATATATATATATATATATATATATATAAACATTGACATTCACAAAAAAGCTTCACTTACAAGTATAGTTATAAATTTATGAATGAAAAGTGAAGCAGGGTCAACCATGGTCTTCAAAAAAAACTCCATTTCACAAGAATGCCCAGAAGTAATAACTGTCATTGCTAATTTCCTGTGTTCCATAACTCATTCTTCATACAGCACAAGGGACAGCTTAAGACGTATTTATATCTCATGAGTAGAACTTTTTATAGCGTTTTATCATTCATAGAGTTGCTCTCAAGAATGTATTTTTCTCCCTGTCTCGATGGAAAAAAGTTAATTGTAAAAGGAAATTACCCTTAAATTATTTATTTATAAAAGACAATGCAGTCTACTCTCCGGTTTCCTAAAGGTGAGTGATTCTATAGAATTGTAAGTTTTTAACTGTTTCTTTATTTGACTTTGCTGTGGGCAGTGGCACATTACACATTTTGATCTTGCAATAAAAGCAATCCAAACACTCTGAAATGCTTGCATATGCTTTCCATTATTGTGTGTGGGAATCAGGCTGCTTGTGGAACATGGGTGAGTATCTTGAGAGAGTGCAAACTTCAATATTCCCTTGCTGTGTTAATTCTGGTGTGTCATAAGCAATACAAATCCCATGAACTTTAAAGGGAAGCAGCTGCAAATAATTCAGGGTGTTGTAAACATTGTATAGTCTTTATTTGTCTCAAATTAATTTAACAGTATTAGCTTAAACACATTGCAAATGAACCAGCCCCTGTAGGGCCTGAGTCTGATGACCTTTACCAAATTCAGGTACTTTTTAAGCTCTGTATTAAAAATTTACAAGCTTTATATATTATTTCCTCTGCCTAGGAAAATGTTCAGGGAAAATCATTTTTATTAATTGTGGTTTTTGAGTTATATAGTTTTTAATCCAGCAGCTCTCCTTTTTTGCAAAGTAATCTGTGAGTTAGGGTCCAACAAAAAGTAGTTTTTTTTAATAAAAAGTTTATATAACTATAAATGAGTAGCCTCACAAAACATTTGTTAGATGGGGTCCTGTGATCCCCATTTAAAATCTGGAAAGAATAAAAAAAAAAGGTCTATTGAAAGGTTGCTTAGAAATAACATATTAAAAGTTAACTGAAAGGTGATTCACCCATTTAAACTGTTCTTATTTTTAGTTAAATAAAAACTTGGCCAATAAATGGGATTTTTGGGTTAAAAACAAGCGAAGCTTTCTGTTATGCAGTAGTTCAGGGGGCAAAATAAGAAAGGTAAGCTGAAATACTGAAATTTATTTTAAGACATCACTAACAGTTTTCTGTTGAATTTTGTTGCTTTCTTTAGGGGTGGGCTGTGTGCAGTCAAACGTTCTAATTCTTAAAGATTCTTAAGCAACAGTCTGAGGCCCAAAAATGGTTCCCCATGTCCCTCATGCTCGATCTCTGTGATCCTCTCTGATAGTCTTCCCACAATAAAAAACAGTGATTGAAATGTTGTACATAATTCATTCTAATAGGCTGGGGAGGTTGGCCCATGGGCATGGAGGGGGGCCCAGGGTGGTGTGCAGGCACCTGATACAGCAGCTCTGGTGGGCCCGGAACCTGCCAATCTGATGCTATGTTTTGGATATAATTCCTTTATTGTGAGAAATTGGTAATTTATATAGCAATGATTTATTCTTACATAGGAGCAGTACAACATACAAAAAGTGAATATAAAACAAAGCATGACAATGCATTGCTTTACTTCCTGCAAGTAATTTGACATCGAAAGGAATGACATGAACTAATCATACAGTCAGAAGGTAAAGAAGCATTGAAAGTGACGTGATATTCTGGACAAGATTAAGAAAATGAGATGTTACACAGAAAATAATTTGTTTAAAAAGTCAGACAGGAGCTGAGTTGACCCAGGGGTTATGCCAGGCATTCATTTCCATTGAGCATTTATGAATGGTATTAGCTAGGTAGCTTGAGAGAACCCAGGCCTGACACTGGAGATGTAATGAGTTTCCTGATTAATTTATCAGAAGCATAACCAAGTTACAGAGTATCCTAAGGAGAGAGTATAAAGTGGATTTAGTCTTGAAACTGTCTGAGGAGAGGTCATGGACTGGTTGCAAGAGAAATTTAAGTCAGCAGAGTTTTACATTGTAGCCAAGCATTTAAGTGAAAATCAACAAATAATGTCTGCTGAGATTAGCGGTTTTAGCTGGCCCATATAAACAGAAATCAAAAAATAATTGCATGCCCAGAAGAATGAATGTGGTTCTGAGAAAGAAACACTTAACAGAGCAGGGAAATTGTGCTGCAGTTCTCTATCAGCAGGGGAAAAGGAAGTTTGGAGCTAACGGCTCACACTCAGTACCATTGCAATGTACTCCACTGCTAAGTAAGGACCACAGGATCAAGCTAGTATGTACAGTATTATGTTTCAAAATTATCATTTATTTTTCTCTATAGTATGCCTGGTGTCAGCCCTTTCTCTTTTAGTATATAGTATTGTAAGAATGTTTAGCATTGCATACACAAGTAGTGTTATATAAAATCTGAATATATTTCAAATATTGGTTTAAATGATGTAAAGTATAAATGCATATTTATGTTACTAAAACTGGAGCAAACTTTGCACCTGTTATTACATTACCCCAGTGCTTTGTCATTTTTTAGGCTAGTGGCACACGGGGAGGTGACAAACTGTTTTTTTCCACGGAGCTCTGCCTGATAGTACCCTGTGTGCATCAGCCAGGATACTTTCCATTAACAGGAGCTGTGACAGGGGCATTTTTACCAACACTGTTCCCTAACAGACTATGCACATCATATGTACCGTAGGCGTTAATGTTACTGGTTTTACTTAGTGATCTATAAGCTCTAATATTACTTAAAGTCAACTATTTTTTTCTTGTGACCAAATGTAGCATCCAAAATATTTGCAGGACTTCAAGTTCCAATTGTGTTTTGTATTCCTGGAAATAATCGTACTAAAGATACACTTCTATGTTTTTAAAATGTATTAAATACGCATTATGACCTGGAATGGAACATCATAGTAGCAGCTGGCAACATTGCTAAGCAAGGGACTTTTTTGGATTGAAGCATTCCCTGAAATGATGAAAATGTAATTTCCATTGTGCCTTGCTAAACTTCTGGACAGGAGCCCGACATTCCCTAGAGTTCTACAGAAGAAACATTTACAGGTTTCCAAGAGATATTCCACAGAAGCTAAGAGCACACCACTGACTGGCCAAGCTTACGAATTACACAAATTCTTGTTCTACTGTGAAACTACAGTTTTTAACTTATTTAAACAATCTTTGAGATTTCAGATGACATAATATGGAATATATAAACAAAAGTAGATTGAATTTATGCCCATTCAGCTGAAGTTACTGTAATTGCTTGTACAGGTATGGGACCTGTTATCCAGAATGCTCGGGACCTGGGGTTTTCCGGATAACGGATCTTTCTGTAATTCAGATCTTCATACCTTAAGTCTACTAGAAAATAATTTACACATTAAATTAACTCAATAGGCTGGTTTTGCCTCCAATAAGGATTAATTATATCTTAGTTTGGACCAAGTACAAGGTATTGTTTTATTATTACAGAGAAAAATAATTTTAAAATAATTGGATTATTTGGATACTATGGAGTCTATGGGAGATGGCCTTTCCATAATTCAGAGCTTTCTGGATAATGGGTTTCTGGATAATAGATTCCATATCTGTACCACCTATAAGCTAAACTATAGTGCCATTCTGAGAACTGTAAAAGTTGAGGAGCTAGGATTTTAGCATTCTTACATTATGGGTATATAATATCAACAGGAGAAAAACTTGTTCTGCATCTAGTAACTCATAGAATCCAGTAAATGCTACATGTACAGCAAACACTGCATTTGTTAATCAATCACTACATTTCTTGTTACAATCTTCTATGCAGATAATATGTACATACTGTAAACAACTACAATGGTGTTAAACTGCTTTAGACATAGTAATGTTAAATGTCATTAAATGTCATCAATGCGACTGAGAACTCTGGCCAAAAAAAACATCATCATTGATGTGGCAGCCCCTCGATTCTATTTTTAAAATGTCAAATGACTTCAATAGCTTATAAAAACAAAAATGCCCAAAATACCAACTCTATAGTGAGTTTCACACAGTGTTGGACTGGGATGTCAGGGGCCCACCAGAGACCTTAGGCTCACTTTCCAAACTATTATACCTCCTCTCCTCACTCACCCTCTTTATTCTCCTAGTCTCTAGTCTCTACATAATATACTCTATTCTTCCATTATTAAGACTCTTTTTCTCATAAAGAAATAGGGAATGACCATGAAATAGGCCAACTGTTTAGCAGCAAGAGGCCCATTGACACCTGGGTCCACCGGGAGTTTTCCTGGTATCCCGGTAGGCCAGTCCGACACTGGTTTCATACTGCCTGCAAGTTCAGAACATTCTGAGAACATATGAATATATGCCAACCCCCATCTTCTGCACTGCAAAGGTTGGCTTTTTGGGGTTACTATGATTTTGTGAGTAAAATTAGGTGTTGACTGGGTTTTCAGCAGGTATTTCTTGGTGGCTTCTAACAGCCTTTTAATTTACAGTAGGAGGCATTATGCCACAAAAATATATAATACAAATACTGTATTCTGCATTAAACAAGGAACAATCAGAAGCTTCTACTGCATTGCTGCTTACCTGTATGTTCTGCTCTACATTGGTTTCTATAGTATAATGAAAAATGAATTATTTACATGTGGATTTTATAGGATTTTTTGTCGTGACACAACAGCTGATTATTCTTTTTAAAACAGTTATTTTTTAAATATACATACTTTATGGTTGATTAGTGATCAGATGTGTTTCATTTAAGACTGTGCAGCATCTTAGAGTTTGTACAGTTATTGCTATGTGTATAGTGCCCTGCTGATCATGCACAGTATCCATGTATTATAGGTACTGATTACTTCTGGAGTCTGAGGGTTTCAAAATATCACCTGCCAAAGCAGCATGATGGCCAGTTCATAGTTTATCTGCAAATGAGAAAGTGAAGGGGGAGACAAAGTGTGGCTTCTCTTGATTTCCTCCTGTTCCAATTGCCTGTGTGCTTTGCATTAACAATCGCCACAATAGGAAGGCGGCCATACTGTGTATTGCCTCTTATATGTTCTCCATCCATTTGGCCCATCAAACAGAGAACATATGCAGTCGGCCTGAGTCATAGCTTCCTTATTTTAGTCTGTGCTAAATATTTAGACCATCTACCTTGCTCAATAGAAAAAGATATCCCTATTATATGCCTAGTTCAAGTAATTTTCTACAATTGGCCGCTTAGAAAATAAATAAAGAGAACATTCTACTAAGAAAGCATTTTGCCAGTCATTAATGGTTTCTGATGCCATTTTCCACAGTTTTAGAGTTATGATCTACCAGACCTTGTATGCCCATATCAAGTGAAATGTTACTCTTCCTGCAGCTCAGATTTATACCTTATGCTTACCATCTTATAAGAAAAAGCACCTTTTTTTATCAAGCAAGTTAGCTCCTTTGTACCTTGTGTTTCCTAGGTCTTCTACATTTGGAATAACACACAAGTTAAAGTGGACCTGTCACCCAGGCATAAAAATCTGTATAATAAAAGCATGATCAAATTAAGCATGAAATCAAATTTCTATTTTTTATTAAAGCATTCATAGCTGTTGTAAGCTCATTTAAAAATCCCAGCTGTCAATCAAATATGGTCTACCCCTTCTCTATGCCTTGGGCATAGAGGCGGGGCAGACAATTACTTTCACTTTCCATTCAGCACTTCCTAGATATCGCTGCTCTCCCCACATTCCCCGTTCTCTTCACCGTTTAATTGTGTAGCCAGGGCATGGTAATGGACTTCGGTTCCCCCATTCTGTTGCACAAATAAGATTCTGAGCTGATGCAAGGCTTGCCTTAATAACAGTGTCCACAAAAATGGCTCCTGCCTGCTTGCTATAATTATGAATTCCTAGACTGAAGGAAACAAGGTTCAACTATTTTATATTGTGTAATTAAAGTTCATTTTGCTTGACTAATGTGATCAAATAGGATTTTGAATATTTTTTTGTGGTGACGGGCCCCCTTTAAATGTATGACATGGAATGCCTATGTCCCACCAATGTGGGACCCCTCCACTATTCAGCACCAGCAGGAGCAGGAAGCCCCATATGGAAAGAGAGGCATAAACTCAAATAACTGGGCCCATTGATACCAGGCTCAGTTCAGGAGTTGTAAAGAAGTTGTAGAGTGCATTCTCCCACTTTGTAATTGAGCCCTCCCCTGTCTCTTTGTTCTCTGTAATCTGTGGATTAGTGAAGTGTCTGGGGCATACACAGGGATCTGGAAACATATGTATCCAATATATTGTATAAGGAATGGGTTGAAAAAGGTTTGCTGATATACATATTCCTCTTCATCATAACCAAGCATCAAATGCAGAGACAGCTGTTATTAAACACTTCATTAAAATCAATAAACATCCATTGTAGTCCTTATGTGATTTAACACCCTGTACCTTATGGATATAATACATTACAATGAGCTAATTGTGTATACTTTTTTCAGCAGGTCAAACCCTAAAAATTAGCTATTTTTTAATTTCACCTCAGTCACCGTCCCACTCAAGGAAAATGAATGCAAGAATTTGTAAATGTGGTTAATTCATGTTCTCGTGAAAAAAAACACTAGAAACAGATTTCACATTTTTTAATAAATGCGCCCCTAGGTTTTCAAGTATCTGCTAAAATCTTAGCTTAGGAATTCAGATCCATTCTCACATTCATTTAGCCTAATCAGAAGTCGTGACTGTTGTAATTCTGTAGCTCATAACAAGGTTACAAATATAGAAAAACAGTGACAATACGATTCCAGTAATTTATAGAAGAGCAAATAGACATTATCTCCAAATCTCACCTTAATTGGTCTCCAGCCTGAACCCCACCCCTTGCACTGATCCAGACCCCTGCTGATTGGTCAATCTTACACTTTGGAAACCACTTCCTTAAATTCATGTGATCTGGAAAACTTAATTTGCTCATATTTAAATATACAAATCAGGATATGATATCAGACTTAATCATTTGTGGAGCATTAGGCTTTTAGCAGAATAAGAAACATTTGGACTGGGCACAGCGCTAATAAAAATATATACTGGTGTACTTACAGGGAATAACAGTGGAGTCTGGAAGAGTGCAGAACTGCAAGCATACGGTCTTGAGTAGTAAGTCATAACTGCAAAATCAGTGAGGCAAAACAGTTCATACACCACTTATCAGCTAAGTGTAACCCAACAAGCCATACAAGGTTGCTACAGTGAATCAGTTTAAATACAGATCACATATATGCATGCATTCATGCAGTCAAGATTTAAATACAATAAAACGTTTTCTTTATAAAAAAAAAAAGATGTATAGAAACCAACATCTACATATAGTAATAGTAAAAGCTTCAATGCAGTTCTAGAAAATAAAACAACTGAACTTGGACATGTTGTCATTCTAATACCTAATTCAGCTAAAATTCTTATACCTAATTCAGCCTGACGCAAATTATTGTCCTTAGTTTCCAGTGCACCCTAAAGGAGATCAGTGCTGACAGAAGTGGTTCTTATGACAATGCTGTGATCAGTCTGGCTGGATCCATGGAGAGCAAATACACAATAAAGTTAAGGATATTAATTTCCTTCCTCTCTCTCTCACTGTCTGACTTGCCTTCCTGGTTCTTTTTAGCTTCTACGTAGAAATGTACTTAAAATAGCTCAGATGCTGCATAAACAGTACGGAACATAGGGCTCCTTTACTAGCGCAACCTCAATTGTGGCTGTGGGTTGAATTAAAAACATGGTCATCTGCACTTGTGTTCGCCAGTGAGTTCTCAAGTCAGATTTAAAAAGGTATAAAATGTCCTTTACAATAATTATGTGGATATTAAACGTCAATCAACGACTATTTTATTTACAGTACACTGAGCATACTATAAGTACAGGTATAGGACCTGTTATCCAGAATGCTCGGGATCAGGGGTTTTAAAGATAATGGATCTTTCCATAATTGAATTTCCGTAATCTTCATCCTTTAGGTCTACTAGAAAATCATGTAAACATTAGATAAACACAATAGGCTGGTTTTGCTTCCAATAAGAATTAATTATATTTTAATTTGGATCAAGTAAAAGGTACAGCTTTATTATTACAGGTATGGGACCTGTTATCCAGAATGTTCGGGACCTGGGGGTTTTCCGGATAACGGATCTTTCCGTAATTTGGGTCTTCATGCCTTAAATCTACTAGAAATTCATGTAAACGTTAAATAAACCCAATTGGCTGGTTTTGCTTTCAATGAGGATTTATTATATCTTAGTTGGGATCAAGTACAAGGTGCTGTTTTATTATTACAGAGAAAAAGGAAATCATTTTTAAAAATTTGGATTATTTGGATAAAATGGAGTCTATGGGAGTCAGCCATTCCGTAATTCGGAGCTTTCTGGATATCGGGTTTCCGGATAAGGGATCCTATACTGTACAGAGAAAAAGGAAATTATTTTAAAAAATCTGGATTCATTGTATAAAATGGAGTCTATGGGAGACAACCTTTCCATAATTCAGAGCTTTCTGGATAATGGGTTTCTGGATAATGGACCTGTATTTGCTGATATTTTCCAGCCTACAATTCACTGCTATCTTTTATAGTCTACCTTAAAAAATAGGTTGACGTTACCTTGATTCATATTTATGATGAACAGATGTCACATAAATGGCTCAGATTCAGTGTGAGACCCTCGATATAAAAGGTTTATTTGGCATATGGTTTAAAGATTTGCAGATGTCATTAGAATCCATGTTGAAAATTGACTACCTAACTCCTGAGTGAATCTTGAAATGCATGCCCAGCATTTTCTAATGAAAACTTACAGTGTACAACGTGACCCAAATATTTTAAATGTATTACAAACTGCATTTTTTTAGTTTAATGCGTTTTAAGCCACACCACAAAAGAATTCAAGTTAAAATTCTCACACACTGACTACAGTAAATCTAACCATACAAATATAGAATCCACTTGTTTAGACAAAAATGTGGGTGTTTGCCTAATTTGGTCAAAATATTGGTGGGCCCAATTACAAAGTTAGATATCAAACCTAATGCTTAACAGGCCCATGTACCTTTTAGAAATGGGTCAGAATGTAGTCAAGCCATAAACAACTGCGTCAATGGCATACTGTGAAATAAAAGCCTAAAATGCACAAATTATTAACCAATAAAATATGTTCTTATTTTACAAAATAGCACTTGAATAACCTTTAAAATATGTTCTCATAAATTAGGGATGGACCAAATCCAGCATTCTATTCAGGATTCAGCCAAGATTTGGCCTTTTTCAACAGGATTTGGTCAAATCTAAGTGTGTGGCCAAACCGAATCGGACGTGACTTTCGTCACATAAACCAGGACGTTTAAAAAAAAGCAGTAACTTAGAATTAGTCTAAAAGCATTAAACGTATGTTTTGTATTTACTGAACTAGCCCAAGGGTATTACAGGCCTACGTCACAATCCATTCCTTAAAAGTCATGTCTAGAAATTCTTCATCATTCTGATCATAAACCGATATCTCTGTTTATTTAGAATTGTCAAAAAATATTTTTTTACATCAAAAAAGAAAACACAATCACGACCATAGGGGAGAATATTAAGCGGGTTGTTTTTATTCTACTATGTAATATAAATCTAAATTAATTAGCAATTAATCTTGTGGCAAGTGTTTTTTAGGTTTTACTCCAAAACTCAACCAGGGGGACTGCTCCAAGCTCTTTATCCCTACTCCTAAGCTCTTTTCTGGGTGCACTGTCCACAGCGTCCCCACTAGTGATGGGCGAATTTGCGCAGTTTCGATTCGCCAAAAAATTCACTTATTGCAGTACCCTGCTAGGGTAGTACACTTTACGCATTTCCGGACTCAATCAAGATTATGTTAAAGGAATTGAGTCCCAAAACGCGTGTACAAACTTGCAGGATACTACAATAAACCTGCCTCTCTTTTTACCGGAGTGCCGTCTCCTTCTTGGCTTTGGTTTTTAAGGTTTCAAGTGATAAATTATTTAGAACTAGCCCTTTTTATAACCTGTCAATCAGCCTATTGTAGCTACTCAAAAAACATTTGTTTTCTTGGGGATAGTCTGTACAAGCCATGTGTCTTTCCTAATGGAGGATAATTAAACATATTTCTCTTGTTTGTTTTTGTGCTGTTGAAAGCAGGGCCGGATTTACACGGTGGGCACCCCTAGGCCCGCTGTCGTTCGTTGCCCCTGTCCCCTCCATTTTATATGATCAAATTTTCGTCATTGGGACCGGAGCAATGGGCATTAGTGCATGGGAAATTTAAAAACCTATCATATCTCCTGTGCATCCCCAGTGTTTCTGAACCAATGTGGGTGTGGTTGGGCCATTAAAATCCTGCCTCTCTAGGCCCGGGCCTTGGTGGCCTCTCCACAAATCCAGGCCTGGTTGAAAGTAATTTACCAGTCCAGTACATCTGAACACTTTCTAATAATTTGGCTGAAAGATGTTTATGCAAAGAACTATTTAAAGCTTATTTTAAAAATTTTGTAACTAGAGTAAACTCAGTTTGCAGCAATGTGTGAAAGTATTTTTGATGTATAAAATTTTTAAATGTGAATGGTTGGCAAATAAAACACAAATGCAATATCTTATTAGTAGAAAAAGTAAGCAAGCTTTTATCTAACTCACTAAGTCACAGAACCTAGTTTAGTTTGCTATGGGGGAATTCACAAAAAGTGGATTGAACTGAAACTGGAGTAAAAAAATATAGTTATAGAAATAGTTAAATAGAAGTTTCAAGAAACTCAAATTCTTAAAGCTCCTTAAAGGAACAGAAACATAAAAAAATAAGGAATGACAAGATAATGTTCGGTTGCCCTGCACTGGTAAAACTGGTGCGTTTGCTTCAGAAAGTATAGCTTATAGATTCTGCTGTGTAGCCATTCAAACACAGGATACCCAGAGTAGATAGATAAGTTCTGAAGAATTTCATTGTATACTACAGAGAATATCTGCTGAGTATCCAGTGCCTTTTCTCCTTTTGCAGCTTTGAATGGCTGCCCCCTATGGCTTCACAACAGCTTGTTTATATAAACTATAGTAGAGTTCTGAAGCAAACACACCAATTGTACCATTGCAGTACAACAGTACATGTTTTGTGTAACTGTATGTTACTCTTTCTATAGGGTAAGGGCACACGGGCAGATTTGGGGAGATTTAGTCACCCAGCAACTAATTGCCTCTACTTCGGGGTGACAATCTCCCCGAACTGCCTTCCCCTACCTTCCTGTCAGCTTTAATGAAAAATCGCCTGCGGGATGGCACTCGCGGCACTTAGTTTTCCAAAGTCGCCCGAAGTTTCCTAGTGAGGCAACTTCGGCCAACTTCGGAAAACGAAGCACCACAAGACGGGAAGGTAGGGAAAGGCAGTTCGGGGAGATTGTCGCCCCAAAGAAGAGGCGATTAGTCGCCAGGCAACTAAATCTTTTTTGAGAACATGGTATTTTTGTACGCTTTGGTGTTAAATTGTTATTCCAATTTGTTTAATGGACATAAAGAACCAACTTATTTATTGGACAACCAATCCCTGTTTTGTTTAAAGGGTAAGGCATTTTTCAGTAGCAGTATGCACAAAATGTCTCTGTCTTAAATATATTAATAATGGGTTGAGTGCAGAGGACTCCTGTATTTGTCTATATGTATTTTGTGGTCACAGCCTCATTGCACCCCTACCTAATGGTTTTAAAAATTAGTGGTGAGCACAACTTTCCCTTGTTTGTTATAGTTTATACAGGAGCAGTGACCAGCTCCATGTTGTAGCTCCCACCCTTCCCAGCTATAGTCAGGTGATCCCACTGGTGTCTAATAAAAGGGCAGCCAAGTTTGGGAGTTTTACTTTGAAAGCAGCTAGTAAGTTGCAGGTAAAACTTAGTCCCTTTGAAAATTGAGCGTAGGACTGGCCAGATATGGGATGACTTTGACATAGTTGGCCATCTTAAATATATTGCAATATATGGACAAACAATCCCTGTTTTGTTTAAAGGGTAAGGCATTTTTCAGTAGCAGTATGCACAAAATGTCTCAATGTCTTAAATATATTGATAATGGGTTGAGTGCAGAGGACTCTTGTATTTGACTATATGTATTTTGTGGTCACACCCTCATTGCACCCCCGCCTAATGGTTTTAAAAATTAGTGGTGAGCACAACTTTCGCTTGTTTGTTACAGTACCCCAATTGGACAAATATATAATTTATCTTGAATTAGAACTTAAGGCAGTGGCTCTTTTATAACCAGTGCAACGCATGTTATCCCAGTTCATACCTCAGACTGACCGTTATGAGGTATAACTACCAAAATGAAAATGAGTTACAGTTTTAAGATTTTTGACTATGCTTCAGATTGCAGATCAAATTCTGTAAAGGACACAGAGTTAAGGTAGCCATACACGGAAAGATCCGCTCGTTTGGAGATGTCACCTTGAGGTGGGCAATATCGGGCTGATCCGATCGTGGACTCTAGGGCCCAACAATCGGATCCTAACAAATGGTAACGGGCGGTTGGATCGCGGGACCGCATCAACGAACAAATGCAGCCACAATCCGACGGGACTGTGAGCCCCATCCGATCGAGATCTGGCCGACTTTTGGCCAGATCTCGATCGGGGAAGCCCGTCGGTCTGTCGGCAGCTATTATCGGCCCGTGTATGCCCACCTTAAGCAGTATATGTGGGACTCACAAGAATTGCAAATAAAACCTCAAAAGTAAACTTTGCCTTGCAGTTTTAGAAGGAAGACTCAAATCAATCCTCAAAGTCCAGGTGTGTGAATCTGTCATTAGAAACTGTCATTTTACCTTGTGTAATCTAAATTGCTTCCCAATAAGGTTTATCCATTGAGATGGAAGATTTACCTTCAGGAACATGTGCAAAAAAAACAGAAAGTAGAATATTTAAAAATCAAATAAAAAGAATACTGCAAATGTGCATTTATCTTTTTCCAGGACTGCCACTCAAGACATAATACAGGCAGTTGCTTTCTTCCTATAAAAGTGTGGGGGAGAGGAGCAGAGTCATCTGGATTTACTTCTACCAGCTGCCATTGTATATAACTAAAACAACAGGCCATTTAACAGGCCAGGTTGTTCATTCTGACTGTATATTTACATGGATAGTGTTTTGCTTATTTTAAAAAAGAAAAATGTCTTCAGGCTTTAATGCTTAATTGACAGTGAGAGAGAGTGGAGCCTTCTGTTCACAAAATGTATAATGCAAGCTGTACCGTATCTATTCTTCACTAATACTTGTGTGGAAATTTATAACACAGAGAGCTTTATTTACCTTTGTACTGAGTGCAAGTGCTAGGTCACTAAGAGATACAAGCGACCCCTATAAAGTCAATGCAAAGAGCTCTTGCTTTTGGGGATATGATATTTGCAAGCTGTACATTGCATCCAGCACAAAATGCAGAAGGTAGCACTGCCAGGCACAGTACTTAAAGCCTGCCATAGACAGGTGGTAAGCGCAGGAGTCCCCAGTGCTTGGGCACTCCCTATGTCACTCTCACAGAAGTGTAAACTCCTGGCTGTTCCAACTGATGCCCTCATGCTACCCACTTCCACCCACTGCACAGGCAGCAGTACATTTAGAGTGAGTCAGCTTTATATAAATAAATTCTGGATGGCATATAGGAAAAGGGTTGGAGGGCCCAGTTAAAACAACACATTTCCCATTATTTTATTAGGACCTAGAAGGCCTCTTTCATCATAGGGAGGGGCCATGTTGTGCCACTGCACAATGGTCATATAATAGAGCTTCATAAACTCTCTGCGTATTCATACATATGTGTATTCTGGGTTCTGTACAAATGGGTGGAGTAGATGCTGTAGCTGTCAGAATGGAAGGTTTTTGGTGGGGCAGGTTGTAGCCACAGTTTACCAGAGAGTTTGTATGGTGTATTGTTAGTTATCTGTTCCTTTTCAGAGCATGGTAGATAGTAAATGAGTGGATGTTTATTGACTAAGCTGTATTTAGCCTTGCAAGCAACAACTTATAAAAGGAATAGGTAACAATCTACTGGAGTAACTATACAGACCCGTCTTAATCATTGTACAAATTCACAAAGCCTTTCAGCAAAAGCCACAGAGGGCTATAAACTGAACAGCAATCAGGTACAAATGTCTACATGACTACTAATATTAAGAATTGTCCTTTTCTTTGGACGCATGTTGTAGTCCTCTCTCTTGTCCCCTAACTTCATTGAGATGTGCAAGTCAGGGAGAGTCAGTGGGCACAGTTTGTAACAGGATTTACCACCTGCTCTTTAGTGCTCTGGGGTTTTGGTAAATGACCCCTTATGAATAACAACCATGAAGTCAGAAACCATTTAATATTTAATCAGTTTATAAGTATTAAACTATTAAATAACCGTATATTATATGTAGAGTTTAGTATCACAATAGCCTTTGATATTAAGTCTGTCCAAAAAATCATCCAAGCCACTCTTAAAGGCATTAACAGAATCAGCCATCACAACATCATCCGGCAGTGCATTCCACAACCTCACTGTGAAGAACCACCTACGTTGCTTCAACTGAAAATTCTTCTAGTCTGAAGACTTGAAACCCCTATTTTTAAGCTTTGATGTATAAATACAGTAACTAAGCATATTTTACAGCTGATTATGTATTAAATAAAACAACAGAGCACTTGAAAGTATACATGATCCACTTTTGGACTGTTTATGCCCATATTTATTGTTCTTGCATACATTGCTGATTTATTACCGCCATTATTTTAACCAGTAAATTAAGAATCCCCCCATTTTAGGAAGGTGTAGATTTTTTGCATGCTTCAGGCTATTGTTCCCACTTGTCTTTGATACGAAGGCCAAAAAACTCTCAATGGAGGAAGCCAGTCAGCAGATGTTGCTCTGAAACTGCTACAGGATCTGAAGTGCAGCGAAACGTTTCTATATTTAGATAGACCGGGGCTTCCGAGTATTCAGGGGGTCTGGCTGTCTGAAGAGAGAGGCACAAAAGAAAGACTTAATATGAGTTTATTTTATTTTGCACTACAAACTTGGAGCACCAGTGACGTTTGGAGTCCTTTTGAGAGGTGCAGGAAAAGGTGGGGAAGATGGAAAAGGAGATACATAAAATATCAGATCTTGCAGAAAGACTTTAACTCAGTCTCTAACAAGTTCATACCACAGCCTAAATATACACCACTGTGCAAAGCATAACAATTAGGCTGGTTTCCTGCCCCATGATGTTTGAAATACCAGAAGTACATAGATATAGTGAAAGACAAAGATAACACATACAGGAGCATCTTATATTCTGCAATCACACAAATGGCATCATTTTTTGGGGAAGGTAGTTGGTTGTATATTAGTCAGAAAGATAAGGAGACAAAGTAATTGATTGAAATTTGTTATGTCTTTCAAGTCAACAAAATAATGAAGAGGGACCCCTGACCTAAAATAATAACTTAGAATGCAAAATACCCATATGCATCCACAATTGCTATATGTTCATCTGAATTGTGAACAAACTGGCAGATCTTTCTGCTGGTAGCTGTGGCTTTTGAAAGCAGACATATGGGTACTTGAGCAATTGCCACCTAACTGCAGAGACAGCCTCAATACAGGGTATTATATTCCACATTTAAAAGAATTGGAAATAAATGGGAAATACAATTATCAGGGCATTACTGTATTAGTACTGCAAATTTTTTTTACCTGAACGTATTGTCGGTGTGCAGTATGGCTGGAATGCTAGGAAAACACTGCATTGTTGGGGAAATCATTGCTACTTGAGAAAGTTTTTGCCACTTTGCAAATGCTAGTAAATAACTCCATGTTTCTGTTAGATACGGGAAAGAATTATTTGACTGCCAAGAACTTATGAGGTTGCTAGTAATGTGGAATTTATGGAACTAAGCAGTGCATAAAACCCACACTGAAAAATAGTAAAGTGATGGCAAATCACAAAATATATTCAATAGTTTACAAATAAAGTAAAGTTGGAGGGGAAGTCTTACTGTCCACACCAGTCTGAAGGTGCATACCAACAGCTGAAAAATATGTAAATATAGTGAGATCCCCAAAAAATCAAAACGAAAATAATAATTGATTAAAAAGTACAAAATAATTTATTACGACATGGGGAAGATGCCTAACGCGTTTTGAGCCTATTGGATTACTTAATCCTAGGTTTATGAGTAAGTGCCCCAATTGGCATGAAACACATTAGGCATCTATTCAACGATTTTGTAAATTGTTTTAATTTTTTGGGAATCTCACTCTATTCTCTTATTTTTCAGCTGCTTAGTAATAGGCACAAAATAGTTGGCCAGATTTTGATCGGGCAGGATAAAAAACCAACCGTATTGCCTACATTCTGATCTGATCATTGGGCCCTAGGGCCCACAATCGGATCAGCCCAATATCGCCCACTTCAATGTGGGCATATCGAGGGGAAAATCCGCTTGTTTGGCCACCTTGACTTGTCTTTCAAATACGTGCAGTTCTTTTTGTGCAAAAATACAGTAAATACCAATATATACGAAAATCAAAGGGAGCCCTCAACTTCTGGTCAAGGCAGGTGGACCTGGGTATTCTGTCCATTGTGACCTCAACCCTTTCCAATTGACTCATACTTTACCTCTACCCCTTACCTCTTTTGCTCTTAATTTATGTCTCTTTCCTTTCTCTATGCTATACTCTCTCCCACCATTTTCTCACTTGACAACTCATGACCTGCATATTTGTCAACCCACACCATTGCAAGTTATTTACCTGGGTAATTAATCTATGTGCAATGCATGGTGCAAGTAGAAAAACAATGCCAGGTTGTGCAAGTTTTTGTGTACTCTGTACACCAGTGTTGGACAACAGTAGAACCCCCAGCGGGCATAGATCCTGCTGGGTACTGCTTCCCTGGGCTCCACTAAGATGGCGTGGCAGTGCTTGGTGGTATGCATTGTAGCAATGGGAGGTGTTCAGAGGGTGGGGGACTAGGATTTGGGGTGTCACACCATTTGGGTTTCACTGGACTCCAGTCCAACACAATATAATATATATTACAGTTCCTAACTATAAAGCTAATTAAGCACAGCCCTTGTAAATACAAGTAAAACTAAATGAATAAATATAATCATTCATATAAAAACAATGATTTGATGATTTAGTATGAAGGATTGCCATTCTTCCAGATTTCCCTGACTCTTACCAAATGGCACTTTTTTTTCTTGGCACAAAGTCAGTTTCATGTAGAATATTGTACACAGGTTTATGGACAAAACAACATGCATTGTACAGGGAGGGAAACATTTTCCCAAACATTATACTCCATCTTGGTCATGGTGTTTTGCATAATAATTTTTAATTGTGTCCAAAGGTTATTTCTCTATGAAAAATAGTAATGCAAAAATCCTCACTTATTGGGGCAAATTCACTTACCTTCGTAAATTTGCCAGCGATGGCTTCACTCACATCTCAACACTTTGCCAGGTGTAGATTCCCCAGGACAACATTAATTAACTAAAATTCTAACTTGCGTCCAGGACGCCAAGCGTTACTGCGTCAAGCCAAGCGAAGTTGCGCTAGCATTGGCTAATGTGCATACGGCGGGAACTTAAAGTTGAATGTATGTATATGTTGCAAATACATTACATTACACAAGCACAGGGAAACCTTAATAAAATGAAATAGAGTTGTTATAATGCCCTAAACATGTGCCCAGTGTATAGTTTATGTGCCTTATGGTAGGAAATGTATAGGGGAACACGGGTACCCAAAAAATTTTTTTGGACTTTTGCAGCCTATCACCCTGAAAAAACTAAAAGACGCCAGTGTTTTTTGGGACTAAATGGAAGAAGCCCTATACATTCCATTGCACTTCGCCTGGTCTGAGCTGGCGAAGGCAAGTCTGGTGGAAAAGGTAACGTTCAGTAAAATGCACATCTTAGTGAATTTGCGAAGAAACTTGGCCTGGTGTAAGAGTGCGAAGTAACACTAGAGTCTATCTCCTACACTAGCAAAGTTTCCCAGCGTTAGTCACTTCGCCCTTAGTAAATTTGCCCCATTGTATAGCAATTTGGAGAAGACGTTCGTCTACAGTAAATGCACCTTGAAAACCACAGCATAGTGCAGTTTGTATCAATTCAAAGATGTCCAACCAATTGAAATTTAAAAACTTATATAATGGGTACTGTTAGGCACAGGTCTTAGCTGGGTTCTCAAACTTTGATGTTTTCACACGCGTTCATAGGATTTTAGTAAAAATTTTAAATTGCAGTGCAAAGAGTAAAAATTTTGACACAAAGATAGTGATAGGAAACCGCAGTTTCCTATTTCATAGTTTGTTGCAGTTCTGCTTATAACCTATCTTTGCATGGAATTCTTTTCTAGATTTGTATATTTTGCAAATGGATTTAAGATAATCGTGATGAAGGGAAGTACAAAGTACAAACTGTGTCTTCTTAACCCAAATAAATTGCTAAATAGAATACCAATGTTCTACTATAGAAAAAACATGTAATTGTTTTATTACTATTATACATGCAGAAAACATTTTGTTCTTCTTACCTTCTTAAGAGCTGCTCCTGCACATGGTCTTACTTTTCCTGTATTTATGTAATGTGCAGATGGATTTAGGATAGTATGGGGCTTGTGCACATTACAAGGTGGAAAGGACAGTTACACAGTTTGTTTTGGCCCCATGCAAGGCAGTGATTTGTAAGGAGGTGACTAAAGTGTCATAACAGAGCTAAAGTTTTAGGTATTATTGCGCTTGCTTGTAATCAAGCCAGTGGCGTAACTAGATGTTGCTGGGCCCCACAGCAAATTAATTTTAGGGCCCCCAACATATCCAGTGTTTGTCCTGTTTTACCAATATATGTTCAAATTGCTCATCATGGGGCCCCCTGTACCTCCTGGGCCCCCCTGCAGCCGCAGGGTCTGCTTCCTCTGTAGTTACGCCCCTGAATCAAGCATAATAGTGACTAAATTGTGACTAGAAAGAGAAGGAAGAAGTATTAGGAACTATGAATCATCATGGGATAAAATTCAAATTAGTAATGATGCATTTAAAAAATTATAACTTTGTCTTACAGTTTAAAAATGATAAAAACATATTTTTTTATTTTAACGCCCATTTAAACATTATTTACCATGGGCATTTCCTAGAGCCACTCAAGAGAGATGAATGCTATATGGCTAAAGGCAAGGCCCTACAACAACACCTCCATGACAAGGTGGGATGTGGCCAATTGTCAGGGCACCTTTTAGGCCAAACCTTGCCACTATTAAGAATATATTGAAAACAAACCAAGACAAAATAAGCCCCAGCTAGATGCAATGACCAACAGCCATCTTGTGTAACATGCTTCACTGTAAACCTAAATATAATCCCAGAAATGGAGCTATACTGTATAGTACATGGAGGTATATACTGTATATATACACAAGGGTGTGCCAGTCGGAAGATATTTTTACATATATATGTTATCACTGAGCACCCCTACCCTCAAAGATAGATTGGGCCTTGGAGTGTGGATACTCACCTGGTTTTATACAGGTAGGACACATTTCTGAATATATAAATATTCTATTAGAGAATGCCAAGCATAACATCCCATGACATTTCATTGAACTGACTAAAGGCCTGATCAGCAGGAGACTTGGATAGTTCTCAATATTGACTTGGATCTTTTGACATTTTAACATCTACAATATGTTGATTTTTGGTGACATTAAGGTCTTCAGGCAAGTTAAACGTTACAATTAACATTTATTCATTTTTAGCAATCTCCATATGATTCTTTTCAAAAATTACGAATTTACAGAAGTTTTTTTACATCATAGAAACTTTCCTTATATAACAGGAAACCAATACATGCCCAATTCCCTTTTCAGTACATCAGTTTTTCTTAAAGTCTGAGCAATTTAGAGAATGCGAGGCTGGAATTTCAGGTAAAAGAAATTGGTCTGGCAGTAGTGAAATTATGATGGAAAAAAAAAAAGCAAATGAAGTGATATATCATGCACTAGTGAAACAACAGTTTAAGGAAAAAAGTAATGCTGCTGTTGCACGGATAATTTACTGAACCTTTTCTGGTGTAAGCTGTAAAAAAAAAAACATCAGTATTTTTCATTTACAAGATATTTTGCCATAAAGAAATGACATATGTGGTTAGTTTATCATCGTGACCCTGGTGAAAATTCCTCAAGCATATTTAGGAGCTTTTGAATAATTTGGATATTTGAAGTTTGGCACTGGAGTAACTTCTTCAGGTGGAAATATTTGAATGTGAGGCAATGCAAAGTTATTTTACAAAATTTGTTGACCTTTTTTTTAGTAAATTGTCATGCCAAAGTTTCATTTAAGCAAAAAATACTCTCATTCGTAAGCCCCAAGATAACAGGTTTGCAGATTTAGACCCCTTTAAACTGGTTTGAAATTGTAGCCAATAAAACAGAGCCCAATAAATTACATACTAACTGTCAAGGATTAGGTAGGGGGCGCTGTGGAGACTGAGGCAGAAGCTGTATGTGACTAGGGAACACTTAAAGGGGAGGAAGGAACAGGTTGATGAGGGTGAAGAGTCAGTCTGGATCAGGTGCAGAACAGGACGGAGAGGGCGAAGATCAGGGCTGGACTAGGCTGGAACAGACTGGATGGGACAGGACGGTGAGGGCGTAGATCAGGGAAGAGTCAGCCCTGATTGGCTGATTACAACTAGGCAGCAGCTGGGTTGGGGCTGTAGAGGCTAAACAGGCTGAAGCTGGGCTGGGGCTGGAGAAGCCAATCAGGCTGCAGCTGGGTTGGGACTGCAGAGGCCAGGTTACACATAGCGAGCAACCCTACAGGCCGCTCACCTGGCCAAATGGTTAAGGTATCGAACCAGAAACCCAAAGGTCCCTGACTTGAATCCCAGCAATACCTGACAGTAACATAGTAAGTTAGGTTGAAAAAAGACACACGGCCATCAAGTTCAACCTTTTAACTTTTTTTTTTAACCTGCCTAACTGCCAGTTGATTTGATATCATTAAATCACTTTAAGGTCAAATTCAGCAAAAAGTAAGATGAAATGCCAGATAAAATCAGAAGTGGCTTTTAGGAAAGATTTGTGGAGGAATGGGAAAACATTACAAGATTGTAAAGTGCCCATTAATCTTACTTTCCAAGAACAATCATATAAAAGCTACATAGAGCATATCGGGTTCCCGAGATAATGCCAAAAAACAAAATATATCAAATATCATATTATACTGATAAATATTTCTAAATATCACCAGAGGGTTTTGTTTGTTAATGTATTTTGGGACTTTCCTAAGAAAAGCTTATTTAATGAGAGCTTTAAAAATCAATACAATGTGCACAACTCTCTAACGTCTTTCCACATATTACAGTTATAATTAGTGAAACTTTGTTAATCCTTTCCTGGCACTTCTAGGGCAGTTTTATATTCCAGCATACACAAGGCACCTACATTTTAGTGATCAGTTAAATCTGATAACCCTCTACAGAGGGACTGAGATATCTGGTACTAGTTTACACAGAGCCTCCACCTGATGGGTTCCAAGACATACCACTAGTAATACAAAATACACACAGATACAAGTAGGATTCATGTAAGGGAAAATACGAATCTCATGCATCAGCTCTAATAGCTGCATATAGGCATAGTCCCTTACCAAGAGCTTTCATACCTTCTGAGAAGTGCTAGCTTGCCCTATCTTCAATCTTGTGATTCATAGTGGAGGGAATCAGAAATGATACCCTTATACTACCTTTGTAAACTGGTAGAATCTAATTGACTGATCTGAAATGAACAGCCTTTCCCTTCCCCAAAATGTAATTAAGATCAAATCTAAATTCTTTAAATAAATGTATGTATAGATTTTGCTTAGTCATTTCATGAAGTAAAGGCCATTTTGCCACAAATAGTTGTGAGAAAAGCAAAACTCATAAAACTCTGATAATGTCAGTCTGACAAATAACATGTGTTTAACTCCAAAGTAAGGAGAACATTACTAGGTTGCCCCAGTTCCTATAAAGAGTTCATGTCTATACAGAAAAGATTTTAGAATATTTCTAATGTCACCTCCAGTATTCACATGACTCCATCACACGGGGCTACTGCAATCACACAGCACTCTAATAAGCTGGAGAACTTCACACATTTATTCTCTAGTCTATTGGAGCACATTACACTGTTATATAAGTGTTATATAATACAATACATTAGAATTACAATACAATTTATATATAGGTCCTTGCTAAAAATGAATACAACTGCGCCTTAGTGATTGTGATTTATTACATGGTTCTTATCTTTGAGAAAGTGTCAGCAACACTTCAAATGATAAAAATACTGTAGTTGAAATAGAGAGGGGACATTAGTTTGCATATCTTCATATGGTGTTTAGTTTAAGGTTGTATTTATCAAAAGTGACTTGCCTTGATTTCATTTGAAAAGACTTAGGTAAAGCTCTGCAAATAAATAGGAATAGAATTGTTACAACAGTACCAGATTAGGCCCTCCTCATTTTTAGCAGTTAAAAAGATACTGACACCAGAAATTAAACTCTTTTTTGCATCTATCATAATATTACCTTTTTAAAGCAACTTATAACTTTGCCATAAAGTATTTGCACAATATTCTCACATTACGGGGCCCATTTACTAAGGGTCAAAGTGAATTCGAAGTGAATTTTTCTAATTCAAAAACTACGAATTTTAAAGTAATTTTTGGGTACTTTGACCATCGAATAGGCACAAACTTGATTCTAATTGACAAAATGTTCAATTCGAAGTACTGTCTCTTTAAAAAACTGCGAATTCGACACTTCGCCACCTTAAACCTGCCGAATTGCTATGTTAGCCTATGGGGGCCTCCTAGAACCTAGAACCAGTATTTGGCTAAGTTTTTAGAAGTCAAAGTTTTTCTTTTGAAAATCGTTTGATCAATCGATTCGAACTATTTCTACGATCGATTGAATGATTTGAATGAACAGCTAAATTCAATCAAAAAAAAACTTCGACTATTGAATTTTTTCAATTCGATGGTCGAATTTCGAAGTTTTAGCACTTTGAAATTCGACCCTTAGTAAATGTGCCCCTACCTGTCTGATGCCCCATGTTCCTGTAAGAGGGGGCTGCCATATTTGTGCTGCAGGAGTCCGTTAGTATTGGAAACTTTAACTGACAGGCTGAGATGGGACAGTCAGGTTGTCAAAACAGTTAGGTTTAGATACTTCAACTATCAATTACTTACAAAAACAAACCTCTTGGCAAAAAACAATCAACATGACCTATAGGTAACTTCTAATGTACATTCATATTTTAAAAAGTAGTTGAATTTTTTAGTGTCAGTATCACTTTAAGATCTGTTCTGTTTTCAACCAGTTCTTAGTGCAAAGCTCAGTGTAGGAGGGCCCAACTACTCTTTAGATGAGCCCACTCTTGTGCCCCCTTGCCCCCAGAATCATAAATGATTACTTTACTCTGGTACGCTATTGACTTTAAGTTGATACTGATTCTCTTTATTTTGACATTGCAGCATTGCTTAGCAATCATTATTGGCTAGCAATGTACCTGCAAATGTTAGATGGAAACACAATGTCAAACTACTTTAGCAACTGCAATTCCTTAGTATGTAGAAGTGTAAATGTAGAAGCGTTATTATCAAATGACCTACTGTATATCTGTGAATACAAACAGCATTGGACTGGGGAGGCTGTGGCACACCAGGAATACCACCTCAGTCGCTCACGTCCCATTCGTCTTCAGAGACACATGGAGCCCCCCTACCCTTCCCTTTGTGTCTACATTTACTTGTCAACACAATCAGATGGGGTTCAGAAGGAGCAGCAGCAATTTCCATTAGGGACAGGTCTGAACCAATGGGGGTTTTCCCAGTGTCCAACTGGCCCAGTCTGACACTGAATACAAATTAAATTTTTTGAACCTATTGGTGGAGGATTATTGTAGCTGAATGGAAAAAAAGCCTCAGAAAGCAAAGGAGGACAGAGCTTAAAAGTTAAAAAAAAGATTCCACAATAACAGAAACCAAGATTCTCTTGGCTAATAAATTATTTATCTATGCATACTGCTGGCACCAACACTCTCCCATGCTATTGTGAAATAATGGCTTGTCTACGATAATCCTCCACTGTTTTCCATTTGATTCCAGATCAGAATCTTCACAGTTCATTCCAAGTCACTTAAGCATACTTTTTTGGTCCAAGTCCCTTGGGTGAGTATTCTGTTCCAAAAATTAGATTTAGATCTCATTCTTGTAGTGCTTCTTCAGTAACACTGTAACATGTAGAACTGAACAGTGGACAAAAACTTGATTCATGTTCCAATGAGAATAATCTGAGACCCCTAGTTCCAGCATAATGCATTCAGCTCGTCAGCCATATTCTTGAATCCTGGTAAATTTTATAGTTTTCTTCTGAGAAGTATTGTTTCCTTTTAAAGGAGAAATAAATCATAACAAACAGTAAGTCAAAATATGCTAGGGTGTGGTATCAACCCCAGGCAACCTCATTCCTTAGGCAGTAAAGATCTTTGCCTCTGTAGATCCCCCAGGGGCGTAACTACAGAGGAAGCAGACCCTGCGGCTGCAGGGGGGCCTAGGAGGTATAGGGGCCCCAGGAGGCCCTAATTCAAAAGCAATTTCAATAAATATTGGTAATACATGTCAACCTCTAGACATTTTGGGGACCTGAAAAATAATTTGCTGTGGGGCCCCGTCATATCTAGTTACGCCACTGAGATCCCCATAGTAGCTTCCTATCTACTTTTCTACTGATTTGAAAGGCTCGTGTCTAGTGAATGTGTTAATAACAAATATGTATTGTTTTTATGGGATTTCTGAGGATTTCTGACTTGTACAGGTCTAAAACTCACAGCAGTACGCAACCAAATTTTCAAACCTATCTGCATAGTTTAGATTTGAAGGCCAGAAATTTCACTAATGGTTTAAACCAGGAAACCAAACTGCCAAAATAAAAAGCTTTCCTAAAGTTAGCCTTTTTGAAATGAATCACTTAACATTTATATTTATTTATCTAAATATGAATACCAGGGATCTACTGAACAATGAACTGAATATGTATGGGTTTATCAAAGTATCTGTAGTGATCCCAAAATATATCTTGTGCACACTAATTTCATGGCTTACTTTTCCACTACTTCAAAAATACAGTGCCTGTTTCCCCATCTGCTCCAAATGGCCCAAAATTAGGGTAAGGCAGTTAGAAGAGGTTTATGTGGTTAAAACTTTAAAAAAGTTGCCTGAAAACCCATATGTTTTTGAAGGCACTGATCAAAGAAGGTAAAAACATAAATCTACTTCAAACTACCAAACTGCAAATTTAAAGCCAGTGGTTTTTATGACATTTCTGAAAACTGCATATTTGCTGCATTGATCTGGCACCCATTTATACATATAAAGATAAACATTTTAAATATAAATGACGAATCCAAAATGTATAAGGATGTATTTTAATAGTGGCAGGTATTTGCTGACCAACTCTCAGACTCAATTTCTGCCTTCAATCACTAATCACACACCTTTCGAGTTACATTAAAGATGGTGGACAGGTAATCAAACAGATGAGACCCATGAGATGGTATGCACTCTTTAATTGGGTCACTGTTGATGTTTAAGCTTTTCATTTCTGTATCACACACCTTCTCATTTAGATCAAATTAGTAACTGAGAAATTATATATTAGAAGCATCTGAATTTTTGTAAACCCATAATATCTTTCTTTTTGATAACAAATATCTACAAAAATGGGCTAAATTTGGGCCTTCACATGCAAATCTACACATGGCATGGTGGGAATACGTACATGGCTATAATAATAATATCTTTAACCACCATATCCACTACTATGGCTGCTACATTGATAATTTGCTTCTAATTTGGGGTGGAGACTTTCAACTTTTTAAAAAACATTTTAATGACAATGATTTAAATTAACAGTTTACTTTTGAATTTCAAAAGAGCAGTATTAATTTACTTGATATCAGGCTAATATCAGGCCTGAGTATCAGACATAATGCTAATGTTGTGTATAATATAGTATATAATACACAAAAGCCATAAATACCCTGTAAATTATATTTATATTATATATTTTGTCATATGACTCTTTAACACTCATTATATTGTAATAAATAAAGTACCCCTTGTAGGAAAATATGAGGATATTAGAAGTATTATAAGTTCCATATGGTCATGGAACGCTTCAGCGACATATAATAGCCTTATGTTTTACAATAAGGGGTACTTTTTTCACTATATAATGCTATATATATAATGCTATATATATAATGCTATATATATATATATATATATATATATATATATATATATATATATATATATATATATATATATATATATATATATATATATAACGATCTGTGGAGAAGTCAGCACTCACGTAACATGGTGTAGACTTGCCTGGGTGCAGTGTCCAAAATATTTAGAATTACAATCCAACAAAGAAGGTCTGCACTCTCAGGTCTTAAAAATCAAATATGGTTTATTAAAAAAAGGACTAACGTTTCGGCCGAGAAAGACCTCGGAGAGGCCGAAACGTTAGTCCTTTTTTTAATAAACCATATTTGATTTTTAAGACCTGAGAGTGCGGACCTTCTTTGTTGGATTATATATATATACGTAGCTAATATTATTGTTTAGGCCTCGTCTTCTCAATTAAAACAACTTATACGCAATATTCAATTTGTTCAGTTCGTAAGGTTGACAGTTGTTCCCCCATTTTGTCTTTAAGTCACGTGGCTTAACAAATAGGTTATTAAACAGGGGATATTGCATGTCATTACTTATGAAGGCTTTTAATAAGGCCTTGTTTACCCCTCTCACAGCACTTCTTAGTAATAAAAGCGGTTTTAAGAATTTGAATAACTTTCATTTTCTAATGCAATGTGTATATGAACCTTTAGCTCTGAGTACTCACAAGTCAAACAGATTATTGAGAAATACAGTCTATTAGTGATTCTAAAACTAAAGCAAATTTGAAGTCTGGCTGTAAATTTGCACCTTGGATAATTCATACTAGACAAGAAATGTCCTTTTTCCACAATAATACTTACACAGTAATTTGGGAAATACACTTACTGTAGAAATCGAAACACTGCTCAGAATATCTTTTAAACTGGTTTACATGTCTCGAAAATATGTTAGGCTTCAGTGCAAAAATCAATACAGTCTATACACAGCTGTTCATTTACTTGACCATTACTAACTAGTGATGCATTAGCATCCCTTAAAAAGGATCTGCTTTCAAATCCTAAATGGAAACAAAATGAGCAAGATTGATGTGTTTATCAATGTCCAGTCAATCTAATGCCATCTATTATTGACTTTACTTGGTAAGCAATACCCACTGGAGAACTATTCTATTGTTTCAAGACTGGGCAAAACCTACATTAGACAGAAGACATGGTGGTCTTCAAAGGCAGTCTACACTGATATTGAAAAGATAATGGTTTGTTACACAATGTACAATAAGAGCATTCCCTATATAAAAGGCTCATCTAGATAAAGAGAAGACTCAAAATTATGGACAGCTGTGAATATGTCTAGCACTTTCAGAAACTGCTCTGATAGATTATCTAATTCAATTATTTGTAAGTGAGAAAAAAAATAACTGACGTATTTAAGTATCTCTTAACCCCCTTCTATAGAATGCAGATTCTGTCTGTGAAGTTCCATGTCTTTTAACTGTAAGCTCTTGTCAGCAGGGCCAACAATTCTATTTTATTATGTATCCAGTTAGGAAATTTAGTTTTTGTTATAATGTTATTTCTATAATAACAAGATAATACCTTGCGCTTGATGTTAACTAATATAACACAAATGACTTGATGGTAGAACACATTCCTACTCTTTTTGACGTTTTTTTTGGCTCCACATTACAGAAAAACTTTGTATCAGGAAAACTCCAGTTCTGAAAATTTGCCAATAATTGACAATGCTAACCACAATGATAAAAACTACTTGGGCAGACATGAGCATATACAATATTATAGGTTTTTATCAATTTAAGAACTATTTTACACCTGCATCTGGGGGTTTATTGATCTAAACCATGTTTATTTTAGCATTAATGTCATCTAAATAGTTTAGAAAACCTTTCACCTTTAGTTCATCTGGGAGGCACACTATCCAACCACATAATGATTGTCTAAGTGATCAATTTAAAAAGCATTTAAGAATCATAATGAGAAAATCAACATACTTTTCTAAATGCATAAAAAAGTAAACATATATAAACATTACTCCTCATTTCTCTTGACTTCCTTACAGTGAGACCAGCTATGGTACCTGATCATGGACTGGGTTATACAGTATATATTCCTATTGCTGATGTCTGGGCAGATACAACCAAATATATTCAGAGCTGTTATCATCATTCTTTGCTTTTGGTTATAATCACATTGTCCACTATACTACCATGACCAGCAAATTTCAGTTCCAGTTGGTAGATTCTTGAGCCTAAGGTTATCTCTGCTAAAATCACAGTCAGACTCATTTATATTGCATTCATTTTATCATGTAACAGTTATTTTTTAAGTGAATTCTCATGTGTATATCTTAGCTAAGCAACCTTTTCACTGTAATTATTAACACCACAAGACAACAATAGAGACACACTTGCATCAGACATAAGACTTCTATTCAAATACCATTGTGGTGCACCAGTTTAGAAGGTTGAAAATATGTCCAACTGGGGCTCCAAGGTTTTTTTCAGTAACTAAATGCACTGCCTTAGGCATAATGTGATAAAGTGAAGTACAATACAAAACATGTATTTATAAATGTATAATTTGTTAATTAAAATGATGATTCATTTCAGGCACAACCAACACATTTCAACAAAGAACTCTTTAATTCCAAGGGTTGATGGATACCACTATAATGTACAACATTATAGTGAAACCATTCTATGTTTGGTCCTTGCTAGTTAGATAATTAGATTACTAGTATACAACTCCCTTCCCCTTTTTAGCTAGAGTGCATAGTTATATATAAGCTAGAGTCCATAGTTATATTTGATATGTTTATTAATGACCTGGAGGTGGGCGTTGAAAGTACTGTCTCTATTTTTGCAGATGATACTAAATTGTGCAGAACTATAGGTTCCATGCAGGATGCAGTGATTTGTCTAAATTGGAAAACTGGGCAGCAAAATGGAAAATGAGGTTCAATGTTGTTAAATGCAAGGTTATGCACTTTGGCAAAAATAATATAAATGCAAGTTATACACTAAATGGCAATGTGTTGGGAGTTTCCTTAAATGAGAAGGATCTAGGGGTTTTTGTAGATAACACGTTGTCTAATTCTGGGCAGTGTCATTCTGTGGCTACTAAAGCAAATAAAGTTCTGTCTTGCATAAAAAAGGGCATTAACTCAAGGGATGAAAACATAATTATGCCTTTTTATAGGTCCCTGGTGAGGCCTCATCTGGAGTATGCAGTGCAGTTTTGGACTCCAGTCCTTAAGAGGTATATTAATGAGCTGGAGAGAGTGCAGAGACGTGCAACTAAATTGGTTGGAGGGATGGAAGACTTAAATTATGAGGGTAGACTGTCATGGTTGGGGTTGTTTTCTCTGGAAAAAAGGCGCTTACAAGGGGACATAATTACACTTTACAAGTAAATTAGAGGACATTATAGACAAATAGCAGGGGACCTTTTTACCCATAAAGTGGATCACCGTACCAGAGGCCACCCCTTTAGACTAGAAGAAAAGAACTTTCATTTGAAGCAACATAGGGGGTTCTTCACAGTCAGGACAGTGAGGCTGTGGAATGCACTGCCGGGTGATGTTGTGATGGCTGATTCAGTTAATGCCTTTAAGAATGGCTTGGATGATTTTTTGGACAGACATAATATCAAAGGCTATTGTGATACTAAGCTCTATAGTTAGTATAGATATGGGTATGTATAATTTAATTAAAAGTAGGGAGGGGTGTTTGTATGGATGCTGGGTTTTCATTTGAAGGGGTTGAACTTGATGGACTTTGTCTTTTTACAACCCAATTTAACTATGTAACTATGTAACTATATATGTGCACTGGTAATCTAATTATCTACTTCACAATATGGAGTAGCTTCTTTTTCCCTGTTTGCCCTTTTTAGTTTAAGAGATAACAAAAACCATAGATTTACATGATTAAACATAGACAGAAAATATGTTCAGAACAATACTCAGTGTTGGATTGGCCTTTTGGGATACCAGGAAAATTACCGGTGGGCCCAGGTGTCAATGGGCCTCTTGCTTCTAACCATTTGGCCAATTTCAGGGTCATTCTCTATTTCTTTATGGGAACAAAGATGATTCATAATGGAAGAATAGAGTATAGTATGTAGAGAAAAGAGACTAGGAGAATAAAAAAAGGTTGAGTGGGGAGAGGAGGTATAATAGTTTGGACCAAAACAGGCACTGAAAGTGGGAAGGAGGGTGGCGTCCGGAAGGTCATCAAAAGCGGTGGAACCAGAAGATAGGTTAAAACAGATAAACTTTAATGAAATCCTTAAAATTGACAGTACAAGCAGGCAGGGTGAGTGTAGCTTAAGCTACACTCACCCTGCCTGCTTGTACTGTCAATTTTAAGGATTTCATTAAAGTTTATCTGTTTTAACCTATCTTCTGGTTCCACCGCTTTTGATGACCTTCCGGACGCCACCCTCCTTCCCACTTTCAGTGCCTGTTTTGTTCGCTATAGTGCCGTACCGGACCGGCATGGAGGGCTGCCTCAAGAACCGGAAGTTGATCCCCTCTCTTGGTTAGCGGCGATTTCATTTTTTGCATAATAGTTTGGACCCTCAGCCCTAGGTCTTCTGGTGGGTCCCTGTCATCCCAGTCCGACACTGGGTAATTTTAGAATTAAAATTATTCATCTTACTATTGTCATCTATATATAAGTACACCAAGCTAGCTTGTGTGCACTCAAGTTTAAAATGTGTGCAAATTATTTCTGCTCACATAGTTGAGAAGGAATTAGAGGGAACATTGCTTGGGATCATCACATAGGGGACCATACATAGCAGTTGGGTTAATACTATTTTTTACCCAAGGAAAGATAAAAACCATCAGGCAGTACATTACACCTTCATTGTCACAATATACACTATTACTGTACTTGTCTCCACAATGACTCTTTCGGTGATAAAGCAAGGAGAACAGGTCCAGCAGCCATTACTGCAAAAACCTTTTAGACCATTGTGAATATATGTTTTGACTCAAAGCAAGTGCAGAAGTCTTTCAGTTTCCACCATTTAAAATCAGTATCTCATTCAGCAAGTGCCATCATGTTGTGGAGGATTTACTAATGTGGGATTGCTAATGACAATGATTACTAGTAGCAGGTATTACTAATTTCTAGCGCAATAATTGCATTTTATTTCTTTGTATTGCGGCATAATTAGATTATTAGAAACTAGACACTTCCACTGAAAGTGCAAGCCAGTCATCTGCCAAAATCCTTTCAGTATTGTCCTGCTTAGAGTGTAGGCATGAGGTGATGCAGATTTGTGACAGACTGGAAACAAAATATGTCTAGAAAATTCCTTTATGCTGCTCCATACAGAGTTTTCATTGCCATCAAAGATCACCCTTTTATCTTTGCGCACATATTAATTTCCACTGTGACGTTCTCCTATAGTAGAGCTTAGAGATGGTGAGAAACCAACCTGGGATCAGAATGGATGTGACTGCATTAGTACTTAGGGGCAGATTTATCAAGGGTCGAAATTCGAAATTCAAACATCGAATTAAAAAACTTCGAATATCGAATTCGAAGTTTTTTCAACAAATTTGGCAATCCTGCGGTCGAATAAAAATCGCTTGATCGAACGAGACAGTACTTCGATTATCGAATAGTCGAATATTCGAACGATTTTTACTTCAAATCAAAGTAAATTCGAAGTTGTAGTTTCCTATTCGACGGTCGAAGTATACAAAAAATTACTTCGCATTTAGAATTTTTTTACTTAGAAAATTCCCTCGAATTCACTTCGACCCTTAGTAAATCTGCCCCTTAAAGTGTAACCATATTTACCTACAGTTAATAGCTGGCATAAATGCAAAAGATCATGCTCCCCCTTAATCTGTAATCATTATGGTAATGTCATTTGTAGATATTTAAACCTCCTACATTCTCATAATTCTCATTCTCAGCCAAAATATGAATTTAAGGAAGCATTGTGATTTATAAAATATTATTAAAAGTTTAAATTTTTTTCTAACTGTTCCCAGGAACTGCTGCATAATCCACCATAAAAAAAAGACATCCCTGTATAATTTAACTTTCCAAAATGTTCATCATTGTGAATTTGATGGAACATACAGATAGACAGTTTTGTCTCTGAGTGTTGAGACAGGTAGTTGTCTTTGTACAATTTCCTTGTATTGTTTAGTCTGTAGATCTCTTGCTTTATCTTTCCTCTGAGCATCAGTTAGGAGGTTAGTTAGGGACTGCTAATATATACTATCTCCTATTTTGTAATGTATTGTGTATTCAGACTTCTCATTTAATCACCTTACTAGTTTCTATACTGACCATTCTCTGTTTTTTTTTATAAAAGCATAACACAGAATTATAAATATGCAATCTTACACATATATATATATATATATATATATATATATATATATATATATATATATATATATAATGGCTTAATGCACTTTGGTCTGCAGAAGACACAGATATCCATTGTGATAAAAAGGATGAAAAACATCTGGCCATAATCCAGCTCTGACGGGTATTTTTTGTTTAATATGAGGCTCAGATGGGCCTCCTAGCTATGCATATGTGCCTGTTAAGGAAATGCTACTTTTAACAGAGACTTTCTCTTTAAAATTGCAATTTGATATGACATGGGCTGAGAAAGGTGTTCTGAGACAATTTACAGCTTGCTTCCGTTTTTTATACTAATATGGGTTTTAGGAGAAGTATATACAATTTAATCATGGAAGATAATCAGTCTGCTTTTTGTATGCTGTGGCCTCAGAAATATGCTGTCTACTCTTAACTATTACACAGCACAAAGAAGGACATAGGTTAGATACAGTTTTAGGTCCTATCAGCAATGGCAATAAGCAAATATTATCTTTTATGAGAGTGGTCTCTGCCATGTCAGACCATACCCCAAGAACTATGATAGTCAGCAGAAGCAATAACCTAGGGTGCAGCTGTTTTTGAAAAGAAGCGCAATTGCAAAATATCACAATGTTTTCATTAGATAAGCTCTGCTCCCATAATCCTTCCTCTTTCTGCTGCTCTGTGTCTTTCAAACATAAAGTTGCAGGGGGTTGCTGTGTAGGCCAGCCTATCTGAATATTTTTTGTAGGGGGAGGGCGGCATGTGGGGTAGTTATAATGCTGGATACTAGATATCTGCTCAGATCTTCACTAGAAAAACGCCAAACTAAAACCACAAACAATAAAAATGAAGGCCAATTTCAAATTGTCTCAGAACTATTTTCATTTTAGTACCTGGTAACCTTTACTTCTGTTTTACTTTCTGGTTAAAGAATATACAGGTCGAAATTAGCAAATCAGGTGGCACTCCGGATAGGTTTGAGAGGTTTATCGCAACATTAGGGTAACAGCTTCGCCTTACGCGTTTCAGGAAACATTCCCTTAATCACAGGCATGATTACAGTAACACAGAAGATAAAGAATAAAGCTCACTTTAACTGAGAAACATTACGTGAAATAGACAATATCATTTACATGGTCACGGGAACTTAAAGAGATTGACTGCGGTGCATATCTTTTTCCGTCTCATCTGCTGCTCATGGTATTAGAACACATGAAATGAAAGATACATTTCCCATCCATAACAGGCTAGTGAGAGTTACAACATGACCTTTGTTACTTGCTGCAGAGGATTTCCAGCTCCCGTGACAGGCTGTTATGATGATGAGCTGTGTAATTCCCAAGTGTCTGCAAGGACCTTTCAGATAAACAAAAAAACAATTTTTTCCCTTAAATTTACTCCTCTTTTTCCTCTTTATGTGCCGCCTGCTCCCCTAGGCTTTTTCTAATACATTTCAATTAAGCTTTTTCTGGGTGATAGATGGGCTCCCATTGTTATGTTGATTATGTCCATTGCAAGTACAAATGCTTAATAATTAAAGCTGTAATTTAATTTTAAAAGTAATATAATCAGTTTAAGCCAAATTGTACCACTCAACTATCTGCCTGACTTCCTCCTTTGGGTCTAAAATGTAAAGCAGTTTATAGTATTAATGATGTATGTGCCAATATTATGTTAAAATCGTTAGCTAATCACATGTTTTTTCTATAAATATATATAATGACATTTCAGTGCAGGTGCAGAAAGGAGTTTAGTGTAGGGAGACACCATGTTGACATAATTTTAAGGAAATGCAGTATTTGGATTATGTCCTATTTGCCTGAACATTTCCCCAAAGATGTTAGACCAATCTCCCTTCTCAACTGCTTGCAATACAATTAAAATACAACAGGGGGCTGTGGGTTGTGATAACTTTATGTACAGCCAGTCTGAGCCAACATCAGCATAGGTAAGACTAAAACTAATCACCTTTATAGATCAAGACAAATATTAACATTGTCATAAAATGCAGATACTTTGAACTTCTCATGTGCTTCTTACAATTGAATTTATCAATTCAAATGAATCACATTATTTTTAGTATGGTATTGAATGGCTAATAAAGCAACTTTTCAACTGACCTCCAGCATATAACATATTCTAATAGAGGCAGAAAGCTTTTTAATGTGATACTGACTTGTATGTGAAAACCTGGAGTGTGTCAGATCACTAAAATATATATCTTATTAAAGATCAAAAAGTGCAGTTTGTTGTTGGTAATAAGCAGAGGCTGTTATGGCATCAGTGTTCCAGCATCTAGTGGAAAGTCTTCCCAGAAAAGCAGAGGCTTTCACAGCAGCAAAATAAAATCCTAAAATCTTCAGCTATTGAACAGACAAATGTTTGAATACTTCTGCCTATATTGTATATCACTTTCATGAGCTACCCCAAAGCTTGATATTTATCTCCAGTAACGTAACTATGCTCTTCCAGGCCTGAGGTGCAGAATGTGCAGCCTGCCACCCCCCCAAGCACATTTTCTTTACTGTGTTCTCTTAGTTTAAAATTAAGTATGGTTTATACACACATTCATTATTTACTGTACATTTAAAGAAAAACACACATTTTATTGATTACAATATAGCTGGACTATACAATCACAAAGTACCGAAGGAGCTTGAATTTCTATATTAGCCGCTATAACTAAAGTTTTATAAACTGCAAACAAAGTTTGAACTAAGGAGTCAGCTTTCACAATGTAAAACCATTAGTACAAACACATTTATTAAATTGTCCTTCATGACCAAAAGTTTGTAAACCATTCACGGAGGATTTGCTGGGCCACCCAGAACACAGGAAAATAAATATATGAAGTTTAAGATAATCTTCAACTTGTTTGTAGAAGAATTGCATGAACTCCTTTTTTAAATGAAGGGCTCAGAATTTTAGTACATGTATGGCATATTTTGATTTTTCTGCAACATTAAGGAAATTGCAGTTTTGCCACTGAAATTAAATATAGGTGTGATCCAGAATGCTGGGGACCTGGCATTTCTTGGATGATGGATCTTCCGTAATTTGGATCTGCATTCCTTAAGTCTACTAGAAAATAATTTAAACATGAAATAAAAACAATAGGCTGGGTTTGGCACCAGTAAGGATTAATTATATCTTAGTTTGGATCAAGTAGAGGTAGATCCATTATCCGGAAACCCGTTATTCAAAGTTTCAAATTATGGAAAGCGTTAGATATGAAGACCCAAAATATGGAATCATTATTCGTAAAACTCCAGGTCCTGATCCTTAAGTTCTGGATAACAGGTTTCATACCTGTACAAGGTTCTGTTTTATAATTACAGAGAAAAGGAAATAATTTTAAAAAATGTGGATTATTTGGAGAAAAATTTTCTGTAATTTAGAGCTTTCTAGATAACAGGTGTCTGGATAAGAGATCCAATGCCTGAATATAAAACCTGCAGAACAGTAGCCACCTGGGCTCTGGTATGAATTGTATGGGAATTGTATGAGAAGTAGGGATTAGGGTGATTTTGCAATAAACAGTTATGGATATTTTGACCACTGTTTTCTGCAACATAGCAATTAAAAGGCCTAGGATGCATGAGTTATTTTGACTGTAACAGAGAACTTATGCACAGCAGCTAAGGTTACAATTCCACAGGCACCTAAAGCATCCTTTGGCAGGAGAGTGTAGTAAACAGGAGCGTAACTACAGAGGAAGCAGACCCTACAGCTGCAGGGGGCCCAGGAGGTATAGGGGCTCCATAAAGCCCTAATTCATATACAATTTCAATAAATATTGCTAAAACAGGTCAACCTCTAGATATTTTTGGGGTCTGCAAAATAATTTGCTATGGGGCCCAGTAATATCTATATAATATCTAGTTATGACTAGTTAATATCGAATAGAGGGCACTCTGACAAGGTACAGTTGCATTTAGAGGGGTTGTTCACCTTCAAACATTTTCTTCAGTTCAGTTGGTTTCAGATTGTTCACCATAAATAAAGACTTTTTTCAATTACACTTCCAATATTGAAGTGTAAAGTTAAATTTTTCATCTTCTAAAGCAGCTCTGGGGGGGTCGCCAAATCTTTAGCTGTTCTAAATTGATACATTTAGTTGATACATTTGTTGTCTTTGTCTCTGCTGAGTAGAATCCCTGAGTTTCATTAAAGGACAAGGAAAGTCTAAAATAGAATAAGGCTAGAAAGGCTGTATTTTGTATACTAAACATAAACGTGAACTTACTGCACCACAAGCCTAATCAAACAAATTATATATATTCAAATCTGGCCACAGGGGGCTGTCATCTTGTAACTTTGTTAAACATCTTAGCCTGACCCTGACCCTGCACATGCTCAGTGTGGTTTGGGCTGCTTAGGGATCATCATAAACAAGGCTGCTTGAATTCTGCATGGCTGGTAAGTAAGACGGGGGCTCCCCCTGCTGTTCATAAGTATGATTGTTTCTGTGCTCAGCAGTTAGGGACCGTCTGACAATTCATATCCACAGCAGTAAATGAAGGGAGAATTTCACTGCATACAGTCAGGTTTCTTATAAAAACGGTACACATTTTTTAATTAAAGTATATTGGAGATAGGTTTCTTTTTCATTAAAGAAAGTAAAAATGGGATTTTACTTTTTTGCCTTTCCTTGTCCTTTAAAGGCAGCTGTTAGAATTGATACAATAGTTGCTAATATTTCACAGATGCAGCTGAGAAATGTATCAACTAATTGTATCAACTAAATGCAGCACCTGGATCACTGAACTGCCAGACTGAAGCACTAGAGACACGAACATTAAACTTAAATTTTGGGAAAACAGTAAAAAATAAAAGATTGAAAGCAATTGAAAAAAGTCTTTTTTATGTTGAACAATCTGAAAACAACTGAACTGAAAAAAGTGTTTAGAAGGTGAACAACCCCTTTAAAGAAAAAGCAAGGGGTGCAATTGAATAAACTGCTTCCTTTTTCCCATTTAAGGTAAAATGGTTAATTTAACATAGATACAATGTACCAATACCTAAAATAAGAGCCAGCGCAGAGATGCTCAAGGAGAGACAAACCAAAAGAACATTTAGGGGCATATTTATTATGCTGTGGGGAAACAAAATAAATTAAAATAAATGGTGATGGTGATGTCATTTTATGCCATGCAAATACCAGATATGATGCCAAATCATGTATAGTTTATTTAGAGATGCATAGCACTACCTGTGTTCGACCACAAGGGTCCTTCTTCTGGTGCTGCTCATCGGCTCCATGGTTCCCCTATTGTTGGCCAGAATTATTCTTAAATAGATACAATGTAAATTGTCCATGCACACCCATAAAAATACTTCAACACCGAAGGTAAGCAAACACGTATTTATGTATATACTACCAAAATACTGGCACACATTATAAATAAGAATAAAGTAGACATACTAGAAAAAAGAGAATACCGCAATGTTTGTTTTTTAAGGGGATCATTTACTTATTTATTACTCTATTAATTTTTAGTCTAAAAGCCCATATGTCCAAATATTTACAATATACATTCATTAAAAATTGTATATGTTTTTTACATTATTTGTATTTGTATTGTTAATAAAAGCAGTGTCTTCCCTTTCTATTCTCTGCCCTGGTGGCTCTGCCATTTGAAACAATGTAAGACAAGCCAAGGAATTGACAGACTTGTCTTGCTGGAGGACACTGGCTTTTGCTACATTGTTTTAAAAATAACAACCAGGAGATTCTGCTTTCAATAGCAATTACATTTACAAACAACTTTTAAAGCACTGCCAATTTTTAATAAATGCAAATTGGAAACTTGCTTATAATTATGTTTTCTTTTATTAGGCAAAAAACAAAAATCATTTTTTGGGGTTGGCATTTCCTTTAAAGGCATAGTTTGCCTTCAAGTTATCTTTTTGAATTCTTTGACACTTAAGTTGGTGTTAATTTTTTTAAATGTCATCTCCTGCCTCTATTGCTCTATAAAGCCTCAATTTTATTGTTATCATTACTTTTATTACTTACTACCTCTTCAATTCCACTCCGAGTCTTTCATTCAAATCACTATATGGTTGCTAGGGGGAATATAACCCTAGCAACCATATAGCTGCCAAAATTCCAAATTGGAGAGCCCAATTGCAGCTTTTGTCAGAATATTACTGTCCCATCATACTCATAGTTAAATTAATGGTTAACTACACCTTTATGGTATTAAAGTATGATCAACAGGACCATTAAACTCATTGTGACAGTTGTTAATTTTTCAAGTTACATGCCTGGAGGTATTAATTGTTGTAAAACCACTGGGGCAGAGATGTTAAAGTATGGTACCTGCTGAGTAAAAAGAAAAAAGTAGCATATTTTATTTAAATTCATTAGCAGTATAGGTAATAGAAAGGCAGTTTTCTTCCATGAAATAGATTCATAAAATAAAACAGCTCTTCTTAGCAGACCCAGAATTCAATTACCTTTTCGAAGCCACAATAATGGTGCAAAACTTCACTCTGCGCAGGCATCTCCCTGGGGAGCTGCCACCTGAGGCAAGGTGCTCATGTTGCCTCATGGCAGAAACGCCCTGTGCGTTAATAGATGCACAACTGTTAATGAGCTTGCACATGGATGAACAGGTGAGAACGGTCTTTCTCACTACAGGGGAACAGAACAGCATGAGTAAGAATAGTGGAGATAGGGTATATGACTCTTCTGCCAACCCTAGTTCTGGCCCTGCTTCTTTGGTAGCATAGGGGTTACTGTCAATTAGGCTAGGGGCACACGGCGCGATTTCGCCGCGATTCTGCGCTAAGCGAGTTGTCGCTGCGTTTTTTAAGCCGAAATAGCTTTGCTAACTTTGGCGCTGGCGTCAATGCAAATCGCGGCGAAATCGCTGCGCTAATTCACACGCGGCGATTCTTTTTCTACTGTCGCCCGGAAACGCCCAGCGAGGCAACTTCGGATGACAATAGAAAACGAATCGCCGCGTGTGAATTAGCGCAGCGATTTCGCCGCGATTTGCATTGACGCCAGCGCCAAAGTTAGCAAAGCTATTTCGGGTTAAAAAACGCAGCGACAACTCGCTTAGCGCAGAATCGCGGCGAAATCGCGCCGTGTGCCCCTACCCTTACAGTCCAATATGCTGAGACTTTCCCTTTTCCCTTCTCATTTAGATTCATTTATGAATCTACAGTCTGTGCCTTTAGGTCACATTTATCAACACCAGTGTTGGACTGGGATGCCAAGGGCCCACCAGAAAACCTTAGATCGTGGGCCCACTCTCAGTACTATTATACCTCCTCTCCTCACTCAACCTCTTTATTTCCCTAGTCTTTTCTATCTACTTCACTTTTAACCCTTGGTTTGCCAGAGAATCCTTACGAAACTCGTTATTAAGACATTTTCCAGTTGCAGCAACTTTTTTTCACACTCACTGACAACTTTTATTATCTTAAATGAAGTATCAATTGAGCTGGTCACTGCAAGTTCATGATCAGCTGTCCCTCGAGGTATATTAAATCTAACACAAACAGTTTGATTTTCAACAAAACGTGAAAGAATAAACTGCAACAGAGCACGTAACAACATCGACTCAACTCTTGTAGAGCATATAGTAATTACCAGTGAAGTTCCTTGTTACTTACGGACTCTTTTACCAATGCAGCAAATATCCAGGACTTCAAACTTGTCACAGGGGGTCACCATCTTGGATAGTGTCTGTGACACTCACATGCTCAGTGGGCTCTGATCAGTTGTTGAAAAGCTAAGCTTAGGGGTTATTACAAATTATCAAGCAGAAATTATTTTTTTCTTATGTCTTTCTAAAACTGCTCTGTGAGGGGTTTACTAAATTAATACATTAGTTAATACATTTCTTAGCTTTACCCTTTGAGTTGAATCCCTGTTTTCATTAAAGGCAGATGTTATAATTAATACAATAGTAGCTATTATTCCCCAGATGCTCCTAGTGATCAGCAAAATGTTCTGCCAAGTTGTGCTGGAAAAATTATGCCCATAGACTCTAATGGGTGAAAGAATTGTTGTGTGACAGAAAAAATTTAACGTGCCGCATCACATTTTTCGCCGTTTGCAAATTTTTGGCAAAGCAAAACAGGTCAGATTCGCCCATCACTACTGCTGACAATTGTATCAAGTAAAGTAGCAAATTATAACATTTCAGAATGCTCCAGGATTACTGACCTGCCAGACTAAAACTCCAGTGACAGGAACAGAAAACTTTAAACTTCGAGTTTGGAAAAATGGTAAAACCAATAAAGGATGGAAGACAATTGAAAAAAGTCTTTGTTTCTAGTGAACAATCTGAAAACTGTGTTCAGAAGGTGAACAACTTCTTTAACTGGTTAGCCTATTGCTTTCACTGCTACAAGCACATACACCAAATACGGGAAACCCATAAATATTAGCTGTAATATTAACTTATACCACCCTCTGGAACTGAGTGGTTTTTGGAACACTAAACCATTTGGCTGAGACTGTAACATCCACGTTTAAGAACAAGGAATGCAAGAATCTCAAAGGAGCTTTGAAAGCTTGTAGATATGCAGTCTGGGCTTCTCTCAAATTATCAATAAGGTCAAGCAGGACCATCAGACCAGCATAGGATAGCGTGGAGGCACACAGCAGGCAAAACAATGCAATCATTGTTACTGGACAATGGGGGCAATATTGGAGGCTTCTGAGCAAAATTTACATTCCTGTGTTTTTCAAACCAAGTAACACACGTGAGACAAAAGCAGATACACCCAAAAGACCACCAAACACTTAAGCACAAGCAAACTCCTCCCACCTTCACCCAATAGCAGCCTTTGTTAGGTTTTGAAATAAGGAACAGTTTATTTAATTTCAGTCTTTGTTCATTTAGTGCATGAAATAACACAACATATAGATATTTCTTAAATAAAACATTAGCTACATAGTTAATTTAGCTAAAAAGACCATCAAGTCAAACCCTTCCAAATAAACCCTAATGCATATCTATACACACACATATACAAACAACAATGCTAAATACTCATTTTTACATTAAAACCCTTCATTTTTCAAGAGCTGCTGTTAGGAGTTTGGACATAACATCTCTACTAGGTAATAAAAAATGTTGATTCCGGGGTCTCTAAGAAATCTTCTCTACCCTTAAAATTTGGAAGCAGTATGAGATAAAATAGTGGTCACTGTTGGGTTTGAGTTAATTGTAAACCAGTGGAAACTATGCAGAGCATTATAGAGAGTGCTTGCATGAATGTAATAAACTTGCTTCAGGCCACTGACCCAATGGATCAGTTATGGAGAATGCCTGATGGTATGTGTGTGATGGCTTCTGTTGGCTGACCTCAATAATAATGAATGTAGGACAGGGAGACTTGAATGAACAGACTGCTGCAATGGCTGACAACTGTTCTATGTCTGTGCATAATCATGAAAGAACAGAGATACGTAGGCATATTCCCTTACGCCTTCTGACTACGTTTTTTTTATAAATGCTTGTGATATCCTTGTTTCTTTTTACACGTTAAAGATTTTTGATAGGCTGAAAAGAACATTTTACTGCCAAAATCCATATTAGCTTTGGATAATCATCAGATTTTTCTACAATGATCTTTCATACTATTTGTACTTACACAAATCAAATCAGTTAGTTATGAATTTCATTTAAAAAAAGAGTACAAAGAAATTCATTGGCACACAGGACGAGCTTTAGCAGGACGAGCCCTTGCACTTTTTTAATGCAATGTGCAATATTTCGGGACACTTCCCTTTTTTATTTAAAAAAAGAGCACATTTTCTACTGCCCGCCGTGATATCTCCAGTGCTGGATTTCAATACAGGGCACCCAGAGACCGCCTCTCCTCTCCTCCACAGGATCCTACCTCACATGAAGTACAGGGGACAGGACACGTAGGAAACTTTAGCACGCCAAGACCCCATGCTCTGTATGTGAACAAACTCAAGGTGTGTGAGATGTGTTTTTGCTGGGCCCCCTGCAAAAAAAACCTTCAGAGGGGCCCGGCACATGCCAATCCCCATCCTCCCGCCCACTTCCCATCCCGCCTCCACCCTGCCCACACCCCATCCCAACTCCGCCCATGTCCCACCCTACTCCACCCACTCCCCACCCCTACTTGTGTCCCTTTCCTCGCAGGTAAGAGAGCAGCTGGAGATGTGGGGGTTTTCTTATTACCTATAGAGGAAGCAGACCCCACAGTCCAGGCCCCCCTGCAACTGCGGGGTCTGTATCCTCTATACTTATGCCACTGTGTGTTAGCAAAGTGTGCTACTTCTATTGTTAATTGCCAACATAATCTCACACTAAAGTATTTAAATAAAAAAAAGTGTTTGCAAAGTCTGTTAAATATTAATGTTAAAAGGGTCAAATACTGGTCCAATACTGAAAATAATGTAAAAATGAATACAAGTTAAACCAAGGCATCTGTTGTGGTTTGCAAGTGTTTCCAGGCAACCAGGGTATTTTAGAAATTATAAGTGGTCAGCCAAGCTGAATTTGAACCCCTTCAAGTCATGTGTTCATGTTACTAGTGATGCAATTTTTCTTATTTAACTAATATTTTAAAGGACGAGGAAAGTCTAAAATAGAATAAGGCTAGAAATGCTGTATTTTGTATACTAAACATACATGAACTTACTGCACCACAAGCCTAATCAAACAAATGATTTATACTTTCAAAGTTGGCCACAGGGGGCTGTCATCTTGTAACTTTGTTAAACATCTTAGCCTGACCCTGACCCTGCACATGCTCAGTGTGGTCTGGGCTGCTTAGGGATCGTCATAAACAAAGCTGCTTGAATTCTGCATGGCTGGTAAGTAAGACGGGGGCTCCCCCTGCTGTTCATAAGTATGATTGTTTTCCTGCTCAGCAGTTAAGGACTATCTGACAATTCCTATCCACAGCAGTAAATGAAGGGAGAATTTCACTGCATACAGTCAGTTTTCTTATAAAAACGGTACACATTTTTTAATTAAAGTATATTGGAGATAGGTTTCTTTCTCATTAAAGAAAGTAAAAATGGGATTTTACTTTTTTGCCTTTCCTTGTCCTTTAATATGCAAATTAGGGTTGGGTTTGGAAAAATTATGTTTTTTGTAAATCCATATAAATATTGCCCAGTGTTTATAAATGAGTCCCAATGTGAAGTGTACAGTCATATGCAAAAGTTTGGGAACCCCTCTCAGCCTGCATAATAATTTTTACAAAAAAGATAACAGTGGTATGTCTTTCATTTTATCAGGGGCCTATTGGCTAACAGCGGAGAAGTCCGGTCCAAAGGCTTAAAGTCCAAGTTTGCGGTATACAAAAGGGGTTTTAAGGCTTAAGCATTGTCAAGTTCTGGGTCAATCCAAGGGTCAGGAAGCCAGGAAACAGTAATTCAGGAATTTAGGAAACCCAGGAACACGATTCAGAAATTCCTATAATCGGAGATCGAACCTGTGACCTGAAAGTCCTATAATTTTCAAAGTTTGCGCCGGGTGCATGATGTCATCACACCAGCATCATGGCACTGGTGTCCGGCCACATGGGACATGGGCGCCGCCATTTCGGAGATGACCCTGTCGGAGACTGGAGCGCCATCAGCGCTCCCGACATATTTCCCAGGAACATCTGAGTTTTGCTCATTTGAATGCATGTAACAGCTCAATACTGATTACTGGCAACACCAAATTGGTTGGATTAGCTCCTTAAGACTTGAACTTCATAGGCAGGTTTGTCCAATCAGGAGAAAAGGTATTTAAAGTGGCAAATTGCAAGTTGTGCTTCTGTTTGACTCTCCTCTGAAGAGTGACAGCATGGGATCCTCAAAGCAACTTTCAAAATTTCTGAAAACAAAGATTGTTCAGTATCATGGTTTATGGGAAGGCTACAAAAAGGAAAAATATCAGAGGTTTAAACTGTCAGTTTCAACTGTAAGGAATGTAATCAGGAAATGGAATGCCACCATTGTTGGAATGGTTACAGACAACCCAAAGATCACCTCCAAAGACCTGCAAGAACATCTTGCTGCAGATGTTCTACATTTTGCTGCTGTACATAATTCTACAATTCGGCGCAATATGCACAAAGAACATGTGTATGGCAGGCTGATGAGAAAGAAGCCATGTCTGCACTCACACCACAAATAGAGTCAGTTGTTGTATGCAAAAGCTCATTTAGACAAGCCACAGTCATTTTGGAACAAAGTGCTTTGGACTAATGACATAAAAATATAGTTATTTAGTCATAACATATAGTGCTTTGCATGGTGGAAGAAAAACACAGCATTCCAAAAAAAAACACCTGCTACCTATTGTCAAATTTGCTGGAGGTTCCATCATGCTGTGGGGCTATGTGACTAGTTCAGGGACTGGGGCTCTTGTTAAAGTCAAGGGTCGGATGAATTCAACCCAATTTCAACAAATTCTTCAGGATAATGTTCAAGCATCAGTCACACAGTTGAAGTTACTCAGGGGTTGGATATTCCAACAAGACAATGACCCTAAACACACTTCGAAATCTACAAAGGCATTTATGCAGAGGGAGAAGTACAATATTCTGGAATGGCCGTCACAGTCCCCCAACTTGAATATCATTGAAAATCTATGGGATGATTTGAAGCAGGCTGTCCATGCTCAGCAGCCATCAAAGTTAACTGATCTGGAGAGATTTTCTATGGATGAATGGTCAAAAATACCACCATCCAGAATCCAGACACTCATCAAAGGCTATAGGAGGTGTCTAGAGACTGTTACATTTGCAAAAGGAGGCTCAACTCAGTATTGATGTAATATCTCTGTTGGGGTGCCCAATTTTATGCACCTGACTAATTTTGTTATGATGCATATTGCATATTTTCTGTTAGTCCAATAAACTTTATGTCACTACTGAAATACTACTGTTTCCATAAGGCATATTTTATATTAAAAGGAAGTTGCTGGTTTGAAAGCTCAGCCAATGATAAACAAAATTCCAAAGAATTAAGAGGGGGTTCTCATACTTTTTCATATGACTGTATCTTCAGCATTCAAAAAAATTTATAACCTCAATTTTATGCTGTGATTGTACTTTTTTCACAACACTTTTTCCCCACATTCACAATTTCATTGAGATTTACCCGTTCAAGGTTTTTCTTCAGTCTGAAATTTTGTGAAAACAAATAAATGTGTGAGAATGTTCTATTGGGCATTCAGAACAATGATCAGGATAACAAAGAAACAATAAAGATATGACAATATAAAGACAAAGTTTGCTCTCTGGGTACTATTTATATTTTCATTAACCATCCCCTTTAATCATAAATGTCAAGGGCTCCATTGACTTGCTTGCATGACAAAGCTTGAATAAGGGACTGATAAATGTATTCAACATTTATAGTTCAATCCCATAAAATTTGGCCACTTAAGGGCACCTTAGCTAGATTCCTTTTACAGGGTCAAAGAATCACCCCAACTATACCTAGTTCAGCCACTAGATGGCACTGTGTTCTAATATAAATGCCAAGAACACAAATGCTCAGGGTCCATTTTGCTAGTCCTGCTACATGAGCAGGCAGCAACGGTTTGCACTTGGAACTAGAGAAGTTCAGGTCTAGTAAGTGATAGGCTAATTCACTTTCATAGATCACTCTAGGAGTGATAGTTAGACTATTCAGCCAAGCAGCTGAGGCTCCACTGAGAAGTGTTGAGTAGATTTAGGATACCAGCTATTAATTGCCAGGAAGTAGGGCCTAAGCCCTACAGGATCTACACTGACCATTGGTGCTGTGAGTATATGCCTATCCACTGACGTTACATGTTCCTACTCATCTCTAATTGAACTCCTATGTGAATTGTGTTGTTTGTCAATAAATCAGTTATGGTTAAGTTGCAAGAACCACTGGTGCCCAATAATTGTTCATTACATACCGTTATAGTTGCACAACACCCTGCCTCAACGCCGTTGCGAGGGCTCCCCCGTGACAATCAAGGTCTCATCTGAAGCAATTTTGGGCTAAATTTACCAGTCGAGAGTAATGGTGCCGCTCATTTTACTATAGCCTTACACTTGCAGGATAATTCGATCCTTGTGCATGCAGCAAATCAGAAATATGGAACTTTTTTGTAAAATGTTGGATACAATTGTCTTGAATGAGGACAGATCCTACGTTGTTAATAGATGGCAACCATAATAGTGATAAACTGAGACTGTACAACAGAGACATTAAGTATAAATCAATGCTAATGTATTAAAGATGGTCCAGATGTACCAAACCTTTTGTTGTTCAACTCTCAGTCTGAAAAATGAAATGATGAATGAAGAGCGAGAAAGAGGGACAGAAAAATGCAGAAAAAATTATGCACAAAAGTAGAAGGGTCTCTTTTCCCTTTTAATGTTAACTTGTGCACTCTTACACAAATTTTGTGTCCAACACAAATAAGAATTTGCGGAGCAAACAAATTTTTATATAAAAATAAATGTACTTTGTGCTTATTTTGAGAAAGAGAAATTGAAGGATATTGTTCTGTATTGTATGCATTCATTTATTTATATAGCACCACAAATGTACACAATGCTTTACACGGCATAAACACAAGCAGGAGTTATTAGTTATAAATTTAGACAGTACAAATAAATACATTTTGCTTAGGTGTTCAAATACACAATTGGGATGAGATTCCTGCCCTGAAGAGCTTACAATCTATTAGGAAGAGGAGACAGACAAAAAAAGGGTGGGAAACTAGTGTATGGGTTCAGTGTCGGACTGGGATGCCTGGGGCCCACCAGAAAACCTTAGACTGGAGGCCCACCTTAGACCATGGACTCACTTTCCAAACTATTATTCCAACTCTCCTCACTCAACCTCTTTATTATCCTAGTCTTTTGTAACTACTTAATATATTCTTCCATTATTTGTTTCCCATAAAGAAATAGGGAATGATCGTAAAATCTGCTAAATTGTTAGAAGCAAGAGACCCACTGACACCTGGGCCCACCGGTAGTTTTCCTGGTATCCCGGTGGGCCAGTCCGGCACTGCATGGGTTAAGGAGTTCTGAAAAAAATTTAGTGTGGAAACTTTCCTTCCTGATGCAAAGAGGTACAGCATTTCATAGAGTGAAAGATTTTATACATGACTCAGCTGTCTTGGTGAAATGTATTGTTAAGATATTGTCCTGAGCTGAGTGCAGGAACCAGGAGGGAGTGTATGGAGTGAACAGGGGGTTTTGAAGGACAGGGTAAGCATTTTGTACTTAATGTGCCATTAACTGGGATTCATGAGAGAGACTTTAGTGGTGAGATGGAAAAGCCAGATTTAGATGAGGAAAGATAATGCGAGTGAGATAATGCAGGCAGCAGCAGTGAAGATGGACTGCAGTGGGTGGAAATTACATTCAGGGAAACCAGCCAGTAATATATTGCAGAAGACCTATCCTATCCTGGAGAGCAAAAGGGCCTGGACCATTGATTTAGCAGTGGAAGGACAGAGGAAGGGTCATATTTTTTCAATTCTTGTTAAAAATAAGTGGCATGTTCTGGTGAAGGAGGCAGTGTGGGCTGAGAAAGTAATAGAAAGGTCTAAGGCTAATGCTAGACAAGAATGAAAATACACTTGCTGATATACACAGGTGTCTAGGTGTAACTTTAGGCCAGGGGTGTCCTACGTTTTTTTTTTTTACCTGTGAGCCACATTTAATGTGAAGTTGGGGAGCAACACAAGCATGAAAAAAGTTCCTAGGGTGCCCAATAAGGGTTGTAAATGGTTATTTGGGAGGTCCAATGTAGACTTTCAGACTACAGGTGGGTCTGTTTGGCAGCACACATAGTCTTTATGCCCCCAAAACTTGCCTCCAAGAAATCCTAAAATGACTACCTGCTTTGAGGTCACTGGGAGCAACATTAAAGGCTATGGTGAGCAATATGTTGCTCATGAGCCACTGGTTGGGGATAACTGCTTTAGGCTAATGCAAGACAGGCTGAAAACAAATCAGCATTAGCATCCTAGTGTCGGCCTGGGTGCATGCACATGGGATGACGCATGCACCCAGACTGAAACAATTGCTCCAACTGTAGGCAGGGCAGGATGCTAATGCCAGTGTAGGGGCTGATTCTTCTTAGTATTATACTGGCATGTCTAGGGTCAATATGCCCTTCATCCACTTTACTTAGGGATTAAATTGGCACATCTGGGGTTAATATCATTATTATTCATTTTCTATACTAAAACGACTCTGCTTTGGAGATTGGATGTAGCTGTTGACTGTAATGGAGTTAAATGGAGGGTGTTCAGTCTTGGTCATGTTAGGTTTCATGCAACAATCCAAATGCTACTGCAGTAAGGAATTGCAACACTTTTGCCTGAATAGCAGGGTTGAGATCAGGACAAGAAAGAAAGTTCTGTGTGTCATTTTCATAAAGGCGAGACCAAAGGATGTGATGAGGTCACCAAGGCAGACCTCAATTTCTCTTTTTCTTTTTTAAACTTTCTATCTGGAATAAAAAAGGGATCTTTCTTTAAAAAAATACTTTTCTTGTAATGTCCCATGTAGGGGTGGGTTGTGAGTTTCTGCTTGATTGTTTTCCAGCAATGATCACAAACTAAGGAGATCTCTTAGTTCCTTAGTTTATTGATCTTTACTGTTATGTTTCTGTGCTAAACTGTGCTAATATTCAATAAGGTAAGCAACTAAGAGATCTCCTTAGTTTGTGCTAAGAGACCAATATTTGATTTGTTCTTGGTACTCTAGAAAATCAGAATAACATTTGAAGTAAGCACACCAAGCTAACGTTTTAAGTGGCAAGCTTTTACAAGAAATCCGCTTGGTTTGGCACCAAGGTCAATTGCAAACAATTGAGGGAGTTCAGGAACTTGTTTTTGTTGCAATCATTTGTAACAGGGATGGACAAAGACTGAGGTGAATGGAATTCTAGTAGCAGGCTGCATAGCAAAGGTTTGTGTGATAACAGAATAGTGACGTGGAATCTGTTGGAAAGTCTTCTTTCAATAGAGAGCAAAGTGCTACGGCCAAAGAATGGCTCTGATGAATTATTAAATCATTGTGTATGAAGAAATGTCAAATAAACATGCTAATTTGTAGAATAATTTAATCCAAATGCTAAACTGTGAGTGAACATTCTTGTTAAGCTGTCCATTATTCTTCCTTAAATTCGTTTGGGCCCGTATCTCTACGGCATCTTTGCTTTTCCTGCTGTTATTTTTAGCTTCTTGGATGCTCAGATTATGCCAAAAATATCCCTGAGTAGTGATTTCTTACAGGAAGAGGCAGCTCCTCCTTGAGTTCTTGAAAGTCATTATCAGTAATGAGCAAAGCTTGGCAAGCCAAAGACTTTATCTAACTGTGTTCGCATGACCCAGGTGCTCGCTTGTCATGCATTCAGGAAGACAATTCATTCTGCATGGCTTAGATAAGACAGTCCGAGTTAACAAATGCCCAGCATTAAAAGAAATTACAAACAGACATATTTATATAGACACACAATTACTCTTAGGTAAGTGAGATAAGTATAGAAGTAATTTGTCAATGAGTTGGTTCACTACCTGGATATTTTGCAAGGCAAAGAAATACACACACTCAAATTAATTATTATTAATATTATTTTACACTTTCTGCTTGTAGGCTGATTTGTCTTTGTAAATGAACGTTCCCCATTTGATAAAATCTGTGTCTGAAGCAATCTACAACTAATTTCCAGTCTATCATTAAAATCATTATATGGTGCTACAGCAACAACAGAACAGTTCAGATATCAAAATGTAGAGCATAATGGATATGTATCTCCTCCTGCCAGCAGCCAAACATGCTAGGTATCCTAATTCAAGAATAAATATGCAAAGATCAATTATATATTTTTATATTGAAGAGTGCACTAGAATATTTAGGGGCACATTTACTAAGGGTCGAAGTGAATTTTCAAATCTAAAAACTTCGAATTTCGAACAAATGTTTTGGTACTTCGACCATCGAATAGGCCTAAATTCAACTTTGATTCGTAGTAAAAAAGTTCGACTTCGAAAATCGAAGTACTGTCTCTTCAAAAAAGTTTGACTTCGACACTTCGCCACCTTAAACCTGCCGAATTGCTATGTTAGCCTATGGGGACCTCCTAGAACCCATAGGCAACATTTGGTTAAGTTTTTTGAAGTCGAAGTAAAATCGTTTGATTGATTAAATCTTTTGAACGTTCGATTCAAATGATTTCATCATACGATCGAACGATTTTACTTCGACCAAATATGGTCAAATTAGATTAAAAAAAGTCGACTTCGACTTCGAATATCGAATGGTCGAATTTTGAAGTTTTTTACACTTCGAAATTCGACCCTTGATAAATCTGCCCCTTAGTGTTGGTTCTAGTTTATTAGAAAGGTTAGCAACCAATAGCTACCTGGGTGATCTGTTTTTTAATGATATACAAATGCAGAGACTCTCTTACAAGAACCACCTGCAGATAGGATAGAAAAGGCCCTTGAATGTACCAGGTAAAACCCAGATGAATTCAGGTTTAAGTGAACTCTTATTTTCCTATTAATTTGAAATTGACTTCTTTGGAATCATTTAGAAACAAAGGTGCTAAATGGTACAAGTTTAGTTGCAATAAGATCTCTGCTTTAATTTTCTAAAGTGCATCGGGGGGGAGGGGTCTTGTGTTTGATTCAGTTAGGTCCATATCTTCAAGGGAATTTATGTTCTCTCTGTGTCCGCTTGGGTTTTCCCTGGCTACTTCAATCCCTCCCACACTCCAAAAACATGCAGGCAGGTTAATTGACTCCAGAGAATATTGACCACTTTTCAAGTTTATGTGGAAGACATAATTTAAATTGTTTTCCAGGGCAAAGGTTATGGGTCAGCAGGAAAAGCATGTTGTAAATAAAAACATCCTATAATGTTTATGATTATCTTCTCTACCCAGACTTTCTTTTCTAGCGCAGACAAGTCTCTATTTAATGGAGCTTATAGCCAAATATGATATCTTAAAGTAAAACTCATACCCCCAAACACTAGTCCCCCTCAAGTGGCCTCCATCAGCCACACTCCCCTTTCCAACCTTCCAGAGTTTATTACACTCAAATATGTCTGTATCTGTGAACCTGCTATTAGAATGTAGAGTTGCGCAGGGGAGTTTATATGCATTATGATCCTGTTCACTCCTTACGCTGAGATTCAGTTGAAGCTGATCCCACATAGCTTAATCTGTGCATGCTCATACAGGCTATGTGTCGATGTACTTACAGAAGAGGATTTGAACAGGCAGAAGATAGTGCTTGTGCTCAAATCTGTATTTGAAAGGTAATCCAAATGAATTCTATCTACAAATAGGGTGATTTTTGAGTGTAATAAACACTGTGGGAGGGAAGGTTGCGGTAGGCCAATAAATGCCAGTTGAACGGTGCTGGTATTTAGGGGGAAAAGCTCTCTTTTAAGACCAGGCAATTTACATAGAAACTGCCCCTCTCTTCTAAAGCCTAATTAAATGTTCAGAATTTAGAAAAATCACTTTAGTTGGATTAAAACAAGACCATTCTGCTGTATCTAAAGCTGAAATGAGAAAGGAAAGTAACCTATACAATCATAAATATGACCAAGGCTCTAAGAGTTTCTGTTTCAAAATGGAAGACAAGCAGAGCCAGCAATATTGGATAGGAAAGTCGTTTTGAATAAGAGGCCCTTTTGAATTCCTAACTTGTAAGAAAAACAGCTGATCAGGGCTGGCTGCCACGTGGCTTCAACCCAATACATGTGGATCTGAGGCTGGAAGCCACAAACCAACATTTTTTTTCTAGTAAGACAGGAAAGCGCTGTCAAGTTAAGGCTGCCATATTAAATAGTTAACTTTATACTCTCCAGCATCTTCTCAACACTTCCAGTTAAACACCATGGGGCAAATTCAATAAACATCGAAAATGCGCTAGCGACGGCTTCACCGCACTTCACCACACTTCGCCAGGTGTAGTTTCGCCAGGGTTGCTCAAATTCACAAAGATCCGAAGTTGGGCACAGGTTACCGAACGCTTGCGAAGTTGCGCTTACGATAATATGATAAGCAGTCCGAAGTTACACTAGCGATGCCTAATTAGCATATGGCGTGCAATTAAAGTACAATGGACGTGTATGCTGCAGCAACTACATTAAACTACACAAGGCCAGGGAAAATTAATAAAATTAAATAGAGGTCTTATATTGCCCTACATATGTGCCCACTGTAAAGTTTAGGTGCCAAATGTAAGGGGGAAGGAGGGTACCCCAAAAAACATTTTTGATCTTTTTCACCCTAGAGTTTGTCTACTTCAATAGCAAATTTACAACAGGGACCGTTAGTAAATTAGTGAAGTGGCTAAATGATGTCACGCTGGCGAATTTTCGCTAGCGTTAGCCACTTCGCCCTTTAGTAAATTTGCCCCCGTGTGTTTAATATATATCCTATTGCTGTATTTAAGTGTGTTTAAGAGAGCCCATAATATCAACAGCAGTGCTATACAACTTTTTTTAAGGTAGTGAACTGATACATCACATTGTAGGAGGTCAGATTACATGTATAGTGTGTGTGTTTGTTTAGGCATTTCTACAAGTCAGCCTTTACACTTGTCTACAATAAATCTCATTTGATACTTTAATGCCCAGGTTAGCCATTGATACAGACCAGCTGCAAATATAATATATCCCACGTCATCAGAAAAAACAAATACATTACTTTTAATGCCCATTCTCAAGTCATTAATGAACAGGTCATCTATAATTCATCTAAGTACTGTATACAGGTATTCTTTAAGTTTCATCTCTGTGTATTGTCTACTATGATTCATATATGCAGGTGCAGGATCTATTATCAGGAATGCTATTAACATGGAATGCCCTGGGGTTTTCCAGATACGGGATATTTTCCTAATGTGGATTTCCATACATTAAGGGGATTATTTATCAAGGTCCGAATTTATCTAAATATCGGCTGCTACAAACTCCGATATAAGCCGCTCGGGTATAACACTTATTTATTATTAAATTTTCCCGAAAATCACCTTTGCGGGAAAAGATCAGATTTTTCCGTGAATTTTCCCCGAAAACTCAGAATTTTTCGGAGTTTTCACCAGAAAGCTCCAAAAATGTTGTGAAATTGCTCGAAACTCCTGACACAACCAAAAATCAATGGGACTGTTTCCATTGACTTTTATGCGACCTCGACAGGTTTGAGATGCCGTGTTTTTATATTCAGGCTTTTTAGCCCTCAGGGTTTAATAAATTCAGAAAAATTCGTGATTTTTTTTAAAAGCCTATTATAACAAAAAATCACTAATTTTTCGGATTTCGGGGAATTTCGGGTATTCGGAGCTTAGTAAATAACCCCCTAAGTCTGCTAAAAATCATTTACACATTTAATAAAGCCAATAGGATTGTTTTGTGACCAGTATGGATTCATCCTGCTTAGTTACCATCAAGTACAAGGTACTGTTTTATTATTGAGAAAAAGGAAGTAATTTAAAATGTGTATATACAGTGCATATTATTTGCGTAAAATGGGATCTATGGAGTTGGAGTCAGAGCTTCCTGAATAGTTGGTGTCCAGATAATCATTCTGTATCATAAATGTAACAGATTTGGTTAGTCTACTAGAAATACATAAATAATCACATTAAAACCATAAAAAATAATTTCATTATATAATAATAATAATATAATATAACTTAAAATAGTGTCACCATTTGTGTGTCACCATACAGACACTTTTTTTCAGTTCATTTAAGGTTATATGATGTAAGAAAGAATGTGTTAAGCAAGTAACCATAAATTACCTGTTTTTTGCCCATTACTAAGATAGGCAGTTAAATGTATTGTCATTGTTGTTTAGCTAGGCATAAGGCAATGTCTAACTTTTAACTGCATTTTCTTAAAAGGTATATTTGGGAATTTGAAGGACTTTCTTCCCAACACATACACAAGGACATTACTATGCATATTGGACTGTACAAGCACACCTTATGGTTAAGAAAAGGAGTGGTTCATCTTTAAGTTACATTTTTGGATCTTATAGAATGGCCAAATTCTGAGCAACTTTTCAGTTGGTCTCCATTATTTCTTTTTTTTATAGTTTTTGAATTATTTGCAGCCCTGAAATGACCCCCATCTAAAGAACAAATGCTCTGTCAAGTTGCAAATGTATTGTTATTGCTACTTTTTATTATTCATCTCTCCTATTCATTTCCCAGTCTCTTATTCATATCATTGCATGGTGTCTAAGGTAATCTGGACCCTAGCAATCAAATTCCTGAAATTTCTAACTGGAGAGCAGCTGAATAAAAAGTTAATTAACACGAAAACTACATATAATAAAAAATGAAAACCAATTGCAAATTGTCTCAGAATATCACTCTCTACATCATAATAAATGTTAATTCAATGGTGAGTAACCCTTTTAAGGAGGCAGGCACTTGCAGCTTTTTGGCAATAATGTGTTTGTAGCATGGTTTGCTATCACTTGAAACAGGACTCGCTTCCGATACATTTTGTGATAAGCATCAATAAGGCTAGGGCCATACAATAAGGATTCTCTGCAGGCTGAGGATCCTCTAGCTGGCTGCTCACCTTCTCTTCTGCAGGCAGGTATGTAAAATGTCACATTTCAGCACCAAAATGCTCCACATCTGTCTGCACCCAAGTAGAGACGATGCTTCCTGGTGCAAACAGAGCAGGAGCAGAGAAGCAGCCATGGAGCGGACTCTGGACTTGTGTTTCTCCACAGGCCGAGATCAGCAATCATGTAGTGCCAGCCTAAAAGCTGAATTGCAGACTGAAGCACTTGCTGGATCGTATAACACACCTTTGTTATATTGTTTCCAGTTGGGATTATACATGTTATCATAGGGTTTTAGCTATGCCATAGGCTTTGCTTGTTGTTCTCAAAAGTTAAATAATTTATTAGCTATGAAACAGACTTGTCAGATGACCTAAAATGCTTTTAATAAAGCCTCAGCAGATTCAAACGAAGTTTCCTTTATCCCATGTATTAAAGTATTTCAACACTTAGGTTATTTGTGAAAATGATGCAAGTGTATTGCTAATGCTGTTTATGTTCCATTACAAATGTACACAGATTGAGCATGACAAGGCTTCTTTTTCAATTATCTATCATTCAGTGTTCCTATTGCTATTTGCCTTATAACTCAGTACTACTACTTTAGATTTAGGCTATATTGAACAAAGAAAGTATCAGTTATGATATAAAATATATAATTTAAAGAGATATTGACACCAACATTTAAACCTTTTTACATCTATAATAGCATTGCCTTTGCATGTTATTTATTATTTAACCATAAAAGTATCTGCCTGATGCTTTTACATTATTACCTGATGTTCCTGTATGAGGGGGCTGCCATATTTGTGCAGCAGTAGTCTGTTAGTATTAGGAACTTTAACTGACAGGGTGAGAAGGGACAGTCAGGTTGGCAAAACAGTCAGGTTTAGGAACTTCAAGAATTATTTAATTCTCACCTTGTCTCATGGCCTGAGCATGTCTATTTTACCACTTCCACATTTTCTTTCACTCATACCAGTTCTTTGCATTCACCAGAGCAGGGAATTTATGAATGAACTTTATTCACCTCTGAATAATTATCCTGTAATGTACTGTGCAGTGCATTGGTTACCTTTATCTTGCGTTAGTCATCAACATTTTTTTTTTATTTTAGAGTTAAATTCTTTTAAGAAAAGTACAAGCTAAAAAAAGGAATTTTAAGGAGTTGACGTTTCAAGAATCAAAACACAGCTTTTTGGAGATAAAGGTTTCCTGGGCTGAGTCCAATTATTTAAAACAAAAAGATGCAGCAGAGGAAATAGTAATTACCCAGCCTTAGCTGTCATGAACGTGGCCTATTTCTACTCCCTGAACTGCTTTAAACAAGATGTTAAACTGTTCTGTCCTTGAGGCTTAAACCATGGTCAGGCTGGGTAATAGGGTAAAGTATTATAATGGTCAGTTATAAAAGTCAAAAGTAATGATTTGATAAAAGGAAACCACATTTTTCGTTTACCAATTAGATGAATGAATTAGTAAAACTTAATTTTACCAACCACTTTAGCCTCTATAAAAATCTGGGATGCATACCAGTTTTTGGAAATTTTAAATGCAGGACTACATTCTCTACATCCTATTACTGCTTTTCAATTTGTAATTCCTAACCTCAATTTCTCAGTTTGGACCAGTTCAGGTATAATGAAATACGACAATCTTTTTCACCAAGCCACATTTCAGTTCTTCACCCAATTACGAGCAAAATTCAATATACCTTAAGCTTCACCAACCATGCAATTTGTAAGATCAAACTGCTGTCAAAACTCAGCAATAGCTAACTAAACTGTTATCTCAACATGCTCGGATCTCACAATACTACACAACTTTCATGGAAATTAACACACAAGATCTTGATCCACATTTAACCAAATGGGAAACAGAAACATCCTTCATAGTCTAGCCTTTAGATTGGAATAACTCTTTTCTTTTGCTTACTTTAACTACCCAATCTGTACGATTATAAGAAACCAGCATCAAACTAATGTACAGATGGCACTTGGTACCAATAAAACTACACAGACTTTATCCTAATACTGCAATGAATGCATGTTGGAGAAAATGTGGTCATACAGGAACCTTTATCCATATTTGGTGGAACTGTCCAATATTACAAAAAATTTACCAATTTATTTTTTATATTTTTCCAAAGATTTTGAATATTACTATACCTTTCTCCTCAAAATTGGCACTTCTAAATCTTGACTTGGAACCCATTACCTGCAAAGCTAAAACTCACATCCTCACAACCGCGAGGTTGGTAATTGCAAGAAATTGGAAATCTCTTGACACTTCAAATTGTAAAGGATTCCTTAACTCAATAAACAAAACAAACAAGTTGGAATTTTATTTTGCAAAAGCCATCAGACCTTACATAAATACAGTGAAACCTCGATTATAAATACCCTGATTATAAGTTTTCCTGAATGTAACATTTTTATTTGTGGTCCCACCAATTTATAATGCATTTCAATAGGTGCATTTGCCTAATTTTAAATAATATTTCCCCGGATTTTACATTAAAATGTTGTCCTGATGTTCCGAAAAAATGCTTTTTGTGAATGTCATTATTTGTGAATAGTGATGGCGAATTTGGGGTGCCGATAATGCACCGGCATCCAATTTTTATTTGGCGCCCGCAAATTTTCGCTGTGGTTTCGCGAATCGTGGGAATTCGATGCAAATTCGCCCATCACTATTTGTGAAATAAAGAAGTTTGACATACTAACCAGCTGTATATTTTGCCATGGTTCTGCCTGTAAATGGTCAGTTCCAATTAGTCTGCCCCTCATTCAGTCCTGCACCAATCACTTGTACCACCCTCCCTGTCACCCACCATCACTGGATCAAAACAAACAATTTTTCCCATATATGATCTGTGTTTGTATTTCTATTTCATTTATTGGCGCTGTCAAACTGTTATTTAATTTTAGGCAATTCTAGCCTCATCTATAGAATCCAATGAAACAATGTGTACAATAAATTCAGAATGGAAGGGCTGTAGACAGGCAGAGGGTAGTTTTGGCTACGATTTTCATTAACATTTACCAATACCATTCATTGAGCAAAAAAGCAAAACGTTTTAATCCATAAAAGAGCATCTATATGGAACAAATTTGAGGCAATATTTGGAAATTTGGGTACATTATAGAAAGGGCTGTAGTGATGAGCAAATTTATTCGTCAGACATGGATTTGCAGCAAAATTCTGCACTTCGCCATCTGCTGAAGATTTTGCTGTGACAAAGAAGTTGCAGAGACAAAATTGTCTCTGAGACAAATACATTGCCATAAAAAAAGCCCATTGACTTGAATGCATTTGAAGAAAAAAGGCTGAGAAAAAAGTCGCTGAGACAAAAAAGTCGGCAAAACAAAATTGTCACTGAGACAAAAAATCATCATAAGAAAAAATGGGCATTGACTTAAAGCATAATGCATATGGAGGGATAAAAAATTGTTGTGCACATAAAAAATAGTCACGCGTCAAAAATGTTTTGACTTCAATGCGTTTCGCAAATTTTCATCACTTGTCTTATCACTAAAGGGCTGTAATGTTTTTAAGCTTTCAAGACTATACAGAAATACATGTGGGTAAGGATTATAGCTCAACATCTTTTTCCTGGATGCAGAAAATCATATCCCATCTTTATAAAAAGGTGTTTGAAGATTTACATTCATTTCAATCATACTTTACACTATCTAGTAAGGTTAAAGGACAAGGAAAGCCAGCATTACAGTATTTCCCACATAACATACCTACCCCATAGCTCTACATAGCCACTATTTTGTTTCCCCTGTTATGTGCCCCCTTCACTTGCTTTAATGCTCCATAGATTTTCTGTTGCACTGTAATAAATGCAGCCATTTTTTATAATCTACCCACTGACAGTGATCTGGAGGTCAGCAATGATGATGGTCGCTGATTTGTTCTGCACATGCTATGATTTCCTGCACAGTTTGACTTCACAGACTTCGTCTTGCTAAAGATCGTAATTTTTTGGGGGGTACCCTCCTTCCCCCCTACATTTGATAACATATGGCACTAAACTATGTTGTTGTAATGTGTAGGGCATTATAACAACTCTATATAATTTTATTAAGATTCCCTGGCCTTGTGTAGTGTAATGTATATGCTGCAGCATATACTGTATGGCCATTGTACTTTAACTGCACGCAGTATGCAAGTTAACCAACGCAAGTGTAACTTCGAACTGCTGGCGCAGTTGCTAGTGCAACTTCGCAAGCGTTCGGTACCCTGTGCGTAACTTCGGATCTTCGTGAATTAGTGTTGTCCAGACGAATTTACGCCTGGTGAAGTGTTGCGATGTGCGCAAAGCCAGCACTGGCAGATTTTTGCAGGTGAGTAAATTTGCCCCTATGTCTTTTAAGCCTGAAGCATCTGGACTTGCTATGTAAAATGTTTGACCACTCATCTGAATGGCAGTTATTATCCTCAGTGCTTATATATACATTTACATATACAAAACTCACCGGAAACTACTGTTGTACTGGATATTATACTTGTAGGTATCAATGAACTATCATTGCGCTGTTTGGATAAGTGGTATAACATTTATTTTAGCCAATAAAATAAGTATTGTTACCAACCAACTGAAGAGGCTCTGCTGAACACTAATTCCCAAACTCAAAGGTGTATTTCTTGATGACTTATTTCTGGTCCTGCAGTGTAACTATTTCAGATCTGAGAAAAAATGCTATTGGCGAATGCAGGGGATGTCTATGGGTAAATCATCTCTCACAAACATTTGTTAATGTGGTAGGAAACAGGTAGTATACAGTACTAGATATGTGGATGGTATTCTTTTGTTCTGGGCTGGTTTTGAACATCTGCTTTGACAACTGTTAAGCAAATGCAAATTTAATCAGATATGGACTGATGTTGCAAGAAAACATAAACAAAAGTTGAAATAAAATCTAATAGATCCAAAGAACTTAACAAAAACTACTAACATCAATTGTTCATTGAGGCCATTAGACATGGATTTCCACAGAAGGGGGCAAGAGGGGGTAGTTGCCCCACCCTGACTTCTCCAACTAGTTCCAAGAATTTGTTAGTAAATTTAATTCCCAACAACACAAACATTTTTTATACTTCCCACCCCAAGGCAAGCCTTAATTAGGTTATCTTCTGCATTGTCAAGAATAGGTTCATCTTCAGTGGGATGCTACCTTATGTGATATTGGCTTACTTCCCCCCCCCCCCCCCCGGAAAATTGTCTGCGGACACCCATGCCCTTAGAATTTAAACTGTCATCCTGAAAGATCCAAACACTTTCCCTTTTACACAGTTTGTTGAATCTTTCTCCATAACTAGACCGCTATTAATGGTCTCTAGTCCTGTTTATTTTAGACCACTAAAATTCCATTGTCCCAGGACATACATAAAAAACAAAATATGTGTCTTTTTCACTGCATATGTACACAAAGCGCCTCAGTGATGAATATACAGTATTTAAAGTAGTGATTACTCCAGTCCATATTATCAGACTTCCCTATTTGTAGCACACGCCACAAGGACAGAAGACTTATTTTTATTCATATCAGAGTTGGATCAGTGTTGGCAACTTATAACTTTGAACATGAAGACGTGTGTACTGAACATTTGGCTGCAAACTTCTCTTCTAACATGTTTTTCTTATGATAACACACTATTATTTGTGTGACAGGAATGCATTCTGTTTACTTCTAAGAGGCCATGGTAAATTCCCGTGTCACAGTCATCCAAGATAACATTATTAGTAAATTACCATTGTAATTGAGGTTTTTTTTCTGATGACAGTGAAGATGACAGTGAATGGTAGGCCTTTTCATGTCATTTATAATGATTTTGCTTATTAAAGTGTTATCATTTGTACACAACAAATTATTTTAAACAAGGTATTTGATTGGAACAAACTGCTTTTACACAACATATTTCACCAATTTTCCAACTGTGAACTCACCATAATTTGCCTTACTGACTTCAATGGGATATGACAGGATTGGTGGAATATAATATTGGCATCATTTTAGACAATCATTTCACATGAAAAACACATGCCATTATTTGATTGTGATGGTGTTAGTTCAGGCATATCAATTGAACTTCATACCTATTTCCATTTCATTTGCACCAAAATTATAATATGAAAAAATTCTAATTATGAAAAAACATAGACTAGGGACCCACTCTCTGTAATATTTTCTTCCTATCCTCACTCAACATCTCCTCCCCTAGTCTCTTTTCTTTACTTACTATAATCTATCTATTTAGCCTCTTTGAAAATAAGGAATAAGCAATGCCCATGAAATAGGCCAAATGTTAAGAAACAGGAGGGCCCACTGACACCTGGGCCCACCTGGAGTTTTCTTGGTATCCCGGTGGGCCAGTCCAACACTGGCATCCAGTGCAGTGAGCCAAATAGCGCTTTTTCCAATCAGATCACACAGAGGTCCTATGGAATTCAGTAAATGCAGGCCTCACACAATTGGACTTTCAAACACGCCCAATTGATTTCTGACCAATGTTCAGCCATATATCAGTCAGTTAGGCAGAACAGCAGGTACCATACACAGTCTAAAAGTTGTCAACTCAGTCTGGAGGGGCCAAGTTGGAAGCTTTATAGCAGCCCATATATGGTCATTTTATGACATCATTACTTTATGTATGACATCATTACTTTCAGATGTTTTTGGGACTGTAACCCCTGGTATGTGCAGCATAGGCTTAGCAAAGCTTATATTTTAACATAGGGCAAAAATTGCAGCAGTGCATTGGGGAGAAATTGCAGCAGTGCATTGGGGAGAAATTGCAGCAGTGCATTGGGGAGAAATTGCAGCAGTGCATTGGGGAGAAATTGCAGCAGTGCATTGAGCCACAGAAGACAGGAACGAGTTTCATACTTTTGGTGCATGGCCAGTGGTGTAACTATGGAGGAAGCAGACCCTGCCATTGTGGGGGGAGAGACCCAGGGAAGAGGAGGGGGCAGGCTGAGGGGTCATCTTCCTCTATAGTGTTCAAATCTTCCTCCCAGCTACTCTTCTTATTTTAATTGACACATTTGCACCTGTGCAAGCATTTGGACAGGCGCAAAAAACAGGGTTGCAAACATGAGCAGTTTTGCAGGCAGGAGCGGCTATGCTGGCTGGGGGGGGCGTGATCTTGTTACACCCCTGTGCATGGCCCTAATTCTTAAAGGGGAACTATCCCAGAAATGAAAATTAAATATAAGCTGCATCATACTAAAAGAAATAATATATTTAAGAAATATATTATTAAATACAAATATATAGTATATATATGCACTGAATCCAGGATTCGGTTTGGGATTCGGCCAAGATTCGGCCTTTTTCAGCAGGATTCGGATTTGGCTGAATCCTTCTGCCCGGTCGAACTGAATCCGAACCCTAATTTGCATATGCTTATATATGACTTTTTTTCATAAAAGGAAGTAAAAAATGTTTTCCCATTCCCACCCCTAATTGCATTTGCAAATTAGTATTCGGATTCGGTTCGATATTCAGCCGAATCTCTCGTGAAGGATTCGGGGGTTCGGCCGAATCCAAAATAGCAGATTCGGTACATCCCTAAAATATAATAAATTTAAATTCCTGTGCTGCTTTTGAAATAATCAAATTACTCTTCCCTCTCCCCTTCTCAGCATGCTGCTGGATGTCACAGAGGTGGCAAATCTGTGATGCAGTAATATTCTAGCCACAGGTTATGCAGCATTCTAGAGATATGCCCTGTATAAAGTACATTACAGGTATGGGACAGGTTATCCGGAAACCCGTTATCCAGAAAGCTATGGATTAAGGAAAGACTTTTCCGTGTTTTGCTGCAGCGCTAAATAATGCAGGGAGCTGAGGGAATCATGGAGTTACCACCACCTCTACACCAGTTGGTAGCTTCACAGCAGCCTGTGTCAAATGCCACAGCACAATAGGCTGCACACTTCACTCACATGCCGAACACACAAAATGACAGCCAGACTTCGAAAATAGTCAGTTGTTTATGACATTCATAGGGGGTTATTTATCGAATTCTAAATTTTTATGATTAATTAATAAAAAAAAACCGACCAAACTAGAATCCCTGATTATATGTATAATATAAAATAATGTATAATAAGGTATAAAATGTGTAAAATGTACCACAGAGCTGCGCAATATGTTGTCGCTCTATAAATATTTGTTAATAATAATAATAATAATAATACGCCCTGTTATATATGGATATAAAAACACATATATAAAAGCACATGGCCTTCAGCTTTATGTCTTGATACAATCATGGAGCTCCTTGGTGACTTCGAATATATTTTCATTTTACAGTATGGGGTACATTATTTCCTAAAATTTACAGATATCACTATCACTATATAGTTAAAGTCATTTGATGACAATCATCAGTAAAGTTACTTTTCTCATTCTTTACAAATACTACCGGCATTCTTGAACATTTTGGAGTTTTGTGTGGACCTCTGCTGCCCAAAAAAGTAATACACAACATATATTACAATGTCAGGAAAGTTGATGTCTGACCCAAGATGAATAGAGAAAGCAACTACAACATACATTTATGGAACCCAACCATTTTTTTATCTGTGTATTTCTAATGTGGGCAGCCTGTAGTGTAGCCTCCTGGGTTTTACTCAGGGTGGTCTCTGCCGCATAATATTTGTAAATGTGTGTTTGTATAGGCTACCACTATATTCCTTTCTTCAGTCCAAAAAACATACTGCCCATGTAACTGGCTAGTGTGTGTGTTTGGTTTCTGTGTGTCAGTGGTATAACATTCTCTGTGTTTGGCTTTTAACATTTTGGCCCTATGTAGAAAAATAATGCTAATAATAACTCAATATCAATTCTAATAATAAATAATAATAAACTAAAATGGACCCTGGTTCACATTTAAAACTAAGCACACATATAGCAATTTTAATAGATTATCTGTAAGAGAACTTATCTGTTCCAGTAAAATAAAATCAGACCATTTCATTGTAGAACGGTAGTCTGGGAGCACTACTGCACAGCAGATGAGAGTCTGTAATACTTGCTTGTTTCTTTAAAAAGAGAGAGAAAAATCTGGAATCTGAACTACTGTATTTAGTCTAGAGTTTTCTTCTACTTAGAACTAAAGAATAAAAATGAATATAGTGACCCCTGCTGCCTGTATTTTGAATTACAGCAACACATTTGCTCACTGACCAGGCCGATTAAGACATATACATAGTTACATAGTTACATAGTTACATAGTTAAATTGGGTTGAAAAAAGACAAAGTCCATCAAGTTCAACCCCTCCAAATGAAAACCCAGCATCCATACACACACCCCTCCCTACTTTTAATTAAAATTCTATATACCCATACCTATATTAACTATAGAGTTTAGTATCACAATAGCCTTTAATATTATGTCTGTCCAAAAAATCATCCAAGCCATTCTTAAAGGCATTAACTGAATCAGCCATCACAACATCACCCGGCAGTGCATTCCACAACCTCACTGTCCTGACTGTGAAGAACCCTCTACGTTGCTTCAAATGAAAGTTCTTTTCTTCTAGACTAAAGGGGTGGCCTCTGGTACGGTGATCCACTTTATGGGTAAAAAGGTCCCCTGCCATTTGTCTATAATGTCCTCTAATGTACTTGTAAAGTGTAATCATGTCCCCTCGCAAGCGCCTTTTTTCCAGAGAAAACAACCCCAACCTTGACAGTCTACCCTCATAATTTAAGTCTTCCGTCCCTCTAACCAATTTAGTTGCACGTCTCTGCACTCTCTCCAGCTCATTTATATCCCTCTTAAGGACTGGAGTCCAAAACTGAACTGCATACTCCAGATGAGGCCTTACCAGGGACCTATAAAGAGGCATAATTATGTTTTCATCCCTTGAGTTAATGCCCTTTTTTATGCAAGACAGAACTTTATTTGCTTTAGTAGCCACAGAATGACACTGCCCAGAATTAGACAACGTGTTATCTACAAAGACCCCTAGATCCTTTTCATTTAAGGAAACTCCCAACACATTGCCATTTAGTGTATAACTTGCATTTATATTATTTTTGCCAAAGTGCATAACCTTGCATTTATCAACATTGAACCTCATTTTCCAGTTTGCTGCCCAGTTTTCCAGTTTAGACAGATCACTTTGCAAAGTGGCAGCATCCTGCATGGAACCTATAGTTCTGCACAATTTAGTATCATCTGCAAAAATAGAAACAGTACTTTCAATGCCCACCTCCAGGTCATTAATAAACAAGTTGAAAAGCAAGGGACCTAGTACAGAGCCCTGCGGTACTCCACTAACAACACTGGTCCAATTAGAAAATGTTCCATTTACCACCACTCTTTGTAGTCTATCTTTTAGCCAGTTCGCTATCCAGGTACAAATACTATGTTCCAGGCCAACATTCCTTAATTTAACCAGTAACCTTTTGTGTGGCACTGTATCAAATGCTTTAGCAAAGTCTAAGTAAATCACATCCACTGCCATCCCAGAATCGAGGTCTCTACTTACATTCTCGTAAAAAGAAATTAAGTTAGTCTGGCAAGATCTATTACGCATAAAACCATGCTGGCACAAACTCATAGTATTATGATTTGCTATGAAGTCCAGTATCTTATCCTTTATTAACCCTTCGAAAAGCTTTCCTAATACTGACGTCAGACTAACTGGCCTATAGTTTTGAGGCTGAGAACGGGATCCTTTTTTGAATAGAGGCACCACATTAGCAATTCGCCAGTCTCTTGGCACAATACCAGATCTCAATGAATCCTGAAAAATTAAGTAAAGAGGTTTGGCAATCACAGAGCTAAGCTCGCTAATTACCCTGGGATGAATACCATCTGGCCCTGGACCTTTGTTAATCTTAACCTGTTCAAGTCTCTTTTGAATTTCTTCTTGTGTGAACCATGCATCATTAGTTGTATTACTAGAATTGGGAGTGTTAAGAAGGAAACCTTCACTTACTGGTTCTTCATTTGTGTAAACAGATGAAAAATACGAGTTCAGAATCTGCGCTTTTATTTTGTTTTCATCAACCAGCTGATCCCCCTCTGATAGTAAGGGTCCCACCCCTTCCTGCTTCATTTTTTTACTATTGACATATTTAAAAAATAATTTGGGATTTTTTTTACTGCTTGCTGCAATATCCTTTTCTATAGCAATTTTAGCTTGCCTTATAGCTTCTTTGCATGATTTATTGGCCTCCTTGTACCTTATAAATGTTTCGGCTGTACCAGCTAACTTGAAAGCCTTAAAAGCACGTCTTTTCTTACCCACCTCAACACCAACGCTTCTATTGAACCAAAAAGGTTTTGCTTTGCAACGACGTTCCTTGCTTACAAGTGGAATATACTGACAAGTATATTTATTAAGCAGCATTTTAAAGACTTCCCATTTTTGTTCTGTGTTTAACCCTGTGAAAAGCATTTCCCACTTAATATGTTGCAGAGATGCCCTTATACTGTCAAAGTTTGCACGTCTGAAATTTAGTGTTTTAGTTACTCCCTTATAGAATTGCTTCTGCAACAGAATCTCAAAGGAGACCATGTTATGATCACTATTCCCTAAATGCTCACCCACACAAATGTTAGAGATGAGTTCAGTATTGTTAGTTATTACAAGGTCCAAAAGAGAGTTATTCCTAGTAGGTTCTTGAACGAGCTGGAATAAAAAGTTGTCATTCAGCATATTTACAAACCTACTAGCTTTTTCTGTCTTAGCAACCCCATTACCCCAGTCAATGTCTGGATAATTGAAGTCACCCATAGCAACAACTTGACCCAGCTGTGAAGCCGCTTGTATCTGCAAGAGTAGCTGGGCTTCATACTCGACACTTATACGAGGTGGTTTATAGCATACACCAATGATAATTCTTTTTGATACCTTTTGCCCAGTCGAAATCTCTACCCAGAGTGATTCTACACCCTCACCAGTGCCAGCTATTTTTATTTCTTTAGCGTATGGCTTTAATTCAGGCTTTACATACAAACCCACTCCTCCACCCTTTTTAATCCCTCTGTCCCTCCTAAAAAGGGTGTAACCATTTAAATTCACAATCCAATTTATTATTATTATATACAGTACTTCGCGTAATTAGTTTGAATAAAATAACCATTTAACAATACTTCACATGTCCTATTTATACTTGCCTGGGCTACATGGAATACAGGAGTCTGTATTATACATTGCCAGAAGGGAAGGATATTTATAGCAGATGACTGAAGTTATTAAAGGAATGGTTCACCTTCAAGTTTACTTTTAGTATGCTATAGAGTGGATAATTCTAAGCAACGAATTGGCCTTTATTTATTTTTTTAGAGTTTTTTTAATGATGTGCCTTCTTCTTCTTCTTCTGACTCTTTCCAGCTTTCAAATGTCTCTGTAAGGCTAGAAATTTATTGTTATTGCTACTTTTATTATTATAGTCAAGTCCTCTCTTATTCATATTCCAGTCTGGTATTTAAATAATAGCCCTAGCAACCATATTGCTGACATTGCAAAGTGGAGTGCTGCTGCAAAAAAAAGCTAAATAACTCACACATTGTCTCAGAATAGCATTCTCTATATCATACTTAAAGTTAATTTAAAGGTGAACAGCCCCTTAAATTCATTCATATTGTGGTTGGATGAAATGAGTCTGTCTGTTCCTTGCTGCTGTGCCATTCACCATACATTAAAATCTTCTGGTTTTATGTCCTGGTGCACAAATTATTTACCCTTTGGTCTCCCTATAGCTGTACCTATGATTAAGGGATTTACTCCCGAAACGCGTTATGTTTTACAGCAGCAACCCCAATAAATCCTTTCCAGAAGTGCCGTCTGCCTGTCTTGAGTCTATTATTTGTACTTTAACTATAACTCCAACATATGCTGGGTGTTCCCCTCCATTATCCACAGGTAACTTAAAGGACACCTGTTGGGTAAAAATGTTATCCCCAACCAAAGGTGCGGGCTAATAGAGCCTCATTCCAGTTGGGGATAACAGTAGATTTTTTTTTTTAAAAAATGCCCCCTCTACCGCTATATCTCCCAGTCTGCCCTTGGTTTATGTACTGTTGATCTGTCTCTGATCTCTGTACAGGTGTATGCTCTGTATACGTATATCACTTTTAAGATTCATTTTCTTATAGTATTTGAGAAATAAGGACTGTTTATTTTTGGTTTTATATTTAAAAAAAAACAGAATCCTGATATGTATTATGTCTTTTATATTGATGTAAAATTGAGATTTCAATGTAGTTGAAATTTCAATGTAGTTTCATCCCTTCTATCTTTCTTTCGGCCTTCCTTCATTTGTTTTATTTCTTTCTTTCTTTTTGTCTTTCTTTCTATCTTTCTTTCTTTTTATTTCTCAAATGTCTGTAAGCCAAGTCACCTTCTAAACAGTTAGTTTTATACATTATTTGATACATTTCTCAGCAGCAGCAAAGATATGTAATATCTATTGTAGCTTCTCCATAGTTGTTGCTCCATAGAATAAATCTTGTGAAGAAAACCTAGACTATTGCCCACCCACTGGGTTTTAAAGCACAGCAGGGGCAGTTACTGATCAGATCCCAACTCCTCTTTGAGAAAAGACTATAATAAAGCTCAGGGATCATGATCAGTAAGTGCTGAAGCTGTTCCTAAGGTATCAACTAATGTATCAAACTGTGGTGTTCTGTTTTAAAATGCTAAGTTTTGTAGAACTGAACTGCCCCTGTAACTAAAACCTATATATACATATATATACAAATAAATTGAAATCTTTTTTTTTCTTTTTAAGAAAAACTTTTAAAGTCAATATATAAAAATCATTTAATTATTATGATGTCTGCATGTCAGGAAAATTCTACTGTTAAATTGTGCAGTTGCTAGTAGGTAATGGCATGTATGTTTATTTTTTCCAATCATTTCACACAAATAAACATATGAACTTTCTCTATACACGGGTTAATAACAATTTCATAAAAACAAACTAATGCTAGATATGCTGGTCACCAATCCTTGCCACAATTGGCACCTCATAAAATGCTCTATTGTATTTGGTTTAGATTTCCTGATCCTACTGGATTTGGAACCCTTGATTGTTATCATGGTGCTTATGTGATGAGTACTGCTGTGGGATCATTAATAGAATCTGTGCCTCCAACAGCCATATCTCTCCAAGCAAAACCTGTGTCCAGAACAAGAATATGCTCAAACCTCCCTCTCTAGATAAACTAGGCACTTGCTTGAATAATATTTATTCTGCCATTTCTGTAGTTTTCTAGTCTGAGTACCTGTTGCTAGTGTTTCTTAGAAATAGCAGCTGAAGTATTAAGCTTATTGAATTGAGTTCTTAGGAGTTTCTACATGCTGCCACTTTTTTTTTAGCTGTGGGCCCAAATGTTAAAGCCTGTGTACAGGACCACCATAAAAAATCATGCACCCCATAAAACTAAATGAAATCCCCCCCCCTTCGCCTTAGCCAGTACAATGGGTCCTTTATGAATGCTACCAGAACCCAAATATTGCCATACAAGTGTGGAGGGAGTGGGACCCAGAAATTGAATTGTAAATGCAGAAATTGCATCAATAAAAATCTTTTGGATTTCGGACATCTTTTCCTGACCAAGGGCTTCAGATTTAATATCTTGCACTCTCATTCTTCTGAAGTTTTGATGATTAAAACTGGCCAAAGACGTAAAGATCCGATCGTACGAATACTTGATTCGTACGATTTTCGAACCGTGTGTGGAGAGTCCTGACTTTTTTTGTCCCATGGAGATAGGTCGCTTGGACGATCGACCAGGTTAAAATTTTCCTGATCAGACTTTTAAAGGGGAAAAACACGATTTTTTAGTGGAAAAAAAACCTTAAATGTTTTGAAATGTATTAAGTCCCAATTGTGTTAAAAGTCTGAATAAAAAAGTATTGACCTGCCAAGTTCCTGTAGAAGTTCCTGCAGAAGTCAATGGCAAAATTCCCGTTGACATTTTGAAGATATCCTGATCTGTGCTGGGTTTCGTTCAGTAATCCGAAGATCTGAAAAAGTGTCAGATTTCGGCCAACAAATCCAAAAAAGTCACAGTTTTTGATGACGAATCCAAAAAAATTTTATGTTCATACACAAGAAATTTTTGTGAAAATGTATTGATAAATCGAGGGAAAGTCCGTGCTGAGTGGTTTTCAAAAAATAGTGAGAATATTTTGGATTTTGATAGCAACCCCCTGAAAGTTCTATAAATTCCAGATTTTAAGTGTAAGCAGAGTTGGAGATATTGTAGTCTGAAAGGATGTCAAAAGACACAAACATCCTTTTCTTCTCAGTTCTGAGATGTAAAGTTTTAATAAATCTTTACACAATATGAAAAGCATTGGTATTACCGTCAAGCATCATTATAAAATGTCCATGTAAGGAGGCTCTTGCACAGTCCTTGACGGATATAAAAGGTAATTATTGAAAACTGGATTAAATATCTGATCATTAACTGCTTCTTGTTCATGTAACAGTGTCAGCGTATAAAACATCTGGATGTGGCTGATGGAGATATGGCTCATGCACAATGCCTTTTTATACTGTATAACTGACAGGATGTCAAGCACTTGGCAAGCTAAAGAACTCTAGACGCATGGACTTGTGGCTTGGAGGACGATCTGGTTTCTAGTTTAATATTATGTTGTTCTTGCTAAATCCTGATAATACCTTAATCCCCATTCAAAATGTGAAAGAGGCGCATGGGATGAACGTGTGCCTGCGATTAGTTCAAGAAAGGGAGGGTGAAACCTAGACTTCATGCAATGCTGTCTAGCCCTGACTGTGACTGTACAATATGTAGTTATTTGGTAATGCAAATATATACAGGTATGGGATCCATAGACTCCATTTTAATCAAATGATTTACATTTTTTAAAATGGCTTTGCTACCTTGTGCTTTATCCCAATTTAGTTATAATTAAAAAAAAATGTTTAGTGGACCTTAGGTATATCTTATATTTTAGCTCCAAATCACAGAAAGATCCCTAATCGAAAAACACCAGATCCTGATCATTCTGGATAACAGGTCCCATACTTGTACCTCATAAAGAAGTGAACATGGGCATGGTGAGCATGGTCATGTTTTCACATGTAAAGACTGTTTATAGAAAGGAATGACCAAAAAATATAAACATATCATTAGTAACTGAATATAAAATGGAAACCATCATTAGAGTGCCACTAGGGGTCATCAGACAGTTGCACAAAAAATACTATTGATTAAAGAAACTTGCGTCAACATGTGCTCCTTGCACTACCTTATAGCTGCACCCAGTTCTTTTGACTCCTGTTGTAAACTGATGCAAGGGATCGATCACAGAGGTACCGTCACCTCCAAACCAGGTGTACCATGGGCTGTAATATTTGCAACTTTTTGGTGTAAACCATACAAATAACTTTGGAAGTATATTAATTCTAAAGAAAGCAAGGGTAATTTCCAAACAGAGCTGGAAGTACATTGCACTAAAAAAGCCCCGAATTTGCTCCCTGCACTTCCATATAATTTGTCACAAGTCACACATAAGTCACCAAAACTCTGGCGCTGCCATCACCCAACATGGCTGTAATTCCTAAATTCCCACAGCGAGTTGCATCAATAGGTCAAGCAGAATTACACCTAGGGGCACATTTACTTAGGGTCGAATATCGAGGGTTAATTAACCCTCGATATTCGACTGTCGAAGTTAAATCCTTCGACTTCTAATATCGAAGTCGAAGGATTTACCGCAATTCATTCGATCGAACGAACGAACAAACGAAAAATCCATCGATCGAACGAAATTCATTTGGTCAAAAAAAGCTTAGAAAGCCTAAGGGGACCTTCCCCATAGGCTAACATTGAGGTTCGGTAGGTTTTAGGTGGCGAAGTAGGGGGTCGAAGTTTTTTTTAAAGAGACAGTACTTGGACTATCGAATGGTCGAACGATTTTTAGCTTGAATCGTTTGATTCGAAGTCGTAGTCTAAGTAGCCAATTCGACGGTCGAAGTAGCCAAAAAAAACATTCGAAATTCGAAGTATTTTTTATTCTATTCCTTCACTCGAGCTAAGTAAATGTGCCCCCAAAAGTATTACACGCTAGCATTATTTGTTATATAAAAGGTATGAATCTGTAATTCAGACTTTGACCTACAAACGTACCTACATTTTTCATTCAAAGCTAGTGGGGGGCAAAATATACAGTTAGTTCCTTTTAGTGTAGCAGGTGTTGGGGTTCTCCAGTTGTTTGGCTATGGCAAGTCAAGCAGATATTGCAAATGTTCATTTGATTTGTGACTTCCCAGCCACCCGGCAGGACTTCCCACCCTCTATAAATAAAGGAAACACCAAATTCAAGCACAATACTCCCAACTAGACTTTTACATGAATTTAATATTTGTAGTAATAACAAGTGCATAGTCTTACTACATGTTCATTGTTTTAAAAAAGTGGTTCATATCTTCAGTTTGTCATCATTCCAGAATGTTGTTCTGCTTCTTTTGATCAGTAGCTCAACATGTTGCTTAATGATGGAAAGCATTAGCAGAAATTACATTTTCACACACTCAAAGATACCATCAATGTATTTCCATTTCCTCTGGTATAATGAAGGTGAAGCATTATCTCCCTCTGATCTGGCAGTTTACTCAATGTTATGGGAATAATCTACACTGGCCCACTAAATCAGCAGGCATCGTGGAGCACAGTATATTTGTGGATTTCAGTTAAATAAACTGCATCAGTTAAAATATTCTCCAAGTACTGATACAGAATGCATGGCAATTATACATTAATTTAAATGCCTTTTAGCTTATATCTCCTGCTACCCGTATACATGGAAGTGTTGCACATCTCTTGTTGCTCAATCACAGTGGGTGTATCAGGATGTCTGGGTGATAAAGATAAGGCAGGCTTTATAGCCAACTACTTCATCTGATTCACTGACTTGTGCAGCACTAGTTAATTCAGTGCTAATAACTAAAGGACACATCAGAGCACCAGGTAATTAACATGGAAACACAAACATCATTAAAAAGCAGTATAATCCAACATTTGCATTCAGTGTGCAGACTCCTCGGTTGCTTCTTATCTAGGATAGCTGCACTAGAGTAATCAAAGGAAAACTCTAGTTACTGAGTACACAAGAAAACAATATTGGTTGGATGCAAGGGCAGCAGTGACAGCACAATAAAGTGTTTAGTCCAGTGTGTTTTGGAAAGGTGCTGTTCCCTGAACAGCATTATATTTTATATGTTATCAATGCATACTGCTTTTAAAATTATGTTCCTATTTAACAGTTGTTTAATGAAAAATAATTATCAGCATAAGCCCTATAATTCATTTCCATCAGGGATTAATAATTAAAATTGGTTTTAGTGTTTAAGATCCACTGGTATGAAAATACCAGTTTGGAAGAATAACAGATTCTGTGATTCCAGGGTTTATATTTTATCTGTGCTTGTGTTTACTGGAAACACGCAGTACAGAAAGGGTCCTGGCATGGAAATTATTCAATATTCAATAAGATAATAAACCTAAAAAGGAAAATATGATGAATTAATAAAACTAGTATTGGAGCCAGAACGTTTGCAGCCAAAACTATATAAAACCACATTCACAAATATGGTAATGGCATCTTTAGGGCAGTGGCACCCAGCAACAAATCTCTTGAAAATGCTTCTCCATTGGAATTTGGAAATAACGGAAATCTTTGGCGGTAAAACCAAAACATCACTTCGTTCTTTCAAAGTCACCTGAAGTTGCAAATTTCAAGTAAAATTTAAGATGATTGCCATTTTGACAAACACTCTTGGGTACACGAACAATGATAAATTGTTTTGACCTAGTGGTTTACTTCCTGTGTGCCATTATTCATGCCCAATAATCGAAGTCGCCCATTTACAAATTTACAAATATTTCTTAAAAGCTTTAAAAAATGTTGTTTTATTATGTTTATTAAGAGTAAAAACCGTAAAAACGAAAGCCTCTAATTTTTTTTTTAAAATTTCACAGAAACCAATTTTATACACTTTTTAGTAAATCTGCCCCTATGCATTATGGTTACTTTATATTGGTTACTGCCTATGTACTAATCATGTAATATTTGCCAGAAAAATTGGATCTGTAAATACTTCCATAAATTGTGAATTTAATCTTGAAAAAAGGTAAAAGATTAAAATGAAATCTGACATACAGTCTGTAATTAGATGTTACATTTGTACAGTCTAGTTAAATTAAATCAACTGAATAATTCCAAACTTTAGTAGCTGGTGTATCAGTAACCTGAGATGTTGGTAACCTGGATTGCTTTAATCAGATTCAGATGGCAACACTCTAACTTCTGCAGGCTTGTTTTTCCTTTAGAAGCTGTAACCCCTTCCTCACTGGACCAGCCTATAGTGTATATGTGTATATATATCTATCTATATATATATATATATATATATATATATATATATATATATATATATACATATCTGTGTGTGTGTGCATGTGTGTGTATATATATGCATTTAGTTAACTTTAACGTTTTTGTTTATTGGCTGGGACCTGATCGGAGAGCAGAGCTGCCAACTCACATCTTTAAAACAGGACACATATAAAGTCCACATGTTAAATGGTAATTAGCAGTTCATTTAAATGCTAGTTATGACTCTGTAGAAAACAGTGCAGTCTGCAAGGTGCATCTAAATTATTTGCTAATTAATCACATGGGATGTGGATATAATTGGGATGTAGTTTTAAGGTGTTACGGCAACTGTAATTATTTTCAAAATATGTGTTGCATAAGAAATACAGGTATAAGGTCAATCATTCAGAATGACTGGGAGATGAGATTTCCAGACTAGGGATCTTTCCATAATTTGGATCACCGTACACCATAGGTCTGATAAAAAAAACATGTAAACATGAAATAAACGCATTAGGATTTTGCAGAGATAAAGAAAATCATTTTAAAAATTAGAATAATTTGCTTAAAATTTACTTTCTGTATCTTCCTGCACTTCTAGATAATGGGTTTTCAGATAAGGGATACCTACTTGTATATAATTCTGGTTTTGTGTGATATCACTTCTATCCGCAACACGCTACAATGTACCTGATACCTCTGGATTTACACAGCAAGTTTCCTACAGTGACTGGGCAGATTTTTTATTTAATATAATATATAGACACCCAAGGGTCGACCCCTAAAGCTGCCATCCTAGGCAGGCATTTATGTATAAATTCGGCCCTGGTCTTCCTGCTCTGTTCCGTGTAGCTAAAAGGATGGAAAAAAGGAACTTGCATGGGAAGAGGATCAGGCAGAATAAATGCACTCAGTTATTGTGAAGGGGAATGTACTCACACAGACGCATGTAAGCGCCAAGCACAGGTGGGACGCAGCATGTTGCATTTCACCATGCTGCGTATACATACTGTGTGAGTACAGCCCTCTTGACAATAATTAAATGCGTCTACTCCTGCTCTACCCTGCGGTTGAACGGAAGAAATCGCAACGCAGGGGAGATCAGGTAAAACCATCCGTGTGTAAGTGCCCTAAAGGAGAATCGTGAGAGAAGAGGATAAGTAAATATTAAAAATTAAGGCACCCCCATTACTATGTACCTTTCCATCCTGATGATGTCCCCAATTGCACTCATTCTCAGCCGTCTTCCTCTAATTTGTTGGGCAAGCAACCCAACCTCACCCTTTAAGTCATCACTAGTAATAAAATAGCAGCAGTATGATGTGCTACCATCATATATGTTTGCTTGATCTTATTTCTATGAAATCACTGTATCAGTTTTCCTGGTCCAAGGCTACAGTCTTGTATAGAAGCATCCAGCAGGTGGAGCACCATATGATGATTTTGAACAAACTGGTATAACCACGCTCTACCCTAGAAAGGCTGGAAAAAAACCCCACAGAAACAGAAACTCCTTCTGCACTATTCTAGAGCCTGTAAACTTTTCCCATTTACAGTACTTTTAGAGGAGCTTGCACGCAGTATGGATTATTTATTAGCACAGCACAGGGTAATTACCAGAATAAAAGCACAAAGCAGTGGCCTGCTCCCCTTGAAACATCTTTCTTCAAATGAATTTAGAACTTGCATTTAATGTTCTTCACTTTCAGCGCTTTCATATGTTTTCAATCTTGCAGCAATTTACTTTTGGCTAGTAAATCCACATGGGAATTTCCTTAGTCACAGACTCATTTGCAGCTAGGTGAAACCAGATTGGCAAGGCTGGGTGGGATGAATTGCATTGTAAAGAGTGTTTTTCTTAACTCTGAACATGTCCACAACAAATTTCTAAATGTTTGCCTATAAAGAAATGCAGGCCATTGAGATACCAATGTAAAGAAAGAAACGTGATCTCGGGTGAATGGGAGAGAAGTGTGATTTATTTTATTTTTCTTAAATTTTTTATGGCTTTGTTTGATCATTTCACTTTTTCTGTGTAGCTGCTGGGAAAGGGGATTCGATTCTTTCTTTATCCTGTAAAATGATTGCTGTGTTTTTGTGGCATTGTGCCCTTAAATAGCTAGGGAGCCATCAGGGGCATCACTGTACTACTGTACTAGTGCCAATCTTTGAACAGAAATAGCAAGGGGTGTATGTATCCAAGGATGAAACAGCCCTAGAACAAGGTATTTTTAATTATAGAAAAGTTGCTGAACCACAAAATCAGCATTAATGATGTATATCCATTGTGGGGCTGACTTATTAAGATTTGTGCAAATATTGTATTTATTATTAGTTAACTTTCCAACTAGGCTCCAAAAAGAACTAAATAAAGAACTAAATAGACTAAAATATTTCCTTTTTGTGGCACCAAAAAAGGTAAATTTGTATTTTGAAATAATTCAGCATTGCCGTCGTCTGGATTAGTGATGGCGGGCATCCAGCATCCAAATTTTTTTGAAGCCGGCAAATTTTCGTGGGAGATTCGTGAATTTGTTCGCCGGCTGCAAAACGTGGAAATTCGCTGCAAATTCACGCCAGGCAAATTTATTCACCCATCACTAGTCATGATCTGTGAATGGCACATATTCTGGATTTTCAGTGTTACAGTGGCCCAAATATACAGCTAAAGAGTAATTTACGCAGTTTGGTTGCTGTGTATTCCCATAAGGAATAATAAGAGGAACCCAAATACTGGTCATCCGTTGGGAGCCGAGTGTTTTGGATTCTGAATTTTGGACTGCTGTCCAGTACTTTGAAACTATAGATGTCCCAGAATATTTTGTAGGAGTCTTCAGTCAAACTAAATAGAAACCTTTAATGTCATGTGACTTTGAAGCTCGAGTGTAGACAATAACTAATTTAAGCCAAATCTTATGTGGAAGGTTTACTATTGTGAAAAATGGAGATTTTAAAATGATCATTCTATTAAAAAAAGTGTTTGTGAACTTGTTTGTAAAAAAACAGTTTAATTTGCAGGGGCAAACTTAGAACCCACTTTGGGCAGGGAGCAAATAAATCCTCCCAGGGATCCATACTGTCCAGGTTCCTGCAGAGCAGCAGTAAGATGCATAAGCAAAGTAAAGAAGGGCAGAGGGCAGCATCGTGGGTATAGAGCAGTCATCTACATACTGGTGGTAGGAGGGAATTACAGTGCTCCATTATGACCTACATTCGCTGCATCTCCCTAACTTGTACATCTAAATGACAGGTAGGGGGTGAATGCATGTAGCCCTGTATTCATGGGGGCAAAAAAACAAAACACAGAAACCTGCAGCAATTCATCAAGGGAGGAAGGCAGTGTGCAAATATAAATAAATGGTTAATTAGGACCATTTCTATGCTAGTTGGTAAATTAGCTGTAGTTTATATTTCAAGACAATATGATGTCAAGGCTGTCCAACATGTAGCCTCTAGTTTGTTGAACTGCTCCGTCTCCTTCCGCTTACAGGGAATGCCGGTAGTTGTGGCTGAATAACTGCTAGAAGGCTGCAGGGTTGGTTATAAATAATGGGGCCTCTCGTGGAACTTTGCCTTGGCCTCAGCACCACTAAAGCCAGCCCTGAGTAACATAATACAAGACTTTACAAACTGCCCTTTCAGACCCCACACAAACATGAACTTGAGCTATATCTTTGTGGAAATGAAACATGCAGGAACTACATTTGACTATAAACTGAATAAACTTGAAATATTCTTACCATAGCATTACACTGTTGCAGTCTGGTTTCAATTTGAATGCCACTGACATTGCTACGGATATGACAAGCTCTCATTTTGTTAAACTAAACATGTAACACTGATGCGGAACTCTTTCTTTCCAGTGACTGTGTTTACTAGTTCTATATAACAATCAAAGTCCCCACTGCCACAACATTTCACCTCTTAACAGGGATGGAAAACAGAAAATAATGTGCAGGATTAGAGTAAATCTCATAATATGCATTTTATTATTCACAATCAAGCCACCAAAGAAATTTGAAATTGTCTAATTCAAAAATGTGTGTCTTGGCATCATATAAGTACACTGGGTATGGTTATTCCCTAAGCAACAAGAGAATATATGGATGATTCACAGCTGTGGTTATGAATGTGTGGGGATATCTATGGGCACAAAGAGCATAATCTACAATATTTAATTGCTTATTAGGATGTAGAGTAGGGAGACCATCATCTTATTTCTATGCAAAACAGAAGCAATGTGCTGTAGTGCAATGGTAAATCCCAAAAAGTTTGGAACTAATTTGTAGTTGGGATCTTAGCTGCAACTGTAGTGTCTGTACTTTAAAATTTAGCCTTTATGGCAGAGGTTCCGAAACTTTTTTATTTCCAGTCCCACTTGAAGGTCCAAACTTTGGCCAGGACCTCCCTAATAGGTCCAACCTTTTGACGGGACCCTGTTTAGCTCATAAAGTGGATACAGATATTAAAAAATATTTGTTTATATAAGTCATAGTTTAAGAATCTCTAAGTGCATATACATACAGTATATACTAATAATATTTTAAGCTGGGTTCTTAGGTGCAAATGGCCATTTCCATAAACCTTACCCTAAATGGCTTTCAGAATGAGCCCCTTTTCCATTGCTGATGAAACCCCCCACCCTCAACCCCACTGCCTTAAGTTATTTTATGAAAGTGAAAATTTCAGTAACATAACTGTTTGCCTGGATTCCTTCTGCATTGCATTCTGCTTACATATATGTCTACATGGGCACTCGGCAATGGGATTCAGTAATTCTTACTTTGCTTGTATTGCATCCAACTATTGGCATAGAACCACTGCACATAGTTGGAAGAATGACATATCCCATGAATTAGGAAATTTAGATATTGGACTATTAGAATAATAATGGTTGTTTACTGTAGGTATTGTTATTTTTAAAAAGGTGCTTTAATTTGTAATCAAGGCTTACAGTAACTTAACATAAAGCCCAAGGTACAATAAATAAAAGCTGCATATATACAAACATACAAATTGATGCTGTTTTAAATATTTCTGTTTGTTTTAATGTTTCTCAAGTTACGGATCCCCTCACAGTGTATAATTTAGAATGGCTTCTGATTAAAGGCATTTGTTGGTAACTCCCTGCACAAAGTGCAAAATGGTTGCCATATGGCCAATGGGTAAGCTTGAATGCAATTGGCAATTACCATATTGGCCCAAGAATGAAAGTAGCAGAATGCTTAATACAATATGATAGTCTGTTCCTAGCATTAGAAATCAAGAACATCTTGTTAGTGTATATATATATATATATATATATATATATATATATATATATATATATATATATATATATATATATATAAAATAATTATTCTGCTTCACCCAAACAACACTGGAATCAACACAGTCTGGGCTGCATACTGTCAGTCCCAACTTAACTACTGTAAATAAACTCAAGAAACCCCAGTTGTGAATACTGCAGCCTTTATATTAAACATGTATCCAGTAAATATATCTTATCACATGAATGCATATTGTACTGAGTTGTAAGGCATCAGTTGTGAGGTTGCTTCTAGCCCTGGAATAAAAATATTTTATGAAGCATTTCCTGAACATGCAGGAATGAACTTTCCATTTCGGTGGCCCTAAGCAGAGCCTTTAATCCCTAACACACACCCCAACTCTACCCAGCATAACTAGATGTTGATGATCCTATAATACTAGTATTGCAGCTGCACTGGGCTGGCTTGGAGATTTGATAGCTGTCACATATCATGCCCAGTCCCTTGTGCTGCTCCATTGTTTTATTACAATACATTACCTAGGCAGTGGGCCCATTGAGGCCTTCCCACAAATCCAGGCCTGTATACATAGAATCACTGCGAGAAGGGCCACTGCAGAACTCAATCAACCTCTGGGGGAAACTTTTGAGACATGGAAATGAATCAGTAGAATATTGACAATAGAAGTCTCCCTTCAAATAAGGTGTGATAGTGGGTATACAGTATAAACAAAGGGGTACCTGGTGTAAGTGATTAGAAAAGAAGAACAGATATTTTCTTCTTGTAAAAAAGCTATGGACATTCCAAGTGGGAAGCCTGTGGGAAGAGCAGAATAATTGGTCCAGTAGTTAGCCATGGATGAATGAATAGGGGAAGGCACACAGGGTTTCTATAAGTGTGGGGGGGGGGGCAGTTGGTAGGGCTTAGGCAAAGGGTAAAACTCCACAAGTGTTTTTGATTTTGTGGATCAAATTTTATCTGATCATGCCATGCAACAGCACACAACACCATGCAACACCACGAAACAGCATGGGATTTTGCTACGAAATCTGATTCCCCATAGAAGTCGGATCTGATGAAGTTGCATCGAGTCTTATGTTCATGCTTTTACATCCAAAGCCAATGTATTTAAATATGAAAAAAAGTCTTTCTGACACCATTTATTTTTATCTTCTTGGATGAAGTCGCAGTGTTGTGTTGGATGGAAAATATTTCATGTAGTTTATGCATAAGATCTTTCTGTCAGTCCCATTATATTTTGACTCATGCGACTACATCTGACTTGTAAGATGCGTTTTGCCGATCCAACCCCATCCGACAAAAGCATTTGTGGAGTTTAACCCAAAAAGTTTTAATAAACCATTTTTTAAAAAAAAAAAAAAAATATTATTTGTGGTTTTTGAGTTATTTAGCTTTTTACTCAGTAGCTCTCTAGTCTGCAATTTCAGCATCTGGTTGCTATGGTTCAAATTGCCCTAACAACCATGCATTGATTTGAATATCAAACTGGAATATGAATAGGAGAGAGTCTAAATAGAAAGATGAGTAATACAAAATAGCAATAACAATACATTTGTAGCTTTACAGAGCATTTGTTGTCTAGATCGGGTCAGTGACCCCCTTTTGAAAACCCGCACGAGTCAAAAGAAAAAAGCAAATAATTAGAAAACAATAAAAAATAAATAATGAAGACCAATTGAAAAGTTGCTTAGAATTGACTGTTAACATGCTACAAGTCAACTTAAAGGTGAACCACCCTTTAACAAGTAACATCAGCCATCAACACAGAAAGCAAAACTCTGTATGTACAGTAAATACTAGTTAGTAAACTGTTTTACTTACTTTCTTTTTATAAATTAATCCCTCACTCACAGGTATGCTCCTCTCTGTCTCTGGCAATGCCAAGAGGAGCAGCATTTTCTCCCACCCAAATCCCAGTGAAGAGCACCGAGGTGTTTGTCCACCAATGACAGCTCTGCACTCATCTGCAGTGATAATCTGGATAAAGTTGAAAGAAAATAATTTGTGCACCTAATGCCTTTAACACAAGCCAAACATCTACACTTTCCTGTACATTTTCTGGCCAAACAGAAACAGTAGAGACTGTAATGAAACACTTGTAATGTCTCTCTACCCATGGGTTATTGTATGCATTTTATGTATGTGTTGTATCCATATTAATTCTTTATTTGATTTTGCTGTATTTATTGATTACAAGTTAAATGTTTGTTTTATTTATCCACATGTTTCATACATTTGTTCATACTCTCCCCTTGCTTGGATACTCAAAGATTTTACCTATATAGAGCATTAATACAGATGCAGCCACTTTGGTTTGTCTGTTTGACACAGAATAACTAAACACAGATATCCCATTTATCTCATTTAACACAGAAAACTGCGTCACAACATCCCATCTAATTAAAGCATTTACCATTGTTCACAATGGTGCTTTGGTATGCTAATGGAAAGGTTAAATGCATTAAATGAGTTAAGATGACTTTAGATAACGCAGTTTCTTCAATTAACCCTGAGTCATGACGCATTTATCTCACAAATCCAAGTGGCTTCATCTGTATCTTACTTCACTCACACACCAGCATATCTGTGACTGTCTTGTAATCTTGAGTGCTGCTGCTATTATTGAGACACATGTAGTATGCACTACATTTTAAATGCATTTGGTAATTATCATCTTTTGAAACAATAAGATACATTAAATTGTCTCTTTTTGCATAACGTATGTGTCTGTTGTGGTGTGAAGATTTACTATAGAGCATTAATATCTTATCTCACCTATATGCTATGAAAATATTGTTACACCAATGATCACTGAGAGTTAGGGGGTTATTTAAGTCCGAATGCTAAAAGCTCAAAAAAAATTGAGTTTTTTTTACTATAAAATCCAAACTTTTAGTGAAAAAAAAACTCGCATTTTTCGAGATTATTATACCCCGAGGTTGCCCTGCTGAGGTTGTATATAAGTCAATGGGAGAGGTTCCTATCCTATTTGGAAGTTTCTGTGGTCTGCACTGGAATTATTATTAATATTTTATTATTATAACATTTATTTATATAGTGCCAGCATATTTCGCAGCTCTGTAAAGTTAATGTGTTTTTACAACTAAATCACATTAATTACATACATAGAACATACAGAGTTACATACATCACAACCAATACCGGTACAAAAGGTGAGGAAGGCCCTGTGCAAAGGAACTTACAATCTAAAAGGAAGGGAATAAGACACAAGGTGTGGGAGTGGGCGAGATCAGAATTGTGTGGGTGAGAGATGTGGTATTGTATGTGGTATTGCATTTAGTAGTTAAGCAGAGTGAGCACGAAAAATCCAGCCATTTTGGTCTTTTCAAGCAAAGATCCAAAAAATTTAGATTTTACGGAAATAGCCCAAAACAAATGGTACGATTTGCTTTTTAAATAATACATAATGTCAAATCGTGGATTCTAGTTTGGTTGGACTTTTTTTATTTAAAAAAATCAGAAATTTTAATTTTTCTAATAAATAACCCTCTTAATTGCAGTTCACTGAGATTAAGAACGTTTATGGTCTTTAAACTGAAAAAAAAAATATATTATTATCTACTCTATTTGCCCCTTGCAAGTTGTCAGGGCAGTTTCTGAAAGTCTTCCAAGGTTCCCCCCCTACATCTGTAACTAGCAGCTATTAGTACATGTATGTAATTGGAGAAAAGCACAGTCACAACACATTCCAAATGGAAATAGTGATGCAGTCATTTATCAATTTGTCAGTTGAACAGCAGAGTTGATTAAAAATAATAGTTCTTTTCCCTTTACAAAGTGCTATTTTCTGCTGCCATATTGCACCATTTTTACAACAGTGAGACACTGATGAATTATCTTTTAAGACATCATTAGTTTGGTGATTTCAAACATGACTCTATTGATGTCTGGGCATAGAACATTAAACATTTCCATGCATGCTAATGAATCATTTGTTAAAGGATCAGTAATCACGTTCTTTCGATTTGCTATGGTGCTGCTAGACTTGACCCATGTTCATAGCAATACAACAAGTTATTGGGAAGTTAATGTGGGTTCTCATGAACAGCTTCTGTAGTTACAAACAGAAAGGGATTAGTGGCACAATCCTATTATAATGTAGTGCATACATCACTAGCAACATTTTTGACATTTCTGGCCTATCAGCTTTCTGCTCCCTAATATTATTCCACTATTTATTAAATGGGGGCCTGTCACCCTAAGAAAGAATTCCAAATTGTTTTTTATCATGTTAGTTGAGCAAAATAAAACTTACTTTCACTACATGTATTATTTACATTTTGTTTCCTTGAGTCTTGGAATTACGCAATCACAGCAACCCAAAATCTTGTGTAATGTGCCAAAATTGGAGACCTAATGGCTATACACAGTGTCCTACACAATTATATACTGTAGTGTGAGGAGGGAAGGGGGAATGTGAGGAGAGCAGTGACATCTAGGAAGTGCTGAATGGCAAGTGAAAGTAATTGACTGCAACTTGAGCTTTTCCCTGCAGTACCTTGCACTTGAAACCACTTTCATTAATGGTACTTGCATCAACATGCATTGAAAAAGTTGGATTGTGGGGAAAAAAGATGCAATTGCACTGATTGCACCACCCTACAACCACTGGCACAGGTCACCCACCCAACTCTGCTGCGACCCACTCTTACCTGATCATCTTCACTGGACACTGGGTGGTTCTCCAGAGCAGCTGCAGCAAGCGGACAGCATGCCGTTCCCAGACTTCTGTTGCCATAGGCTCAGGCCTTTGTGGCCTGCCCATAAATCTGGGCCTGATAGAAGCATAAGTAAGACCTCCAAATTTTTAGTGTAGCACACATATTTTGCCACAACAGATTTACTCACTGACATAAAAAACAGCACAGTGTTTAGGGTAAAATATTGTCTCTTCAAATCTAACCCTTTTGGTCCAGTATAATATACAGAGCAAGGCTTTGTGTTATTGCTGCTATACATTGGGCCATTATTATTATAATTATTCAGTAAATGACAGTTGTTGGTTCTGTAGATTATTAGTGGCCTGTAGTGTGTTGTTTTATACAACTTTTCTGTGGTTGTGAAGGGGTTAATGGTGTTGTCTTCAACAAACTAGGAATGTAAAATGTTTTCTTTCCCCCTCAGCTAGCAGTCTGCCTTGCTGAGAGAAGCAGGCTGCAGGCGCCCAGACTGACCTCTGACCCTTTCCTCTTAAACACTCTTATTAAGAAACAAAACGTTTCAATATGTTGGAAACTTGGGCAAAGCCAAATGTGAATGCAGTAGGGGGCCCTCTTATTTCTCTTCTGCTTCCATAATGTTGTGACCATTTCATTCCTAAAATGTGCTTGAAACTTATTCTCATGTGGGATTTATTGCCTTGCAGCACTTAAAGGGTTGTGTATGTAAAATGGCATACTCTTCCATCTTCAATTATTGAATGATGACTGAACTGGTTAAAACCCTCAAGTGCTCTAATGTACCTTAATATCCCAGTATCCAACAAGATACAAATATGTTAGTGCAAGTGATATGCAGTGATACATAAATGGATACATTCTCATACCTCCCAACAGTCCCGTATTCAGAGGGACAGTTCCGCTTTTGAAAGCTCAACCCGCAGTCCTGCGTTTGTACTGAAAAGTCCCAACTTTCTCTGCACTAAACAGCAAGAAAAAGAAACTTAATTTGTTTTAAAACTTAATTGGCTTTTGGCAGAGAGCCCAGAACAGCCATCAGGCGCAGCTAAGATACTTTGTAACAATTTTAAGATAAGCAATTAAGTAATTGTAACAATTTAGATAAGGAGGTCCCTTGGGAAAAGTTAGATTCACAGCTTAAAGGACAATTCACCTTCATTAGCAAAACTGTAATAACTGAAAAAAACCACAGAACATGTTCAAACTTTCATAACCTGTCAAATTTAGTAAAATTAACATGGTAATTAGGGGTGTGGTCACAAAAATGGGCATGGTCAAATAAATTTTAAAATTTAAAAAATGTTGGGAGGTATGGTATCACTTTTGATTCTCATGATGTGCTTCATTTCCCTGAAGAAAATCCTAACCATCATACAGTTATGAGATCCATTATCTGGAAACAGGTTATCCAAAATGCTCCAAATCAGGAGAAGTCCATCTCAGATAGACTTCTTTTTAATTAAAAAAAATGTAAAAATGATTTCCTTTCTCTCTGTAATAATAAAATAGTACCTTGTCCTTGAGCCCAAATATGATACAATTAATCCTTATTGAATGCAAAACAATCTTGGTGAGTTTAACCAATGTAAAAATTATTTGAAGTAGACTTGATGTATAGAGATCCAAATTACAGAGAGATCCCTTATCCAAAAAAAGCCCAGGTCCTAAGCATTCTGGATAACAGGTAAGAATGCCAGTATAACGGGTCCCTGGTAATCTAGTGTCGGCCATATTCTGTGTATATGTAATATAAAACGTATTTGTGTGCATTTCTGTTCACACAGGGCCCCTACTGACTGAATCAAGGCTACAAAGAGATGAGTGTCCCTTGCCAGACTGCCTATTGTAGACTGACAAGTCTAAGTCGTGTAGTTTATCTGCTTTCATGTTATCAACCTTGTATTAAATTCAGAAACTGCCTTGTTCTGACCTGTGATATGTAACAATTGTGTCTAATCTCACAGTATGTTCAACATTGTGCTGGGAAGAAATTGATGATATAGGGAACTGTTGTTGAGATATAACTAGAATGTAAATAGATAAATAGATATAACAAACAGAAGTTCATGGATATAATTATTGCTGTGAGTAAATAAAATTAAGGCATTTTCACTAGTGACACCTTGCAAATTATTATGTATAGACTGTGTACATACTCGTAAGTATTGTATGTTTTCTTTAGAATGAGTTAACAGATTGCCCCCACAGTCTCCATCTTTACTACCTTAGTCAGTATTGTATTACTCAGTGTTTCATTAGCAAAGTGAACTGCAGGTCTCTGGGCTCCCCACCAAATGGGCAAAGTGCAAAAAATGGCGATTGCTGCAATTCTTTTGGTCTTGTAAACCACCCTTTTTGTAACTGCTTGGTACTCACAAACTCTAACGCTGAGGACACAACCTGGGTTTTTTTGCAGGTTGACAGAAGCAGATCTGCTCCCTTACGCACCTCTGTAAAACTGCACTGACAAGTACAACTTCCTTCTCAACTTGGCTACACGAAACAGAGCTGAGCAGGGATCAGCCTTAAAACACAAGCGAAGGCACTTTCTGGGAGCGATCTGCACTGTTTAGCTTTGTGTAGCCAAGCAGAGAAGGAAGCTTACCTTGTCAGTGCAGTTTCAATAAAATGCATAACATTAATTAAATATTAATATAAATAATAACATAAACAACAATATGAATAAATAAGAACAAGAAATTCCATTCTGCAATGCAATATTCTTCATAGGAAAGTCATTGCATATTGCCCATTTTTAAAGGGGACCCGTCACCCCAAAAAAATATTCAAAATCCTATTTTATCACATTAGTCAAGCAAAATTCACTTAATTACACAATATAAATTATTTCAATATTGTTTCCTTCAGTCTGGGAATTTATAATGATAGCAAGCAGGTAGGAGACATTTTGTGGAGACTGTTATTAAGACAAGCCTTGCATCATCTCAGTATCTTGCTTGTACACCAGAATTGGGGACCTGATGTCCATCCCCATGCACTGGCTACACAATTAAATGGTTAACAGAACGGGGGAATGTTGGGAGTGCAGTGACATCTAGGAAGTGCTGAATGGAAAGTGAAAGTAATTGTCTGCCCACCTCTATGCCTAAGGCATAGAGGAGTGGCAGACAATATTTGATTGACAGCTGATATTTTTAAATGAGTTTACAACAGCTATGAATGCTTTAATAAAAAATAGAAATTGGATTTCATGTTTAATGTTTAAAGAAAAAGACTTTTATTATACAGACTAGACATTAAGCCCGTTAAATTAACGGGCGCTAGAACATATGTAGAAAATTCGCCAGAGACGGTCCATGGGGCACATGCGCAGTAGCGCCAGAGACGGTCCGTGGGGCACATGCGCAGTAGCGCAATCCCACGGACACAGGGACTGGACGCAGAGACACTTCAACTTTATTATATAGGATTTATGTGTCTGGGGTGACAGGCCCACTTTAAGGCCTGCTTAAACATAATGTATACATTTGGTTAAAAAATAGTGGGGTTTTTTCAGTAAGAAGTGTTTTTTTATATATATATATTTGTGCAGTTTATGCTGCTATTTAATACAGCCATAACAGTGAATAGTATTAGGAATAAATATGCTGGCATAGTTTTATTAATACCTTTAGGTACATGGTATTAAAAACCTTGAGAATAGTCCAAGGTTTGGGAAGTTAAGCTGGTCCTGATACCAGTGGTGTCTTTTCATGCCCCCAGGACTGTTAGACTATATAAGGGAAATTTTCCACAATAGGAGAGCTATGGGAGATGATAGGGAAAGCTGTGGTCAGTTGTGTCATGTTATGGAAAAAATGACAGCTAAGAAAGTAATATCTTCACTGAAGCAATAAGAAAGTACATTTACTTTTTACATTTACAGTAGATAAACATAAAGGTACAAAATTAAAGGAAATCATAAATAAAGGGGATAATGGTACTTTGATGAGTTTTTATATACATTGTAGAATAAATCATTTTAAGATTAGGCTAGCTTTATTCAATAATTGTTTATAGTTTTCTCTGTTTGATCAGCAAAGACACATGCAAAAACTTGCTTGAAAAATCATTTTCAAAGGAAAGAGCATTTGGCATAACCTTTTTAATTTCAGGGGTTAAAGGAAAATTTCCTCCCATTGTCATACCATGTAAAAGTCAACATCCTTTTGCATACATAAACTACTAGAAAAACAACCATTAGTACATGTTATTGTACATTAAAGGGAACAAGCATCCAAAAATAAGTCCAACGTGATTAAAAAAAATCACCATTCTTTTGATGTGAGCATTTGCAACCTTTTGCTTTTCATACAGCATAGTGAGCAAGTTTGCAAGATAAAGCATTGTTTTGTTAAATTCAGTTTATTTGCTATGTACGTGTAGCCTGTGTTTTCCTGCAACAAAAAATATATATACAGTGTATTCTGAGAAACAAATATTTATGTAGTATGTTGTCAGAAATGTTATAATAAAGACAAATTAGACATTGTTAGCCTCTTTTTTTTTTAATTCAGCATGTGCATTTGTATTTGAAAGCATGATTTCCAGGAATATATCTGAACATGCAAGGTTTACTCTTTACTTTTTGAGATATTTAGCGGGGAATCTAATACAATTTACAAAGTTTACAAAAACTAGATTTAAAAAATAACATTTTGCAATGTAATATTCTTCTTGGTCTTTTATTGCATTGCACATTTGAATTGCATTAAAACATGCACTGCTTGAATGTGCATAATCTTTTGCTGCAAACATAACTTTTTCAGTAAGAAGTTTTATTACATACACTGCTCACCATGTAAACTATAAAATACACAATCTTTCCTTCAATGTCAGAATGGTCACTAAAACGTTTCTAGGTTCACAAAAGGAAACTTTGTTTGCACAGAAGCATAAATATTCACATTGTGACTATTTTTACCATAATGGCTCTTACAGTATACACGGATGTTTGCTTCTCATTTTTCAAATGCACGCTGAGCACAAAAAACACATATATTGCATTTAAATTTTTTATGCAGCTAAGCGCACTTTTTACATTCCAAAGAGAACCCTATATTCTATTGATAGCTAAACCCTCGTCAAGCGCAAGAAAATGCAGCATGCTGTATCTAAGCAAACACACTGAAACGCAAATGGAGTAAAACACAACTCAGAACACTCATGAGTTCAGCCAGGCTGAATAGAGTGGAATTAATTAGCGAATGTGTCTATATGCACTCACTCCTGCATTTATATGCAGAAAAACACACAGCCTGTGCTATGGTAGATTAGAGTGACATCTTAGATGAATACATTACATATATTTTTTTGCTGCTACATATATTCTTAAAACAATGGTTCAGTGGGTGTTTGACCAGACTTTTCTGTAACCGCTAATTTAGAAAGCGTGGAAACCCAACATTAATTTCACACACTCTAACATTTACATCTGAATGACACGTCTCAGCACTGCCAAATGCAGGCAGCACTGTGTTCATGTCATCCGTGTCTTTGCTCCAAAACAGAACACAGAAATCCAGAGAAATTCAATGAAACTGGAAGGTATTTTAAGGTTAAACAAAATGGCAGACTGTGCCCATTTATTCAACCTTGCAACCTGCCTTCCACTTTGTAAATGACCCCTGTAGAATATTAAAGCATAATCATTGTTATTTAGTTGTGTGCACAGTACGCAAAATAAAAGCTCTAAACAAGTTTTTGGGGCATATACATTAAAGGATAAAAAAGATAATTCGTAACAAATCCTTTCTTTCCAAGATTGTTTAATGAAGATGCATGTGAATTATCCATATAGCTTCTCCAACAAACTTAAGGTTAGTCTGAGTTTTAAGGTACAATGTTTTGTTTTCAGATCTGTGTTTATAAGAGACATTATCATCAACAGGGGAAAAGACAATCCATCAAGGTCCCCTTAATTTAAATGTATCCTCACGGCCTACTGTTTACCTGTATCAGGGCTCATGGCTATTTTTATTAAAAACCTTGGACTCCTAACAACAACTTGCATTACGTGTGATTGAGAAGTAGAATCATGTTACTCTTTTACCCAGAAGCTTTAGGAGCATTTGCATCATTAAATCCCCAAGAACAACATGCATCATGTGCATTGAGTGAGCATCCTTTTCATTTACACATGTTCAGGAACTCTAGTGACACCAGCGAGGAAGCTTTTAAGGCCCAGCTTAAAGATACACCAAATTCTACACGTGACATCAAATTGCCTCCTTTATACCTTTTACTGTGTATGCCTTGCATATTTTGTGTATACATAGAATTATACAGTATTTTAATATTTACCCCACATTATAGTCACTCATTAACTATTTTATATGAATCCAAGAGAGACCTAATTTTTTCTTTATATGTCTTTATATTAATATATTTTATCTTTTCATTTTTTTTAAATTCAGGTATTTGCTGGTAGGCATACTTGACAAATGTACATCTTTTTATGTGATTTTCTTTAAAAGCACCAAAAACACTTTATATAAAAATAGTCTGCTCGTTCAGCAAGTGTGACCAGATGAACATCAAACTGTCTTTTTGGGGGGCTGCAGCTGCACTAAATCTAAGAATCTTGTTAAACCATTTCCTTGAATTAAAAACATCTGTTTGCATTAAAGTTATCCTACCTAATAAACCTTGTGAGTTGTTCCTTTCAGATAAAAAGCAAAAAAGAAATTACTAGCGCGCTTCTTTTATAGACCATTATTGCAATCACTCCTTATTGTCTAGGAACAAATTCTCAGCTCACAAGAAAATGAAAAATACCTTTTAACATAATTTGACGTATTACCACTTTCCTTCTGACATTCAATAAGATATTTTTAAATAAAAACATATCTGGAGCCCATGACTGGCAGAGTCATGATTAAAATACACTGCAGCATTGCCAAACCATATAACTAAATCCCAAGAACCTTTCCTGTATGTAGATAGCCTGTCTGCAGTGTATGGGAGACACTCCCAAGTTTCTCCATAATCACTTTTATGTGCTTAACAGTGGTTAGGAAACAAAAGAGTATTGTCTGTATCACGATTGTCAAAGGATCAAAAAATTGTATAGGTTATATATATATATATATATATTATACATTGACATATATTATTGACATACAACGCAAATTTTTAAGAAGTTCCCAAGATCTCCTGTCCTGACACCCCAGGCAGAGAGAGCAATGTATGCCTTTACAACAATTTTAACTAGAGAAGCACTGCACACATTTGCACCCTTCTGGTATCAACTGGTTGATACCTTTTCAGTAACTAACAAATCACTTCTGCTCATATTGCCTCCTAGCAAACATCACCTTTTATAGTTTTTCCAGCTGTAGTAGAATCATAACTGGAAAAGAAAGTACACTGTAGAATCTTCCCAGGGCCCTCCTAGAGGTCCCAAGGTTATGTGGGTGGGTTGGTAATGGTTGGTGATGTTGTAAGTAAACAAAAGACTAAAATTTCTGTTTACATGAGGTCTCCAGCCCATGAGTTCCTCATATTCTTCCCCAACCCAATATCAAGGCTGTCTGTATGGTACAGCCTGAAGTTTAGCAGGAGCACCGGAGTCCAACAGCCAGCAAAAAGCTTGGGCAGATAAGATGAAAGATATGAAACACAAAAAGAGAACTTTTTATTTGAAGCAGCATAGGTGGTTCTTCACAGTGAGGGCAGTAAGTTTGTGGAATGCTCTGTTGGATGGCTGATTCTGTTAATGATTTTAAAGGCCCCCATACAAGGGCCGATAAAAGCTGCCGACAGGCTAAGTTGTCAGCTTACTGGCCCATGTGTGGGGCCATCCAACGGGCATCTCTGAACGATATCTGGTCGAAAGTCGGCCAGATGTTGATCGGGCAGGGTAAAAAGTCCCGTTGGATTGCGAGTACATCTGCCCGTATGGCCTCCATTCTGAACCGATTGTTGGGCCCTATGGATGCTGGGCTTTATTTGAACTTGATGGACTTTGGTCTTTTTTCTACCCAATTTAACTATGTAACTATATAACTATGTATCAACAACATAGATAAGCATAGATAAATAAATATTTTTTTTAAACTAAGCAAAACAATGCTTAAAGCAGAGCGGTGGTACAATACAAACATCTATGGACAGAGTATACCAAGTAGTAAGTACTACTGTGTAGAGTGTTAAAGGAATTGTTAAACATAAAAAGAGAAACTGGGGTAAACAGATAGTACAGTACAATATACTGTAGTTAGTTGGTCAAAAAATGTAATGTAGAGTATATGGGCTGGAGTGAACGGATGTCTAGCATAATTTCCAGAACACTGCTTCCTGTTTTGCAGCTCTCTTGGTTTTCACTGATTCTTTTGCACAGCTACTGTATTTACCCAGTTTGTACACTGAACTGTTCATTTAAAAGCCTTTATACATTACATTTTTGGCCTACTAACTATATTAGAAACAATTTTTATTTTGCGCAGCCTATCTATTTTCTATTTTTACACTGAACTGTTCCTTTAAAAGCCTTAAGGTATGCATGTATATTTTTATTTATATAGTGCTACTTATGTATGAAGCACTATACAGTAGAACAATAAATGAGTAGAACAAACAGGGGTCATTATAAAAAATCTACAAATAAATACAATTATTAAATAAATATAATTGCATTTAGGATTACATTTCAAAGAGACAAGATGAAGGAGGTCCCTGCCATAGAGCTTACAATCATACTTGTATGGCTTTCATATTCTAGGAATGGTTTTGTGGTGGTAAAGATTAGTCAAGACTCACCTGGTATGTTGTTGCATTCTATATGTTGAGTTCTGCTAGTATAAGCAGGTTGGGGTGGAGCATTTTGAAAATTCTCTTGAGCCTGTTTAGTAGGGAAGTAGAGCCTGAATTTCTGATGGCCTTGGATGAATTCAGGTCAGGAAGCAGCCCATGCATGAAGTATTTTTCAATGTAAAGACAAGATTGATGTATTAGATGTTTTAGTAGCAAAGAGGGCTTGTTAGCTTGTATCATGCATTTCCTCAACAATCATGCAAGGTATCATACTATTAGCATTATCAAAAGTGATACACTTTACAGCTAACCTTTTAATTAAAAAGTGGCAAAAGTAAAATATGACCAGTTCAGGAAGTACAAAAAAAATACAAACTAAGCATTTGTAAAGAATTTTAAAAAATGTACAGTAACTAAATGACAGTATATTTTATATCTACGGTATTACAGCCTTTTATATATATATATATATATATATATATATATATATATATATATATATATATAGCCTTAAGTCAGCAGGACTTGTGTTTTTCAGATATATTCTCCCACACCATAAAAAAGTAAATGGGGCAGACACTTTAAGGGTATGCTATATGTTAGAGGAACTAGTTGTTTCCTCCTCTTCCAAGGAATATAAACAGTAGATGAGCTGAATTTCTGCACCATGTGTTCTGTAGCAGAGAAGGTCTGAAACAGAAAAGAAAATGGTATAATGCATTGCCTATAATGAAAAAAATGCAAATGACAATAACATTTCAGGTCTCTTCATGCTTAAGTAAAACAGCAGATGAAAGCTTATTTTCATATTAAGCCATTTATTTACAAATAAATATCACAATACACTTTTTCAGGTAACTTGTTTTCGCTGATCTGTAAAGCTGTTTTAGACAGTTGCTAATCTTGTATTACTTTGCTCCTGGTATAGACATTTAGCAGGTCACACACAGAAGGTCACCTCTTCACCAGTGCTTTGGACACAGTGCTTTAGCTCTCTGCATTCTTGCTAACTCAAGTCCATTTCAATTCAAACACTCTTCTGTTTTTTCAATATTAATGAGCTTTGCCATTCAGAAACACAATTCTAATGATAGGGTCAGTGGTTCCATTTGAAAATATCAAACAATGAGTTTTAAATTTGTTGTTTTATACCACTGTATATAAAACATATTTGATCATTATTTGTTTTTTAAGGGACTCCATTTTTAATGTGCATGTCCATAATAATAATATGCTTTTGGTATAGTGGCTTTGCAGACAGGATACCAGGCAACTGCATTTATTTGGCCCCAGTTCAAAACATGAGAACTGCAGGTTTGCATTTGAGTGTGAATTCACCTTTTAATAAAGGCAATTATTATGCCAAATGTTGTATGTTTTCAAATGCTAGAAAATTAGAATACAATTGAGTTATATTGACTCAAATATGTATTCACAGGCTGTTAATCACTCGAAAAGGTTCGATTTTAAATTTTAAGTAGTCACAGCTTAAAGGCATCAGTCCGTTAAAATCATCAGATTTCCCAAGAATTTTCTTCATAATTATTCTTTATGTGTTTTACTTTAAAGGAAAAACATACCACACAAACAATGTAGGTCTCTATAAAAAGATACTGCATAAAACAGCTCATATGTAAAACCCTGCTTCATGTAAATAAACCATTTTCATAATAATATACTTTTCTAATAGTTTGTGCCATTGGGTAATCATAAATAGAAAACTGCCATTTTAAAAAATAAGGGCCGTCCCCTTGGATCGTACGATTCACTGTGCACACAAACAAACCATACTTGTTAGGTCACATGAGCCAATTAACAGACAGAGTTCTGTCTTTTGCTTCAACACTTCTTCCTGTTACAGTCAGAGCTGTAGTATTTCTGGTCAGGTGATCTCTGAGACAGCACACGGACCATCACAAAATGGTGGTTCAAGGCAAGAAATGTAAAAGGACAAGATTTACTTAAATATATATTCCAGTTTGGTAAGATTCTTTAATATGCCACTTTATATGATGTAAACTATCAGTTTGTTCATTTTGGGGGTATAGTTTTCCTTTAATGTAATTAATGTAATTATTATCTTCCCTACTTTACCATATTGATAATTTTAGAGCTACAAATATAAAACTGCAAATAACAAAGTTGTCTGTGTCATTTTGAGCATTTTGCATTTTATAGGGTGATCCGATTGAACTTTAGGAGACACTGGGGTGCAATGTGCCACAAACAAAGCTTCTAATTTTTTTTCTTACACCATGAAAACTTTATCAAGATCCCACACTCAGTTCATATGAGATAAACAAAGGGGCATTTAGAAAATAATGCTAAGTAACCAATTCCTACCTTACTGCAGGAAGCACACAGCTAGTGAACTCTGGTTTACCAACACTGAGATCATTTCCAAGGGCTGAATTTGATAACCAATATTTTAAATGCACTACAGTGCAGCCTTAAAGAGTACTATTTTAACTGTGTTGTAATTTTCAGGGACAAAATCCTGAAAAAAACTTTGGGTGTTATGTAGTACTAAAAGTCCAAAAGAAATTAATTATGTAAAGGTCAGTTACTGAGATGTGCTTTGCCAATATTGGTTTGGAGGCCACACCACCACCAGCAAATGGGTATAAAAAATGCACCATAAATGAAATCCTCACTACATATACTTCTTTATTACTGCACAACATCAAACGTGTGTTAGTAACAAAAACATGCACCTCCACCACAGTAACTAATTTCTTTATCCTTAAAGAAGGAATGTTATGTTTGCCCAAGTGTCATAACCCATAGCGATTGATATAGATGGCTAGAACTATAGCATACTTTGAATCTTTCAATGTATTACACCCATACACATGTTGTATCAGAACCCATGTTCATGGCTGCCATATATATACCACCCTAGAATCTGTTGTTTGTTTTGCAAGCAAAACTTATTAGGACTCAAATACTGTTTTATGCACTACAGTTATGAAATGGGGTGTTTTTCTTTTTGAACATATGTTTAAATTAATATTTTTTTCTGCTTTGTCTATATTTAACATAAGATTGGGTATTTATAATGTCATTCTAGAAGAAAATAAAGTCTCAGCTTGAAGTCTATTCCCCATAAGCAACCTGATTAAACAAGTACCTTGTCCAATCAGGTTATTGTAGCAGGACTCTGGAAACTGATACAATGGTGCCAACACTGTTTCCATTTTGAAACTGACCCCATTCCAAAAATGGTAACATCAAAAATGTTACTGCCCCTCAATTGCAAAGTGCAAAGCTACTGTGTACCTGTGTATTCTTTTTTCCATCTATAGATTACATTTTTCCTCCAAAACAAAACAAAACAAAGCACATACTCTCTGATAATACGAATTTAGGATTGGAATTATTTGTATATATACACAAACACACACACACACACACACAAAGGGGCATATTTATCAAAGGTCGAAGGTCGAAGTTAAAAAAAACTTCGAACTTCGAATTCAAAAAGACCGAATGGAGGTCGAAGTTTTTTTGAGCTCAAAGTACGAATTCGGCCTACTTCGAATCGTACTTTGAATCGTACTTCGAATCGTATGATCGTACTTCGATTTGAAGTTTTTTTAACTTCAACCTTCGATCTCCCAAACTCCCCCAATTGCCTCCTTGCATCACCATCATCAACTATGCATAGCAGTGAATGTGTTAAATGAAAGCATTCCAGTACCAGTCCAGTATTTACCATGATGAATGCGCAAGAAGCCTGCTTCTTTTATTTTAACACCACTGTGTAGATTTAACATCATATAGTTTTTCCACAACAGATGCAAAAAATGTTTTTGGGTCACATCTGGATTCCACGTCACTTGCACGCACAGCAAGCAAAGTAATAGCAAAGCATTCGCTTCAATCTGGGTGAATCTCAGCCTCCTAACAAGCGAGAAGAATTAATTTATTTTAAAGGGACACAGACTCTGGCACATAAAGAGCATAATTTTAACAATTTGTGACATGAATACTGTGCATTCTACGTACAGCAGCACTGTATTCATTAGAAGGGATGCTGAAATGTAAGTGCCTCTTTAGTGCTCTAAGTCTAGTGAAAGCAAGACGACGCAAATTTGCAACGAAATCCGAGTGTGTTCACGCCAGAGTCGACATAATGGTCTCTTATGCGAACAGAACAGGCAACTGCACACGCAGGAGCTGATTTTCAGTCTGCGTATTTTAGGTCTTCTTAAAGACCCTTACAGTCTTTATACATAGATGGACAAATAGATGTCTAACGTCTTTATCTACTCTCACTATGCTGCCAATCACAGAGATGGTATCTATGTTGCCATAGCTTCATTATTTTATTAAAATATATATTTTTATATATTATTATGGACTGTTTACTACAAGCATTTATTTTCTGGAAACCATGTTACTTTATCCACTTTCTTCCTGCCAAACAGCAGAACTCCTCTCATTGCAAGTCTAGATAGCGCAGGGATTATGAATCACAAAAACAGTCACATCAAGATCAGTTATTCTTCTGCTAAAATGCAAAGTGTTTCTTTTGCTTACACCACAGCAGCCAAGGAATATCTTGATAGAATTCTATATCAACAGAAAACGAAACATTAACATTTAAGCTTGCATAATCAGTTATATAAGGGCTACTGTATATTATGCAGGAATTGACATAATTTGCAATTTCAACATTTATTGATAAAACAGGGCAATCTCTAGATACGCTGGTGGCCCTAAAATTAATTTGCTGTGGGTCACAGTAACATCTAGTTACACCATGGGTTGAAAGAATAATGCACAGGCGGCTTATTTCTGCTGAGCAGCAGAATTGACTGCATCCCAACTCTGAACATTTTTATTGCAATTCAGTTTGCAAATGCATCAAATACAAATCCCACCGATGGCCACAATTACACTAGAATTGTAAGGGGGAAATTGCATCCTAAACTTCATACTGTACTTTTGTATGTAAATGACCCTCATAAAGTTATTTAAATTTAAAAGGAGCTTATGACAGTAGGCTTTTTTCTATTTTAAGACCAATGGCATCTGATTTTTCTGTTTCTGGCATGTGAACTGGCAGCACAGACCCAAGGCATATAAAAAATGGCCACCTCGATTCATCTAGTAAAACTACAATAAGTTAAAAGTCTGCAGGAGAAAGGCAGTGAAACCAGGATATATTTCTCTGCCTGTGTTTTTTAGCTAATATACACAAGTTTCATGTATATCTGCAAATAGCAGGTGACCAATGGCACAGAAAAAAACACATATTTTAAACTGGTGGTTTGCCTTTCAGTTAACTTTTTGTATGTTATCGAAGGGCCAATTTTTAGCAACTTTTTTGTTCTTTATTGGTGTTCATGGATTTTTTATCATTTTTTATTATTTGCCTTCTTCTGACTTTTCCCAGCTTTTAAATGGGGGTCACTGATCCCCACCTAATATCGAATTCTCTGTGAACTACATATTTAAAGTTATTTCTTCTTTTGATTACTCATCTTTCTATTCAGGATCTATCTTGTTCATATTCCAGTCTCTTATTCAAATGAATGCATGGTCACTAGGGTAATTTGTACCCTAGCAACCAAATTTCTAAAATTGCAAACTTGACAACTGCTGAAAAAAAAGTTACATAACTCAAAAACCACACATAATAAAAATTAAAACCATTTGCACATTGTCTCAGAATATCACTGTCTAAAAGTTTATTCAAAGATGAAGCAATTTAACACTACTTGGGTACAAAATGCTAAACAATGGCTTATACATTTATGTTACAGGGAAGCGGTATGCTAAAACCAGCACAAGAGCATCACATTAGAGGTTAAGTGCCAGGTGTTACAAGAGACAAAAATGGCCCATGTTCTTTAAAGCTGATATGCTAAAGAGATCAGTGATTTAGAGGCCTTCCTTTCTTTTTTTACCTTTCTTTCCTATTAATAACTTTGGCAGTAAGCGTTTTTTTGAAGGCCATATGGCGATACTGCTGAGAAAGCACCTTCCATTTTCCCTGAACCCCTCCTAAAATGCAGAAGGTGAGCAGTAGTCTCTAAAGTTCCCCACAAAAATGTATGCATCTGAAAGAGAACGTGACATGCAGTACTTTGAAGGTGTTTTGGAAGCATTATAGAGCATCTGTCTTTTCTCCCTTGATGTGATGGAAAAAAAATGTATGTTTCAGTAGAGACACCATCCTTTGATCAACTTCCCATTACCCTACACCTGAAAGAAAACATTGCAGGAATCACTCTTTTTCAATAGAAGGCTGTAGTTTTTGTCAGATTGCATGTGTAGGAAATCTCAATATTCCTTGTGCAATGTGTGTCCTCATGACACTTACGTATTCATTGAATGGAGTGATCCTGAGCCAAGAATTTTAGGGCAGCTACTCACTTCTGCTACTTAAGCAGATAATACAATATCATGCATCTGCTGGGCAATGTAGGGTTCACTGACAAACAAAAGTGCAATGTGCAAAAGTGTGCGCAAGCATGCTTTTTGCCCACATGCAGCATGAAGGGTGTCCACTAACAGTGGCGTATCGTAGAAAAATTTTAGAGAAGCAGAGAACTTAACCTGGTTAGGGTAAGGCAAGCTAAAAGGAGCCAAAAAGCCCTCCATGTGCAAGACATGCTACATAAAGACTTCTGAAAACAGATGGTATTTACTTGCCTTTTGCCATATACATAGCACTGCCTTAATACCAACAATGACAGTTTAACTCTTACGTAATGCATTATGGACAGAGACATGCAAATCACTCCTTTGTGTCCCTGTAGCTAACTATGCATCCAGAACTGCTGATTTTATAGCACAGACAGTGGCGGAACTACCACAAGCGCAAATCTGCCGCCAACATTGCTTGAGGAAGGGGGGCGGCTCCACGGACTGCACCCAGGCCTCTCACTGGGTAGTTCTGTTACTGAGCACAGATACAGACTATTAGTTCAGAGCCATATATCCAAACTTGCAGACAGCTTGTTTCTATCTTACGCCATATACGTAGCACTGCCTTAATACCAACAATGAGCGTTTAAATGGGTTGTTAACTTTAAGTATGATGTAGAGAGTGATATTCGGATACAATTTGCAATTGGTTTTCATTTTTTATTACTTGTGGTTTTTGAGTTATTTAGCTTTTTATTCAGCAGCTCTCCAGTTTCAGCAATCTTACCCTAACAACCATGCATCGATTTGAATAAGAGACTGGAATATAAATAGGAGAGTAGAGATGTCGCGAACTGTTCGCCGGCGAACTTGTTCGCGCGAACATCGGGTGTTCGCACTCGCCGGAAGTTCGCGAACGTCGCGCGACGTTCGCCATTTTGGGTTCGCCATTGTTGGCGCTTTTTTTTGCCCTCTCACCCCAGACCAGCAGGTACATGGCAGCCAATCAGGAAGCTCTCCCCTGGACCACTCCCCTTCCCTATAAAAACCGAAGCCCTGCAGCGTTTTTTCACTCTGCCTGTGTGTGCTGAAGAGATAGTGTAGGGAGAGAGCTGCTGCCTGTTAGTGATTTCAGGGACAGTTGAAAGTTTGCTGGCTAGTAATCGTTTTGATACTGCTCTGTTATTGGAGGGACAGAAGTCTGCAGGGGTTTGAGGGACATTTAAGCTTAGGTAGCTTTGCTGGCTAGTAATCTACCTTCTACTGCAGTGCTCTGTATGTAGCTGCTGTGGGCAGCTGTCCTGCTTCTGATCTCATCTGCTGACTGCTGCAATAACAGTAGTCCTTGTAAGGACTGCTTTTATTTATTTTTTTGTTGTTTTACTACTACTACTACTACTACTACTATAAGAGCCCAGTGCTATTAGTCTAGCAGTGTTGGGGAGTGGGACTGGTGTGCTAATCTGCTGCTCCTAGTAGTTCAGCAGCACCAACTTTAATTTTTTTTTTTAATATTCATTTTTTTTTTATTTTACTTTTTTTATTTTACTACCGCTGTAGTAGTGTATAAGTTGACCTTTTAGGCATTATTTGCCCTGTAGGCATTTTTTGCCCAGTGTGTTATTCAACCAACTGCCATCTAGCTGTGTGACCTTGTTCACATTCTGTCTAAATATCCATAATATTACCGTCTCCAGAAAAACCACTTGAGTTACTTTTTTTCAAGCAGCATTCATATATTTTACGTAATCCGTATCCACCGCTGTAGTAGTGTATACGTTGACCTTGTAGGCATTATTTGCACAGTGTTTTCTTCAACCCGCCATCTAGCTGTGTGAGCTTGTTCACATTTTGTCTAAATATTGATAATATTATCGTCTCTAGAAAAACCACTTGAGTTACTTTTTTTCAAGCAGCATTCATATATTTTACGTAATCCGTATCCACCGCTGTAGTAGTGTATACGTTGACCTTGTAGGCATTATTTGCACAGTGTTTTCTTCAACCCGCCATCTAGCTGTGTGAGCTTGTTCACATTTTGTCTAAATATTGATAATATTATCGTCTCTAGAAAAACCACTTGAGTTACTTTTTTTCAAGCAGCATTCATATATTTTACGTAATCCGTATCCACCGCTGTAGTAGTGTATACGTTGACCTTGTAGGCATTATTTGCACAGTGTTTTCTTCAACCCGCCATCTAGCTGTGTGAGCTTGTTCACATTTTGTCTAAATATTGATAATATTATCGTCTCTAGAAAAACCACTTGAGTTACTTTTTTTCAAGCAGCATTCATATATTTTACGTAATCCGTATCCACCGCTGTAGTAGTGTATACGTTGACCTTGTAGGCATTATTTGCACAGTGTTTTCTTCAACCCGCCATCTAGCTGTGTGAGCTTGTTCACATTTTGTCTAAATATTGATAATATTATCGTCTCTAGAAAAACCACTTGAGTTACTTTTTTTCAAGCAGCATTCATATATTTTACGTAATCCGTATCCACCGCTGTAGTAGTGTATACGTTGACCTTGTAGGCATTATTTGCACACTGTTTTCTTCAACCCGCCATCTAGCTGTGTGAGCTTGTTCACATTTTGTCTAAATATTGATAATATTATCGTCTCTAGAAAAACCACTTGAGTTACTTTTTTTCAAGCAGCATTCATATATTTTACGTAATCCGTATCCACCGCTGTAGTAGTGTATACGTTGACCTTGTAGGCATTATTTGCACACTGTTTTCTTCAACCCGCCATCTAGCTGTGTGAGCTTGTTCACATTTTGTCTAAATATTGATAATATTATCGTCTCTAGAAAAACCATGACTCAACGTATATGGCAAAAAATGACTATTTTCAGCATTTATATGGCATATTTTTTCTGGCAACTGTGCTTCAGTGGCTGCGACCAAAAAAACTGGGCAAACAATGCCTACAAGGTCAACGTATGGCAAAAAATGACTATTTTCAGCATTTATATGGCATATTTTTTCTGGCAACTGTGCTTCAGTGGCTGCGTCCAAAAAAACTGGGCAAACAATGCCTACAAGGTCAACGTATGGCAGTTGTTTAAAGAGAACAGTAGATTACTAGCCAGCAAAGCTACCTAAGCTAAAATGTCCCTTAAATTCCTGCAGACTTCTGTCCCTCCAATACAGAGCAGTATCAAGCAGATTACTAGCCAGCAAACTTACTATCATCTGTCCCTGAAATCACTAACAGCTCTCCCCCTACACTATCTCTTCCAAGCACACACAGGCAGATTTTTCAGATACATTTTTGCCCTTGATCCCCCTCTGGCATGCCACTGTCCAGGTCGTTGCACCCTTTAAACAACTTTAAAATCATTTTTCTGGCCAGAAATGTCTTTTTTAGATGTTAAAGTTCGCCTTCCCATTGAAGTCTATGGGGTTCGCGAACCGCTCGCGTTTTTGCGCAAGTTCGCGAATATGTTCGCGAACTTTTTTTCCGACGTTCGCTACATCCCTATAGGAGAGTCCTGAATAGAAAGTTGAGTAATAAAAAGTAGCAATACATTTGTAGCCTTACAGAGCAACAATACATATGTAGCCTTACAGAGCATCTGTTTTTTAGATGGGGTCAGTGACCCCCATTTAAAAGCTGGAAAACAAATAATTCAAAAACTATAGAAAATAAATCAAGAGCAATTGACAAGTTGCTTACAATAGGCCATTCTATGACATACTAAATGTTAGCTTGAAGGTAAATCACCCATTTAACTCTCACATAAGGCTTCACGGAGACCTATCACACTCAGTTTCTCCTCAAGTCTAAAGCGGTAGAAGTCACCGGGGAGGGTGTATACCACACAGCAAAACCTGTCTGCTGTATGATAGTTACACCTAGTAGTGTTACTAAGGGGGGAGCAGCGAGTAGGAGCACATGGGCTCATCCCCCCAGTAGGGCCTGCAAGTGTGCTGCAAGAAGGCCCAAAAGAGCGAGAACACAGCACATCTTCTGACAGTTGAGTGAGCAGACTTGGGAGACAAGTTCAGTTTTTGCACCAGGGTACAAAGCCACCTAGTCACACCTCTGGTTACACCACTGCCTGTTAAATAGAGCCCTGTTTATTTCCAAGCCAGCAATGAAGATACTAATTAATGTCCACATTGGCAAACTGTTGCATTTAGGTTTTATGGTATCAATGCTATTGTTCAGGAGTACTTTCCTCAGGTGGCAGTGCCCTGCAAGTAACCAAGGATAGCAAGCGCCGCCCCAGGTAACTTTAAGACTTGAAATTCCATCTCTGAATCAGAATTTTAGCTCTTCTAGTGCACCCCCTTAAAGGGGTGGTTCATCTTTCAGTTGAATTTTAATGTGTTTTATGGCTAGTTCTAAGCAACTTTTCAGTTGGCCTTCTTAAATATATTTTTTTTAATTATGTGCCTTCTTCCTCTGACTGTTGACTTTAAAATGGGGGTCTCTGACACCATCTTAAAAACAAATGCTCTGTAAGGCTACAAATATACTGTAATTGCTACTTTTTATTACTTAGCTTTCTATTCAGAACCTCTCCTATTCATATGTCTCTTATTCAAGAAATTTCTGACATTGCAAACAGTAGAGAAGTAATAAAAACTCAAACCAACTGAAAATTGTCTCAGAAAATCATCATTCTGAAAGTTAACTCAGAGATGAACAACTCTTTTAACCCCCTCTGGTTCTGAAAAAGCAAGCACAGGGGAGCAAGAGGAGGAGGAAAGTCCCTGTGTGAGTTGTATCATTTAAAGGAGAACTAAACCCTAAAGTTAAAAAACCCCTACACCCCTACCCTACATAGACCCCCACCCTCCTCCCCCATAGTTTACGTGTTACCCCAGGCAAATCCCCCTAAGTGTTTATTTACACCTCCATGCAGATTCTGTCCAGTGGAGTTCACGGGTGCCATCTTCTTCTCCTCGGTAATCTGTAGAATGAGACCGGCATAGCAGTGCATGAGCAGTTGGAGCAATTTTCTGTTTCGCAACAACTGCGTATGCACCGGAACTCACAGAAATTGTCTGTAAGCACCAGTCTCATTTACCGAAGCAGTTGAAGATGGCGCCCATGAACTCCGCTGGACAGAATCTGCATGGAGGGGTAAGTAAAGACTTAGGGGCATTTGCCCATGCCTGTTGTTTGCACCTGGCATCATATTCACAAAAGCAGAAGTAACCAACAGTTTAAAGCACAGCATAAGAAGAGCATGCACATACATACACAAGTACCTTTGTGAATGATATTTAACCCTTTACATGCTAGCAATGGTAGAACCAACAATCCACAGTACAAAAAGACCAAAAGGTGCTGGTGCATGAAGTGTTAAAGGCAGACAACTTTTCACATGAATTTGGAAATGGGCGCTATTATATAGCTGGCCAGTCACACCATCAGCTCTAATTGTAGTGCCCTGTCAAATTATGGCTCTGCTTCATACATTATATCATCCCTATAATGATATATAATTAAAATGCATTATTACTATTACTAAAAGAAAGACATACGGAAAATTTCACTTATTTTTACCTGTAAGTAGCACATGAATATTATATTGTCCTGCAAGATGTGTCCCATTTGAATTTTGCTGTGTGTAATCAAAGTTTTAAAATGTATCCAGTTGCAGTAACTAACTACTGAAACCAATAAGATATTTGCTTTTAAACAGATGACCAGTAAATGCTACAGATGCAGCATGTACACACTGACATTAAGTTTGACAAACAAGGCGCAGTTGCACCAGATATAGTGCAACTGAGTCAGATTCAATGCCCCTTTTCACCCGCAATGAAGCAGGAATGCTGGTACTCACTGCACTTGCGGATGTAAATGAGCAATTATGTTACACTTATTTTCCTGAATCCCAGAAAAGGATAACAGTGTGTACTTGATAGCAGTATTGTTAAAATTAAATACAATAACGTGTTGATGCACAGTACAATGTGAATGTTGGCCATTTCTGATAATGTTGGGAAATGTACCTGTATTGGTGGCTTTTCAACCTTTGGCTGTTACCCATACATACTTGTGTTACTGTTCTAGGCTATAAACACCACCTTTCGTCCTTTTCATATCCCTAGAGGCCAGCAAAGCAATAAATCTTGGAAAAACAAATGACACTGAGAGGAAATAGCCTTTTTGCAAGTACTGTGCCAAGATGCAAATTTCACTTCCCTCCCACTTGATCTGTAAATCCTTTACATTTCATTGGAGACTAAGCCAGACATACACAAACCTGGTGCAAATCAGTTTCTTACAGAGCCGACTTTTCTAAAAGCATATTCTGGCACAACTTGTTATTTAGTCAGGCATCAAACTTTTCAACTCCTCTCTCCATACCTCTGGATATTCCTGTGCTGCATTTCTCAACTACTTTCCTCTGATGTTGATTTATTCAAGTTTGATCATCTGGAGCAGAATCGGAAGTTGTACAAATGTCTAGAAACGTAATTCACAATTAAATTCCACCATGACAATAATATATAAATAACATAAGTCTTTATTCAGGTGCTACTCATCTCTCTGAATGACCATTAGTTGTAGTTCGGGTGTGAAACTGGGACTATCAAATGTTCTGATCCCCTGCAAACACATCACTTGGACGCAAGGCCTTAGTGATGAGTAGTATAATTACTAATGTAGGCTTCCATGATCCCCATTGCTACAGAGCTAGGGTGACTCAGCAATAGCTTCTATGCTAATACTAATGTAATGTTGCTAGTGGAGCCTAATGTTCTGCAATAACCACAGGAAACACAAGTTCTATATTTATTTATTTGTTTGTTTGTTTGTTTATTTATTTATTAGTTATTCAATTCTATCGTGAGGCACTTTTTGGAATGTTCTACAACCACTGTTTCTAGGAACACTCTATAGTTTCTGGCAAGCAGCAACCAAAAGGGCTTCTACAAGACATTATTCATTGGTGAAAATCATCATATAAGAGAAAATTGCATATCATAAAGGTAATTTATTTATATGCAAATTGATGCATTTTATCTAGAATCAGAGAAATACAGACATTTCTTGAGGCCAAATATGCTGGCTGACTAAATTACAAAGATATAAGAAACATTTATTCAAAGGTTTAGCAACTTTTTATTAGACACGTAAACAGAAATGTGCCTTATTGTAAACATCTTTATATATATATAATTTCTGTCAAAATAACAAGAGCATGTGAAATATCACTCAACAGAATTTCTCCTACCGATGTTGGAAACCTATAATTAACATGTAGCCCCTATTAATCACCTGTTACATACTAAAATAATTGAATTCATGTTAAACAGCGTTTCTCTAATACAAAGTAGTTCCTACAGCCCCAGCCTTTGCACTGATACAAAGAGATCTACTTATAAGCATAAATTATGATGTCAACCTTCTTAGAGGCCTATTTATCAATATTTTAATTTCTGTAATTTTAGGGGTTTTTTTCTACATCATATAAACTCACAAATATGTTATCTTATTTATTAAAAAATGTAAATCTAATTAACGCCAATAATTAAAACTGTGAAAAAAATACAAATACCTTAAATTTATATTTGTCATCATTTATAATAGGTGAACAAGCTCAATAAACAATTTGAAAAAGTCATATTGATTCAATAGTTTACAATAGTTGGCTTCTACATGACCTTGCAAGCTTTCAGATGTCAAAGTTTTTCTTGTTTTTTTTGCTTATTAAATGTGTAAAATTTGTGAATTTTTAACTATGATAGAACATCATTATTTTTGCGCAAAACTGAATTGTGGGAAAAAAATAAGTCCATTGATAAAAAACACCCAAAGGTGTCAATAACAATTTTTTTAAAATGTACATAGAGTCCTTTTATACATTTATGTATGTATTTGTTTTTACTAGGTCTAAAATTTGATTATAAGCTATTCATCCCCTATTCATAATTAGTTGTTAGTGCCCATAAGTGTTGTGGAAGCTTCTTGTGCATAGTCTGATCAGTTAATTAGGCATAGCCATGTCCTATCTGAGTACAGGAATGGGACTTTTATCCAGAATGCTAGGGACCTGGGGTTTTCTGGATAACAGATTTTTGCGTAATTTGGATCTTCATACATTAAGGGGCATATTTATCAAGGGTTGAATTTCGAAATGAAAAAACTTGAATTGAATTTGAAATCAAAAAGACCAACCCGAAATAAAGTCGTTTTTTTTTGGCCGAATAGGTCCATTTTCGATCGAATAGTTCTATATTCAGCCGAATTTGCATCGTATGAATCGAAGGAAATCGATACAAAGTTTTTCCAAAAAAAAAACTTTTTTTCGAAGTCCACCAAGTGACTCCTAATAGGTTCTAGGAGGTCCCCCATAGGCTTAAACAGCAATTCGGCAGGTTTTAGATGACAAATGGTCGAAGTCGAATTTTAAAAGAGACAGTACATGATAAATTGTGTTATTAGAATTTTCAAATTTTTTTCAAATTCGAATCGAATTTGGACTATTCCCTAGTCGAAGTACACAAAAATGGCTCGAAATTCAAATTTTTTTCATTCGAAAATTCACCTCGACCATTAATAAATCTGCCCCTTAGTCTACTAGAAAATCATGCAAACATTAAATAACCCCAATAGGCTGGTTTTGCTTCCAATAAGATTAATTATATCTTAGCTGGGATCAAGAACAAGCTACTTTTTTATTACAGAGAAAAAGGAAATCATTTTTTAAAAATTTGGATTATTTCATTATAATGAAGTCTAAAACAGATGGCCATTCCATAATTTGGAGCTTTCTGAATAACGGGTTTCCAGATTACAGATCCCATACCTGTACTACAAAACAAAATATTTTTCTAAATTTTCTAATTCAAAGTATGTAACATTTATGGTGATGGCACTCAAGAGATTTCTCATCAATGGCTAATTCTTCTCCAGTGCAGTTGATACATCTTCCAAAACCGCCATCCCCCTCGCTAACATTAGAATCCAAAGTAAATTACATTACTTGCAGCAATTCACTGGTAAAATTTGAAGGAAAGCATAGGAAGTTGAATAAAAGACTGCAATTAGAATAAATATTTTCTACAGGAAGCTGATGTGGCTCTTAGATGCTTTTTCTTTAGCCTGGATTAGGCACTATTATCTATTAAAATATAGTTGAAGAAAATGCAACAAATGAGTATAAGAGCTCTAGATGCATTTTTAGTAATGAGATATAAAATACGTATCACACCCCTTTAATATTTGGCATCTGAAACATTGTGCCAGTTTGAGGAACCTCTACCAAAAGAATGTCCTACTCCTATACAATCCACAGCACTTTACACAGATTGTTCATGATATAAAGTAGACCTTACAATCTGGTGTCCTATATTATTGTATACTATACAGTACCAAGACTCAGGCGTGCCCAGGATTCTGTAATAAACCAATTATTTAAAAGCACTGAAAATAGCAACACTGAAAATGTAAATGATTGTACAGGTATAGGATCGCTTATCCGGAAACCTGATATCGAGAAAGCTCCGAATTACGGAATGGCTGTCTCCCATAAACTCAATTTTATCCAAATAATCCAAATTTTTAAAAATGGTTTCCTTTTTCTCTGTAATAATAAAACAGTAGCTTGCACTTGATCCCAACTAAGACATAATTAATCCTTATTGGAAGCAAAACCAGCCTATTGGGTTTATTTAATGTTTAAATTAATTTCTAGTAGACTTAAGGCATGAAGACCCAAATTACGGAAAGATCCGTTATTTGGAAAACCCCAGGTCCCGAGCATTCTGGATAACAGGTCCCATACCTGAATAGTGTAAATTTGCATAGAATTACACTTTCTTTCATTAGGCAATGAATGTAGTTTTGGGTTATACAGTCCCTTTAAGTTACATAAAACATTACTTTTAACTATGTAATCTCAGCTGCCTGCATTAACTGAAATCCTAATTTTGCCTTGAGTTATGGCCAAAAGGTTAATGTCTTTTATATAAGCGTAAACAGCTAAATAGACTTCCAGTTACTAAAATAATTGTATCTGGTTATGTTTAAAATCTTGCTTATAAATGTGGATGTACTAGTGGACCGTGGGCTCCAATTCAGAGTCTTCTGAAATGATGATGATGAGAGATGGTGGTAGATAGATAAAATAGATGAAAGCAATGTTTCGTCTTAAACTAGCCATACACATACCAATAAAATTTTTGGGGCCCCCTGAGCCCCGTCCACCCCAGATCCCACCGACTCCACACCACAGTTAAAAGACCACACAGACAACAGTGCTAAAAATGGTAACCCCCCGACACACAATAAAAAAACATTGATGGGCACCAGGGCCCCCCATAAAAGTTTTTTTTAAAAAAAAAATTGGTAAACAGGACCCCCCTATCAGTTAAAAAAAACAAAGGTGCCAGGGCCCCTCCATAAAAGTTCTTTTAAAAATCATTGGTGGTCAGGGCCCCCTATATGTAAAAAAAAAAGGTTGATGCCAGGGCCCCCCATGAAAGTTTATTTAAAAAACATTGGCACCAGGGCCCCCCCCCTTACAAGTTAAAAAGAAACATTTGGGCCCCAGAGAATATTTTTAAAAAAAAACATTGGTGGCAGAGGCCTATAGAGTATTAAAATATTACGTTGGTGGCCAGGGGCAGTTCGGCTCCTTTCGTCACCTTGGGTCTTTTTTCGGCTTTGGGACTTCAAGTTTGGCTCCTTTCGTGACTTCGGGTCTTTTCACGGCTTCAGGGCTTTAACTTCCGCTGTTTGGGACTTCAGCTGTTTGGCTCTTCAGTGGTTCGGGACTATGGAAGATGGGGCATGGCTTTGGCTCTGGGGGGGGTCCGGCAATTTCAAAAATTTCAAAAAGTGCAGCACAGCCGGGCCGGTACAGTAGTACCCCCTGTGCCCCCCTGATGGCAGATGCTTTTCTCAGCCAGCAACTTTTAATGCCCTTGTACTAAGAATTCTGCTCTTCTGGTGTAGACAGCACAATTGCACTCTCTGCACCAGTGTTATTGCAAGCACGGGGGGATGTATCAGGCTACTTTGGGTCCAGAATCGCCCATCTATGTACCAACAATATTGCTGGTTTTGGTAGCTGGGCTTGTTTAAATTTCTTCTGCCAATGCACAATGTCAGCCAGAGCAGTGTAACCACAGAGGATAAAGCAACTCCTCTTCACTTTTTCATGTTTTAGTAGTTGGGGATTTTGGAAGTGCAGCACCAGGGGTGTAACTACAGAGGAAGCAGACCCTGCAGGTGCAGGGGGGAGGGGGGCAGAAGGAAAATGGGACCAATGAGGCCCAAATAAAGAGCAATTTTAAAATATACTGCTTAAAACAGGACAAACTCTGTATATGTTGGGGGCCCTAAAGTTAATTTGCTGTGGGGCAGATTTATCAAGGGTCGAATTTAGAAGTGAAATAGGTTATAGGAGGTTCCCCCATAGGCTAAACAGCAATTCGGCTGGTTTAAGATGGCGAAGTGTCGAAGTTTTTTAAAGAGACAGTACTTCAATTTTTCAAATGGTCGGATTTGTGAAGTATTTTCAATTCAAATCGAATTTTGGCCTATTCGATGGTCGAAGTATCCAAAAATTACTTCGAAATTTGAAGTTTTTGAATTTGAAAATTCACTTCTACCCTTAATAAATGGGCCCCAATGGGCATATTTATAAAGGGTCGAATTTCGAATTTGAAAACTTCGAAATTTGAACCAAAGTCAAAGGTTTTTTTTTTTTGGTCGAATAGGTTTGTTTTTAATAGAATAGGTCCGCTATCGAAGGAATAGCGTATTCGATTGAATTTGATTCGAAGTTTTTCCCAAAAAAAACTTTGATTTTTCAAAGTCCACCAATTAACTCCAAATAGGTTCCAGGAGGTCCCCACAGGCTAAAACAGCAATTCGGCAGGTTTTAGATGGTGAATGGTCGTAGTCGAATTTTTAAAGAGACAGTACAATGATAAATTTAGATATTTGAATTTTCAAATTTTTTTCAAATTCGAATTGAATTTACTAAGGGTCGAAGTGAATTTTCAAATTAAAAAAACTTCGAATTTCGAAGTAATTTTTGGGTACTTCGACCATCGAATAGGCCAAATTCGACTTCAATCGAATTGAAAATACTTCGACCATTTGAAAATAAAAGTACTGTCTCTTTAAAAAAACATTGACTTCGACACTTCGCCACCGTAAACCTGCTGAATTAAATCGTACGATTCCAAGTACGATCGAAGTATGATCATATGATCTTAAAAATCCTTCGACTTTGACTTCGATTTGTCGGACTACCCTAATCGATGGTCGAATTTCAAAGTTTTTTTCACTTCGAAATTTGACCCTTGATTAATCTGCCCCTAAATGTATAACACGGTATGAAGCAAACCATTCGAGTACTGTTTTACCTGATCAAATCGTATTCATTTCAAAAACTGAGTTCTTGAAAGGTATTGTTAAAGAAAATTGACGGATCCTTGGCAAAAGTAAAATAATCAACATGTCATTTTCAGAAAACAAATCAGTGAAGACAATGTAAATGAAGGGACCATCAGCCAATCACATGCGCCCATATGGGTTCTATATGTAAAGGGGCTCCTTGTTGAAACAGATTTTAACAGAATCCAAAGCTGCACCTACACACAAAGAGGTTCATTCATATTGGTTAAACCAACAGCAAAGCAACCCAAATCCTGGGCTTTTTCTGTTGCTAAAGCTTGCTCTGTGTTAAGTTAATATTGAACAAGGGAAAGTTGTGCTCACCACTATTTTTTAAAACCATTAGGCGGGGGTGCAATGAGGCTGTGACCACAAAATACATATAGTCAAATACAAGAGTCCTCTGCACTCAACCCATTATCAATATATTTAAGACAGCGACATTTTGTGCATACTGCTACTAAAAAATGCCTTACCCTTTAAACAAAACAGGGATTGTTTGTCCATATATTGCAATATATTTAAGCTGGCCAACTACGTCAAAGTCATCCCATATCTGGCCAGCCTATGCTCAATTTTATCTGATTCATTAAGAATTCTATTGCTTCATTATACATTTTACAAAGGGACTAGGTATTACCTGCAACTTAACTTGCTGCTTTCAAAGTAAACCTCCATACTTGGCTGCCCTTTTATTAGACACCAGTGGGATCACCTGACTATAGCTGGGAAGGGTGGGAGCTACAACATGGAGCTGGTCACTGCTCCTGTATAAACTATAACAAACAAGGGAAAGTTGTGCTCACCACTATTTTTTAAAACCATTAGGCGGGGGTGCAATGAGGCTGTGACCACAAAATACATATAGTCAAATACAAGAGTCCTCTGCACTCAACCCATTATCAATATATTTAAGACAGCGACATTTTGTGCATACTGCTACTAAAAAATGCCTTACCCTTTAAACAAAACAGGGATTGTTTGTCCATATATTGCAATATATTTAAGCTGGCCAACTACGTCAAAGTCATCCCATATCTGGCCAGCCTATGCTCAATTTTATCTGATTCATTAAGAATTCTATTGCTTCATTATACATTTTACAAAGGGACTAGGTATTACCTGCAACTTAACTTGCTGCTTTCAAAGTAAACCTCCATACTTGGCTGCCCTTTTATTAGACACCAGTGGGATCACCTGACTATAGCTGGGAAGGGTGGGAGCTACAACATGGAGCTGGTCACTGCTCCTGTATAAACTATAACAAACAAGGGAAAGTTGTGCTCACCACTATTTTTTAAAACCATTAGGCGGGGGTGCAATGAGGCTGTGACCACAAAATACATATAGTCAAATACAAGAGTCCTCTGCACTCAACCCATTATCAATATATTTAAGACAGCGACATTTTGTGCATACTGCTACTAAAAAATGCCTTACCCTTTAAACAAAACAGGGATTGTTTGTCCATATATTGCAATATATTTAAGCTGGCCAACTACGTCAAAGTCATCCCATATCTGGCCAGCCTATGCTCAATTTTATCTGATTCATTAAGAATTCTATTGCTTCATTATACATTTTACAAAGGGACTAGGTATTACCTGCAACTTAACTTGCTGCTTTCAAAGTAAACCTCCATACTTGGCTGCCCTTTTATTAGACACCAGTGGGATCACCTGACTATAGCTGGGAAGGGTGGGAGCTACAACATGGAGCTGGTCACTGCTCCTGTATAAACTATAACAAACAAGGGAAAGTTGTGCTCACCACTATTTTTTAAAACCATTAGGCGGGGGTGCAATGAGGCTGTGACCACAAAATACATATAGTCAAATACAAGAGTCCTCTGCACTCAACCCATTATCAATATATTTAAGACAGCGACATTTTGTGCATACTGCTACTAAAAAATGCCTTACCCTTTAAACAAAACAGGGATTGTTTGTCCATATATTGCAATATATTTAAGCTGGCCAACTACGTCAAAGTCATCCCATATCTGGCCAGCCTATGCTCAATTTTATCTGATTCATTAAGAATTCTATTGCTTCATATAATACCTAGTCCCTTTGTAAAATGTATAATGAAGCAATAGAATTCTTAATGAATCAGATAAAATTGAGCATAGGCTGGCCAGATATGGGATGACTTTGACGTAGTTGGCCAGCTTAAATATATTGCAATATATGGACAAACAATCCCTGTTTTGTTTAAAGGGTAAGGCATTTTTTAGTAGCAGTATGCACAAAATGTCGCTGTCTTGAATATATTGATAATGGGTTGAGTGCAGAGGACTCTTGTATTTGACTATATGTATTTTGTGGTCACAGCCTCATTGCACCCCCGCCTAATGGTTTTAAAAAATAGTGGTGAGCACAACTTTCCCTTGTTTGTTATAGTTTATACAGGAGCAGTGACCAGCTCCATGTTGTAGCTCCCACCCTTCCCAGCTATAGTCAGGTGATCCCACTGGTGTCTAATAAAAGGGCAGCCAAGTATGGAGGTTTACTTTGAAAGCAGCAAGTTAAGTTGCAGGTAATACCTAGTCCCTTTGTAAAATGTATAATGAAGCAATAGAATTCTTAATGAATCAGATAAAATTGAGCATAGGCTGGCCAGATATGGGATGACTTTGACGTAGTTGGCCAGCTTAAATATATTGCAATATATGGACAAACAATCCCTGTTTTGTTTAAAGGGTAAGGCATTTTTTAGTAGCAGTATGCACAAAATGTCGCTGTCTTAAATATATTGATAATGGGTTGAGTGCAGAGGACTCTTGTATTTGACTTTAAGTTAATATTGAGTATGATAGGGAAAAATATTTGGCTGATATTTTGCATGATATGGAAAGATCTGTAGCAATACTTGGGTGTCGTGATATTACTTCATACCAAAGCGGGTACAATAATTAAAAATAAACATCGCCCTTTTTAACCGATAAGCAGCGATAAGCCTTGGCTGATTTTACCTCTTTTGTGCTTCCCAATATTTCATTTATCTGCTAATATGTTTAGCAGATGTCAGACATAAAACTATGCACATGAAATGAAAACCAGAAGGTAACCAAGGGCTCAGCTTAGGACTGGGATCTAGTCTGTCACTCCGAGTGCAATGTAAATACTGTGTGAGTTCAGAGATTTTTATTTCACAAAGTCCAGTTTAGCAGTAACACGTTATTCCACAAGGTTAAAAAAATTAAAACGAAAGCCAGACGCCTCTCATGGCAGGAAGAAGGGGGTCTAACACTTTACATTTCTATTTATTTAGTTTTTCTCATTAACTCATTAGCCCTGTGTACGTGTGTATGTATGTATGTATGTATGTATGTATATGCTTGTGTGTGTATATATATATATATATATATATATATATATATATATATATATATATAGATAGACACACACACACACACACACACACATACACACACACGTTATACGTATGTATAAGATTACTCTTTACTATGCGCATTTGTTCTTTAGTTTCGAAATTGTCATTTTTCCAATTTTTTCTAGATATTTCTGAGGCTCACTATGGATTTCTGTTATATTTAACCCCTGGCACACTAGAGGTGGTACTGAAATCGTGTTTATGGCACCCTGCAGGTTGTAGTGGCAGCAGTGGAATTTGGAAATGTATATTATTCCCTTGCTTCAAATTAGGAGGGAAAAGAAAGTAGAAAAAGGTCTCGAATCTTTTCGTTTAATGGAGAACTCCAAGAATTCGAAAAGGTAAATTGAAAGCAGACCATGAAAAAATGACTTCACAGCAAATATTTGATTCTATTCAAGCGCATCAGTGACCCATTTGCAGTGCTGTTTTGCTAAGGTCAGAAGAGATTTGAGTCTTTCCAATAAAAATAAATCTCAAATTAATTATGGCCCTAAGCAAGAGGCCAGACAGCCCAGGCTACACAACTGCTGCCTAAAATTCTGGCACTTCTTTCCCAGCTAGTTGGAAATCAGTAGATTTTTGTACTGTTGGGGGGGGGGTTACATATACACACATACATACATTATATAATGCAACCACTTTCCTCTACTTCTTGACAACCTTCCCAGCAGACTCCCAGATGGTTTTCCTCTTGAAATGCTTTTAAAATATGGGATGTGGCCCCATGAATTGTAAAGAGTCAAACAGTAGAAAAGGATATTGGATTATAGAGTAACATGGCTGGTTTGTATTATGTAATGCTGCAACTGTTCACTGACCTGCTTGTCAGTTGCTCTGCTCTGTCTGCTCTGTCTGCTGTGCACCCCTTGTTTACTAGATGTCTGGACTCTTGGCCGGGAGATTGGGTTAAACTATACCCATTTAGCCCGAAATCTCAATGCCAGATCAGAACAACGGTTTTGGCGTGGGGCAGTCGGTGTGGTAAGTATATTTAGTATTTGGCTCAAGGCTGCGAGTGTTTAGGTGTTATTCAGCCCTCTTAGAAAGTAATGCCAACGTTACTGCCACTTCAGAAATCTGCCATTGGAGTAACAGACACTTGACTATACGTGATGCTTTCACACTAGTGTCTAAAAACACTGTACAACCTACAGAGAGTCATCAGCCAACATGTCATATTTTATGTGCAAAAAAAATGGTATTCTTCTCTTGTGTATGCCAGTGTGTTCTAACCCTGGGGAGTTGGCTACTGGAAAATATATAAAGGGCATCTTCACAGAACAGTCACTTCTATAACATTTCAAAGTGTGTACTATTTGAGCCTGAATAAATCATGAAAAATAAATGACCGTGGTGAAGACTTGCAGTGCCACAATCTTGTTTTTCCAAATCCATCCACGAGTAATCATCTTTTAGTGACTTCTAAGAGAATGGGATTTGGATTCCAGTAAATTATATTTATTGATAAAACCAAGGGGTAATAAAGTTGGTAGGCAAAACACTACGGTATATAGACAAGATCATCTTCTCAAAAAGGCCCTTAAATAGAAAAGGTTAAAAACGATTGTTACAAATATTGCGAACTGCTTTATGGAATAACAAGCTGACACTAATTTAAACGAATATTTTGTTGTGCCTGTTGCAAAATACAATCTACACGTGTTTGCAAGAAAATAGAGAAAGAGCTACAAATAATACAAGGCAATATAATATAGTTACATTGTTAATTATCTAGGAGAGCAAATGTGATAATGTACAGAACTGCGTACATGAGTAACGCTATATAATTATAATATACATACATACATGCATAATGTCTTGCACCTTTCCTAGTGTTGTGTTCTAGAACCAGCTATTGATGCCAGGAACTAAGTTTCTAAGAATGATGGTATTTACTTTATTGTTCCTTTTAATTCCACAGCAACTCCAGCCTCTGACTACAGCACTAGTATTGCTTCCCAAATCGAATTCTAACACTGCTCCAGATCTATGTATGATTGTCCATAATTAGTATCACTTCCCCAGACAGAATATAAGTCACCCATTTACTGTATAACTGCCCAAATCATAGTATGATTATTTCAGATCGTTAGTATCATTCATCGCACATATCGATGTGCCCTAAGTTGAAGTATAGTTGCCCTAGTCGGTAGAATCACTGCCCTAAATCGAAGTACAGTTGCCACAGCGGAGAGTATCACTGCCTCAGATCAATATATATCAGTTTCAGCTTTTAGTCTCATTTCCCAAACTATTGTGGGCTGTGTTTGTTTTAAAAATGTACTTACAATAATATGATGCTTTGCTTTTAAAAATGCTGGCCCCATAAAAAATCTAGTTAATTTAATGCTACCTGTCTGCAAGTATGTATATGACCCATTCTACCCACCCCTTATATATACTGCAAGCTTATGTCCAATTCCCCACCTTTACATGCAGCCTAGTTTAACCATAACTACACCAGATTGTCAGGTGCGGTCAGAAGGTAGTGAGAACTAAAGCAAAAACTACAACCAAAAGAAGAAAAGAAAAGAGGGGTTCAGACACCAAAGCAAGTGCCAGACAACACGGAGAACGATCCTAGATCTAGAAAGTGTTTGTTGGGGGTGCAGGGTAGTGAATGAAGGGTTAAAGTTGATTTTATAGGAGGTGGAACTCCATTCCCCCCAGGCAAGGGGAGAAATGACCCCGCAAGCAGCATCCAGATGTGGTAGGCTCTGGGGACATTGGATGCAGACCCCTGGATTGTAGAGCAGACAGAAGGAGGGGGTGTGAGTACCCTTCATATTTCCCCTCCTTCTCTCCCCCTTAGCAGTCTACATGGAGACAGAGCCTCCCTCCTTAACCTACAGCAAACCCCCACCCTACATCTGCACTGAAAATTGCACTTGAATTGATGAGGCTAATTTCAAGGGGGAGGGAGAGAAAGAAAAATAATAAGGCAAAGGGAAAGAGGGAAAGAAAGAGAGTGAGAGCAGGACTAAGACCAGACTTGGGGATTACATCTACTGGCAAATGGACACATAAATTGCATCCAAAGAGGGCTCACTGCTCTGTGCCCTCACATCATCAATATACCTGGTGGATCTATATCTTCTGGATTGCATTCCATCCACGGTCAGAGGCCCCAGCACTGGATTAATCTAGAGCCTCATTCCTCGCAGGGATGCACCTCAAGAAACTAGTAGAGCACAGGAAGGTGGGTGCCGGCTCCTGTATTGTAATGGGCTGTGGTGTAGCCAAACACAAATAGCCAGTTATGCTCCTGGCTACGTATGGCACTACTACTTGTTGGCGGGAATCGATCAGCCCAAACTTTTCCTCATTAGAAAAGGGAAAATCAGCCTACATCGATTGGATGGAATCTATATGTGTGCGGTCATTACATGATTATAGACTAATGTAACTGCAAGGTATCAGGTACACGGTAGGTACAATAAATAAGGAAAAGGAAATCATAGTGTTGATTCTGCAATACTTTTATAAAACAAAATGACCAGTGTTGCGCCTGCTGAACGATCCATCTATCGGCCGATTTGTCATCTGTTTTTCAATCTGTCGTCTTTGTAGCTGTTTGTTGATTTAGCACTATGTCTAGCTTCATACACTGGGTCTACCTCAACCTACATCTTTCCACCTGCCTCTGCGACTTTTGCCAAAATGGGAATAATATACGGGAATTTGGTTAAGTTCCGTCTTATTGGGTTTAATGATTAGTTTATAGTATATCTTTAAATTCACTGGCAAATGAAGGAGGCAAGTTATCCAAGAGGAGGTGTCAGTGAATCAGAGGGATGTGAGAGCGGAGCCCAGAGAAAGGCCGGGGAAGGCTCAACACAAACAACTTGGTAGAATGTGTTTATTTTGTGTAGAACCAGGAAAGGACCCGCTCGCAGGAACAATTCCCTCTTTCCTTATCTTCCTATGGCAAATATCCTGTGTGTGTGTCATGTCGGGAGCAGGAGGCAACAACTCACAGCTTCCTCCTTACAAAGTCCAGTGACTTCACTTCCCAAAATTAGCTGAAAAAAGTTTCATCCGGTTGTAACTGTCTGTGTGTGTCTGTCTCCCGGCCGAGAGAGAAGCCTGGTAGGAAGACTAGGCATTGGGATACTGAACAGCCGGGTCAATGTGTGGGAAGGTATCGGGCTCTGCTCAACTCACAGACACATGGACGGAACCATTAAGGTAAGGGGAGGAACGAAGGCTGCCTTTCCGTGTGCTCGCTCTCTCCGTCTACTAGTAAGGGAACCTACATACACTGCATTACTCGCTCTTTTTCTTTCTTTCTTCTTTTTGTTACCTTCTTCCAACATCCTAACCCTCCTCCTCCTCACATTGACTCCATCAGTCCTATTTGCTTTTCTCTCTCTTCTCCTTCTCATACCCACATATTCTTTTTTTCTCAATTCAGCAGTAATTTAACTCTAGCCTGCCTTCATGTCATTTCCCACTCTCTCTCTTCTAAACTCCCTCCCTTTCTACTATTTCGTATCCCTCACATTTCTTCGCTGCCCAATACATTTCCCTAATCATTTGCTGTCACTTGTGTTTTCTTTGCTCACTTTTCTCTATTTTCTTCAGTCCCTTCTCCATCCTGTCCCACACAGATAATGTGCTGCAATAGGAAGGAGCCAGAAATCTTGTGCAACTGCGGTTACAGTGAGGGCGATGCAAATAAACACATATCTGAGCAGCGCTATAATGAGAGATAACTGTGCTGCAGCCTGCAGTGCAACCTAATCTTGTTTGTATAGGGGATTTGCAGGTATGTGTAGCAGAGTTCTTATTTTAGACGGTTTCAGGTATATCCTACCCACTTGTCTTCATTCATTCCATTTGCACTACGCGTTTTCAGTGGCATCCTATCTCTGTAAATAGTAAGGGTAATTACCGTAATTACGAGGTACCTAGAGAAAAGTAGGCCCGGCCAGGCGCAGCGGTACCCAGAACGGGCAGAGGAGGGAGGTGCGCAAGGCAAGTTGCCTGTGAAGCAGAGAAACTAAATGCAGCGCTTGGCACACAGCTGGGACCCGTGGAAGGCAAGTCATCGGGCTCATCAGCTGCTGCTGCTGGTATCACAGTCCCGCCATTGTACAGTTCTGTGCTCTGTGCACTTTTATATTTCCCCCATTTCTCTGTCCCCATGCCTCTTTTCCTCCGAGTTTGCTAGCCCTCTACTGATGTACTCCACAAGCTCTACATGGGGACACATTTAACTTTGTCACTCACTTTACTAACACCTCTCTGTCCTTTTTCAATTCCACCTCTTAAATTCTCATGTTTTGCTTACTTTGTCCTGTTCTGTATAGGTGTATCCCTTTCTGCCTCTTTTGCACACCCCACTACATTATACTAATCTTATATTCTAAATGGACATATGATGTACTTGTACTGCATATACACATCTCATTATCCAATTGCCTTTAGCCATTCTAGCTGTGTCATTCTGGGGCCTCCCACTCACCCCTCAACTCACTCAATCCCTAAACACAGAAGCCACATAGCTGCAGTGCTTACTTTAGCTATATATATTTGTTTATCATGCCTTAGCAAAATACATATTCAGGATTTTTAGTTATCCTATATTTATATTTGTCATGCAAATTTAGGGATGCACCGAATCCAGGTTTAGGTTCCGGATTCGGCCAGGATTCAGGCTTTTTCAGCAGGATTCAGATTCGGCTGAATCCTTCTGCCCGGCCAAACTGAATCCGGATCATAGTTTGCATATGCAAATTAGGGACAGGGAAGGGAAATCACATGATGAAACAAGGAAGTAAAAAATGTTTTCCCCTTCCCACCCCTAATTTGCATATACAAATTCGGATTTGGTTCTGTATTCGGCCGAATCCAAAATAGTGGATTCGGTGCATCCCTATGCAAAATACAGATCATATGTCAGTCTATCAGTCCTTATTTTCCTATAGCATCTAACTTTTAGGGGCATATTTGCCGAAAAATGAAAAAAAATGAAAATTTGCCATGACATCATCAACTTACTACGCTACTACTACAAATTCTGGCAAATAACTTTGCATTTACAAACTTACACATCTTTTTGCCAGTCATAACTGTGGCACTGAATAACTTCCATTAATTGGTAGCTTTTACCAAAAGCATAGCTTGCCAAAAGTAATTTCTCTAGATCTAGGCTGGAAAACTACTATTATAAAGCTACAGCAGTCACTTTTCCATCTAATTATCTTAGTCAACCCCTTTATCCATGTTATTAATCTTTTATATCTCATTTATTTATGCTAAAAAGTCTTATTAATTTATGGGAATGTTTGTAGGGTTTGAAGAGGAGAAAATGTGTTTAGTAGTTGTGTTCGCAATGCACTGCAGGTATGGAAGGGGTTACAGGGTGGGAAACATGAAGTAGTCTGCCTATGTCAACTAACAGGCAGAGCCCACAGACTGAACTGCTTATAGTGGCATTTTGTCTCCATGCCTTGGGTGGGGAGCACTTTTGATCTGTGTATTTTCAACTGAAAGCTGCTGACCTGCTGGAAAATGCAGTTCAGAAATAAAGTGCAGCAAGTGAATAAGTATGAGTAGTTTTGGCATATGAATTGTGCAGGGAGGTTTTAACCTATCAACAGAACTTGGAGTAATATTCTAAAATACATAGCTTTCCAATATTCTTTTTTTTTCTTTTAGCTTTTTAATCATCCTCTCGATAGTCTGAAATGTAAAAAGGCTATCCAGTTGCTGTGATCATGGGCCTCAGTAACCAGAAAGTAGATAAATAAACACTCACTTCATACATTTATTAGTGCAAAATAACCACAGTAGATGATATAATAAATGTCAATATCAATATAATGGGATTGCATCTTAATATACCACAAGGCAGTTTCTTCCCCCGTCTGCATACCCCATATGGAGGGAGTGGTTGATATGAGGCATGCAGACAGGAGCAAGACACTGCCTTGTGGTACGTTATGATGCAATGCTTTTATATTGATATTCACATTTTTTTTATATTATCTGCTGTGCTGATTTTGCACTAATAAATCTCTGAAGTAAGTAACTCTGCATATGTTATTGATTATTAAAAAGTAGATTCACCTAATGATGTTTTTTATTGTTGCCAATATTTAATCAATGATCTTTCTATCAGTACAGTGATCTTTTTTTTTTAGTGGATGGGACTGTAGCAACAAGGGTACTTCTCTGTGGGTGTGATGCCACAATTTTTCTTTTGCTTATAGCTGCTTCCTTCAGTGGCTTGGGGTGGTTGCATGTACAGGGGCGCTTCGCCAATGAGGCGAGTTGAGGCTGTCGCCTCAGGTGGCAGCGCTTCACTAGGTGCCAGGGGTAGCAAAAATGCAGCTCCTGGTAATTTAAGAGCCACATTTTTGGTTTTCAAAGAGGAAATTCGACTCTTTTAGCACAGAGAGCGCAGTAAGGCTCTCTGCTAGCATACTGGCCCTTTCTTCTGCCCTCGTGAACCCCCCTGGACCCCATCAGGTGTATAAAGGTAAGCGCACGGGGATGGGGGGGCAGCAACAACTGCTGCTGCCTCAGGCGGCGGAGGGGCCAGGATCGCCCCTGTGCATGTACAGTACACTGTAACTTCCAAGAATTACCATAATGCATACTGTATGTGCTGAGCCCAAACCCATGTAAGGAACACCTGGGAACAGAATTAATACTGCGCCACTGAAGCCCCAAGCAAACTCCCACTTTTATAGACTAGGTGATCTTGCCCAGGTTAAAAGGTTAGCCAATTTATTACACTGCCTCCCCCAGGGAACTCTCCAACTTTTTAATATCTTAAAATATGCCTTGTTTTGTTTACTAACATAATCTCAGCATCTGTTACTATATAATGGCTGACAAAGTCATCTATGGGCCTATACGTTCTGTGGAACTTACTTAGGGTTTAATGTCAAAATCTGTCAGTAGCATCTGCTCATGCAAGCATGCACCCAACTTGAAACTCTGCTTGCTTCATCTGTGCAGTAGGAATTCCTGACTCATTAAATGATTTATGTTGTACATCAAGTGTGGTATTCTGGCAAGCCACAATCATGACTAGAAACAAATGGGTTCACGTTTAAGGATCCTCTGATGACAAATGGATGACATATGGTAATGGTAAGCATTTATTCTGCTGTCCTATGGTTAGCTTTGTGTATCCAGGTAAAGGAGAGAGCTATTGGGTCTTCATGTAAGTACAGTATGTGCAAACCTGCCTCCCTTTTCCTTTCATGAACAGGTATGGGAACTGTTTTCCAGAATGCTCGGGACCTGGGGCTTTCCTGATAACTGATCTTTCCGTAATTTGGATCTTCATAGCTAAAGTCTACCATAAATTCATGTAAATATCAAATAAACCCAAATAGGCTGGTTTTGCTTTCAATAAGGGCTAGTCCACACGGGGAGATAGCGACGCGTTTGCGGTCGCCGCGACCGGCGCAGGCGACAGTTTTGTATGGGCGCCTATGTAAAAACGCCTGTGCTAACCACACGAGGCGATGCGCTTTTCAACAGTCGCCTGAAAAAGCATTTTCAGGCGACTGTTGAAAAGCGCATCGCCTCGTGTGGTTAGCACAGGCGTTTTTACATAGGCGCCCATACAAAACTGTCGCCTGCGCCGGTCGCGGCGACTGGCGCGGCGCTTTGTCGCCGCGACCGCAAACGCGTCGCTATCTCCCCGTGTGGAATAGCCCTAAGGATTCAAAAAATCTTAGTGTAGGATCAAGTACAGTGGGAAAGTGCAATTATGTGAATTTTAGACAGGTGCATACTTCCTTGTGCTACAGCAATGTAACTCAGAGATGCAGCAGTGTGTTAGGATCTACCCTGGGATATCCTTTATAAGCTAAATTAAATACTGTAAGTGTTCTACCATTTTCTGCTTAATTTAGGATATATTTAAGGTGAAATAAACTTTTGATAAATTGTCACTGTCCATGAATGTAAGGGTTGAGCTGATCATACACTGATCAACACTGCCAGCTCAGCCACTCCTTAACCATGTCTGTGAAACTGCAGTCTCCACTGATTATATTTAACTGGATTTCCAATAAATATAAGATGGAAAGTTGTGTTGGCAAGGATCCTATCAGGTTGTGGACCCAATAGGTCTGCAAGGGGCTGGAATATGACATGCTTTCTGGCCAAGAGGTAAAAAATTGCATCAGCCAAGTGTGGCCCACCATTTTGCTGGCTGAACTTAGCAAAGATTTAGTTATTTGGTGACTGCCAAACAAGTGGTTCTTCCCATTTATGACACGTTTTACAATGTATAGTAACAAAGGTATCTAAATTAAATGTAAAACTAATAATAAATACAATATCTAGAATCTTCTCATATCTCATTTAAATAGAAGCTAAAGTATGAGGGGATCCATTGTGATCAGACTATATGATTTGGAGGGTATCTGTATGTGTTTGCAACATCCCCAATTATTTAGTTTGACTGAAGCTACTGAAACACCATTCACACATATTTAAAATAATGTTACATAGTTTGTTGCTACTTTTAGCATTGTTTACATTTTTGGCACTTCTCATTGATTTCAGGATACAGCAACGGCCAACCTAAGCAATGAGATACATCCCATATGAAAACCCTTAGACTGTAAAACTTTTGATGATTGTAAAAAGCTTCACTTGTCAATACCATTGTGACTAACGTGTACAGAAAATTTCAACTGAGAAAGAAAGATAAAATCTCAATTTACTAGAAAATTAAAAAAGTAAAACCAAGCAAAATTTTTCTATTGGGATGGACTTAAAATTGCTTGCATATGCCCTTCATGGCGATATAAATAATCTGGATCTGCTTTAAAATCTTTTTTATGGGTTAGGTATTAAAGTAATTGATTTTACTAAACATATTGTGTTATAGTTAGTAAATTGTTAATTAAATATATGACAAACCCAAACTATAATTTATTTAACAAGGATTTTAGGAGACATGTTTTGATTATGATTTGTCATATGTCACATATCTCTCCCACACAATTATTGAAGCATGCTTTTGAAAAGTTAAAAAACTATAAATATTCCTTTGTGTAGCAAAAGGCGTAGCTTCTACACAAAATCCCTTCTGCAGCAGACCTGTGTAGCAAAGATATCTCCCCTACAGGCACTTGGTGCTGTTGCTAGCTATGTTGCTAGCATGTCTCCAGCACAAGAGTGGGTATTTTACAGGGCCCTAGATTACTAATGGTGATAGTAACATGTGTCCACATTTACAGCAAAGGATCACAGTTCATGTGCTGGCTTGAGTTGGGGGTGAGGGTTCATACCAAGCACCATCGCCTGGTGTCCCCCTCAAAGACTATTGGGTCTGCTGCCCTATAGCTATACTTCTGATAGACACATACTGTACCAGTATCATTTTAAGGTAGGGAAATCAGTTCTGCAAAAAATTTAACAAATAATGCTGCTGGTTCATCAGTAGACAAGTTTCAATAATTTAAAAGGTATCCAAAGCCATACAACATTGGGGTACATTGTACACAGTGCAAATAGCTAAAATTAAAGGTACTGCACGCCAGTACTACATACTATTCCATGTATTTGCTACTGGTATGGCAAACATGCTTTATTACTACATAAAATTCTAGCATTTATTACAGAACAGCTAGGCGGGTGTCCATGCATATGGAAATCCCAATTATCTGTAATATAAAGGCATTGGTGACAACCTAGTTTGTCACTGTTACTATTGCTGGTATAAAGCAACACTTGTAAAACTAACAGGTTTCCTTGTTTGACAGCTGCAGACTTTATTATACTTTCTTTCATGGAAGAATCAATTGTTATTATTATTATTATTATTATTATTAACATGTGTTTTTAGAGAGCCAACATATTCGACAGCGCTGTAAAATATATGGGTTTATACAAAGAACATACAGAATTACATATGTATAATACATATGATGTAAGTTGTATGTTTTACTGTTTATTAGATTCTAATTAAGTTAACAGACCAGCCAACTTCTGTGTAAAAATCATAGCCACACACTGAGCAGAAAGGACTTTCCCTAATCCCCCCTGTATGTTCTTTCATTTGGTCTGATACCTCCTCAGTGCATGAGCTCCACAGAAGAGGTCGGTGGCCTTTTGATGTACCTAAAAGTGGCAGTGTTTCCTTACTGTTTTACTGGGCCCCAGACAGGTGCACATCAATAAAATGTTATAAAGTTATGGTATCGCTGCCTGATGTGTTCATGTTGTTTTGCCTGCTGCAGTGACTATCCCTAGGCTGGCTGAGTGGGCAGGCCAGATGGTCACATGGGTCGGTGCAACAGAAAAGCAGGTTACACATACATAGCAACCAATAACATATACAAAAGATGGAGAGGGAAATGGTGTTTACAGTGAGCAATTGGTGCTTACAGAGGGCATTTGCGATATACTGTAGCTCTAGCGTATCTGTGGCTGTGACTTCAGAATTATAGGAAATTATAAGGATACTTCACCCAGTACTGTACATTTATAAATGTTGGTCATTACTAAGGAATACTGAGACCATATAAACCATCTATCTATAAACCATCTATCTATCTATCTATCTATCTATCTATCTATCTATCTATCTATCTATCTATCTATCTATCTATCTATCTATCTATCTATCTATCTATCTATCTATCTACAGTATCTATCTATCTATCTATCTATATATTTTCCATTCATCTCAATCACACTTGATTCAAAGTGCAGTCCATAGGACTATTTTAGAGCTCAGAGGCCTGTGGCTATTTGCACAATGCCCATACATTGTGCAAAGTATAACACAAATGCCAGATTGCAGCCTTTTTTGGACTTTGCAAACTGTGTGGGGCATTGGGCATGAACCCTATAATCTATTGCTAAGGCATTTAAGATTTAATGTTTCAGTTTATGCTGTTGTACAAGAAACCCTTCTTCAATCACTATTTTTTAGCAGTATGTTTAAAAGCCATATCACATTGTAATATTGGAAGAAATAATGGTGCTTTAACATTGTGACCCTCATGTGTAGATTCAGACAAATCCTTCATGAAAGATTCCGTGTATGTGCGTTGGGACATGTAATAGTGCATGGGCATCCCTTAATTTCTGATGGCAGTCCTGTTCATATTTCTCAGAACATTAATACACCCATATATGGAGGGAAAAAAGAACATCACTGTCTTGCAATTTTTTAGCATTTTATTCAAGTCCATTTCTAAATAGTAGTCCTACCACAAATACCAGTTTTGGGAAGTTCACTATGTAAAGTAATTGGTAAAGGTTAATTCTGTGGTAAATGGTTTATCAGTTTAAAACAGTTTCAGTTCATGTGTTGGTGAGTTGCAATTTGCAACCTCTTCTTTTCTTTCCTAATACAGGTTTTTCATGTTTTGCATATACTGAGATTTTAAAAACAGTGCACTGAGCACTTTTGCAGCATTTTAAATGTATGCCAGATTTATTCTGTTATTGTCAGTATCGGAATATATGTCTATGTTTACTGGAATTTTCCCCCTTTTTTGACACTATTGTAAAATGAACGTTCCTTATTTTTCCTTAATGCTAACCTAGACATGACCTTTTAAATATGGGTGTGGGACTGTGGTTTGCTAAAAGTTTTGTGGACTCGCACCCTGTCTTTTTTCCCTCCACATTATGTTGTCTGGGTGGACAGGTCTACTGGCATGGGTATATTTACCATACTCAATTCGGATTTCATAATGATTTAAACTGGAAGTTTACCTTAATGAATTTATTAACTTTTAGGTTTAATGTAAAATGCAATGTCTTCTATAGGTCTAGTCACCTAAAATAATCAGCAGGTCGCAGTAACAACTCATCTGTTTAAAAACAACCATCTTGTTGGTTGCTATGCGTGACTAGACCTAGGCAAACGTTTTGACTTTCATTAAATGTGGGTATAGTAAGTTAAATATAAACCCATTATAACAAAAATTTTAATTGACTTTTCATTTTCATTCGTTTTTATGTTTTTGTTTTTTTTTTGTTGTTAGCCTCCTTATTCTTTGTCTTTCCAGCCTGCAATTAAGAAAAGGCACAATTTATTTTGGGGCATTGGGCGTAACTATAGAGGAAGCAGTCTGGGTGGGGGACAGATGAAAGGGGGGCCCCCGGACCGCATGGTCTGTTGGTCTGTTTCCTCTAAAGTTGTTAAAGAACTCCCTCCCCATCCACTCTTCTATCTGCTTACTGATGCCCTGGTGGGTGGCTGGGTTTAGTAGTGGGTGGTTGGGTTTAGTAGCAGGTGGCTGGGTCTAGTAGTGGGTGGCTGGGTTTAGTAGTGGGTGGCTGGGTTAAGTAGATACTGTGTGGCAAAATTCTTTTGAGAGGGGGGGCAGGCCATTTTAATTATGCCACAGGTTTGAGGTCACTGTCCCAGCCCCCCCAGATTTCAAGTGCTGGGCTACTGTGTGTGGCATTTTTCCACTGGTAGAAAACATAGGCAAAGGAAACATATATCCACTCTAAAGTTTATTTAGTTGTCTCATGCTAACATGACTGCATATTATTTTAATTAAAAAGGGCTTACATTTGAATTCATTTTTGAATGCAGACAGTGCCAAGCTTAGACTTTAGGTCTTTAATTTTGTACTGTGCAGGTATTAAATCAAATCAAATGGGTTAATGGCAGTTAGGGAATACAGTTAATTAAAAATATCCTTAGTTCTGGTACATGACTAAAATCTAACTGCATCCAAAGCAACCTCACTTCTTTATCAGAACAAACGAGACTTCCGGTAGAACACATACAGCATTTCCTGACCTATTTCCTGTGCAGAACAAAGAAAATATTTGACCCTCTTTTTCCAAGTCCCATCCCATTGCTGTCAAGCCATTAAAGTGAAAAGATAAGAGGTTCAGGTTTACTAAGCTGTATACAACAGAACCAGATTTTCATAAAACTCAGATCAGGACTACAGTACACTGTGAATATTGGATTTTACAATGTTAACCATGGGTTGAAACATTTAGGAGAACTTGTACTCTATTTTGGAAATTAATATTTGTTTTAGAAGCCGAATGTTCAGTAATTTTGTTAGTGTCCGTCCGTGGTACAGTGTTATACCATCACCTGTTAGAAATTACACAATTTGCTGATACAGTATGTTCTACATCAGGAGTCTTTATTGTTCTTTTACTCATAATGTATGTTTAATACTCAGCATATGGTTTAACTTTATTTTCATCATCTGAAATCGTACCTATTATATATAGTTAACGTTGTTTTTTTATAGCAATATGGTATTTAGCTGGAGCAAAAACATGTTGCGTTCCACATGTCTGACCCCTAGATTGCATTCAGACTTTCAGTTAGATAGCTCTGGTGTATACAGTATAGTGAAATAAGGTTCATGGAGATTGATTCCAAAATAAAAAAACAACTACTGCAGTGTTTGTAGTGCCACATTTAGTTCCTGTAAATAAGATCAAGCTTTGCAAACATGGTATTTATAGGTGTATCTTATGTGCATCTCCTTTGCTGCACTTGGACTACATTATTTCTAGGATTATTTTGGTATGTATCACCAAGTAAGTCATCTAATGGTTGCCATAAACTGAAAGATTTGCTTGTTTAGCATCATTGGGTTTTGCCATATCAGGTTGATCTGATTTTTTGGTCCTGGATTTTCAAATCTGCCTAATTTTTGACCAGATTTTGGGTAGGCCCTTGATGCAAGATGAGAACCTTGCCTCAGGCGGCAGCTCCACTAGATCGATGCAGTCCTCCTTTGACCCACTCTGACGTTGATGTTTTAAGCAGCTCAGGCGGCAGCATCCCCGGGATCATCCCTTATTACTTTATTATTGAGTCCTCATCCGATGCAAAGGATAGAGCACTAATGGGCACAGCATGGCCAGAGTCTTATATGTGTAGCTGAAATGTACATGGCTACCACAAGGACCTTGACACTTGCAGTGATTGAATAGTATTTGCTGAATGTTATACTATAATATATACTGACACAGGTAGGGGTCGATTCACTAACTGCAAGTGAAGGATTCGAAGTAAAAAAACTCAGAATTTCGAAGTGTTTTTTGGGCTACTTCGACCATCGAATGGGCTACTTCGACCTACGACTTTGACTTCTACTATATATCGTTCGCCTAATCGACTATTCGATAGTCGAAGTACTGTCTCTTTAAGAAAAAACTTCGACCCCCTAGTTCGCCATCTAAAAGCTACCGAAGTCAATGTTATCCTATGGGGAAGGTCCCCATAGGCTTTCCTAAATTTTTTGGTCGAAGGATAATCCTTCGATCGTTGGATTAAAATCCTTCGAATCGTTCGATTCGAAGGATTTAATCATTCGATCGAAGGATTATTCCTTCGATCATTCGATCGAACTATTTGCGCTAAAATCCTTCGACTTCGATATTCGAAGTCGAAGGATTTTAATTCCCAGTCGAATATCGAGGGTTAATTAACCCTCGATATTCGACCCTTGGTGAATCGGCCCCTACATGTTAGACAGGAACATAAGGAATGTATCAAGTTAATATATTATTTATCAACAATAATAATTTCACACCACTTCCAAATAACTAAGTTACAAAACAGCTTAAATGATGTACAGGAGCCCGCACGAAAACATTAACTTCTGACCAAACAACAGAAATATTATTGGCTTAGAAAGCATTAGATGGTTATTGAGAACATACCTTTCACATTCCAACCTCATCTACTGGCTTTCCATTCTAATGTGAATAAAGGAAGTACTGCAAAAAAATGAAACAGTATATTTCAGCATTAATTTATAAGGCTAATATATCACTGTGTGCATCAGACAATGCTTTTTTGTACATCAATTGCATTTGTGCATGTGACTTTGTAGCTGTTATATTCCCTCTGCAGAGCCATTATCTATAAACACATTCAACTGTAGCTTTGGCCATTAACCAATGATTGTATCATGCTGGATCATATAATAAATACCTAATCAGAGACAATCAATTTGACTGCTCACAATAATATCTTTTAATACAAATGTTTATTTTATATACTGTGCCAATAATTATTTAAAAAGATAATATTTATAGCACACAGGTTAATATTTAATTCTATTAAATGAATTTTGTGAAATTAATTAAATAGTTTGGGAAGAGCAAACTAGGCCTAATTTAGCAACCACACATCTGATGATAACTTTGTTACTGCAAGTTTTCAATTCAATGCAGTTTATCTCTTGTTTCAGCACACTGCATATATTCAATTTACATTTCCCCAATTATAGATGGAAATGAAAGTGAATCTGCTTGCTGTAAGCAAACAACTTGCTAAAGCACAACATAAATGTGTTTGCAAATGGAGTTTGGATTGAGGTTTTACATAAAGTGGACTGATTATTTGATATAACATGTCTTGGAGGGCCAGATAATAGTAAAACAATGAGTTAGACTAAAACATAAGGGTAGATTTATAAAAGAAGTTAGAGATCTCCACAGTCCTCAGAGTGAAATACTCCATTCATTTCTATGGGATTTTTAAAGGCGTATTTATCAAAAGGTGAAATTTCACTATGACCCTTTGATTAATACGCCTTTAAAAATCCCATAGAAATGAATGGAGAGAGGCAATATTTCACTCTGCAGACTGTGGAGATCTCTAACTTCACTGATAAATCTACCCCCCTTGTGTTCACCTCAGTACAATTGCATTGGATGGTGACATCTAGCTGTGGACTTCCTGCTGGGCAGTCCTAGTCCCTTTTTTTCTGTTCAGTTGTAAATTGACAACTGTGGCTTTTGGTATTTTAGAATAACTTTCATTTTACTTTTATAATTGTTTAATGTTAACCTTCTTTTATAGTATGGGTACCTGCTACATGCTTTTATTACTGCATTACTAGGAAATCAATATACCTTGACAGAAATGAAACTGCCGTTTGTCTTTTAGTTAAATTATTATTACTTAAAAGACTCTTTGTTAACTGGAGCATTATTAGCTGTAGGTCCTAAAGACACCATCAACCACAGACTCAATTAGTCCTGAAAATTCTCAACTGACGTTTGTGGTTTGCAGTATCAAAATAACAATCTCAAGCATCAAAGCTGCAGAAGCTAGTTTAACTTCTAAAAATACTAGCCTAACTTCCTGTTTTTGCCAAACATTTGCACAGGAACATGCACACCATTAAACATTACTCCATAGGCATTGAACGAGGAATGGATGTTTTAAAATGCCCTTTCACTCTTTCAAGTCCCTTCTGAATACAAAAAAGGTTGTGTCATCTACAGCACGTTGGGTATGGTACGAGTTACATTCCCCTCAGTGTGCACAGTATTTTGGTGGCATAAAACCAGGCACTTTGTTGTTTTTGTTACAAAAACAAAGGTGCAACTACTTAAGTGTATGGAAATGTAACACATACAAGCATGTATGCATTTTTGCACCTATGACAGTAAATAAAGGCTGATGTTTCCAATAAGTGGTGAAAACCTAAAATTGTTGCTTCGGCCAGATATTTATTATTCATCTATTCTGCATGCAACGTTTCAATTTAGGATTGGCAACATTCCTGCACTGAAATTATCATGGGGTTTGATGAGTGCTATTGCATGTCACCTTAACAACCCCTGATTTTATTATTTTATTGTGACATCATTTTTAAAATCTTATAACAGATTATCAACATCTGTTACGTCTATGATATCACATTTTACAAAACATTTATGATACAAACAATAATTATTTTAGTAAAGTTATATAATTTTGTAACAGAGTTTATTACACAAACTTTTAATACTCTATTTTATATTTGCGTTTAATTCTGAACTTAATATGAGTATATTATAATTCCATTTAGTACTGTATAATTGTAGAACACTCTGAAAATGTAGTTCATCATCTGAAAAGCAAGCGATATTGTTGTGATCTGGCCATCATAAAGAATTGGCATTCTACATGTTGTAGGGTTACATTCATTTTCTAAGCAATAAACAAATAAATAAATATTATGAACTATTTTTGTAAAGTGCTGTAGACTATGCCCATGCTATATATATATATATATATATATATATATATATATATATATATATATATATATATATATATATATATATATATATATATATATATATATATATAGTGCACAAAAGAACCGCACACACAGGTCTTTGTAGACTACAAAGACCTGTGTGTGCGGTTCTTTTGTGCACTACAGATGATTTTTTCTAACCAGCACCCAGGCATTACCTTTGTGTAACGAGTGCACCAGCTTCGGACTGTATATATATATATATATATATATCTTCCAAAGTAAATGAGTGCACACTGGGAACCTATCGGCAGTTTAGTTTAAAAGCATAGTTTTATTTAAATAATTAAAAAACAGGCCGAATATATATTCTGTGTACAAAGGATATGTTAGTTGTACGTAGGCTGTTATATATCTACTGTATCTATTTATCTACTGTATCTATCTTTCTATCTATTTTTTTTATCTCTGATTTTTGTTTCGTTGTTTTGTATTGTCTGAAATGCTCTCTCTGCTGTTGCTTTGTGTATACTGGTTGGTATTTATTAAAAGGTAATATTTTTAGATTTGATGATAATCCCTTCTTAGGAAAAACAGTAGGGCTTGGAGACCTCTAATGAGTTATGTCTGTAAGATATTATAATATTACAGTATAACTTTTGCAAGCAGGTCTTTGCAGATATTCAGTTACCAATTTAACCTATTGGTTACCTAAAGTTTCAGAAAGGATTCCAAAACAACTTGGAATGATTGCATAGTTTCATGTTGACAGCATTTACACTTGGTCCATTCGTCTGAAATAAACTTTGTTCTTGCTGTGCTTCTGGAAGGAATGTGAAAAGAAGTCTTCACACTGACTGAAGCCTATATATCCCATGGGCCATATAAACAGCTCACAGACTAAATCTACACAAAAGGCCTTGTGTCAGTTCCACGTAATGGAGACATGAAGGAGAAAGCCAGACATTGCACTCTGATTGGCTGTCCCACTGGCAACTTAATGTACCTTTTTTCAAAGGAATAAGAGCATTTGCTTATTAGACTACATAACTACCACCTACTGTAATTTCGAATTTGCCATCTGCAACTTGAATAGTGTATTTTCTGTTTTCATTGCATTTTATTTGTAATTGTAACTGTTGTTCGAATTTGTAGGTAATATCCACATCCTGCAGCCGAGTTGCCCTAAAACAAACATACAAAAAAATAATTTAGGCCTTTATGCTATATTGAATCATTGGAATAGCAGAGATTAAAGTGACTATGGCATGTTTCTTGGAATAATGGAACTCATGCTAGCATTACTGTAATGAATATTGCCTACAATGTTTTGTTTATTTACAATTTGCTTTGGAAATAAATATTTTTATTTGGCAGCCTGATGCTGCTAAACCTATACTAGTATTGATAGATCTTGTATAATTATGTGATATTATTGTGCTGTTTATCGAGGACATAGATGACACTGAATACTGAAATTATGTTGAGCAATCACCAGAGGGAGGTATAATGATGTTGTGATTCAACAAAAAAGGAGCCACCTGCTGATCACCCAAGAAATGTATTTTTTTACCTGAACATTTATTGAAATTAATTGAAAGGAAAACTAAAGTTCAGTTAAGAATTTGGCCAGAAGAGCATCATTTTCCATTTTGGGTTTCTGTTCTAGGTAGATGCCCTCAGTAGCACCTTATATTTTTTTGCTGCTTTGCAGACTTTGCTTTGGGCTGCTGTCTGTTACATAAGCTTCGGGACCAAGTCAGTATACGATAGGCATATAATATAAAATTTCAGATACAAGGCTGTTTAATAATTAATTCAGATTCACATTACATGACAACATAGAAGTCAGTACATTCCAAATCACAATAATCAGTCCTGCACCATCAGCTTCTATAACAGAAATAACCCCTTTTTTCTGCTAGTGTTTTGATGGTTTGCAATGATTGCTAAGCTAAACTTCTAAACAACAGGCCAGTGTACACTGAGCAAGTGGCATGTACTGTAATATATGGCCTATCAATATCTTAAATGGGGAACTCCTGATTACAATCTTGAAGTAATCAATCATTAATGTTATAAGGGTTGTTGAACCTCTGAGCTGGTGCAACAGGTTTGGCATATAAAATAAATAAAAAAGCATTTATAGCCCTATTTATTTTTGGCTTTAGATTTTCTTTAAAAATGTAACCGAGTTGCTGCATATGATGACAAAACAACAAAAAATAGCCCATTCTTCATGTGACTGTTTTACTATGTAACTACTAAGTGACAGTTCACATGGTTGTGTACACTCTTAGCCATACTGTAATACCAATGAGTATCGTTCAATGCATATATAGTTCTTGCATCTGTGCAGTTCAGCATTCTTTGCTAAATCTGAAGGGCAGGGGACACAGAAGAAGTGGTTTAGGAAGAAGCAAGCTGCTTGGTTAAACACTTAGGGGCACATTTACTAAGGGTCGAATTTCGAAGTTAAAAAACGTCGAAATTTGACCATCGTATTTGATACTTCGATAGCCAAAGAATTTTTTGATTGAAAATGGCCGTTTTCGAGCGAAGTAAATATCGTTTGATCGATCGTACAAAAAAAATCTTCGACTTCTAAAAACCTAGCCAAAGAAGAGGTTTTAGGAGGTCCCCCATAGGCTAAACAGCAATTCGGCAGGTTTAAGGTGGCGAAGTGTGGAAGTCGAAGTTTTTTTTTAGAGACAGTACTTCGATTTTCGAATTGAAGATTTTTTAATGCGAATCGAATTTTGCCCTATTCGATGGTCGTAGTACCCAAAAATTACTTCGAAATTCAAAGTTTTTTAATTTGAAAATTCACTTCGACCCTTAGTAAATGGGCCCCTTATAGTTCTTTGGTAATAATTGACTGGCATAGTTTTTGGGATCTTCTGTATATACTCTGTGAAATATATTTTAATTTAATTTCGGCACCTTCTCTCTAAAATGTGCATGCTCAGCATGAACTTCCTTAGTGTGATTTCTTTATTCTTTTGCAGGAAGCTCTGTCTGTGGTGAGTGACGACCAATCACTTTTTGACTCAGCATATGGAGCATCATCTCATCTCTCCAAGGCTGATATGACGGCATCAGCAAACCCCGAGTATGGTCAGCCCCACAAAATTAACCCCATACCCCCTCAGCAGGACTGGATCAACCAACCTATGCGAGTTAACATTAAAAGGGAATATGAGCACATGAATGGATCCAGGTGAGATTAACTGATTCAGATCTCCACATGCCAAGCCATTCCCTTGTACACTCTGTGATTAGTGATGGGCGGATTTTTCTTTCTTTATTATGCTCCAAAGCTGCTAAATATCCCCATCCGAGGTACTCCAGCTAAAACCATGAGGGTCAAAATCATGTAAAAGTCAATGGCAGATGATTCCTTTAACAATTGGAACATGTTTTTTACCTTCAGAATTCTCATTAGTTTAGGCTGTTTGCTCTGGTTTTCATTTGATGATCAAATAAATTTGAGTTTTCAGAGTAAAAGGTCAATAAAGTTGAGTTTACAGAGCAACAATAGAAAAAGTCAAGCGATTAGATCTTGAACTTTTGTTGTTTTGAGAACTTTTATTGATAAACTAAGGGCATTCAAGGTTTGGGAGTTTGGTTGAATTTCTTTTTTTTATTGAAGGATGAAAAATTCATGTTTTAGTAAATAACCCCCTAAAAGTTAAATTTCTTTCCCTACCACACACATGTTTCCATGTAACTTTTACTCTGTCCAGTACTTTGCACAGCCTTTCTGTAAAGTGTTTTCCCTGTCACCTTGCTTTCTTTTCCAGAGTTGTGTGCTGTGGGAAAGGGAAGAATTCTTTGTAGAAACTTGCGTAAAAAGATGCTCCTTGCACTTTCCAATAGTTGTGTTCTGTGTGAGTACATGCAGTTGAGTTCATCCAACCTCCTGTTCTGAATTGCCAGAAGTACATCTGTTTATGCAGGGGAACCCTCTGAAAGCTGCATCAATAGATGCAACAGACTCAGTGAATAACACACAAACTTCTGCCTAGCGCCTAATATGAAACAATATCCACTCTAACAAACTTAGACTCAGTGCAAGTGAGTCTGATTTGCTAAAATAGTGCACCCCAGCTGTGTTCGTTTTACATGTTGGATGCAATTGCAGTGAATGCAACAGTGAGCTCGACTGCAGTAACATTGGAATTGTTGGAAGAAAAAGTCTGCAATGCGTGTAAAAAAAATCAGGAAATCTGCCCAAAAGTGTAGTTTACTAACTTTACTCATTGAGCCTTTCTGGTCTGTGATATACACTGGTCTTGACAGCATTGCATCTCTCTTAAATGCTACAGTGTGTGCAGCGATTGTGCTTACCTGCCAGCACAGGCAATGATGGTAGAGGTGACAGAAAGAAAGATTGATTTAATTACTGACTCTGAGTGATAATGCTACGTGTGTTGTAGGCCTTAATGTTACTTTTATACAGCAAGTATCTTTATTGTATTGTAAAATATACAGTGGCATTGTAAAATATACAGTAAGTAAAATGAAATGGGATGATATCTGCCTAGGACTGAGGGGGGGCAGGGCCCACTGGTGCTGGCAAATCAGGCCCGCCCGACCCTGAAACCCCTTCTGTCACCTCCACGGCCCATCACCCTGCCCACAAACCACCTCCCCCGTACCACCTGCTCTGTTCTGCTAACAATCTGGATGTGGGGAAATCTAGGAGTGCAGCAGCCATGGGGAGTAGGTCTGGGCTGGTGTGGCCCACCTTTTTCCAATCTTTTGTTGCCCCTGTCCCAACTTTTTTCAAATGTGTTGCTGGCATCTAATTGAAAATTATATTACTTATTATGTAAAAGCATATACTTTTACATAAATATAAAAAATTAACATTTCACAGTTTTAATATTTAATATGGTGTCTTTGTACAACTATTTTTCAACCCTTTTGGAAACACTTTTGTAGAAAAGTGGGTATTTACCATAACACACATACATTTTGGTGAGTCAGTACAGTATATCACTAAGCAGTGATTATGATTGATGGCAACATTTTACAGGATATTCACAACTCGTACATAATTTCATATATTGTTGGACTTATATAATTCATATAGATACTAATGAAGGTTAAAGCTTTGGTAAAGTGTAAAAAATGAGAAACACAGACACTTTGTTATATATACATTTATCATTTAACTATTGTGAACTCATGAGTTCATGATGCAAATATACCTTTTTTCTGTATACTGTATGTATTTATTTATGTATTGACTCAACACAGAGGGGAATAAAACTTTTGGTGAAGTTTTTAATGAAGGTTAAAACTTTGGTGAAGTGTAAAAAATGAGAAACACAGACACTTTGTTATATTTATAATTTAATTCTTATTGGTCAGTTTATCAACTATTGTGAACTCATGAGTTCATGATGCAAATATACCCTTTTCTGTGTACTGTATGTATTTATTTATGTATGCTTTGACTCAACACAGAGGGGAATACCCAAACAGAAATTGGTTGCATTTCTCTGTGTAACAAGACATAATTGTAAATGCCAACACACGTGTGCTGTAACTGGTTACATGTGTAAGATGGGAGCTGCTACCTAACAATTGTACCTCTGTTACACCCTCAAAATAGTTATCTTCCATATCCTCTAGGGACTGTAATGAGCTATTTGGTCTGCTGCCTGGAAAAACAGTAGCCAAAGATGAAAACTTAAATTCAAACATATGTTAGTCAACATCTTATATCCATTTTGCAGCATCGGCAGCCCTGCACAGACATTCGGAAAAAATTAGAGATGAACTGCTAACCCACACAAGAGATCAGAAACACATTACTAAGTAAAATCCCCCTTTTATTTCTATAAAGCAAAACTGTTCAGTTCTGTTGCTAATGACAATAACAACTGGCTATTGTAATGCATTGTGAAGTGGTTTGAACTACGTTGACCTCCAAAAAAACCCTTGTCAATGTACATGCAGCAACCAGATTTGTACACTGGTAGTAAAGCTAAGAATAGTGGTCTGCAATGGTAAGTGGAAACAGACTGATTGCACATTAATCTATACTGTATATACTGTATATAGTAGTTGTTGAGGTGATGTAGCTACAGTTGCCAAGTAACAGTGGTATAACAATATGTACTGCTTTCCCAATAATAAACATAATAAATTAAAATACCTAGCAGAACAGCATACAGTCCATTCATTGATACAAATATGGAATCTTTAATTAAAAAACATGCATGGAAATTCCAGAATATCAGTGGGCTAATATTTTGATTGATTCTTTCTCTTCCACTGTTGCTCAGAAGAACCTGGAAGCTGGAAATGTGAAATTACTTTTGTGTCACTGATTGCCCTATTTCATGCAGTAAAAAAAAATCTATAGATATTTCTTTAAGGGGTTATACCCCTTACAAATACTTTTTTCAGTTAATTTCACCATAAGAAAGTAATTTTTCAATTGCTTTCCATCATTTATTTTTTACCATTTTCCCCAAATTTAGCTTAAAGTCTAATATTCCTGTTTGGTGTTTCAGTCTGGCAGCTCAGTGATCCAGGAGCAGATTCTGAACTGTTACAATTTGCTACATTACGTTGATACATTTCTCAGCAGTGGAATACTGTGGAATATTAGTAACTATTGTATCAGTTCTAACAGCTGCCTTTAATGAAACTCAGGGACTCTGCTCAGCAGGGACAAAGATAACAAATGTATCAAGTAAATGCATCAATTTAGAACAGTTAAAGAGCCAGTGACCCCCCCCCCGGGGGCTACCCTTGGTTCGGTGCCAAGGGTAGCCCCCGACCAAATTACAGCTGTGGGTTGATCAACTACCACATATAGAGAAATAAAATATTTCAATATTAAATTATAGTGAAGGAAAAGAAATGTAAACCATGAAGAAAGTATGGAGAAAAGATCCAGATTTCCTTTTAGCATGATTATATAGTATGTAACACCCATATCACTTCAACTGCCTCCATTGCCAGTAGACACTGAAGATGCAGATCTTTGCTACTATTAGAGGAATATGTTCTTTAATATGCAGAATTAGTTGTATTGCCAGTAAGCATTAACATTTTTTAAATATCCAAATTTCATGCTGAATATTTAATAGACTTCAAATCACACCAATACTGTATTTGACCTTAGATCTCCCACCTCCTACCTATCCTTACCACAAAAAATGTTTACATGTTCTTTGGAGGAACTTTTTAGGGGTAGCAACCTACAACAGATGTTGTGGCTTACGTTGTTATATATGTAAAGTCTTGCTTTATAATACTATATAGTAGTGCTGTCCAACTTCTGTGGTACAGAGGGCTGGAATTTTTTTTTTTTTTTGAAATTCGGATCTTAAAGTTACCAGAGACGGCTTTTTGCCACCCCTGGTAACTGGCCGCTCCGTGCTGCTTGAGGCAAGGTTCTTACCTTGCCTCAAGGCAGGAGCGGCCCTGCTCTCCTGTGGATAATGATTAAACACCTTAGGGGCCCCTAACAATAATTTTCAAATGCAAACAGTCCCACAGAACAAATACCAGGCGTATATTCCAAAAGCAGAGCAGGGCACACGCAGGCAAAGAATGGCACACACATGGAGCATAGTGCAGGAAGAGTATGACACACACAGGGAGCATAGGGCAGGCAGAGTATGGCACACACAGGGAGCATAAGGCAGACAGAATATGGCACACACAGGGAGCATAGGGCAGGCAGAGTATGACACACATATGGAGGGAAACCTATCAGGACTCTAAAATGGACAGTTCATACTGTGCTACATACAGTGACACAGAGTAAGTGCCCCTCCAGCAGTGCAGTTTAAATTTGGGTCTCAGGTGTGAACAGGATAGGGCTTTAGGGATGTGAACAATAGAGGTGTTACACGTGTGAACAATGTAGGGGGGATTACATGTGTAAAGAGGGCATTATAGTCTGAATTTGAGGTTTAAACAATGCAGGGGCCAGTATTTAAAGTTCTTCCACCTGTTCCCTCTTTATCATTCTCCTCATTTGAGGCTCACTGCATTAGGCTCTTTTCTCCTGTTTCACTCTGCATTGCTGTTATATATCGACCACCAGGACCAACTGCACAATTTCTGGACAACTTTGCAGCCTGGCTTCCTTACTTTCTTTCATCTAACATCCCATCCATCATATTAGGTGACTTTAATATACCCGTTAACAACATCAACAACTCTTCTGTCTCTAAACTTCGTTCACTAACCTCCTCCCTAGGCTTATCTTTGTGCTCAGACTCCCCCTCTCACTCCAATGGTAATGCTCTGGATCTCATATTTACCAGACTCTGTTCAACCTCCAATTTTACTAACTCCCCATTTCCCCTCTCTGATCACAATATGCTCACATTTCAACTCTCACTAACTCCCTCCTCACCCCCTGCTATTCCCCAAACACGTACTTACCGTGACTTGCAAGCTGTAGACGTGTCACATCTCTCTTCTTCCTTTGACTCTCTTCACTCTAATATCTCAGCCATCTCATGTCCTAATGTGGCTACCTCTGTCTACTATAGTACTCTCACCACTGCCCTAAATGAGCTTGCTCCTATAAAAACTAAACGTTCTCGACCCAAACCACTTCAACCTTGGCATACTGCTCATACAAAAGCGCTCCAAAGACACTCACGTGCACTTGAGCGTCGCTGGCGCAAATCCCGTTCAGAATCAGACTTTTGGAGCTACAAATCCGCCCTGCGCTCCTTTAACACCAGCCTCTTCCAAGCCAAACAAACATACTTTACTTCACTCATTAACTCCCTTTCTAAAAAACCAGCAAAACTTTTCTCCACCTTTAACACTCTCCTTTCCCCTTCTCCACCCCCTCCATGCACATCTGTCTCTGCTCAAGATATTGCTGAGCACTTCAAAAACAAAATTGACACTATCAGAAGGGACATTACACTACTCAACCCCCCTAGACTTCCACCACCCTCCCTCCACACTGCCCAGTCTCTCCTGTGCTCCTTCACCCCTGTCACTGATGAGGAAGTCTCAAAGCTTCTGGCCTCTTCTCACCTTACCACCTGCCCGCTTGATCCAATTCCCTCGAAACTTCTCCGCAATACCAATCCTTGTCTAATCAAAGCCTTAACTCACCTATTTAATCTTTCGCTCTCAACTGGACTGTTTCCTTCTCAACTAAAACATGCTCTTGTCACCCCCATTCTGAAAAAACCCTCTCTTGATCCCTCCAATCTTGATAACCTCCGACCTATCTCTCTGCTACCTTTCATCTCTAAACTACTTGAGCGCCTAGTCTACAAACGACTTACCTCATTCCTCTCTGACAATAACCTGCTGGACCCCCTACAATCTGGTTTTGAGCCACAACACTCCACGGAAACTGCCCTGACTCGACTAACTAATGACCTTTTAACCCGCTAAAGCCAACAATCATTTCTCACTATTAATACTGCTTGACCTCTCAGCCGCATTTGACACTGTAGATCACCCTCTCCTCCTCCAGTCCCTCCAGTCGCTTGGCCTTCGTGACACAGCTCTGTCCTGGTTCTCTTCTTACATCACCAATCGTTCCTTCAGTGTCTCCTACAATGGAGTATCATCTTCTCCCCTACCTCTTTCTGTTGGAGTTCCTCAAGGCTCTGTCCTGGGACCATTACTATTCTCCCTCTATACTTCCTCCCTTGGCAAATTAATAAATTCGTATGGTTTCCACTACCACCTCTATGCTGACGATACTCAGATCTATCTCTCATCTCCTGATCTCAACCCAGAACTCCTAACTCGCGTCTCCTCCTGCCTGTCCGCTATCTCTACCTGGATGTCGCAACGCTACCTTAAATTAAACCTCTCTAAAACTTAAATGGTTCTCTTTCCTCCAAGAAACACCAGTAGCATCCCCGAAGTATCCATCATAGTTAACAATTCCACTATCACCCCCTCTCCCCAGGCCCGGTGCCTTGGGGTTATCCTAGATTCTGCCCTGTCATTCACTCCTCATATCCAGTCACTTATTAAATCATGTCACTTCCACCTAAGGAACATATCCAAAATACGATCATTTATCACCCAAGACGCTGCCAAAATTCTTATTCACTCTCTCATCATATCGCGTCTAGACTACTGTAACTCTCTTTTAATTGGCCTCCCCCTCCAGAGACTGCCACCTCTCCAGTCCATAATGAACACTGCTGCGAGGCTCATACACCTCAGCAACCGCTCATCCTCTGCCTCGCCATTCTGTCAATCCCTGCACTGGCTTCCGTTACCTTTCAGAATCAAATTCAAATTAATGACACTGACTTTCAAAGCACTTCACAACTCTGCTCCACCCTACATCTCTGAACTCATCTCTATATACTCACCCACTCGCTTACTATGCTCCTCTACTGACCTGCTACTCAACTCTTCTCTCATTACCTCCTCACATGCTCGCATTCAAGACTTTGGAAGGGCTGCACCCCTCCTCTGGAACGCTCTCCCACGATCTGTCCGACTTTCTCCCAACCTTTCTGCTTTCAAAAAATCTCTGAAAACTCACTTCTTTCGAGAAGCCTACCCTCACTCTGCTTAACTACCAAACGCAACACCACATACAACACCACATTTCTCACCCACTTACTTCGATCTTGCCCACTCCCACACCTTGTGTATTACTCCCTTCCCTTTAGACTGTATGCCTATGCATAGGGCCTTCCTCACCTCTTTGTACCTGTATTGATTGTGATGTTTGTTACTCCATATATTCTATGTATGTAATTCATGTGATGTAGTTGTATAATCACAGTTACTTTACAGTGCTACGCAATATGTTGGCGCTATATAAATACATGTTAATAATAATAATAGTGATACCTTTTAAATTTTACACATGGTAAGTAGACACAGCAGGCAGACTTTCATGTGGGAGAGTTGGACAGCCCTGCTATAGAGGATTTCTCATGTACTGACACTGTACTGCAGTGATCCCCAACCAGTAGCTCGTGAGAAACATATTACTCTCCAACCTGTTGGATGATGCTCCCAGTGGCCTCAAAGCCGGTGCTTGTTTTTTTATTCCATGTAAAAATGTGTTTGTATTTGACCACTAGGCTTGACAAAGGGCCCAGTGGGGTCCGAAATGTTGCCCTTACCTTGTATGTATGTGGGCTAAATAAACAATTTATCACTTATCACACCATAATCAGTGTGCTACTGGATTATTCTCTACATTGTATGCTGGACCTGTTGGGCAGGAAAGGGCCAACCAGATTAAGCACCTGATACCCTGCACAGGGTTTACTTTAAGGGTTGAGCACTCCGAACATTGTAAATATTGTTTTTTTATTCCAGGCTTGGAGGCGAGTTTTGGTTGCATAAAAAAACAGATGTAATGCCAAACAGAGCCTCAGTGTAAGTTGACAATCCACATAGGGGCTACCAAATGGCCAATCAGAAACCTTATTTGGCAGCCCAAGAACATTTTTCATGTATGTGTTGCTCCCCAACTCCTTTTTCTTCTGAATCTTGCACACAGGTTCTAAAGGTTGGGGATCCCTGCTGTACTGTATAGAGTAGTTCTAGGGAATGGGGAACTTGAATTGTTTCTAGTTATAGAAATACAGATACTGTACTAATGTTCAATAATGTTTAATATATTTGGCTTTCTCCAAGCTGTTGTTACATGAGCATTTCTTAATCACAATAATCTCAGTGATTGTTCTTTTAGGGAGTCACCGGTGGACTGTAGCATTAACAAATGTAGCAAACTCATTGGAGGGTCGGAGGGCAATGCAATGACTTACACCTACATGGATGAAAAGAATGGCCCCCCTCCCCCAAATATGACTACAAATGAAAGGAGGGTTATTGTACCTGCAGGTATGTACCAAGATTAACAGGACAATCTACCCAGGGAGTGCTCTAAACATTACAATATCCAGTTATTATTATACAAATATGTGAGAGAGATAAATTGTACCTTAAGCTTCATACCATATGACCAATGCACTCCTTTATGCTCAGATTCAACCAAATACATATTAATGAGAATGCAGAGGCGCTCTAAACATATAACTATTTTTAATTGTCACTTATTCAAAGTGAGGTATCCAAAATAAGTGTATCCAAGCCTAAACAGGTTTAATATTAGGGGAAAATTGAATAAAAGCGTCAAAGATTGCACCAGGTCTCATAACCCATAAAAACAACTTGTTTCTTGTCCAATGCCCAGACTGGAATCTGTGGATTCTGGCAAATGGCAGAAGGGCAACTGGAAGATGCCATAGACAATCGTTATTTAGTGGCCAGGGACTGTTTGGTCCTCTGTGTACTTGGAATGTAAGGGCTTATTTTGACTCCCAGTCCAGACTACATACATAACAGCAGGTCATAGGAAGCCTGTATAAGGGCAATTACACATTCGACATATTGCTTCCTGTGGGAAATTTGCACTCCAGAAGGGGCCAAAGAGCCTGAAATACCTTTTGGTTGTGGTGAATGGGAATCTGGTGATTCAGATTTGCTACAATTTACATATAATTTGAGTACTTTTTTACTCAAGGGAAGAGCATATTTACAGCTGGTGAAGAAACCCCTTTGTTTAATTCCCCTTTAAATGAGAATTAACCCTAAAATATGACTAGAAATGACATATTTTATATATTGAAATTATTTCACCAGTCTAAAGTTTTAGCTTTTCAACAGCAGCAATGATCCAGGACTTCAAACTTGTCACAGGGGGTCACCATCTTGGAAAGTGTCTGTAACACTCACATGATCAGTGGGCTCTGAGCATCTGTTGAGAAGCTAAGCTTAGAGTTTGTCGCAAATTATCAAGCAGAAAATGAGCTTTACCTGTAATATACAGTAAGATGATGCTACAGGGCTGATTATTTAACTAAAGAGCCTACACCTTTAGTTAAACTTTAGTTATCCTTTAAGAATGTATCCCAGCTTGCACCATAAGTACAGGCATAAATGCATGAAACATACAATAAAGCAGCTTACATAATTTATGCATAGCCTCTTTTTATTATTTGTTTTTATAGCATGAAACTAAAATGAAAACGCACAGCTATTTTCTTTAAAAAAAACTTTAGAGACAGATTCTTAGCATTATTATCTTGTTTATAACATGGAAAAGGTTATTTTTTCACTTAGATCTCAGAACAGAAAACTGTTTCAAAAGAATAATCCTGTATCTGATGTAATGTTTTTTTATGATGGCTAGATCCCGCTTTGTGGAGCCAGGACCACGTACGCCAGTGGCTGGAGTGGGCAATTAAGGAATATGGACTTGTGGAAATTGACTGCTCCCTCTTTCAGAATATTGATGGCAAGGAACTGTGTAAAATGAGCAAAGAGGATTTCCTGCGGAGCACATCCATATATAACACAGAGGTTTTACTTTCTCATCTCAACTACCTCAGGGATAGTAAGTATTACATATTCAGTTCTTTAAATGTTGAAATATACCTTCCACTTGGTTTTATTTTGTGGCAGATTTAAAGTTTTTAAAGTACTTCTGCTTGTGCTATTTTTCCCTATGGTACGAAGCTTGTAAATGTGCTTACATCATTTATTTCTTCCCCTTCCCCCCCACGGAATGTTTAAAATGAAATTAATTTCAAAACAACCATTTCCAAGCAATGAAAAACCTTTTGTTTATTATCAAATAGGCAAGGTCTTTGAAATGTTGTTTTCTTCTTTTCATAAAACAAAAGGGAGCAGATTTACTAAGGGGCGAAGTGGCTAATGCACATAATGAATAAACAAACTAGAAACCTTTGGTCATTAACTCACTCAAATGTTACCACTCATCTGATATAACTAAATATATAAGTCAGTAAGATTTTACAGCGAGAAAGCATAGTAGGAGGCAGCGTAAAATAACAGGCAGACAGAACAAGCTTTGTTACTGAAGTCGCCAAAGTAGAGTAACCAGTGAGCACAGAAACAGGAACACAGAACATAGTTGCTTTTGTCTTGACTTCATGTTACCTCTTCTGGCTTGTGGTTCCTAGGCACTTACCTTTGTTCCTTATTTCCTGAGAGTACTATCAACTCCTATTCAACTATTAGTGAATTTTCACTTTAGTGCCCCGCACAAGGATTACAGGAAATAACTTTGCCCTCCCTTTCACAAGGATAAAATTGACATCTGTATCCCATGTGTGACGGACCTAACCAATCTTATATTGTGCTCAGCCACTTATGACCCCTGACCTGCTTCCCACTAGGGTCACGGAGTGATTTGGGAGAACATGCTTGCTGTGAATCTTAAAATTAAATGAATCTTTAAAAATAATGTTGCAACACTGGAGTTTTGGAAGTTCTTCATCCTAGAAACACATGTTTTTTCTGTCTAATAACATTTGATTTTTATTCAACTGTAGTTTTAAAGAGTGGGTGAAAGTTATAAAGTTACACAATATTATGATATTATTGAAGACAAGTTAAAAGGCTCAGAGCCAAGAATTGCAGTAAGGGCACACTTGATGGGGGAGCCCAATCCTTTTCTCAATATAACGGTCAATAATCTCATAACATAACTAAAAGGTTTGCTTTTACATCAGATTTATTAGAATGGACATTCGTATCTGTCAGTGTCAGATGTTTGTCTTTACATTTGGAGTGACCAAAAATCTTGCTGATTGCATCCATTGCTTCTCCTATTTTTACACTCTTTTAAGGGAAACTCATGTCTAAAATAGAATACTGCTAGAAATCCTGTATTTTGTATACTAAATATAAACATGAACTTACTGCACCAGAAGCCTAATAAAACAAATGATTTATTTTCAATGTTGGCCGCAGAGTGTCATCATCTTGTAACTTTGTTAAACCCCTTGCAAGAACAAGACCATGCACATGCTCAGTGTGTAGTGATGGGCGAATTTGCGCCGTTTCGCTTCACCGCGAAATTCGTGAAACAGCGAAAAATTTGCGAAACGGTGCCGGCGCCCGTTTTTTTGACGCCGGCGCACGTTTTTTTGAATTTATTCGCTGGCGGCGAATCGCGCAAATTCGCCCATCACTATCAGTGTGGTCTGGAGGAAAATTTGATTTGAATTTCGTTCTTATTCTAATCAAATTTTAGACAATCAAATTTTTTCAGAAATAACCTCCCATTCGAATTTTGAGTACATTCTTATTTATTAGAGTAAAAAAATTCACATACATTCAAAATTCGACCTTTAATAAATCCGCCCATAAGACATTTTTCCAATAAAGCTACTTAAAGGTGAACTAAAGCTTAACTAAAGGCGTAGGCATAGAAATGTTGTACATTATGTTTTGGGCTTCTGTACCAGCCCAAGGCAACCACAGCCCTTTTGCAGGGAAGAGCTGTGCCTCCAAAGATGCCCCAGTAGCTCCCCATCTTCTTTTCTGGTGATTTACTGCACATGCTCTGAGCTGCTGTCACTTACTGAGCTTAGGGACTGACTCAAAATATACAGTACACATAGAATATAAATGTCACAGTATAAGGCTGATTAGCAATTAATACAGATAATTGCTACATTGCAAGACATAAACCAGTGCAATTAGCATCAGAATTTAATAATCACCCTTTAGCATCAGTTTATAATTCAGGCCAACCTCCATTTTCTTCATCATACATTTTACACTGGGACTAAGTTTTACCTGCAACTTGCTTGCTTTCAAGGTTAATCCCAAGTAGTTGCTCATTTTTTGGTCACCACTAGGATCACCTGAAGTTGTGTAAATATTTCTTTGTATTAAAAGTTGGTATCTGTTAATCAATCAGCTAAAATGTAACTATTTATTTGCAACAAATGCCTTCTTTTATACGAGAAAGGCTTTCATTCTTCAGTTTTGTAGAGAGTATGGATGACCGAAATGTTTCGCCAGGTTTTGATGCAAAAAAGATACTCATAAACGCCAATGGGTGAAAAAAATTGTTGCGCATCAAAAAATAATTTTCCGCCCATAGACTTCAATGCATTGCAATGCAACGGGAAAAGTGTATTTCAGTCACATGCATTAGTTACCATTGCATTTGCAGTCAATACTCATGGAAAGTTAATGGGCTTTTTTTTGCACGTGTTTTTTTTTTTTAAAAAAAACTTGTACTATTAGCCGTAAATAAAATCAAAGCTACACCTCTACATGAGCAACAAAAAATGTGTGAGGCCTTATGACTAAACTTACTTTATAATGCACAGGTTATATGCTGAGGATAAAGGTGCCTGTTTGCACTATTCAGCTGTAACAGTTGCCCCCCCCCCTGGCTACACAGCTGCTGATTTATTTAAACTGTACCAGCTTACCAATGCACGGTCACAGTACCATTTTTTAAATCCTTATAAACATCATTATTTTGTGTTACTGATCTATTACTAAAATAATTAACAAACATAACTAAAGGCATGGAAACTTCTAGCCAAACATTTGTGTTTTTATGTCCTCATTTATAAGCATTAAAATGTCTATTGGATTTTATCTGAATTAACTCTTTCAGTAAATTTAAAATCATTATATGCAAACTAAAATAGACACTCACGTGGCATTATTAGATTCTCCTTAAAATACAAGCAGGATTCTCCTCCCTCCTCCTATATGGTACTTGCCATTCATACTATAAACTACTTTACTTTATTCGTACAATAAAGGCAACCCAGTTTAATGAGAAGAGTAAAGACATATGTTTTAGGACATTGAAAGACTTTTTTCAACACTGGGCAAACTTGCACCTGGACAGAAAGCTTTAGCAAGAAATCAGATTTTTCATTTTCATTGTTCTATCTACAGCTGGCTAAAAAAAACTAATCATGATTGGTTGCTATGGGTTGCTTTGTGTGGTAGAGAAGGAAAACATTTGGGTAATATAGCTATCATTGTTATAAGAAATGTAGATATATTGTTTTAACAAGCCTTAAAGGGGTTGTTCACCTTTAAATACATTTTTAGTATGATGCAGACAGTGATATTCTGAGACAATATTCAATTGGTTTCCATTTTTTATTATTTGTGGTTTTTGAATTATTTAACTTTTTATTCAGCCACTCACCAGTTTGTTATTGCAACAGTCTTGTTGCTAGGCTCCAAATTACCATAGCAACCATGCGTTGGTTTGAATAAGAGACTGGAATATGAATAGGAGAGGGCCTGAACAGATATTATAGTTACATTTTAAAAAGTAACAATTGGGGGCAGATTTATCAAGGGTCGAAGTGAATTTGAGGGAATTTTCGAATAGAAAAAATTCGAAATTCAAAGTAATTTTTTGGATACTTCGACCATCGAATAGGATACTACGACTTTAAATTTACTTTGAATTCGATCCGAAGTAAAAATAGTTTGAATATTCGGCCATTCGATAATCAAAGTACTGTCTCTTTAAAAAAACTTCGACTTCAATACTTCGCCAATTTAAACCTGCCGAATTGCTATGTTAGCCTATGGGGACCTTCTACAAACCTTTTCCAAGTCTTTACACATCGAATTAGAATCCTTCGATCGATCGCTGAGTCGTTTAATTTGATCGAACAAATGCCAAATTCGCTGAAAAAACTTCTAATTTGACATTCGAATTCGAAGTATTTAAATACGATGGTCGGATTTCAAAGTATTTAAATCTGCCCCTAAATGTGTAGCATTATAGAGCATTTGTCAGTGACCCCTATTTAAAAGCTTGAAAGAATCAAAAGAATAAGGCATATATTTCAAGAACTGTAAAAAAGAAATAATGAAGACCAATTGAAACGTTACTTAGAATTAGCCAATTTATAACATACTAAAAGTTAACGTAAAGGTGGACCTTTGATATTCCTCATTAGTTTATAATTTTTTAACTATTAATAGTTATATAACTTGATACAATTTGTTATAAATATTACAAAATAAAATACTCAATTTGTTCTTTAGGTAGCTCATCATTGGGTTATAACACTCAGGCACATACAGACCAATCATCGCGTTTGACAGCCAAAGAGGGTAAGTATTAATTCTCTTTAGAACATCCTGTAATATTCTCTCATAGCAGTACTTATAGAAAGTAAATTGCAATTGTGACTATCTCCTGGATAACAAGAGACATCTATATCTTAAAGGGATCCTGTCATCGGAAAACATGTTTTTTTTTCAAAACACATCAGTTAATAGTGCTACTCCAGCAGAATTCTGCACTGAAATCCATTTCTCAAAAGAGCAAACAGATTTTTTTATATTCAATTTTGAAATCTGACATGGGGCTAGACATTTTGTCAATTTCCCAGGTGCCCCTGGTCATGTGACATGGTCATGTGGAGCAGCACTATTAACTGATTCATTTTTTTTCCCATGACAGTATCCCTTTAATCACCAATACAACCCGCTTCCCATAAGCTTTTGTACGAGAAATTGTATCGCCATGCATTTCATAAGTTGAACCTTTTTTCAGCTGATTAATGTGAAGATCTGAAATCTTTATTAACAAGGTTGTTGTCATCAGTCGGTCTGTTAGGACTATATAGCTGCAGATATTTGAGCTAGGAGTGTTGTTTTATGACATTTAAAATATTTGCCTTCTTTCAAAATTGGTGAGCATTGGTGATAAACTTAACAAAGGTATAACAATCCCTTTTGAGTAATTTGCCTAGATTTAAACTCTTTGCATGCCAGACAGTTGTGTGCAAGCTGAATTCCATCACAATACCGCAATGAATAACCTATAACATGCAAATGTGAAATCTGTGGCTGTAAGAAGGGCTAAAATTATATTTCTCAAAAATTACTGGGCTTTTTCCTTGTTTGTTTTGGTTTAAAAACGTATCAAAATACACATAACCAGCTAAAGAAACAATGAGAATATTATATTAACTCATTTTTAAAAGTGCCCACCAAGGACAACAAGGAAAATTCCATGTATATGGGCACAATTTTATTACAACAAAACTGAAAACATGTGTATGCTCACTTTATACCTTAGTTTGCTGACAATAATAAGAAAGTGTAATTATTCAATCCAGGTACAGTTGTTACCATTATTGATAAAAGCTACATGTACATTCATTTTAAATGTTTTAGTTAAAAATGACCTTCTAGCAATAAGAACTCTCTGTGCAGCAGTGTGTCATCATTTGACCAGCAAGACTATGCAGTTTTGCTCTAATGCAGCTAAAAGATAAATATTTTACTTGTTCTTTATTATTGTCACTGGCTCTGAACAACGAGGGTTGAACAGTTTTATGGATAAATGTTTTGATAATAGATCTGAGCAGCATATGTAAGCGACAAGGCCCATTCTCTAAATGTTTATAGTTTATTTAACTCTACTTTCCTTTTTGTGTTGCACCATAAATACTAATTCTATGTATGTACATTAAAGATTACCATATGTAATGCATTAGTTTCATGTCATACACGTAACAGGGCATGCGTTTTGCATTGAATTGTTTCATTTTGCCAAAGTCTATCATTTAACCTTTGTCAGTAAAGCTCTTTTTTATGGGGAACATGTAGGGAACCTTTAATAGTAGATTGTTTGGATCGAGTGAACTTTTCCTGGAGCTTCTCAGTTGTCTAGGGAAATTTATAATTATATATTTTGTTTAATGTGTTTTTAGGGTTATATTAAGGTGAAAATACTGCAAATTATGTTTTCACTACCTAAAAATCGTATACAGTGTTTCCCTCCCCAGTGAATTGTGGTGAAATCTCTTTAGGATATTTACTAAACATGACTCATGTTGTAGCCCAACTTTCATGATGTCTGACTAATCTACACACAGGGTGTTATTTATTAAAGTCTGAATGCCAAAAACAATCTTTGGTAAAAAAACTAGAATTTTGTGATTTATTATGCCACGAGGATGGAAAAAGTCAGAATCCTGCCGAGGTTGTATATATAAGTCAAGGGGAGAAGTCCCGAAGATATCCTGACCTTCGCTGGGTTTCATGCAAAAATCTGAAGATTTTGTGGTTTTATAGCAAAAATCCAAAAAAATCTGAGTTTTAGGGCAGAATATCTGAAAAGTTTGTACAATTTGAATTTTCGTACGATTTTCACCATTTTTTTCGAGATTTTTCTCGAATTTTTTGGGACAGTGTATTGGTAAATAAGGGGGAATAACCCGTTGCGGACTTGGTCTGAGTATATTTCAGAAAAACTGATTTTGATAAATAACCCCCACAAGGTTGGCCAAAACTGCCACACATTTTAATGGGGCAGGACAAAGCAGTTCATTCCCAGTGTTTTCCTACTGTCACCATAACAGAGTTTGAGTGTCAGATCAATCATTAGGGGGCATACAAATTCACTGACAGAGGCTCAGACCAAATTTAATTAACAAAGCTAGAATGTGACTTGTGTATGGATAGTTTAAACTACATCCCAAACAACATTTCAAAAATGTTTACTAGTGTGTGGCGTTTTTATGGATAGTGAGAGTGTTCCTGTGTGTTTTTGGGTGAGAATGTAAATGATTATTATCATCATCTGTTAAGTAATAATCTCATTTAGCCATATCCTTATTTCAGCCATATCCTTATTTAACGTGTGTTTCTGGATTCTAGTTTTGTACCAAGTTCTATAAAGCCCCTGAAATATTAGCCTTGTTTCATATGATCCACATATAAAGTTCCACGTATAAAATGAATATAAAAGAAACATACAGATTAAACTTGCAATATATATATATATATATATATATATATATATATATATATATATATATATATATATATATAGTCCAATCAAGAAAAAAACAGCACCAAGGGTCTTTAGAAATGAAAAAAGTTTGTATTATAACATATGTATCACCGACGTTTCGGTCCCTGTTGGGACCTTTTTCAAGGTCCTTTAAGGGTGTTAAAGGTGTTTTTTTCTTGATTGGACTATATACTAATTATGTCCGTGCACAGGGGCAGCCAAGGTGTTGCTTGTCTGGTATGAGGTGCTGTCTGATACTCAATCTTATATATATATATATAAATATATATATATATATATATATAACACTATCTCCCTTTTGACCTGTGTGTAAAATCTTCAACTTTAATATTGTAAAATGTGTTTACAAATTTCTAACCATCTTTTAGAATACCCAGTTTCCTGGCCCACTGGTCCTAGCTCATAATTTCTAACCATGATTTGGACAGTTCTATGAAACCCATTACATATGGGTCTATGGAAAATGCTTAATGACCTGCTGCTGTAACTATATCATGGGAAGGGTTTAGCTCATCTTTGTTTGCTAAGCTAACACTTGAATTGCTTGGAGCCTGGGACACATGTATCACAGCATATATGGTAAATCACAATGTCATTGCAGGTGCAGCTTTTGTCTGTTACATAATAAACTCAAGAGCTCAAGTACCTACTCACTCTGGCTTTTTCCAGCCGCCTGCCTACCTGGATGTACTAGGGCTTTCACTCTATAAATCTAGGTGCATTAGCAAGACAAAAGATAATCAGTAAGCTCTCCTTATCCAGAGCTTTGATGGTTGCCGACAAAAGACCCCTTCAGTACTTTCACATTAAGCCCCAAAATACACTCTTACACACACATTCATTTTTTGAAGATGATCCTTTTATTTTCCTTTCCTCACTATATTGCCCGACATTCTCCTGCTGATCTTCTCCTCTTTTATAATTTGCATTTTGCTGTCTTTTTATTTATTCTCCCTCCCTGTTTTGGCAATGATGTAAATGGCAGGTGCAATGTAATGGGCAACTTGCTGACTTAAGGTCTGCTTGATTGAACGATGTGGGATTTATTTTTTTCCCCTCTGAATTTAAAAATTTTGCCCAATGCCATTGTATGACAAAGGAATTGCGATGTTAACTTGAAACATTTAATAAAAACACCAACATCTTCATTATTCTGTTAATTCTAATGTTTATACTTATCAATCCTACAAGAAAATTCCTCCCTACACCTTCATCGCTAGTGTACCTGCACAGTCTAACACTTTTTTAAATAATCTAAATGAAGCATCTCACTCCTTACCTGTTTAGAGGCACAGAATAGCAACAAGAAGAAGCTAAGCCCATCCCCAAATGAGTGCATTCCAAACTGAGGAGACCATGTCAGTAGTGATGGGCGAATAAATTCGCCAGATGCGTTTCAGCGCCAGCGAATAAACTCAGGAAACTGGCGCAAAAATTTGCCGGTGAATAATCTTGGACATGTGTTGGAAAAGTTGCTTGCATCAAAACCGCCGTGCTTCAAGATTATTCGGCCACCCATATACTTTAACGCCGCCGTCAACATTGACGCGGGCCATCAAAATTGACGCATGCGTCAAAATTTTCTTTCTTGGCAACTGTGCCAAAAGTCATGCACAGCAGCCTGAAAAAAAAAATACTGTTAATACTTTGAATAATCTCTTTACCTTGTATTTAAAAATTGTTGCTGATAATGATATATATATATATATATATATAAAAAATGTCCAGACAGTACCTGCACTCTTTCCGTTATTTTATCTGTGGGTGCTATGGTCAGAGAAATGTGTAACCTTCAGAATGGACCAGCACAACCAGGTCGCACTCCGAAGTTAAAACATAGCATTTATTAGCTTGTTTAAAATGTAACAAAATGTAGCGTCATTTGTAACACTTATCTGTTTGAAGTCCAGTAATAACGCTAGATTCGTCCACACTCACGAAAAGTTTCGGGAAACATCTATTCCCTTTCTCAAGCGTTTGTATCGTGTAATAGCATGTAGGACTCCATTGCACAGATTACTTCCTTGTCAGGCGGAGCAGATGCAGCCGGTCACTGTGATGATGCGTCCTCATAATAGGGACTGATCTGCACGTAAGCGGCTGCATCTCTCCACCCTCCTGTTACTATCTTAGATCCATAGTTACAACAAAGTAAATAGCGATAACAGCAAATTACATGGACATTTTTCACTATATCCTGACCAGTTTGAATTACATCTATACATCGAACTATTGATATAAATTCCATAAAATACTTACAAAAACAAATGCAGGTCAAAATCACAATTTAAACCCTGTGGACTGAGAGTACCTAACCTATCAATCCATTTAACCATGCCCTTTTCAATGCTAAAGTACGATCCTCTCCTCTCTTGAGAGGTGGAACGTATTGGATGACCCTAAATCTCAGGTCATCAGATGTATGACCCTGATCTAAGCAATGTCTGGAAACTGGCAATGATCTATTACCTGTATTTATGGTTGATCTATGTTGGGAAAATCTATCCCTCACCTTTTGTGTAGTTTCCCCAACATAGACCAACCCACATGGACAAATTAGCATATATACAGCAAAGTTCGTATCACATGTATTGTAGCCCCTGATTTTGTATTTCTTATCTGTATGGGGATGATCAAACTCTGGGCCCTTGAGTACATATCGGCTCTAAGCACAGCCTTGACATTTGTACATGCCTTCTCTCTTGGGATCCCAAAACATCGCATTCTTTGGGGATATACGTATATCTGCATTTACTAACTTACTACCTATAGTAGCTCCTCTAAGATAAGACATCATAGGACCTGGTTGGAATTCTGAAATTGAGGTGTATGCTTCTCTTAACAAATGCCAATGTTTGTCCAATATAGATTTAAATTTCGGACTTGCTGAGTTATATTGAGATACATAAGCCAATCTATTTCAGCATACCCCTCAATTTCAGAATTCCAACAAGGTCCTATGATGTCTTATCGTAGAGGAGCTACGGACATGGGCCTAAAATTCGGCGGCCGGGGACCCCTGTTATAAATGGCGCATTCTGACACCAGAACGAGCCGTTTATAAGGATATCATTTACAGTCTGGTCCCATAGGGAAATGACCAGACTGTAGATTATATAGTGAATAAAGTACCCCCTCTTGTAAAATATAAGGATATTATAAGTTACCGAGGAGTTTCATGACCATATAAAAACACGAGGCCGAAGGCCGAGTGTTTTTATACAGGTCATGGAACTCCGAGGTTACTTCTAATATCCTCATATTTTGCAACTGGGGGTACTTTATTTATTATAATACACACATTTTAGGGAGTCATGTGACATAAATGACATCAGAACTCACCTTTATAACTGATGACATCAGAACTCACCGTTTATAAGGATATCATTTACAAGATATTCATGGCTTTTGTGTATTATATAGATATATACTGTATGTGTGTGTTGCCCAGCAGAATCTGCCCTTCAGCCTGCCCAAAATTGTTACAAGGTAGGGTTTGTTTATTTATTGTCAATTCATGCCACAAATCATGACTTTTTGACTTCGAAAGAGTGAAGGAGCTCACAGAACCAATGATGGTCTCTGTTTTAGCATATTAGCATACACGTCTGCCTTCTGATACTGGTTTGCAGTTTAATAAGTATCTGATCTTTCAAACTATGCCATGCAACAAGAGGGCACATTCTGCAATGGCCAGGAAAGCATACAGAACTACACAATACAAGAATAAGAACAGATCAGCCCTGTCCAAAACAGGCACACACTGTGTCAGCAGGAAAAAATGAGGTAACTCTGAAGTAATCTCATATGTTATTTTTATCCTGGAAACAACATTCTCTTTGCTGGTATTTGTATTTTGCAGGGCGCTTACCATGTACCTGTTCTATCAATATCTTGAGGTTTGGCAATGTAAGCCAGAAAGAGGGTGGAGCTGCTACATTTAGTAATTCCATTTTGCTGCAATTACCACAATTTATATAAATAATAATATCTAAGCTACTACAGCGAGTTTGACGTGCAAAGGAGAAGCATCATATTTAAAGTTCTTAAAAACAGGATTTGCATTCATGCCTTTAACTGAACACAAATTATACAGGCAATAGCCAACAAGAAATTCTGAGATAATAAAGGACTCATTAAAGGAACAGTAACACCAAAAAATAAAAGTGTTTAAAAGGAATCACAATATAATGTACAGTTGCCCTGCTCTGGTAAAAATGGTGTTTGGTTCTGAAACACTACTATAGTTTATATAAACAAGCTCTTGTGTAACTATGGGGGCAGCAGTTCAAGCACAGGATACACAGTAGATAATAGATACGTTCTGAGGCATCCCATTGTATACTACAGAGATTATCTGTTATATGCTGTGTATCCTGAGCCTTTTCTCCTTTTTCAGCTTTGAATGGCTGCCCCTGTCCGACCCTGCATTCAATGATTACTTGTATTGGCTTAAGTTGTCCTTTAATGGCTACACAGCAGCTTACTTATATAAACTATTGTAGAGTTTCTGAAGCAAACACACCAGTTTCATCAGTGCAGCGCAACAGTACCTTATATTGTCATTACTTTAAAAGACTTTCATTTTTTGGCGTTACTGTTCCTTTAAGCATAAGGGGGCAAGGTGGTAAATGCAAAAATCCGTGGAAGAGGCTGGGCAATTCTTTTTTAATTTAAAATATAAATTTAGAGGCACCCGAGGGCAAAACCTGCCGTCCTAGGCACAGGCCCTCGGGTGCCTTGATAAATACTCCCCTGTTGACATGTAAAGTAAGTGATTGGGCATCCCCTTACCATAATGCCAGAAGCCCTGTGAACACAAGCCCTGCACTAGATGCTCAAGGCTAGATACAACTAACGGGTGTTATAAGTACAAGATATAATAACAGATGTACACCATACCAGTCACAGAAAATTGCTTCATATTTTAGAGGTACATGAGCATCAGTGGCTTAAGAAAAAGAGCCGCGTAAGTTTAGTAAATTGCTTTGAAATAGTAGTATTACACAAATGTCTTCTGCTATTTTACTAACTAAGCTGAGTTTACACAAGCTGTGTTTAGCTGTGCAAGCTCTCAAACCCTCAGGCACATGTTAATGTTGTAGGCCTGTGTTTATCATAGATTGAAAATTTTATTTTTTGTCCTCATCTCAGCTTTCCTATATTCTCTTAAGGTGCTTTCTTAAAGTGATATGGACACAAAAAATGTTATTTTCAAAATATTAATCGACATGAATTTAGAGGCACCCGAGGGCAAAACCTGCCGCCCTAGGCACAGGCCCTCCGGTGCCTCAATAAATACGCCATGAGCAGTCACAACATGACTGCTCGCACTGGGAGCTCCCTCCCGGTGCAGGTAGAGTAGAGCTGGTGGGGGCATTTTTTTTTTTTAACTACTGTTATACCCAACCGGAATGTGGGCTCTATTAGCCCGCACCTTTGGTTGGGGATAGCATTTTTACAGGCACCTATTTTTAACAGGTGCCTTTTAAGCATCAAATGATCTTTAGTATAAACATAAGCAAGCAAAACATTTTCTATATCAATTACATTTTTTCTATTATGTGCCAGAATTAAATTAGGGGATAATGTTTTTATTAATTTTCTGATTTTAAATGCAAACTTTTAAAAGACTTTTGAACTCCTAAATGGGCTACATTATTACACTATTGGGCTACTAGCTATTGAACGGTAATGGCAAAAATATCTTGCAAAACCATAAATAGGTACAAAAAGGAAAATTTTATGGACAATTTTTAACAAATTCAGATTTTTATAAATAGAAGATATATATGTACAGGAAAAATTTAACTTTTCAAAAATTGGTCATTACAGTTCTATATTCACTTACTGGATATTTAGGATGTTCTGTGCTTGATTGATTTGTTCTGCCACAGAAAAGAATAGCTTGTAACTTCTCTCCGCACATGTTAAAGGAAAACGATACCCCCCCCCCGAACAATGTAGGTCTCTATAAAAAGATATCACATAAAACAGCTCATGTGTAAAACCCTGCTTCATGTTAATAAACCATTTTCATAATAATATCCATTTTAGTAGTATGTGCCATTGAGTAATCATAAATAGAAAACTGCCATTTTAAAAAATAGGGGCCGTCCCCTGGGATCGTAGGATTCACTGTGATTCACGGTAGGGTTCACAAACAAACCAAACAAACCATACATATTAAGTCACATTAGCAAATTAAAAGAGAGAGTTTTGTCTTTTGCTTCCACACTTCTTCCTGTTACAGTTAGAGTTTTAGTATTTCTGGTCAGGTGATCTCTAAGGCAGCACACAGACCATCACAAAATGGTGGTTCAAGGCAAGAGATGGAAAAGGGCAATATTTATTTAAATATATATTCCAGTTTGTTAAGATTCTTTAATATGTCACTTACTATGATATAAACTATCTGTTTTTAAATTCATTTTGGGGGTAAAGTTTTCCTTTAATTGACAGATTAATCTTTGACACATGAGTCAATTACAAAACAATTTTCTGAAACTTTGGAAAATATTGATATTTCATAAAACATATAGAACTGCACAGAAACCTTCTGGATTCCCCAGTTAGATGTTTGAGAAATCAGTGGATCTGTACTATGTTTCTCTAGATTTTTACAGCATAACTGGTGGCAAAAGTCTATTAAATGTTGCTGCAGATTCCTTTGGAAACAGAAACTGCTGGTGCAAAGGATTAAAATATTTCAAGCAGCGCCAATGTTCCAGTTCCCATAATAATAGGAAACGTTTTTCTTCTTTATTAAAATGGGTTTTCTCTATTCTGTTTTTCTTATTGTCTCTCTGTAATTTACAATATGATGCTGAGTCATCTTTCTCTTTTGTCTTTTTTTTAAGTCTCTTTTCTCTTGGCCCTTTTCTTTTCCTTCTTTTAATTGTTTTCCTTTGAAATTCCTTAGCTAATGTTTTGTCTGATTTCTCGTTCTGACCCACCTCAGCGGCTGGCCACTGTGTTTTTTCACGGGAAGCCCGAGACAAAGACTGGTTGTGTTAAACTTGGGGGGTGGAGGCAGGAAACTCAACTCACATGGGACTCTCCCAACTCTGCCTGTCCCAGAGTCCGACTCCAGCTTGTGGAATTAAACCTGACAGCCTGTCTGGGACACATTCTAAGTAATGATACATCCATTTCTGCAAGTAAAAGAACAACAATTTTATTAAGTCTGTATTAAATGCACAAAGTGATTGGTTACAAAGATTTTCAACTTTTCATTAGCGAAACAAAACCTGGATATGTATCCTTTAAATCTATTTAAACAAAGTTTTCACCATCACTGGCAGTAATTCATTTTATGGCTTCTACAGGTCTTTCTTTTATTTGAAACTGCTTTTATATTATGGTTTTCAAATAACCGTAACAGATCCCATACCTGTATACTGTATTGTAAAAGAAATATATAGTGCCAAATGAAGAGCTTCCTTGTTTTTTCATAATTCAAAGATCTTTGTTTGTTTTTTAATTTTTTCTGAAGTGGTCCTTCACATAAAAATGTATTTTAATAAGAAATAGACGGAAGTTTCTCAGGCGGCAAACAAGTAGAATACTAATAATAATTGTGACCAGTTGCTCTTAGTATTACAAGATCCACCAGTTAACATCCATGGCTGTTGACGCTCATCCCAGTGAAGATCTCCATCATTTCCATTCATTTTATGCTTGACAATGCATATGCAAAGTGCATGTAAATGTATGGAAAAACATTTCACGGAAGTTATATAGGCATCAATGCAGTTTTAGAAATTCTTTGAGTGTATTGCTGTAAAATTAATGTCATATTGGACCAAGTTGTAGCCGTTGTTGCAAGTTCAGACTGCTTATGGCTCTGTTCTGCTCAAGAACAGTTGGTGGCAACCAATGGTGTAACATTGAAGCCCTGAGCCCCCCCCCCCCCGCAAAAATGTATAGAACCTAGCCCCCAAGCAAAATAATGGGTCACCTGCAACCCATGCTAAATCACGTCACTCGCTGCTACCCAAGTAGAACTCATCTGGTTGCAACCAACCTTATCTATACTACAGCAGAGCTGAGTGCACAGTTGGGGGACCTGAAATGTTTCTGGGTATGTGAAACAGTTTGATAAGATCAAACTGTTTTATTAAGTGTGCCATGTGACATTGAGGATGTATTGTGACTATGCTTTGTCTATACCAGAAACAACAGAGAAAGGACAGAGCTGTATATAGAAAACTAAGTATCCTTCTGTTTCCTTGGAGATAAAAGGCCCGTGCTTCCCAATCCAATGTTCCTCTTCTTTGACTGTGTAGACATGGGTAGCTGCTGTTTTCCAGGGAGATTGGCTGCCTTCCCTGGCTGTGTCAGCCTAAAACTTTCTTTTCTTAAAACACTCTCTATTTACGTGGGTGGTGTCTGAATCTCTGGCTTTAGAAGTACAAAAAACTCTGGCAATCTTAAATATGACTTAACCTATTTGTTTCCAGAACTTTGCTTTTTTGGAGACCAACAGAATATTTATTTACTTTCCATTAATCTATACGCTTAGATGAATGTGATACTTTATACTCATATTTAAGTTGTATTTGAAAAAGGGGAAATATGGTGTGGTTTTGTTTTTATAACTATGGAAAAAATTATGTATTTAAAAAAACTTAAGACCAGTATAATTGTATTACTGAGCATTTCTTTTTACTTCTAAAGGAACAGTATTTCACTTTGTTCAATGAATTGGCTGAACATGCTTTTTGCCTATTTTTTTAATTAAGAAAATTCTATGGTGTATATAGTTATATATTGCCACTTCAACTGTCATAGGACATTGGCTGGAGCCAGATGGATGATGATACAGCACAGCCTCCCATATGAAGCCTAGCTAAGATGTCAACTGTCATTACCTGTGGCCTTACAGCTCTACATGCATGTGGTTATTCTTCAACTGTCCGAGTGCTGCATTTAGGGCTGCCACCTCACCCCTTTAAAATCAAACACGCATATTGGCCTTGTATGCCTATACCGTGGTCATTCACTTTTTCTACATAACAGTAAAGAGTAAAAAAATTAAAGAAGGATAGATGTATGTAAAGTGGAAAGACCAGGAGAATTAAGTTGTGTCAAGAAAGTGACCTATGCTTTTCTGGTGAGTCCCTTTCACCTCAGCTTAACACTGCCCATAAGTAGTTTGGCATAAGGGAAAACCAAATTGAATCACATGAATTTTAAGCTGATCACAGTTTTCCTAGTGAGAAGCCAAACACAGAGGCCTTTTAGCCACTGAAGCATTAAAATCCAAGCACTAATATCCTGGGTGATTGTTTGTGGATCATTCATGCATCCATCTCCCACACGAGAAAGTAGAATTAGTACTTGGAACTCCAATAGCCTCCAGTTGCTGTAATATCCCCTCCCAAATGATATTAGCATCAGGTGAATGGACTGCTGTGATTTTTCTAGAGCAATAAATGTAAATGTAATTGCAATTAAAAGTATTATCTTTCCCTTGCTCCTCTTTGCACTGCTGGTTCTTTTGGAACATTGTAGCCTGAGACAGTTGATCTCTAAAGAAGCATGCAAGAGATTGTGGAAAACAAAGCATTTGCTGTAGGGTAGCTTAATTCTTTTATGTGTGTAAGATCCAATAGTGCAGAAAGAAACAGATTCATACTGCTTTTAACTGCATTGATGTTTACAAATAACATTAAAACCACTGGCATTCTTTAATTAAATTGTAATTAATTCTTTAATATGTATTTAGAATTTAATTTTTTCATTTGGCAACATTTTATGTTTGGGTTTACATCCCCTTTAAAATGTAAAAAAAAACATTTTTAACAGGCATAATTATTTATTTTCATAGATCCCTCCTATGAAGCGGTAAGGAGATCTGGATGGGGAAATTCCATGAGCTCACCTGTCACAAAAAGTAAGTATTTGTGTATTATTAAAAAAAATTTGAATTGAAGACTAAAAATACCTCTTTAAAGGAAAACTAAACACTAAAATGAATGTGGCTAAAATGCCATATTTTATATACTGAACTTATTGCACCAGTCAAGTTTCAGCTTGTCAATAGCAGCAATGATCCAGGACTTCAAACTTATCACGTGGTGTCACCATCTTGGAAAGTGTCTGTGACACTCACATGCTCAGTGGGCTCTGAGCAGCTGTTGAGAAGCTAAGCTTAGGGGATGTCACAAATTATCAAGCAGAAAATGAGGTTGGCCTGTAATATAAGCTGATGCCACAGGGCTGATTATTAAATTCTGATGCTAATTTCACTGGTTTCTGTGCGGACATGTACTGTGTAATTATCCATATTAACTACTAATCAGCCCTATACTTTAACATTTATATTAAGTGATGAGCAAATGTCCCATTTCTCTTTGACGGAAAATGCATGAAACTGCAGAAAAATTTGTGACACGGTCAAAAATTGACGAAACAGTTGTGTGCTTCTGAATATTAAAAATGCTATAATATATATATATATATATATATATATATATATATATATATATATATATATATATATATATATATATATATTTATATATATATATATATATATATATATATATATTGTGTGTGCAGAGATAAGTAGATACATACATACAGGTTCCCTTTTCTTTCTGTTTGTCTTATTATCTTTTCACTTTTCACCTTTCAGGTCCTCCCATGGGAGGAACCCAAAATGTGAATAAAAGCGGGGATCAGCAACGTTCTCAGCCAGGTAAGAAGCAGTATGAAGTTTGTACAGGTGTGGGATCCCTTATCCAGAAACCCATTATCTCTTTATTTCTGTAAGGCCATCTCCCACAGAGTCCAATGTAATCAAATAATTCTAATGGTTTAAAACGATTTCCTTTTTATCTGTAGTAATAAAACAGTACCTAACTAAGTTGAATCAATTCATATTGGTGGCAAAACAATTCTATTGGGTTTTTTAATGTTTAATCAATGGGCAGGCATCAGAAAGACCCATTATCTAGAAATCCCCAGGCATTCCAGAAAATAGAACCCATGCCTGTATTTTGAAGAGCCAGAATTTTAAAAAAAACATTTTTTAACAAAAAAATAAAAGCATTTAGCCCTACTTTAAATAACATAACAATATGTTTGTCCAGAGGATCCAAATTAGCCCTGTCTGAAGCTACAAGCTACTCAACACATTTTTGTGCAGATTACATTCATCTGAAGTTCTATATGTTTCTTAATTTATTTTTTTTCCCAAGTATCTTGTTGAACTCCCTAGTTGTACTTAATTATATAAATGGCCACTATACACCACCACCCATATAATGTTAATGAAACATGGTTTAATTTCAGATACTGCAATCAAATGCTATGTAATGAGAGTGTAACAATACCTGTGCGGCAGGGTCGCCCGACGCGCCGTCGGCGGGGACGCCCGCCGCATGGTCCATGAGCCGGCGCTGGCACCGGCGCCATCTTTGATTCTAGGGCGCGCGCGGCGCGCCTGCGCGCCTCTTAAAGGCATTTGCTCCAGCACGTTTTTGACGCCCGTTTGGCGCGAAATTTGAACCTATATAAGGCCCATTCTTTTTCCCAGCCAGTGCCCGTGATAGAAACTTGTTTCTGTGGTTCCTGAAGCCTTGTGCTATCTGTTCCTGTGTAACTTCAGTCTGTTAATTTGGTTTTGATCCCTGCCTGTTCCTGACAATTCTGATATCCGAATCCTGACTTTTGCCTGCATCTCGACTACTCTTTCTGCCTGACCCCATCTGTTGGATTACCCGGTTTTGACCCTTGCCTGCCTGACAATTCTTGATATCTGCCTGCCTCGACCCAGCCTGTCTGACGATTCTCTTGCCTGCTCCATTTGTACCGTGACCTTCGGCCCAAAAGGCTACCTGCCGTGCCCCTCTGCCAGCCAGAACATCTCGCCTTGTACCCCTCGTTAAGTCCAGGTGGCACCCAAGTAAGCTGAGGGCTCCTCCCGAAGCCCAACGGTGGTCACACTACTGGTGAAGCTGAGCCGAGACCAGGGTACTTGGCACCTGTTCTGGTATTGGGTGCCGGCCGTGACAGAGAGTTTGTTCTATAAAGTGTGATTTAAGTTTATCATCAGTTAATAGAAATAGGTGTTTGCTGAGATGTATGAAAATGGTAGATAAAATGTATTTTTCTTCTCCAGATCCATACCAAATATTAGGGCCCACAAGCAGCAGACTGGCTAACCCAGGTAAGGATGTTTATGTATATCATTTGCTGGTCCCATGAATAACAAATGTATCCTCAAGGCTACATAAAAGCATTAACTTTTGGGTAATTGCTTGCTTTGTCATAAATCTAATGGTATTAGGTGCAGTAGGTTTTTATAAAACTGTGGGAGCCCCCTGGGGAGATTGAAGCAGAGGCGAATGAGATCAGACTGAAGGGCAATTAGGTGAGAATTGGGGAGAATGGTCTCTTCTAAACAGACCTGAAAACCCAGCTTGAATGCTAGTTAGGGTGTTATTTGGGGCTTATATGTATTTGCTCTCAGACTGAATCAGACTCAAAGGCTGATACACTCATATTTTCCTATATGTCTCTATTTCATGAGCTAACGGGGCTGTGATCAAAGGTTGGATTTTCAACGAGGGCCTTCACCAAAAGACCTGGGGGGGGGGGCTTGAAATGAAAAGGTTTGACAATCGTAGGGCAGTAACAAACCCTTATCCAAGCCAAACTCTTTGCCACTTCTCCCTGCAGCAGTGTCTAGACACCAAGTCCTGGGTTGATATGAGAAGAATGTGAGGTGGTGCTCCCTTTCAGGAAAAGAAAATCAGTAACGGCATGGACTTGAGTGCACAGATATTCCATATTATTTCAGAGTAATGGTTAAGTGTGGTTTATAGCTCAGCAAGAAGGTAGCAATGAGATCCACTAGGCAGGCGGCCTTTATTAGTGAAATAACAACAGCAAATCTTTATTAAGCAGAATATTAGTTAAGCTCTTTGCTACAACTGAGTTGTAGCTGTTGCACTGCATACCAAAAACAAAGGGGTATTCAGCACAAGTGGAGATATTCTGGTACCTCCCAACCAGTATGTCGCAGCAAAAAAATGAAGTGTAACACTTGCAAGCAAAAGTGTGTGTTTATTTAAAATTTTTATATCACATCAAAATAGAAAGTTTCAGGAGGTGTGTAACAGCCTCACACTGTTGCAACTCACAAGGGACATTTTGCTTTCCACTCATGATATGTTTAGCAAGGTATTTTACATATTCTTTTGAAGCAATGGTATACAGTAGAACCCTGATTTTATGTCCTTCGTGTTTACATTTTCTAGGATTATTTGACAATTATTCTCAGTCCAGCACTCATACACATCACAGATTTTTAATTTTTCTGAGTTTTACATTAATTTGTACCTGTGCCTTGGAAAACATAAAGGCTGAGTTTTACTGTATTTATAGCAGAAATTAAAAATATGTTCCCTTTAAATATGACTTCTCCGCAGATGACTGGAGTAATTATGGTGCCTTTTAGCCTATATTAAAAAAAACACTTCAAACTGCTTCACAACTGTGTTTTAAACAATAGATTATTTCAAGGTATGCAAGATATCACATATAAAGCGACAAGAGAATCATATATTGGAAAGCACAGCAGGAAATAAAGGATATACACAAATTCTTTTTGCTATCCAAAATGTAAAAATGACTTAATGTATCTGAAGCTTTAAAGGAAAGCTCAAATCATAGCTTGATGAAAATCGTACTACATCTGGTCTTTTGTTATTATGAAAACAATTTTTTAAAGCATTGTACGTTTAAAGAATGGGTTTAAACACTTTGCTGATTTGTAACATTTTATCTTGCAGGGAGTGGCCAAATTCAGCTGTGGCAGTTTCTCTTGGAGTTGCTATCTGACAGTTCAAACGCTAGTTGTATCACATGGGAAGGCACTAATGGAGAGTTCAAAATGACCGACCCAGATGAAGTAGCGAGACGTTGGGGTGAAAGGAAAAGCAAGCCTAACATGAACTATGACAAATTAAGCCGAGCACTAAGATACTATTATGATAAAAGTATAATGACTAAAGTCCATGGTAAACGTTATGCCTACAAATTTGACTTTCACGGCATTGCTCAGGCACTGCAGCCTCATCCAACTGATACTTCAATGTACAAATATCCTTCTGAGTTCTCTTACATGCCTTCTTACCATTCACATCAACAGAAGGTTAATTTTGTCCCTTCACACCCATCCTCTATGCCGGTAACATCATCAGGCTTCTTTGGAGCAACATCTCCTTACTGGAATTCACCAAGTGCAAACATTTATCCAAACCCAAATGTGCCACGTCACCCTAATACCCATGTGCAGTCCCACTTAGGTGGTTTTTACTAGACATGTTCCTCATGTCAGATGACTTAACTGAGTATTTTTACATTGACCTGGAAAATATCACGTTTCTTGGATAATTTCTGACCTTGGAGACAAAAGCAGTCAGAAATGGACACAAGACCAGTATTTTGACAGACACTCTATTCCTCTCTGCCAAAAGTGGAAATTGATCTTTGTGGGCCAGTATTACTTAAAGCTTGCACTTGCCTTAACATGGTTTCAAGAGAAAGTTCTTGGATGAATCTATAAATGTGATATGGTAAAAAGCAAATAAGCAGCTCCTCTGTGCTAACCAAACATATGCCCTTTAATTCCTTCAAGCAAGTGATTTTTTAAAGACGTTGTTCCTAATATAATTCTGCCTTGGAAAATTATAGAATCAGACGCACTGGATGGCAATAGTGATACATTTTTAAAACAACTGGAAAAAATAAAATACTATTATTGTAATGCCCATTAGGACATTTCAACCACCTCCTCTGGAATGTACAAGCTATGGGTCTCAACATGTTCTACTTTAAACATGCTGTAAATATGGTATATGGTAGTTCATCTCACTGCCAGTCAGGTTACCCACCCAGTGTTTTAAGAAAAAAAAATACAACATACTTAATTGGACTAATGATGTTGAAAAGTAAAATCATCAAACAGCCTATGATAGTTCAGGAACTCTTACCTGGATAACAGTAGTTCTAAAAGTTCCGAATAGACAAATTGTTTGTGTATGACTCTTCTGGAACTACTAACGTCTACAGACTGTTTTGATTGCACTTTTAAAAGCTCGGCACAGTAATTGGAAAAGTAATGTTTAATGCAGATACGTCTTGCAGCAGAGAAACTCACGTAACCTGTGCACTTCTCAGTGAAAGATAAAGATGGAAATTGAATATATTCTCCAATTATCAGTCCGTTGAGTATATTGTGTCACCTACCAAGTTTATTTTAATTTATATGAATAAGCAACATACATTTGGATTGGCTTATGACACATGGGTGGTACCAGGGCCTATTAGAATAGATGTTTCTATCTAAAGTTGAGAATCCAGTCAGACTAAAGGTCAGACAAACAGTCTGTGGGAAGGGGAACGTGTGCAATAAAAATGCAACCAAATGATTATGTAAGTAGATAAAGTTTCAAGAATTAAGATAGTTGCATAGAATGTGCATCAATATTGTGCTATGCAACATATTTCTATATTGTTCAGATTTTGTTCAGTTAATTCAACATCTGTTGTGTTACACTAATATTGTTTGCAGCATAAGATTTAGTTGAGAACAAAAATGGTTAGTTCTTCATTTGTTGGGTTTATTAGCAGTGAAATGCAATTATCTGTTGGTCCTGATAGAGTGTTTGATCCTCCCGGTCCGTTAAATATGTCATTGGTATTATGCTAATGCTTTGCTGCTTTTGTCCCCAGTGACAACACAACCTTAAAAAATGGAACAGGGTCTGGGGAAAGAGGACTTTTATATTGACCAGAGCATATAGGTTTCCAAAGGCTGTTCTTATCAGTGTTGCAAGTTCTTAAAGGAATAGACAATTTCAAATTTAAGGTTGCTGCAATAGGAACAAATGGCTCAGTAAGGGCTGTATTCAGTGCCTTCACTAGAGGATTCCAATCTGAAAATGAATTCAGCTAGCTATTAAGTATTCGGCCCAGATAAGTTAAAACTTGTTCAGAGCAGCATTATTTTAGTGCTGTATGTGTTTATTAATGTTGCTAACAAGGAGGGAACCCTAATGGGATCTGTGGAACTAGAACATGTAATTAGATGTTGCTAACGAGAGTCATTGTTCTGTTTTGCAGATCAGCCTGCAAAACAAAGGCTTTTGTAAATTGATTGGCTAAATGTTCTGTACAAATGGAAATAACCATGGATTCATGGTTCATAACCAATGATTCATGTTCATCCTGTTACGGCATACTATAGAACCCAGTGAAAAGTAATTTATAGCTCTTTTACAGTGTTATTGTGACTCTGATCACTTTTTTTTATTGCTTTTCATAGTTATTTTATTTTGTCAATGAATGTCAAACAACAGAATGAACATTTACCTGTTGTGTTTTTACTGAGTACTGCACTGCTAGTTCTACTTCAGAATTAAATCTGGGCATCTGTGCTAACATTGTACTACATTCGCAAAATGTTTATGGGACGTAAGAGGGTGATTTAATAACACATGTAAAGTCCAGGTCTTGTAGTCCAGAAGCAATCCAAGCATTAGGTTTCACTGGTTATGTTATCTGAATGCAAATAACGAATTGGTCATTGTGAATAACTAAGATGGGGACCAACAATGCACCTGTAATTCCAAAAGTGTAAATTACCCATGGATCAATCCAACTTTGCAGCCCTCCAAATATTTATATATGGTGTTGCTCCCTCAAGAAGCAGTATTGTTCAGGGGTATAGGTAACATGATCCCTGTAAAAAGCATTGAACGAGATGCTCTCTTTTTAAAAATAAAGCTGAAATTATGGTTGGATTAGTAAACAATGGCTTTCCCTTCCAAAAAGCTAGTGATTTCCACGTTTCGTTTACAGCCTTGAATGATTCACAGACGCTGTGCGTTTGTCAGAGCAGCAATCTGAAGTCTCCACAAGCCATGAGGCCAATTTACTGTATAAATTATATTTTCCTATGTTTCACAGCATAAACATATTCACTACTAACAGAGTCTCATGCATGGCATTCTCTTTAGCAGTGAAAGTTTTAACAAAGTTTATAACTAACGAGTTGACCTCGGTCACAGAAATGCAGTTTTTTTTTAATTTTTAATGAACTGTATTTTGATTTAAGTGTTTTACAGGATGTTTTCCACTTATTTTTCTAATCTTCCATTTTTTTGTACATTTTGGCTTTTAAACTTTGTATTTACAGTAATCTCTTTTTTTTTGCAATGAAAAGGGAAAATAAAAAAAGTATTTTCATATTCTTAAAAAGGTGTGACTATCTTTCCTTAAAATTGCCTTATAATTTCACAGAAAATGGAGATACTTCAAGAACATGACAAAGGGTTAGTTGTCCTTTTGTAAAAACTCAGATATTCATGGATAAATATGCAAAGGTTTCCGATCTTGTCAGTAGAACATAAATAAAGAGCATTGTGTAAATGTGGATGTATATGTTTCAGTGCACTGCATTTTTTTTCTAGAGTAGATATTTACTCCAAACTATTTAAAGGAGAACTAAACCCTAAAAATGAATATGGAAAGAAATGCCAAATAGTACTTTCTGAACTTATTGAACAAGCCTAGAGGTTCAGCATCTCTAGATCAGTAATATTCCAGGCCTTCAAAGTTGTCACAGGAGTTCATCATCTTGAGTTTTGTTGGGAGTGTCTGTGACACACACATGCTCGGTGTGGGCAGCTGTTGGGAAGTTAAGAAAAGGGGTAGTTGTAAATCCTCAAGCAGAAAATGAGATTCACCTGTCTATAAGATGATGCCTTTGGAAACTCATTATCCAGAAAGCTCCAAATTATTGAAAGACCATCTCGCATAGACTCCATTTTATCCAAATAATCCAAATTTTAAAATTATTTCCTTTCTCTCTGTAATAATAAAACAGTAACTTGTACTTGATTCAAATTAATATATAGTTAGTCCTTAATGCTTTATTTACCAGTAGGACTTTCCAGCTGACGCAAGGTCACCCATTCCGATTAGAAGAAAGGAGGAAGGTATCCGGAAGGGTTTTTTTTTACAGTGAGAGCTGTGAAGATATGGAATTCTCTCCCTGTATGAGTTGTACAGGCTGATACATTAGATAGCTTTAAGAAGGGGTTGGATGGCTTTGTAGCAAGTGAGGGAATACAGGGTTATGGGAAATAGCTCATAGTACAAGTTGATCCAGGGACTAGTCCAATTGCCATTTTGGAGTCAATAAGGAATTTTTTCCCCCTCTGAGACAAATCGGAGAGGCTTCAAATGGTTTTTTTTTTTTTTGCCTTTTTCTGGATCAAATGGCAGTTAGACAGGTTAAAATAGAGTTAAAAGTTTGAACTTGAAGGACGTGGGTCTTTTTTCAACCTAACTTACTATGTTACTATGTTATTGGAAACAAAATCAACCTATTGAGTGTATCCAATGTTTACATTATTTTTTAGTAGACTTAAGGATCCAAATTACAGAAAGATCTGTTATCCAGAAAACCACAGATCCCGAGCATTCTGGATAACAGGTCCCATACCTGTATTATCTAATCTCTATGCACAGACAGTTTGTTTATATGGTTACATAATATTTGACCAGTTCTAGCTCTGTTGGTAGTTCTGCACTACAATTATATCTGGTCTCATCTTCTCATGTTGATCCTAAGTACCATGTGGGCACTATTAATATCTATTTTATCTTGGCTGCATCAATGAAATAACAATGAAATTATATCCACATCAGATGTAATCTTATACATTTCCATCTCAAGCAACAGATGTGTAATGTCCTCCTTGGTTTGTTTCTGGCACCAGGCCACTTCCTCCAGCTGCTCAGTCACATTCCCTCAACAGCAAAGGCAGGGAAATTCTGTAGCTAATTATTTCCTTGTCTTGGAGTGCTTTGCTTTGACCATTGTTTCTGTGCTCTGGACTCTGAGCATGCCTAGCACATTTTAGTGGTCTATATTCTCTAGAACTTTCTCATACCGGAGGCAATTTTAAAGCCTATTCTGCTAATAGAACTGGAATGGAGAAGGTGTTTGACATTTTGACTTTAGGGGGGGTCATAGAATGTGGTCACACTCCATACTTTAGCTGTTTAATGTTGCAAAATTGGTACAGGTATGTAATAATAACAAAAAAAAATAAAACAGTACCTTATACTTGATCCCAACTAAGCTGCATGGTGGCAAAACAATCCTATTGAGTTTATTTAATATTTAAATGTTTACTGGACTTAGAGGTGCCAAATGTTAGGCACCCCCAAGTGATTGTATTGACTTACCTGAAACCCCGGGGCAGTGCTCATATCAGCAGAAAACTGCACCGGCCCGGGGTTATACCAGTGAGCACCACGGAGCGATCCTCTTCAATCTTTCACTTTCTGTGCATGCGCAGTAGAATGAAATGCTGAACTAAAAAGTCGGCTATTTCGGGAAATTTGAAGCAAGAAAAAGCCGGAAGAGGATTACTCCATGGTGCTCACTGGTATAACCCCGGGCTGGTGCAGTTTTCTGCTGATAGGAACACCGGACGGGGTTTCAGGTAAGTCAATACAATCACTTGGGGGTGCCTAACATTTGGCGTCCCCAAAGGCAGGATGACTTTCCTTCTCCTTTAAGGTATGGTAAAAAAAATTACAGAAAAAAACCTCATCCAGAAACACCCATAAAATATCCCATACCTTAAGATGATAAAATAAAACTATACTAACTGTTTCAAAGTCTTTTGGAAAGAATATCTTAATGTTTATTATGTTTCTATTATGTTGATAATACTGAGTTATACACAAAATCATTTTTGAATAGAAAAGAGTGGAGTACTGCCTCAAAAGGACTCCTTATTTATTACTAATCCAAGATGGAGTGGCCAAAGAGAAATTGGAACTACTAAGGGGTGTAAAAAAGTACAAACTGGAGCAGGATACAAGAATACAATGACAAGGACATGCTAAAATGCTAGACAAGAATGCCTACAGTCCTATCCGCCTTTGGTTTTGACTACTGTGGAGTTCAGAAAATAATACTCCAATGGAAGGACTCTATTGTTGTAATATATTCCACAGCAACTTCTACTGACCATTTTTTGGCTTAAGGAAAGGCACCCAGAACCCAGGAGGTCTTTAGTTCAAATTCCAGCAGAGATAGACATAGGTGAGATCCCATTTTAACCCTTTGATAGATATGCTGCTGAAAATCCAATACAGTTGAAAAGAAAGTGGTATAACTTCACAATGGCAAGTTCTCATTTCTTTTTCATAAACATGCCCCTATTTGTACAAAAAGTCAAACAAATATTTTATATATATATATGATAAATAATGAATTTTTATATTTTTCTTGCCATGTAAATGTCCTTATTTCTCTTTAAAAAGTTCTTTTAGGGTAGCATTAGCTGGTGTGTAACAGGGTTTAGCATCTAGGGAACTGAAAAAAAGTAAAAGCATCACAGATGATAAAAACATTTCTTATTCTGTGCTAAATTAAGCTATCAATGTAAGTGTGCCTCACAATATTATTAGACAAACGTATCACTGAATCTTTTATGAAACCTGTATGAAACAATAGTCGTAATTGTTGAAAGCTGCAAAATGAAGCAGTAGTTTAATCAATTTATTTTTCCAAATGTCTTGCTACATTAAAGAAGCATTTCATTCTGTAATCCCTTAAACAGACACAGGCAATTGCTTTGACAGAAAATGTTCTCGTTTAAGACAAACAATGAAATGTATTGTGCTGGAAATCATAACCCAAGAATGAGACAGTCTCTTACTCTACAGTCATGGCAGACCCCCAGAATAAATAAGATTATTCTCTAAAACAGAAGCACTTGAGTTCTGCATTAAGTTAAAGAACGATTGCTTATTGCTTAAGGATTTCCACTGCACACACCGTACCATCAGCCAGTGGGCCATGTAGAACTTTGCAGTGTACTCAAAGCAAAAGGAGAGGGTTTTAATCTCACTCTTTACTGTGTTTAATGATGCTGTAGTAGCAATTTTCTGTGTATTGTCGTAAAGTTATTTTATGTTAACTCTCTTGATTTATATAGCACTGATATGTAATGCAGCACTGTTTTCATCATTCACAATAGTTCCCCACAATAGATCACCCGCTAGAGTCTAAAACAAAACCAGAAAACCCCATTCACAAATTAATTTCCTATGGGGTATTAGTGAACAATGAAGTTATAAAAAAAGAGCGCTGGGCACGAATACCAAATATCAAACTCCTGACTTTTAAGAGGATTGAATTGGAACTAATTGTTTCAGAGCAGAAATTAAATGAGTAAATCGAAAGCCCATAAAGATGATGGAAAAAGAAGTCTTGCACACTAATAAGCCTTACACATTCTGGGCCCTCCTGACATTTAAACAACGTTTTCGTGCCAGGAGGGAATGGAACTTTTTTACATGTCATTTAAATAAAGACTTTTTACTGTTTTACTTGGCCTGGTTGTTGGATTTAGTTGACGTACAAGCCAGTTTTCTTGTCTTTACGTAATTCTGCTCCTTTTAGCTAAAGGTTTGGCAGGAAGGAATTTTTCCCCTCTTGAGGCGTACATGGCAGTGGCTTCAGCAGCGCCGGATTTCTTTGCTGGCCGCCCCTAGGCCGCGCGGTCCCACCAGACGGCCGCGCGTCCTACCGCCCGCCTACACTTCCCCTTCCCAGCGCGCGGGCGAAAAAATGCCGGCGCAGCTGGTGTAATTGAATGGGGATGCACACGTCCCCATAATGCTGGTGGGCGGCATGCCGCCCCTATTTTTTGCCGCCCTAGGCCTATGTGGCCTTTCCACAAATCCGGGCCTGGGCTTCAGGCTGGATTTTTTGCCTTCCTCTGGATCAAAACAGTGGATATATGATAATGTATTTAAGTTTTATTTGTCACAGCAACGGTAGGAGCTTGCCAGAATATTGCACAGGTAAATTTAGAAGAGGGAGAAAGGAGGTTCTCTCCTGTGACTGCACAGTGGGTTGATTGATACCGACGCTACTACTGCTTGTGCTAGGTGACAGCCTGCTTGGATTTCCTATAATCGACACAAACTGCAGATTCCGGACCGACAGCAGGGCTGCTGAACTTCTCTCATGGTGGGAGATGCAGCTCCTGCTCATAGCAGAGCTTGGGGCCTTCCTCTCTATAGGTAGAGGCAGCCTAATACTCAGTGGTGGATATAATAACATAGTGCTGATCTCAAGTGAGGAGCGGCAGGGCATAGTAGCGATCCCTTATGGAATTCTGGCTTTGAATATTGCCTTGGGGCGAGGCTGGCAAGGTCCTATTTATTTGATATAGGATAATAAATGGTGTGGCCATTTTACACAATTTCTTGCTCCCGGTGTTTCATTGCGGTATGTAATAATGAGGTTTAATGGGAAGTCTGAAGGCGAAGGGTCAATTGAGGAGTCCCCTTGTCAAGGGAGCTAATGACCAGAGTCATCCCCAATGCCTGTCAAAAAAAATTGACTGTCAAAAAGAAATTAGATCAAATAATTTACTGTTCTCTACTGTGTGCAATAAAAACAAGGTCCAGTTTACCTTGTATGTGATTCCATTTCAGCCTGGGAACATATTCATTAATAGGACATTATAGAACTGAGGGCAGTTCATTTTATAAGAGAAGAGGAGAATAGAAGAGCATCTGTCAGTGATTGATTTGTTTATAGTAGAAAAGCAGCACCTCAGGGGACTTAATTATTTAGCTATAAACAGGGCTCATACTCTCTCTCATAGTCAGTTCATTAACTGAGAAAGAGGGCATTTCTCTAGAATTGAAAGGTTCCATATTCAATAGTGAAAAAAAAGTACTCAGAGGGGAATATTGTTGCACAATGTACGGTCTGATATAGTTGTGCAGCTCTTTAGTAAATCACGCAGGTGAATGGTTCTGGAAAGCCCAAATGACTACTAGGAAGCAGCTGAACATGGGTGGCACAGTGTTAATAGGAATATACCACAGGCCAGTGCATTTTCATTAAAGGAGCACTGGCTTGGGGTTCAAGATTATCATTTGCAATTATTGGAGTGTGTCCAAAAAATAGTCACATTCAAGTCCTTTAACTTGAGGTTTACTAGTCACCCTAACTGCCTTCTTGGGGTAAAACTGCCCTTGCTAAATATCCTGGCTGCAACTTACCTCTAAGGCAAGCTCCACAGGGACATATTAGTCTGCTCCAACTGGACCGTGGCTGGGGAAGCACCTACGTTATGGGGTGTCTCACATATAAATGAGCTTTTTATGTTATAGAATTACTAATTCTGAGCAATTCTTCAATCGGTCTTCATTATTTATTTTTAATATTTTTTTAATGATTTGCCTTTTTATTCTGACTCTTGCGAGCTTTCAAATGGGGGTCACTGACCCCATCTAAAAACAAAATGCTCTGTAAAGCTACAAATGTATTGCTACTTTTTTTTACTTGTCTTTCTATCCAAGCCCTCTCCTCTCCCTAGCAACCAGCTGAAATTACAAACTGAAAAGCAGCTGTATAAAATGCTAAATAATGAAAAAAACACAAAATAATAATAAAAAACATAATAATAATAATAATATAAAAACACAAGTAATATAAAATAAAAAATAAAAATTGCAAAATGTCTCACTCTGTACATCATACTATATGTAAACTCAACTGGTAACAAACCCTTTAAAACTTGATAATTTTTCTGCTTTGATGTTATTCAGGCAAATGAGGGGCTTCCTACATAGCACTCTGGGACTTTCCCTAACTAGAAACTTCCTAGTTTTAGGGGTTGCTACCATCTATTGACCTAACTGAAAATTACACTTGACAATATAATAAATACAGTATAGTTTACCCCTTTGCCCCACGTTAACCTATTTTTCTTTAGGGCAGGCATGTGGACCTATGACCTTAATTGTTCTCTAACACATGTATTAGGGAGATTTATATTATTTTATATGTCAGCAGTCAAGTTATCTGTTTTCTACTGCGCTTTTGGTTGTTTTGTTTATATTTCAGGTTAATAAATGCAAAAATTTACTAATTAGAGATTTATTAAAATGTGTCTATAATGAACCAAAGAAAGGAATAAAGTGGTTTGTTAATCCAAAATATTAATTCATATTTTTTGTTATGTTTACTGCCTCTCTCATTTAAAGCAGTCCTTAAATGGCTTAACCATGTTAATATGGCCCACTAGCATAATTTTTGTTTGCCATACTTTAAGGGTAAAGTGCAGTGGAGAACTTCTTAACTATATGTATGAATTTCTGTGTTTAAAATTATTGGCTAAATCATCAAATTATTAAAGGGGTGGTTCACCTTTAAGTTGACTTTTAGTATGTAAGAGAATGGCTAATTCTGAGCAACTTTTCAATTGGTCTTCTTTATTTTATTTTTATATTTTTTTAATGATTTGCCAGCTTTCAAACTCTTGCCAGCTTTCAAATGGGGGTCACTGACCCCATCTAAAAACAAAATGCTCTGTAAAGCTACAAATGTATCCTTATTGCTACTTTTTTTTACTTGTCTTTCTATCCAAGCCCTCTCTTATTCATATTCCAGTCTGTTATTTAAATCAGTGCATATGCGCCCTAGCAGACTCTTTATAGCTTTCAAAATTGGGGTCACTGCCCCATGCAAAAATAAATGCTCTGTAAAGCTACAAATGTATTGTTATTGCTGCTTTTTATTATTTATCTTTCTATTCAGGTCCACTCCAATTCATATTGCAGTCTCTTATTCAGATCAAAGCATGGTTGCTAGGGTAATTTGGGCTAGGTAGTTAAAAAAAAAAAAAACTGCGAAATAACAAAAACTGTGAATAATAAAAACATGAAAACACAATCGCAAATTGCCTCAGAATATCCCTCTCTACATCATACTAAAAGTTAATTCAAAGTTAAAAAAAACCCTTTAATTAAAAATATAATTATTAACCATTTTATCTTTTTAAAAATGTAATTGCAAATATTTGCTTCTGAAAAGCATTTTAATGTAGGGCAGTATTAAACAATTGCATTTAAAGGATTGTGCATTTATCTTTTAAAAGGAATTTCAACCCCAAAAACATTTTTTTGCCTAATAAAGGAAACATAATTCTAAGCCACTTTGCATTTTCATTATAATTTTTCTATGGTTTTTACATTATTTGAATATGTATTGCTACTGAAAGCAGTTTCTGTACATTTCTGTTCTTTGCCCTGATGGCTCAGACAGTCTATTGATACAATGTAATGTAATGCAGCTGATTAACAGACCTTACTTTGTTGGGGAACTCAGACTTTTGCAACATTAATTAAAAATTAACAACCAGGAATTAAGTACATACTGCTTTCAAATAAAATTGTTTTTACAAATACTGTAACTTTTTTTTAAAAAAAATGAGCGTTTTTAATAAATGTATATTGGAAAGATGCTTAGAACTATGTTTTCTTTTATAAGGCAGATTGTGGGGTTGACTTTCCCTTAAAATGATTTTCTGATTTACTCACATTTTAAATCACTTTTGTGAGATTCAGCTTCAAAAGAAGAAAGGGGATAGTGGGGTATTTCTATACAACTTTAGAGAAATCAGACCCCATAGTTTTGGCACGACCACAGCATCTGCTTCCTCTATAGTTATGCCACAGGAAGAACCATATATTATTAAGCCATGTCAAAATAAATCATTAATTTTTCATACTCAATAGGAAATACTGAAGATTATGCTAATTTCTGATATGTTGGTTACATCCCGAATTTTTATGATGATTTCTGCCAAATCCCTCCCTAACAACAACAATGAACATTGTATTATTATTTCATAATAGCCAATTAGTGAACCTCTTTAAAGGGGACATCTGCCCAAAAACTGTATTTTATGTAATGAAAGAAAATATAATTATAAGCAACTTTCAGTATACAATCCAATGCTGTGTCTGGTGCTACCCTAGGCACTGGACCTACGTGTGGCCCCAGTTTGCAGAAGTGGTGTCACCCGCAAAACGTCACTTCCACCAACAACGTGACTGGTAACCTTTCACATCCCCCCAGAAGATAGCCGCGGGAGACTTTCTCTGCAAATCAAGTAGTGAAGCTTTCTTAGAAAAAAAATAATTATTATATAGGCACCAAAGCCACCCTGTAAAGCTGCCTCCCTATGCACAGGCCCTCTGGTGCCTATAAATATATATATATATATATATATATATATATATATATATATATATATATATATATATATATATATATATATTGGTTCTCCTCCAGTCTGGTAAGTTTCTGCATTGTGTTAGGGGCAGATTTATCAAGGGTCGCATGCCGAAGTGGAAAATACTTCGAAATTCGACCATCAAATAGAATCCTCCAACATTCGAATTAGAAGTACTTCAAATTGTACGATTCGAACGAATTTATCGTACGATCGTACGATTCTCCTTCGATACCCATAGGCTAACATAGCACTTCGGCAGGTTTAAGTTGGCGAAGTATTGAAGTCAAAGTTTTTTTTAAAGAGACAGTACTTTGACTGTTGTATGGTCGAATATTCGAACGATTTTTACTTCGAATAGAAGTCGAAGTAAATTCAAAGTCATAGTATCCTATTCGATGGTCGAAGTATCCAAAAAATTACTTCGAAATTCAAACTTTTTGTACTCCGAAAATTCACTCGAACCTTAGTAAATCTGCCCCTTAATGTGTTGCAGCCTACCTGCAACAGCAAATGATACGTATCTGTCATGTCCACTCTGAGGTTCTTTCCAAGTTCTGCATCTTTCAATTTGTTTGCCTCTTCTCTGATTTGTCTAATGTTTAATTGAAAGGTATGTGCATTAAAACACAAATCGGGGATTGTAATAGAAAGACACTTTGCACAAATAAGAATAAAAACTTGCATCTCACAATGTAATATTCATCCTTAGGGCTCTTACTGACAAGCGGTTGAAGCTGTGCTCCCCTTCATTCCGTTTTTCTGCGTTCAGCCGCAGGGGAGCGAAGGAATAGATGCTTTAAGCTTTTTTCAATGGGGCTGTACTCACACAGGCACGTGTAGGTGCCAAACGCAGGAAAAATGCAGCATTTTGCGTCTCAACCTGCGTTCGGCACCTACATCCTCCTGTGTGAGTACAGCCCCATTGAAAAAAGCTTAATGCGTCTATTCCTGCGATATTCCTGCGGCTGAACACAGAAAACGGAACGCAGGGGAGTGCAGCTTCAAGTGCTCGTCAGTAAGAGCCCTTAAACTGTTGTTGCATTGTGTACGTTTAAGAAGTGCTTGATGGTGTCATAATCTTTTGGAGCATACATAACTTTTTTAGTAAGAACTTTCATTACATTGGCTGCGCACTGGCACAAACTATAACATTCGCAAACCTTCTTCAATGGTCGAAAGTGGTCTCTAAACAGTTTCTGCAAAAGCTATATTTAATTCACACAAAGGAAAATTTGTTTGCGCAAAGGCATAAGCTATTTTGTCCGTTACCAACTTTTATTACATTCTCCCAATAGTGGATGAGGCTAAAAAAAGGTCCACCAAGTGAAACAACTTACCTAACTGATTCAGGGGAAGGCAATAGAAATGGTAGAAAAAAAATCCTTCCTGACTCCAAAGTGGCAATTGGACTTTAAACATGCTAAAAATCCATCCAACCCCTTCTTTAAATCAATAATTTATTTAATTGTAAGATTTTGTGTACCTTCCTTACAGGTATGGGACCTATTATCCAGAATGCTCAAGACCTGAAGTTTTCCGGATAAGGGAACTTTCTGTAATTTGGATATAATACCTTAAGTCTAGTTAAAAACTATTTAGATATTAAATAAATCCAATCCAATAAGAATGCATTATATTTTAGCTGGGATTAAGTACAATGTATTGTTTTATTATTATAATACATTTGGGTTATTTAATTATAACAAAGTCAATGGGAGATGGCTTTCTCATAATTCAGAGCTTTATGGATAATGGGTTTCTGGATAACGGATCCCATATACCTGTACTATAAACCAAATGCAGTATCACTACTGCTTTTATCTTGCCAAATGACCTACCCAATTACAATAAGTATTGCAAGAAGTTATTATTCACATAGCTCCCAAGTATACCTGGTTTTCTCATGGTGCAGGTGTGCACCCTTTCTAGCCTGAAAATGCTCTGGTGACATAGGAGCCAATCATTTCTGCTTTTCAGCTGGCTGATGTACAACTCAAATAAATACAAGGTTTTTATTGTTGTTTGTAGGTCTATCACTGATGGAGAGGCATATTCTGCTGCTGAATATAAAGATGACTCCTGGGGGCAAATTCATCAAGGGTCGAATATCGAGGGTTAATTCACCTCGATATTCCCCTGGTGAATAAAAATCCTTCGACTTTCAATATCGAAGTCGAAGGATTTTGCGCAAATACTTCAATCGAAGGAATAATCTTTCGATCGAATGATTAAATCCTTCCCCATAGGCTAACATTGAGTTCGGTAGCTTTTAGGTGGCGAACTAGGGGGTCGAAGTTTTTTCTTAAAGAGACAGTACTTCGACTATCGAATGGTTGAATAGTCGAACGATTTTTAGTTCGAATCCTTTTATTCGAAGTCGAAGTCGTAGTCGAAGGTCGAAGTAGCCCATTCGATGGTCGAAGTAGCCAAAAAAACACTTCGAAATTCGAAGCATTTTTTCTTCTATTCCTTCACTCAAACTTAATGAATGGGCCCCCTGAAGTAAGAAGCATTACATGTACTTTTCCACTCTTTTGCTGCATAGTTTTCCTAAGACTTTACCACAGGTTGTTTCTTTGTTTATTATATTGTTATTATTATGCAAAAGTACTAAATGAAATTCATCAGAACTACATGCAGCCCAGCAGTAGAAGAGCTGCCAATCACTGGTGCACAGTAATCTTCTTTATTCCATGAAATAAATGTATGACATTGGCCATGGCTAAATAGTACCCTCTAGTGTCCACTTTAGGAACATACACGATAAAGAGCTATACGAGATTGTTGATGTTTAACAGACCATAGCTAATGGCAATATTGTAATTTGAGTTAATGGACTGTTGGCATTAGTATTTTAATGTTAATAATTATTAGAAAGTTTTGGCGGGGTAATCAGCTGGAAATTCCTTTATTTATTAATATTCTACTAAATGCAGTGCTGTTCACAAATCATGGGTTTATATTGTGTCTTTGCAAGCTGCCTAGATCATTCATTTCAAGGATCATTTATTAGGACAGCCTGTTGTTTTTATGTTTGCAGTTATGGGGTGAGCTGTCATAGGAGCTAGTCTCACATGTGGGCAGCTGGAAACCCACACTCCAACACATAGTAAATACTAATTTCCATTATCCAGTGTATTTTTCCAATAAAGTCCTTCTACGTTGAACTTGTTGTAAATCACATCCGGACACCAGGATTTACATTATACATACATTCACTTAAATCATCCACAGTGGTTTCAAACAACATACTTTCTTCCATTAGGTCAAGTTTTCCTTTCTCTTGCCATCACCCTGGCACTCCTATCCCCACCTGTGAACAACAGGGAGATTTTTCTTTCGCTCTGCCGATGCTAGAATAGATTTGTTGGTGCCTCCATAAAGGGTTACCGCAATCCCCTATGAGTCCATACAATAGTAGTTAGAGGAGAGCACTCGCTCATTACTACCTGCTCATTCCTACCAGTCTGATACTCCCTCTGTGGCAATGTTCCCTCTAATTCCTTTTCGGCTATGTGCACAAAAAATATTTTGTGCAGACTTTTTAAACTTGCGTGTGCATTTTTAAAACGCTACGGTCACAATAAATGCAAAATTTTGTGTTTTATCGCCATATTCTTTGTGTGCACCACAATTTGTTGTGTGCACTGGCCTCAAAATTTGTGTGCGTGCGCATGAGCACAGAACTTAGAGGGATCATCGATCTGCTGTGCACGTCTTCTCTTTCCCCAAGCAGAAATTTCACAGATGATGGTCTCTTGGACTGGTGTCTGCAATATCTGGTCCTGTGCTCACACTTGCTCCCTAATTGATGGAGTATCCACTGTACCCTAGTTCCACTATCTCTTACTTGAACCATTGAGCTTTACCATACTAGCTTCCCTGACCTCCCTCATCCATGGGTACTTGCATGCTATCATGATCATGGTTATATTCCCCCTCCCTTTTAACACTAATGACATAGGATGTGATATAATACTTTATTATTAGGGATGCACTGAATCCACTATTTTGGATTCGGCCGAACCCCCGAATCCTTCGCGAGAGATTCGGCCGAATACCAAACTGAATCCTAATTGGCATATGTAAATTAGGGGTGGGAAGGGGAAAACATTTTTTACTTCCTTATTTTATGACAAAAAGTCACACGATTTTCCTCCCCGCCCCTAAATTGCATATGCAAATTAGGATTTGGATTTGGTTCGGCCGGGCAGAAGGATTTGGCCGAATCCGAATCCTGCTGAAAAAGGCGAATCCTGGCTGAATCCCGAACCGAATCCTTGATTCAGTGCATCCCTATTTATTATTGATCAGGGACTTCCTGAACAGCAGGGAAAGTAGCATTTTAGTTCCCTAGTTCCCTTGCATGTTCCTTTAGAAATGTCACACTTTACATAAGTTCATACTGTAGCTAATGTAGTTAAAATAAGATAAAGCTGATTCATTCCACTAAATTGTCTAGATCCATTAAGTGATTTCTCTCCAGGACTAGAGTCACTAGACCTTTGTACTTATAAACATCCCAGTTTTTCATTAACCAATGCAAATGTTAATGGGATTCATTATTTCCAGAAGTAATCACTTTCTTGGCTAAACAAATACCTATCGAATTCAATCTCTTCACTTGTACAGTGCAGATGGACCAAAAAATATGTATTAAATGATCTTGCAGAGCACTTAGTATAACCAATATGAAATATGACTAGCTAGTTAAGCCTTTCCTTGTGATTAATAAGCAAGTGTGTAAAGTATTGGAAACATTCCATCCAGCTCATGCGTCTTTAGCCAAGAGCTATTTGTGAATAATTCTCCTCATTAATTATACATTTGTTCTGACCAGTGCCAAAAACCAGCTGTGCCCTGCATGAACCCCAGTGCTGACAGAAACAGAGTTCTTCTTTAGTACTATACACTTTTCTGTGAATATATTGGAGATGAATGATGAAATGAGTTAATTAACTAACCCCAAAATACATTTATTAAAGTGATTTCTAGAGCCATTTAGCCTGCTTTTACCATACTTTATAGAATCCTATCAAAAAATTATTTTTCTTTAATTATTTCAGTTTTTATGCACTTTTACTTTACTAGCACTAGGCAGTTTTTCTGCTTTGCTTTTCAATGAAATCTATTCATACGATTCAAATTTTGCCGAATACGGATCAATTTGGCCAAAAAAAACCTTCGACTTAATTTCGGTTGGTCTTTTTCAATTCGAATGCTTTTCAAATTCGACCCTTGATAAATATGCCCCTTGATGTCCGAGTTATAGTTCTCCAAATCCATCAATATCCAAAGGGCCCCAATTTTTTTTAACTTGTAAGGGGGGCCCTGGCACCAATGTTTTTTTTTTTAAATATACTTTGGGGCCCCAATTTTTTTAACTTATAAGGGGGGGCCATAGCACCAATGTTTTTTTAAAAAATAAAAACTTATATAACTTATATGGGGGCCATGATCACCAATAGCTTTTTATAACTTGTGTGTGTGGGGGTGGATTACCTTTTTTAGTGCTGATGTCTGTGTGGTCTTTTAACTGTGCTGTAGAGTGGGCAGGATCTGGGGTGGGGGGGCCCTAAATATTTTGTTGTACGGGGCCCCCGTGATTTCTAATGGCGGCCCTGTATATAGATATATATATAAATATATATGAAGACGGCCCAAATGTTGGCGCCGAAATGTTGAAATAACACAGAAGATTTTTTTGCACTCTAAAGTGCACTCGGAGTGCGTTTCTTTTGGTTTGTATGTATGATCATTTTTACCAGCACCCAGGCATTTGTGGCAGTGTTTGTGAGTGCACCAGGCTGGACTGAAAATATATATATATTAGTATACAGGATAATAATCATGAAACGCACCATCAGTTATCCCATTTAAATTTCCCCAGTGTTGTGGTCTCTGCATAACACTGCTTGTGTGCAATTGGTATTGCTGGGATTTGACTCCTGACACACTAACTGCTTGCATAGATGTGGGACAGAGCAGTTAATTGTGGGAGACAAGGGTGCTGTAATGTATATAAATGCCTGTGACTGGCACTGTTACAAGTGGAACTGAGAGATCTTTTAGATAAAAACAAAAGCAGTTAACCATTCAGTGGCTGAACTACCGGGGGAGCAGGGGTTGCGAGCGAGCCAGGGCCCGCACCCCCTCAGGGCCTTCCGGCAGCTCGCGCGCCACTGTAATCCGGCCTGAAAATCACGTACGGAGGGGGGGGTGGGGGGCGGCTGCATGTTCCGCACCAGGGCCTGCCCCCCTCTAGTTACGTTGCTGTAAACATTTTACAAAGCAGCATAAAAAGTCCACATAGATTAATCTTGGTAGGCCGGAAAGAGCCTTTCACATTGTATTAGCTAAGTGCAAGGAAAACCACAAGCTTTCAGGGAGGACCCTTCCTCCGGCATATATCTGAAGAGATGCTCCAAAAGCTTGTATTATCTTAGCTAATAAAATCCTCCTTCTAAATTTCTCTTTATCTTGAAAAGAAGTCTAAATTTTATTTTAACAACTTTTTTCAACCCTCATCGCAATTTTTATTTTTTTACATTTTTTTTAGAGATTGGCAGCAAGTCCTCAGTAGACTGTATGGGTCACCACAACTGGGAGTATAAGCCATGTGTTATGGTTCATTAAACAGTCTGGTTGAGCAATCTAAGCAGCAAGTATAATTTGAAATACGCCACCAGTGAGTCGCTGAAAACAGTATTATATAACTTTGTTAAGATGGTCACCATCAAATGAAATTAAAGATTAGATAAATTATCAAAGCATCTTGAGGTGGATTGCGAGCTGCAGCCTGCACACGTGAAGGAATTTTATACTTCTGCCAAAGGACTAGTTTTTCCTTACTTCCAAAGTCCTGGTGCTCCTGCCTTGTATCTCCTGAATGCACTCCATACAGAAACGAAAACAACTCTTTGCTCCTCTCTAAAGAGTAAGGCACAAGAATTGGGCATGCTTTCGGATTGTTTTTTCACTTTGCCTCACCATCTTTTATATAAAGTAGGTCCTGTAGTCTGCATGAATAACACCCTCAGGCAATACCATCACATAGAAAAATATATGCTGAAGAAATCAAGAATGCATCATTGCAACAAAAACGCACTATTCTTTGCATTGTGTCACTCACAATATGGCTCAAAAGCTAGATACATGTCAAAATTCTACATTTCCTCTTTTGTCCATTCTATTAAGATAGACAAGTAGTTTTCCTCAAGTAACCAGGCAGTCTACCTTAGCGATACTGAAGTCTTTTGCATGTTTGTGCAGTCCCCACATGACGGCTGGGAAGGTTCTATGATTTAGTGTGAAGCAAGTGCACAATTATTCTCACAGAACATGTAGGTTAACTGTATGGGTCAAAGCATAAGGGCTATTTGGTAGACCCAGCTAGAACTGGTTTGTGCAGTTAGTAATATAAGTTCTCTCTTTGTTTGTGGAGGAGAGAAATATAATTTGGATTTGCAAGCTGGTTATAGCGTGAACATAATTTGCATAAGAAGAATTTGACATTCCCCAAGGGTAAAATAGAACTGACTTATGGTAGAAAGGGACATTGATATGTAGCTTACCTACCATGCAAAGAAATGATTGCAGGCTGTTTACCTTAAGTGTATTCCAAATCGGGAAACTAAAAAGGCTTATTTTTAAGTTTATTTTATTTCAATGTATCTATAGCATCAATGTAAAAAAGGCAAAGGGTATAATGCCTTGTAGGTTCATGTTAAACACAAGGCATTTCTTCTCGGTACCTTCAAATGAGATAATGTAATTTAGATCAATAGAATAACTGCACCTGCAAAATGTATTGTACACCCCCACCAAATGATTTACTGTGCAACAAATTAACTATTATAGGATCATTGATAGCATGTTAGATGACAAATTTTGTGCAACTTGGACCATGGGAACATTGATGCTGGAACTATGGAAAAAAAAGATGATTAAATAATACTAACTTCTGTAGTTTAAGCTCTCAACGGAAGGGAAGGCAAAATGGGGGGGGGAAGAATTGTTCACCTTCCAAACACATCAGAAACAAAGCCTATTTTTTTTCAATTGCTTTCCATTTTCTTTAATTTTTTTACCGTTATTTCAAAATTGAAGTTTAAAGTTTAACATTCCAGTCTCTGGTGTTTCAATCTGGCAGCTGTTATGCAGGTCCAAATTCTAAACCGTTCCAATTTGCTCCATTTAGTTGATTTCATTTCTCAGCAGCATCTGTGGAACATTAGCAGCTATGGCTTCAATTCTGACAGCTGCCTTTAATGAAACTCAGAGATTCTGCTCAGCAGGGACACAGATAAGAAATATATTAATAATGTATTAATTTAGAACACTTAGGAAAGAGTTGCTTTTTAGAAAGACATAAGGCTAATGGATAACAGGGAGGTTTTTCACCCATATTAAAAATGCACAACTGCAAGTGACAAATCTATCGAAAATTCTTTTCCATTGGCTATAATTGAAATTGCAGATGGTAAAACTAACGGAACCTGACGTTTCCTAGCAAGGCAACTTTAGGTGACTTCGGAAGAACGAATCAACACATTGGTGTTGTCATCTCCAATTTCAATTGCAGCCGGCAGAGAAGTATTTTCAGGAGATTTGTCACCCACAGCTGTGCATTTTTTTATCATTGGCGACAAATCTCCCATCAGCCATAGCACTAAGAAGGTGAAAAATTATGCTATACATTTCAATATTAGAAAAATGCCCACAAATAGAAAATAGAAAGCAACTGTAAAAAGACTTTATTTCTGGTGAAAACAACTGAACTGAGAAAACTTGGTGGAAGGTGAACAACCCCTTTAACCTATAGTGCGTCATTTACAATTTATCTAGGACATTTTTTTATCTTTCTGATCACAGGGCAGTGAAGAAAACCTTCCCCCACTCCCTCTGTGATATATACTGTTCATTAGTTGTAGCATTTCATTTTGCTTTGCTGTCATATGACTTACTGCTCCTGTGTCAGCTGAGACACCCTCAGAAAGGAACACTTTGTTGGTCTTGTTCTTTAACTTAAGACTTAATATATTTGCCTTTAACATATTCCTGGGTCACACATCAAGTGCTGTGACAATGTTTAATATCTACCTGGGGGACCACTGAACATGAAGGTCTATTATTTCTGTGCCTATATATGGTACTGGTTCCACTTTTATTTAACTTGTTCATTAAACTGTATGGCATATTGTAAGTAATGTAAGATCTTGACAATCTGGGCAGTTAAGAGGAAGATGAGATTCAATGCCGATAAATGTAAAAATATCCAAGCCACTTATACCCTTAATGGGACTGCACTAGGTAAATCCATAGTGGAAAATTACCGTATTCCTTGTAGATGACAAACTTGGCTGTAGCAAGCAATGCCAGTCAGCAGCATCAAGGGCAAATAAGGTATTGAGTTGTATTAAAAGGGGCATAGAGTCACGGGAGGAGGGGGTCATTCTTCCACTGTATAGAGCACTTATAAGGCCCCATCTAGAATATGCTGTACAGTTTTGGTCTCCAGTGCTCAAACAGGATATTATTAAATTTTTAGAGAGGGTACACAGAAGGGCAACTAAGCTGGTAAAAAGGTATGGAAAATTTTACATGTTCATTTTAAATGTAACATTTACATTAACTTTTAATATGTTATATAATGGCAAATTCTCAGCAACTTTTCAATTGGTATTCATTATTTATTTTTATTGTTTTTGAATCATTTTCCTTCTTCTTCTTCTACATTTCTTCTTCTACATTATTCCAGCTTTTAAATGGGGGTTATTGACCCCATCTAAAAACAAATGCTACTTTTTAATGACACATTTGTGTATTCAGTCCTTCTTCAATTCATATTTCAGTCTCTTATTCAAATCAGTGCGTGGTTGCTAGGGGAATTTGGACCATAGCAACCAGACTGCTGAAATTGTAAACTGGAGAGTTGCTGAATAAAAAGCGAAATAACTCAAAAAACACTAATAAAATAAAATGAAAACCAATTGCAAATTGTCTCAGAATATGACTCTCTACATCATATTGAAAGTTAATCATAGGTGAACAATCCCTTTAGGGGGGCCAGTTGTAAATTTAGGGGTCCACTTACGCCACTGGATATTAGATACAGGTATTAGATTATTGTCATACCTTTTGCCAAAGATCTAAAAGGGCAAACCATTTGGATGTTCTCAACTCTTTGATACCCATTTCTATTAATGATCACTTGGGCAGCTGTAAACAAAAAAAAGCCCTTATTTTTTTCTGTTAGAGAATCATGTCAAAGCTCTATTTAAGCTCTGTTAAAAGGGACAAATATAAACATAAAACATGATTTTTTATTTATTTATTATTTACAAGAATTCTACATAAGTTTCAGGGACACATAACCATTTTTTGTAGTGTAAATAAGCTTTTGTTTCATGCATAAACTCTGTGAATAGACCCATATAATATCAAGATCTATATAGTGTGATTGATAGCACTGTCATTTGCTAATTCTGTTATTCTAATATTTTGTTCCTGAAAAGCATTTGGTTTGTGAAAGAGGGCTCTATATATTTCATTTTAACAACATGTTATACTGGATATACAAGCAGGAGGAACACCTTGCTCCAGGTAGTTGGTTTGAGCTGCTGTTTTGGCTTATACACAGTTAAGAAATCGAATTATGGGAACCAACTGTTTAATTTGGTGGTGATTATACAAAATCATACACTTTTTTTTTTTCTTCACAAAAGTCCACAAGTTGATTTTTTTGTTCACCTGATACAAATTATAATACATTTGTATACAGCTATGTGTTAAGGAAACAAAGGGAAACATTCCAAAGTCTGCTTTAATGACATTTTAAAACTCTCAAAACTCTGCATTAAATAGAATATTTTGACAGATGCATAGAAACAACATACTCTTGTGACCTAAATCTATTCCATAAATACACCATATTATTATTCCTTATTATTCCATCAGTCCAGTGCTCGCTCACTAATATGCTCTTTTTAGCAATCTGCTCTCCCCCTCCCATAAAATATGCCCTGATTCTGTGTCTCAAAAGAATCAAAGTGAGCCTTTCTCCCTTAATGCTGCGCTCACTAGAAAACCAGTTTTGACACTATTTTATGGTTAGACCCTAAAATACTCCAGATGCAGATCATCGTATTGCATATATTTGAGCTAACTACAAATACATTTAATTAATAGGACTATTTTATTGTAGGAAGGTAGATAATGGTACCATAAATTAGGTTTGCATAACACTGTTATTTCAAAGTCTGATAAAAGTCTCTGAGGACATGGCTCAGTGAATGTATACAAATTTAACGCTGCATTCCTTGGGACCTGTTATACAGAATGCTTGGGACCTGGGCTTTTCCGAATAATGGGTCTTTCCATAATTTAATTTTAAGTCTACTAGAAAATCATGTAAATATTAAATAAACCAAATAGGCTTGTTTTGCCTCCAATAAGGATTAATTATATCTTAGTTTGGATCAAGTACAAGGCAATGTTATATGACTACAGCGATAAAGGAAATCGTTTTTAAAAATTTGGATTATTTGGATAGATTTGGAAGTGGAGTCATGGGAGATGGACCTTTTCATAATTCAGAGATTTCTGGATAACAGATACCATACCATATGCAAAATGATGGGCTTACAGTGCAGTTTTGGTCTTCATGTCTTAAAAAGAATATAAATTAAATAGCTAAAGTCCAAAAATAGCAATTAAGTTGATAAAAGGTATAACAGGTCTCTGTTATGACAAAAGGGTGGCCAAGTTGGGGCTGTTTACATTGGAGAAGATGTGCTTAGGGGGATATGACTATAGGACTATGCACTATAGGAAAGGTATAGCCTATAGCAGGCCCGAACTGGCAATCTGTGGGCTCTGGCAAATGCCAGAGGGGCTGCTATAAGGTGCCATAGAAAGTCAGTATTTAGTGGGCTGGTGGGGGCTGTCCGGGCCTCTATGTGGGCTGATTGGGCCTCTTTGTACCTGAAATGCCAGGGCCTATTTTAATTCTCAGTCTGGACCTGGCCTATAGGTATGTATACTCAAATTTCTTATACCTATGACAAACATTTGTTAGAATAAAAATATAATAGCGTGTCTGTGCACACCCCTTTTAGAATGGCATTTCTAAGTAGGTATCCTATAGCATGTATTTTCTCACAGAGAATCAATAAATTACAGTCACAGTCCTTATGGATTTACAGATTACAAATATAGGTCAACTAAAGTACTTGCAAAACTACATTTTAGTGTCAGTTTCTGTTGGTTCCGACAGAACAAAAGTTGGATTATCATATCCTTTTTTGCCTTTTTTCCTGGCATCTTTCTCATTTTGAAGACAAAAAGCACAATGGGGTGTTTCTACCTCCATTGTCTTGCTGAAGTTGGAGAAATCCACACGATATTTTCCTTCCTTGGTCTTGGACACAAGAGGTGCAAAACGGTATCCCCAGAGCACTTCCTCTGGAATGTAGGATGTACGCACTTGGCAGGTAGCACTTGTTGACTCAACAGTGCCATCAAGGAAGACCACTAGTTCAAAGTCATGCTGAAGTAACGTCTCAACAGACAACTCAAAGAAAGGGCTGTCTTTATCAATAATGTGATAAATTGTCAGTGGGGAAACAAAAAACAGATTCTCGCTTCCTGCGTCGACTGTAAATTCAATGTTGACTTGGTCTAGGATGATTGTCTCTCCTTCTGGAGTTACAGTAGTTCTCAAAAGCTTTCCGTAAATATGACTCCCAATTAGCAGACTCTTTCTGAGATTCGCCACTCTGATAAGTAGACAGAGTTTTCCTCCTCTCTTGCTTATTACTGCATTTTTGCTGAAAGTGATGGTTTTACCTCTTTTTTTGGGTCTTGAAATCTTAGCAAGAATAGCGCCACACATAAATGAGTTAATTATTACCCCCAGAATAGACTGAACAACCAGTAAAAATATTGCAGTGGCACATTGCTCAGTCACACAACGAAATCCATATCCAATGGTCACCTGCGTTTCCAAAGAGAATAGAAAAGAGGAGGTCAAGCCATTTATGTTTTCCACACAGGGAGTGTGATTTGCAAAAGGATTAAATTCTGGAAGGTCTTTGTGCAAATAGGCCACAGCATACCACAACAGGCCAAAAAGGAACCAGCTTCCTAAAAATGCAGAAATAAAAACTGTCATTTTGTACCTCCATTTAAGGTCCAAGATGGTTGTCCAAATATCTGCTAAGAATGCCACCCTTGATTTCTCTTCCACATTACCAAATTCAATATTACACCTGCCATCCTTTGATACAAGGCGGCCCCTGTGTCGTTGGCACTGTGCCAGGCGCAAGTTTAATTTCTTCCGAACATAAGAAAACATTCTGACCTGGAGCCGCGGTGTCTGGAAGAGAGGTAAAAGTCAGAAAGAGGTTGTTCACTGGAAAGCAAGTCTAGAGTGTAAAAAATAAACTTTAAATGAGTAATTTCTTTTACTAAGTATTTTCTATGCCCAAGCACTTTGGAGCCATGCCAAATCATAACAAGGAGCAGGGCACAATTTCTATAGCAAAGGATAAAAGAGAGACTAGAATGACTGCATCACATGAAGCCCCCAATTTTTATCAATATATATTGTCTTTTGCATCAAGCTATAAAAATAAAATCTTTTTTTTTATCTTAGATTTACTTATAACAACTTTCCATATTAAGACTGCTTCAGCCTTTTCCTAGTTTAACCAAGCAGTAAGTTCTAAGATCATGCCTCGGGTTATACTTTTACTTTTTTATGCTGCCAATGCAGGAGTAGACCGTGTAATATAAAAGTCTGATTCTAAACATAGCAAAATGCATTAAGTCAGTTTCAGAATATAATATTTAAAGAAATGGTAATGGGGAAATGACTTGCTTCCACAGTAGCCTGTGTAATGCTATTCACAGTACAGGTATGGGATCCATCATCTATCTGGAAACTGCTATCCAGAAAGCTCTGAATTACAGAAAGGCCTTCTCCCATAGACCCCATTTTACACAAATAATATGAATTTTTAAAAGTTATATCCTTTTCCTCTGAAATAATAAAACAGTGTCCTGTACTTGATCCCAACTAAGACATAATTAATCCTTATTGGAAGCAAACCCAGTCTATTGTGTTTATTTAATGTTTACATGATTTTCTAGTAAACTTAAGGTATTAAGATCCAAATTATGGAAAGATCCATTATCCTGAAAACCAAAGGTCCCAAGCCCATACCTGTATTTCAAAGAGCATGATGCACAATTTCAGGTATGTGATCTGTTATCCAGAAGGCTTTGAATTATGGGAAGGCCTTCAAATATAAACTCCATTTTAAACAAAACACATTTTTCAAATTATTTAATTTTTTGTAATAATAAAACAGTACTTTATACTTCATCCCAACTAAGATAAAATTAATCCTTATTGGAGGCAGAACAACCTGATTGGGTTTATTTAATGTTTAAATGACTATTTAGCAGTCTTAAGCAATGGAGATCCAATTTCTTATCCAGAAAACCCCAGGTCCCAAGCATTCTAAAGAAGTACAGTGTTTGCCAAGATCTAGTACCCATGGAAATTAATCAAATGTTTTTAAACAGTTACTTGTAAACACTACCTGCTGATTGGTTGCTATGGGTTAATTAAACCTCTTGCATCCTATATTATATAACTCCTATGCTAACAAAGGGGGAAAAATAGTAAGTCATTAAACAGGAAAAATATGTAGTATGTAAAAAACATTTCATTATGCACATTTATATAGGTTTAATATAAGTTTTGAGAACCAGTAGAAGTATTTCCACATCTATAGAATATGGAGTATGTAAAAAAACATTTCATTATGCACATTTACATAGGTTTAATATAAGTTTTGAGAACCAGTAGAAGTATTTCCACATCTATAGTTTGCACCAATGCGCAACAAATGTAATAAATGATCTTACTGTAAAATGTATTTTCTGCTTAAAAATTATGCCATCTTTAAGCAGGCTTAAAACATATTTAGAATTAAAGGGAATAAATACCCCTTTTTTGTGAGCTCTTTTCTCTTGCAGAAAAGGTGCAACACCACTTTTTTTTTTTTAAACACTTTATTTTCATTTTTAACAACTGATATTATCAAGTATCTGTGACAATAGTTTTCAGTTATTAAGTAGCAGGTAATGAAAATCACAAGGTACAATCAAGAAAATACTGTGAACAGTACAATTAGAGCATTTTTGAGTGCTGTATGTAAACTTATACAACATAGAGGAAAAAAGAAGAAAGAAAAAGAAAAAAAAAGGCAAAAAAAATCGTATATGCAGGCTTAGAGTGACGATCAAGTAAAATTTCTAAGAGGGGGTCAGGTGTTAACTGTCGTTTCAGATATAGTGTGAGTCAACTTTCAGGGAAGCAGGAGACCCAGTAGTTCCATGTCTCAATATATTTGGGCATTGAAGTGTTACTAAGTGCCGAGAGGTACTCCATACGCTTTATTTCCACAATCTTATTCTGTAACTCCCCCATCATGGGCTTGTTGGGTTGTTTGCAACACCACTTTTTTTTATCTGCATAGACACACCTGATTCCACAGACTGAAATTAAGTCATATTAATCCCTTTCCCAACATCCCTTAAGCTGACAGTGTAATACAACCCCTCTCTTACCTTGTTCCATTGTGAAGAGATGGATTCTGAGACTTTCCACAGTGGGTGGTGCACTGATTTTTAGGATTTCAAGTCCCAGAATCCATCACTTCACAATGGAAAAGATAATGGGGGGGGGGGGATCACTCTGTGAGACACATTGCCAAATATAGTTATTTATAATAAAAAAAAATGTTATTTACAAGTTCTATTGTATTTCCCCAGCACTGATGAACTGATGAAAAACGAATTACATTTCATATATTTATTAATCATTTTATATAACAGTGCAGGAAAGTTAAGGTCAAGAATCAGATGTTTGCTTTTAAACAGGTAAAATCAGTAAATACTTTGCTTAGCAAACTTTGTACCCAGTACCGTACCTGGAGGGGGCAGCCCTGGCGCGAGACATGCCGCAGGCCCCCCACCCCCCTCTGTACGCGATTCTCCGCAAAGAAAACAGAGGCGCGCAATTTATAGCAGCGGTGTAGGTGCTGGGGGGCCCTGAGGGAGTGCGGGCCCTGGCCCAATCGCACCCCCTGCTCCCCCGGTAGTTTTTACCTTTTAATACAAAACCCCATACATATTTTGGGGCTGCAGTACAGGTCAATACCTAGATTATCTCACTATAAAATTACACTTTCACTTCTGTTTCTGATCAGACTGCAAGTGTCAGAAAAAGTTAAGGCATTACCTTCATAGATTATCTAGTATCTAGTACTGTGACCTGTCCATCTTTCCTTTGATAGCAAGAGATTTAGAGGGAAATACAGAAAATGATGTGGGGTCCTCTGGTGTAAAGGTAACCTAAAAAAGTTTGTCCTTTGTTTTTTGCATTAGTATATTAGAATTTTTTTTTTTGGTGAAACCTCAAATATCATGAACACTGTTTTTTTTTCTCAATTACATCTTAAATGTTTAAGTCCATGCAGGACGTGTCCTTATTTTTGTTCACATAAAAGTGGTACTGCCCAAATATATGAAAGCCTAATAAATCTCATAAATGATAGCCGTCATAGTGCTAAACTAAAGTACTGTGTTCAAGAAACACAGAAGCAACAAGTAGGGAGACCAGGCAGGCATCATTACTGAGGACTCGGTAAGAAAATATTCACCTACCTGTGCAGTGATTTTTAGCTGGAAGAGTATGAGTAAACTGTGTTGCTTTCTCTGGTTATATTGAATACATGTAGACTAATAAGCTAATATGCTGTTCTATGCCAATTAGCTTTACTGTAAATAGTGCAGCTATTATTCTGGTGAACTGATCTATGATTGGTAAATACAGTGAAGTTACTTCCTTTACTAAACAACGTTTCTTTAAGTGAGAAATTGAAAACACCTATTCAAAACTTTTGTAGTTTGCTTTTTTGTTGGCAGCAAAACCTTTCTATCATGTTGCTATGGAACAGAGTCACAAAGAAAACCCCATTGGCTTAAACAGTGCTTTACATTTTCTCGAAATGGAAAAAGATCCAGACAATTCCCTAAATTTTACCACTAGTGTCAAAGACATAGTTTTCAAAACACTTGTAACCTAAAAACATAGAAACCAAGGAAAAGCACCTATTCATGTGTCATGTGCCAACCTGGTAAACAAAATGAGCTGCCTGCACTGAAGGGTGTTTACCTGGTACGTTACTCTATCCAGTACTGTATATCCCAATCCTTCTACAAGGTGATTATGGTTGGGGTCGATAAATTAAATTAAAATTGGTTTGGAACCAGTTGGCACTTTACCTTTCCTTCTCTCTAGTTAGGTAATGGGGGGAAACATAAAATAACATGGGGTTCTTGAACCACGGAGCACGGGTCAGGGGCATGGTAGAATGAAGCTTCTCTGCTTCTATCCTGTTGCTTATGGTATGGTGACTTGCTGTAGGTATAATCTAGAATGAATGTTAATCTGCCCCAACAGAAAACAATTGCTGAACAATAATTATGTAACAATTTCAAGTCTGCCTGACCTTATTCCTTGTACCAGCAGGAATTAGACTTTAGCATAGGAGATGTTCTGCTTCAGCTGATATAATCAGGCTTGTGACAAGGGTACAAGCTCCCTTTCAACAAAAAACTAAAATTCTCTTGTAGTTCATCAAGACTGTATGCAAGAAAGCATTCTAAACTTTTCATGAAATATTGAGAAATTTGAGTATTTTTATGGACAACACTTTATTTTCTTTATTGTTTGGCAAATTGTTGCATAAAAAATGTTTTTTTACAGTCATGTTTAAAGGAGAAGGAAAGTAGCCAAATGTTAGGCATCTCCAAGTGATTGTATTGACTTACTTGAAACCCCGGGCTGGTGCTCCTATCAGCAGAAAACTGCACCGGCCCGGGGTTCTTCCAGGGAGCAGCACGGAACGCTTCTCTTCCGGCTTCCTCTGTCTTCTCACAGTTGCGCATGTGCATTAGAGTGAAAAGCAGAACTTTAACTAAAATTTCAGCTTTTTCATTTTACTGTGCATGTGTCTTCCTCTGGAAAATTTGAAGACAGAAGATGCCAGAAGAGAAGCGCTCCGTGGTGATGATGAAATAACCCCGGCCGGTGCAGTTTCTGCTGATAGGAGCACCAGCCCGGGGTTTCAGGTAAGTAAATACCTTCACTTCGGGGTGCCTAACATTTGGCACCACCAAGTGGTTAACAATTTTCCTTCTCCTTTAATATAGCAATGGGATATAATTATTTCCATTTAAACAAATGATCGTGTGTACATTGGCTTTCAAAAAATTGTGGTGACTTCAGTTAGAGATTAGTACGCAACTGTACGCCATAATTGTAACCCACAATATAAAGAATATTTGGCTGCCATCTTGCACAATTATTATAGTCATAAAGTAACAGACTATTTCTACGTGTGCAAAGACAGAAATAAGAAAACCTTAGATTCATTTCATTTAAAGCATCTTTATATAAAAGCAATTATTGGTTTTGGATAATGTTGTACCACATCTGTAACCCATTGTAACCTGTCAGACTTTTGCTTTCACTAGTTAATGCCACCTGATGATTATTAGGGCATTTGAAGCTTTTTCCCCTTTGTTTCAATGCTAACGAGAAGGAAATGAAGCAAGGGTTCTGCCATTTCCAAGATACCTGGTACGTGGTTTTTGGATTATATAAATTATTGAGTTAATTTTGCTCCAGCAGAGTAAGAAGTATGGCAGTCCCCACATACATAAAATATAAACATGCAACTTTAAAATTGACTCTTTGTGCATAACATCAGACGCCCATGTTTTTTTTACTGGACATTGACAGTAAAACATACAAAAATTAAACTCAACACGAAAATAGGTTATATTTTCAAATTTGTTGAAAAGGATGTGTCTGCATTACATTTTAATGTTAGGTAAAAAAAAAGCTCATTTTGCAACCATATATATTTTACATTTAAGAGTTTTAAAATTGGACTTAACCTTATTACTTACCTTTTATCCAATACTCCCACTTATTAGTCTGGGTAGGTTCAGAGTCCTTTTTTAATTGAGTGATTATTTTATGGCTTACACCTTACAGGTCCCTCAATAACTGAGAAAGAGCTAGCAATCCCTGTTATATATGCGCCACGTCCATGCAGAATCTGGTTGTACCTGGAAAAGGTGGAGGGGAGGAATTACTAATTAAGTGCCTCTAAATAGAACACATCCCTGCAGCAGTTAGCACTGGAGCTGAACATGATGCTGTATCCTGCCCACTTTTAAGAAGTTGTAATCTTCTGGAGCAAACATAACTTTTTCAGTAAGACGTTTTATTACATTCACGGTGCACTGGTGCAACCGATACAATTTGCAAACCTACTTCCGCTGTTGGAATTGGTTGGTAAACAGTTTCCAGGTTAACAAAAGCTATATTAAATTCACACAAAGGCATAACTTTTCCGCATTGCCAATATTTTCAGTTACCAACTTTTATTACATTCCCCATTACATTCCCCATTATCCTCAGCACTTATTAAGACCTTTATCAAGATGCCTCATAATGTACAATCAACCATCTAAATACACAGTGCAAATTTTGGCACCAATTATGTCAGTAAAGAATCTCCTACTCCTGCATAGTGATGAGCCCAGCGTATCAACCTAACAAAATGCAGTGTACAGAAAAGACTTCTGCCAAGTGACCAATTTAGGCGAATCCATGTACCAAAATGAAAAGTAACAAAAGAAAAAATAGTAGCAAAGGAAACAATTGAAACAATTAGTGTGAACAAACTGTATGTAACCATAAAATACATAATCTGACCTTCCCTTCATCAGTGGCAGCCCCCCAAGATAATGTGCACAAATTAACCCGTCTAAAAATGATTGCCAATATAAGTTGAAAGACCGATATGAGCCTAGCAATGTTGCTGCCTCCTACATATACTGGAGCAATACCATCTGTGCAGCCCCAGCAGAAAGGCCCATGGCATGCACACTTAGGAGAACTCGTCCACAAAAGGGAGTAGCAATGTATTGCAGGTCTAAACCCACCCGCATGAGTTGGCATGTATACAGGGGCATAACAACAACCCTCTGCAATGCCACTACCTGGAAACTTAGCTTAAACTTATGTCTTAGCACATGGAACACGCTCTATACAGGAGAAGTCTCATACTATGTCCAATAAGTCTTCTAGTGCACTATGTCACAATGATAAAAACAAGTTTCCACATATATAGTGCAAAAGAGAAATCACAAAAAACAATTAAGGGGTAATGTTTTATTCAGTCTTCTCGAAGCCACAGTCTGGAATGAGTAAATCCAGTGTTTTCCACAATGTAATAAAAGTTTGTCCATTCCCTCCTCTCCCTGGGGAGGAATATAGTCAATAGGCATGTCACTGATAATGTCTTTTATGGTTACATATAGTTTGCTACAATTATTTATTTTGTTACTGCATTGTACTCTATATAAAATTTTAATATATAAAAGTATGCACACAGAGGATAAGTAGCATAATAAATACAATAAATATACACAAAGCTTATATAATGTAAGAACCTACAGCTGTGCCATGTGGTAAGAGAGACAATAGGAAGAAACTCCCTTCCCATTAGAGCTTACAATCTAAGTGTTATGGCAGGCAGTCCCAAGTAAGTGTATATTTTGTAAGATGAGGGCAATATTGCTAGAGGAAGGCCAGTAGTGGCTTGATGCCACTGTCATGCATTCGGTTATAAGATTTAACTTTAGGGGGCATATTTACTAAAACTTGTATTTTTCAGATTTTTTTTATTAAAACAAGTTCGACCTAAATCCCAACCACTATCTGGCTTTATTTACTAACAATTCGGAGCGACAATTGGATATACAGGTAAAGTTGTGACAGACAATTTGTATCATACAACTTTTTCGAAGTCTTGCCCAAAAAAACCTGAAAAATTAAAATTTTCAAACTAAAGCTACTAATTATTCGGATTATCAAATGAAAACCAGCATCAAACAGCCCAAAACTATCGGCAATCATGAAGGCAAAGGGACATCTGCCAATGACTTCTACATGATTTCGACAGGATTTAGCTTTAGTATTTTTGGACCTTTCACAGCTTTAGAGCATAATAAATCTCGAAAATTCGAGGTTTTTTTCCTATAAAAATTTTCAGAAAATTCATAAATAAGTCCCCAAATTGTCAGCCTTTTAAGTGAAAACTTTTATTTATATTGTATTTTGGCTCTCACACATTTATTAAAAATAGGAAACATACAGTCTTTCCATATGTTAATGTTACAGTAACTTATCAAGGTAGTAGAATATTGACTATTCTATCAAGTGTTCACTGCAAAATTTTCCAAGGCAGGAGCATGTCGATGGTTTGGTGAGTTTTGCCAAATTTCCTATAGTAATCATTCATTGTCAAGTCGTGCATATCCTCTCCATAATTAGGCTCTGCCCAATTATATTCAGTGGTATGGCAATACATGTAGCAGACACTGTGCTGTTAATTTTCACAAAGAATATTTCTTACAATATCTGGTATTTTATTTTCCTCTGAATGTCCATAGCATATCCTGAAGTGTATCCTTATGTTTTTCTTTTTAATTCCTGCATACCATTGTCTGGGGGACCTGCATGCACCTGTGAGGGACAGACCCATAGTGTTCCTTCCAGATGAAGCATCATTACACTGCTTGATAATTAGCTGAATTTTATCTACTGCTTTGCTCAGAAATGTGTTGCACTCACGTACAATCAGCTACAATCACCTTCTAGCACTAGTAAGAACGTAGTGGATCCAACCCACTTGGGACATTTCATGAAGTATTACAACATTAAAATACCTACTGCTAACTATGTGCTACAATTACATTTGGTTTTCATTTGAAATGTTGAAACAATCTCAACCAATCATCTGAACCATGATCACAATGTAATTTATGTGAATGCAAATCAGGATAACTTGCAAGGGAGAGGGGGTTTGTTCTAAAAAAAAAAGACATACTTTATTTCCGAAACTCCAGGCTTTGGGGAAAATTTGCAGGACCAGCCTCGTGTTGTGTAATTCACAATCCTTGTGTGAATAAAGTGGATTTGCCAATAACAGCATTAATCTGCAAGACATATTGTCATTTGGCTGGTGTCTTACTGCTCAGCAGTTCAAGGCTGGTGCATGAAAGTGTGGCACTTATTTCTATACCTTGTGAAATTTCTTACATAGGACTTCCCTCCTCCCCAAATATTACTGACAAGAAGGCAAGCTGGCTGTTAAGATGGTATTTATTTTCGTTGATAATCAGATCTGACATTAGTGTTCCAATGAGTGGCCACAGATGGGGTCATCTATAAAGTTTGTGCGGCGCATATTTATTCGCAAATGGTTGTATTGTGCATGTTTTTTCCAGAACGCTAAACATTTGCGCTGCTGTGCCTGTCTTTCCAGTTTTTTCAAATTTGCATCAAGAATACATCTTTGCAAATGAGATGGGTGTTTGCATGAGAGTGCCCACTGTGTAAGGTTGTTGTGCGCGAAAATAGTGTTGACAGTGACTTAAATTCACAATTTGCAAAACTGTTTTGTGAATATTTTCTACGCCGCCAAAGTTGTGCCGTAATTCAGTCGAGGAGTGTGCACATAAATACTGTATTCTCAATTTGTGATTTTTGACATATTCAAAAAGCTCATAGCCATTTGCATTGTGAATTCCCAACTCTGTTTGCACAACACTTATTCAGCTTTATAAATATAACCATATATTCAGCTTTATAAATATAACCATATTCACAATGAGAACCAATATGCCTTGCACAAAGTTTATAAGAGAAAGTCTAAGGTAACACACAGAAATGCTTTTATTCGGCTGACTGTCATGTATATACTGTCTGGCTTCTCATGGGCCATGCCATACTATATGTGCGCTACGACTTTTTTTCTAATGGAATTTGCTATTAATCTTGACTTGTAGGAAAACTAAATGCTGAGAGCTGAAACGAGCCATTGAACACACTCTAATGAGATGCAGGTACTAAAACCCAGGGAAATGAGCAATGAGAATACACAATGTCATATTTTTTCAATTAGCACACTATGGAGCATTATGTTTCCATGTGAGTGAAAGATAAGGGTATTCAATTCAACATATTTCAACTATAAACAGGCCCAGACTGGGATTCAAAATATGCCCTGGCATTTCAAGTACACAGAGGCGCAAGCAGTCCCCACCAGCCCAATAAATCGTGACTGTCTATGGCATCTTACAGCAGCCCCTCTGGCATTTGCCAGAACCCACAGATTGCCAGTCCGGGCCGTCCAGGCCTGATCATAAATGCCCTTGGCTTTCTACCACCTCAAAGCAATACTGCTTTGTAAAAGTGGAGAAAATACTATTTTCCTTAAAATCTCAGCTGCAAGTAGCAATAAAAAGCAGTAGTAGTTTTCAGTCAGTCAGGTCTGCAACCTGATAGGTTGGTGAAGCTAGGGGTGGGGCCACCAGCCAAGTGGACAATTAGCCCTGCCTACTGTACTGTTCTACTCCTGAATCTACACTTTCTGGCCACAGTCAGTGCGAATTATGACTCTGCCAACTGCACAGCCAGCATTTTGTGCCTTTGTGACTGCATTTTTGTATTTCTCTATTTTATGCCCTGCCAAATGCACATTCTGGTTCTGCCCACTACACAGCCGCCATTTGGTGAATGTGTCACCATTTTGTTAATACCCTGCATTGGTTTGGTGTCATTTTGTGAAAAGACATCCACAATACAAAACTGCATTGCAGACCCATAAAAACTAGAGGTTTATAAACCTCTATGGTAACTATATCTAATGCTGAAAGCGATTATTGTATTAGTATAGCAAATACATGCTTTGACAGGTTTTCGGAAAAATACGATATGTCCATTCATGTATTATAGGACAATCCAACATGTTCAGACACATTAGCATGCATTCATAGACGTGAGCGAACTTCTGAAAGGCTGAATCAAGATGTGCAGAAAATGACACACAAACCACACAGTCTAACAGTCACATACACACAGGCACTTTTTTTTTTTAATCATTACTGTTCTCAACTCAACTCAAGGTTTTAGATCAACTGCTTAACTCATTGTTGGTTAGTTACTACTTTTCTATTTAAAGGAACAGTTCTAATGAGATTAACAGCATCCAGATTTGAGAAGGAGCATACCTGCAACATTTGGAAAATAGAAAGAGGGACAAAAAGATCTGAAGCCCGTAGTGCGGCAATTTATTTTACCATACACATTTTATGGCCACACCCCCCAAAATACAATGTACATTTTACAAAAATTGGCAGGTTATTAAAGTTTGAACACATTTTTAGGGTTATGTTTTATGTGTTATAACAGTTTTGCTACTGAATGTGAAATTGCCCTTTAAAGGAGAACTAAACCCTAAAAATGAATATGGCTAAATGCCATATTTTATTTACTGAACGTATTGCACCAGCCTAAAGCTTCAGCATCTCAATAGCAGCAATGATCCAGGACTTCAAACTTGTCACAGGGGGTCACCATCTTGGAAAGTGTCTGCGACACTCACATGATCAGTGGGCTCTGAGCAGCTGTTGACAAGCTAGACTTAATGAAAATTATCAAGTGAGCTTGGCCTGTAATGTAAGCTGTTGCTTCAAGGCTGATTATTAAATTCTGATGCTAATTGTGTTGGTTTCTGTGCTGTGTTGGTAAGTATCTGTATTAATTGCTAATCAGACTTATATTGTGACATTTATAGGCCATGTGTACTGTATATTGTCAGTCCTTAAGCTCAGTAAGTGACAGCAGCACAGAGTATGTGCACTGAATTAGTATAAAAAAAGATGGGGGAGGGGCTACTGGGGCAATTCATATTGGCATTTACTTTATGATTATGAAACAAAATGGCCAGATGGTTTCACATTTACTTAGCTCAAGTGAAGGAATAGAATAAAAAATATTTCGAATTTCAAAGTATTTTTTTGGCTACTTTGACCATCGAATTGGTTGCTTCGATCTTCGACCACGACTTCGAATCGAACAATTCGAACTACAAATCGTTCTACTATTCGACAATTCGATAGTCAAAGTACTGTCTCTTTAAAAAAAACTACGACCACCTACTTCGCCACCTAAAACCTACCGAGCATCAATGTTAGCCTATGGGGAAGATGTAGTTCTGAGAACCAATATACACAAGCATTACAAAACAGACTAAGAAGATTGTGTATAGACACACCTGATGTATAGGAATGGATGCTGACACTAAGGTAAAATAACTAACTATGCCTTATTTGCTATTTTTTGCTATTTGCTTCCTAACGGTTATTGTTTTAGTATTGATTCACCAGCCAAAACATTACGATTCTCTATTCTTATTGTTGTTTGTTTTACACATCATTCAGTACTAGAAGTACATTTATCAAGCTTCGAATATCAAATTCATGTGAGTTTTTTTAAAACTCCCATAAACTGCCATGAACTTGAAATTCGACCAATCAAAATGTATCAATAAAATCAAAATTTTAAAAGACGGGTGAATAGGATCGATCCAAAAACTGAATTGAATTTGAATCGAATTCGATTTAAGTTTTAAAAAACTCGATTCGAGTTTTTTTCAGGGGAAAAAGACTTGAATGTCAGGAAGGCTGCAAACATCACCAAATTGATCCCTGGACCTCTTCTATTGACTTATATAGCAATTCGGCAGGTTTTAGGTGGAGAATAGTTAAATTCAAGTTGCATTTTTTTTAAAAACTCAAATCAAATTTGGATAACTCCTAGTGATGGGCGAATTTATTCGCCAGGCACTGATTCGCGGCGAATTTTCGCATTTCACCGAAGGGTGAATATATTTCAAAAATTGACAGATGCCTATTGACTTTCATGAATTTTTTCCCATCACTATTAACTTCTTAATCGAAGATTTGGCCATAAAAAACAACAAGAAGATTCTAATTCAAACTTCGACCCTCTTCTTTTTATTTTTATCTTCACTTTATCACTTCATAAATTGTTACAATAGTAGTCAATAGTATCAGTGACTGTAAGACAAGGGCCACTGGGGCTGAAATCAACTAGCTGAAATACGTTGGCTGATTTCAGCCTTACCATGCGCAGTAGCCTCCCCTCTTTTCTGCATTCGTAAATACTGAATCAGCTTTGGCATGAACAGACCATGCAGATTTTGGCAAAGAACCGCAAGTCTCTGTATTTTGAGGCAAATGTGTGTTCAAGTTTGCCTCAATTTTGCCCACTCTTTAAAGTGATATTAAAACTAAAAAAACTACTCTTCAAATTATTTAAGTACCTATAGTCAACAATATGCATTTAACACCTTATCACTTAATATGATTTGCAAACACAGAGTAGTTGGGACCAGTACACCCTGTGAAAGTACCTCCTCCTCCTCCTCCTCCCAAATTAGGGTAGGGGCACAAATGGAGATTTGTCACCCGTGATTTTTAAAAGCGAGTTCTGGCGACAAGTCCTTTGTTTTGTCTCTACATGCAACTACATGTAGAGACAATTACTCGCCAGTCATTATGCACACAGCGCAATTTGAAATCGCCTTTAGTTCCAAAACCCACTGAGACCCTTTTTGGAGCTATTTGTCAGAAATAGCATGTACATAGAGAAGTACTAAAATCTCCTACAAGCACACATAGAGATTAGTAGCCGCGATAGTATGCAAATTCTTACTTGTGCGCAATGATGCAGTTACGTAAGGACGCTAGCAAAGGTAGTGCCACAGGAACACCATTCTTTTACCAAACGTTCGAGGCAAGACGCAGAGAAAACACTGTCCTTCGTGTGCGTGTGTGTGAGAATATATAATTTATACATATACGCATGTACAAAACAGTGAGCGAAAAACAACATAGTACACAGTAGTTGTTTTCCGTTTCCTGCGTGGGAGGAGAAAGTAGTGCAACGCACATGGGATACAAATTGCTCAGGAACAAAAGTCACTCGAAATCTTTGCTCGCAGAGACTTGTTTTTTAAAAAACGGGGGGGGGGGACAAATCTCCCCGTGTGCCCCTACCCTTAGCCTAACAAAGTCATTTACGATTAGTCTTATTCAAGATAAATAAATATATATATATTTATTTATCTTGCATAAGAAAAAAGGGGCACTAACTGGTTTAGAGCAGTTGTGTGCCAAAACAAATAAAGCACATAAATACCAAAGTCCTGGGGGGGGGGGAGAAAAAGCCAGGTACTCCAAAGATTAAATACAAATGGTTGGATATGCCAAAGGTTAATGCAAATGGTCCACTAACCCCAAAAGTTGTTCCATGTGGGGTGGTGCCTCCTTAAAGGAAACTATACCCCCCAAACAATGTAGGTCTCTATTAAAAGATACTGAGTAAAACAGCTCATATGTAAAACCCTGCTTCATGTAAATGAACCATTTTCATAATAATATACTTTTTTAGTAGTATGTGCCATTGGGTAATCATAAATAGAAAATTGCCATTTTAAAAAATAAGGGCCGCCCCCTGAGATCGTAAGATTCACTGTGCACACATACAAACCACATGTAAGGTCACATGAGCCAATTAACAGACAGAGTTCTGCCTTTTGCTTCCTCACTTCTTCCTGTTACAGTTAGTGTTGTAGTATTTCTGGTCAGGTGATCTCTAAAGCAGCACAGATAGAGTGACGAAATGGTGGTTCAAGGCAAGAGATGTAAAAGGGCAATATTTTTGTAAATATATATTCCAGTTTGGTAAGATTCTTTAATATGTCATTCAATTTGATATAAACTATCTGTTGCTTAAGTATTCATTTTGGGGGTATAGTTTTCCTTTAATCTGCTGGTCCTAAGCAGGCAAAGTCAGCCCCTTTTTTCAAATTGTTCATCAGAAAAGTCCAACTTCTTTTGACTGTAGATTCAGGTGTAATGTTTTGGGCCCTTTCTCAAGTGTACAGGGTGCAAGGCATTATGGGATTAAATACCTTCATATAAGGAACCACCCCCATTCACCACTTAAAGTGACAGAGTCAAGTGAATACAATAAAATATTACAAAATTCAAATAATATATCAAACAATATCAAACTGATAATCCAAAGTTAGTCCATTAAAGTTGATTCACGAATGTGTTGTCCTTTATTGTGTTCCTTATAGTCCATATTGGGGAAATTGCATCATTGCTTATCCCTAATGCATACAGTTCAATATCTGCCAAATTTAGCCTACTTAGGGTTTGCAAAAAAATATGTAGACCGAGTAACCAATATTCTAAATTGCCAGCCATTAGCCAGAGCTTCCGTATCAACATAAATAAAAAAAAAAATATTTATCCATGGGTAAATGCAAATGGCCCACTAACTCCAACAATTGTTCCACATGGGGTGCTGCCTCCTTAATCTGCTGGTCCCAAGCAGGAACGTTTAGCACCTTTACTCAAATAAAGCTATATTGCATTTACAATTTCCCTGAGAATAATCGTTCATCAGAAAAGTCCATTAAATATATTCCCAACTTGTTTCATCATGTCCTGACTTTCTCAAGGGTGGTGTATCAATACAGCACTCCAGAACATATTTGATGGACTTTTCTGGTGAACGATTATTCTCTGCAACATTGTAAGTGCAATAAAGCTTTATTTGAATAAAGGTGCTGATACAATTTTACACAATGGGAGTTTGTCCCTTCTTTTATGGTTGTACATTAAATTAAGACAAGGCACAGTTAAAATCACAAGTTCATAATTAAATATATACAAGTATTTTAAATAACAAACAACTTTTAATCTTGCACAAACTAATTATCTAATGAATGTGTATTGGCTCAAATAAAAAATGGAAAGTAATTCAAAATATTTTAAGATTGTTACATGATGTGTGTTAGTGGCATTTTTCTGTTAAAGTTTATTCCTGTATCTATAGATTTCCAGTGAAATTTGCATGAAAATTGCTTTTGTAAATGTACCAAGCTACTCGTGCCTATAGGTATTGCTAAATTACACTTCTTATCTTTAACGGAAAATTGGTTTTGCACAGTTACAAGCAAACATCTGTGACTGATGAGAAAAATAAACTGGGAAGCAGGTGAATAATAATGGCAGTTTTTAAGTTGCAGTAAACAATCAAGTTTTTGCTTTCATTGTATTACCTGCTGTGGACTAAAAATAGATGCCCAAGTTAAAATTTCCCAAAGTTAGTGAAAGAGCCTAAAATGAGATTAGTATGGTTGATGGGACATCTTCTAGTGCTGTGTTTGGTCCGTCCGACCTTGCATACCTCATTGACTTTGTCAGGTTGTTCATAGAAATTATGATATCTTCACAATATATCACAGAAGAACGAATGCTTATTAATGAGGGATTGCCATCAATTAATCCAGGACAGCTGTGAGACTTATAATCAAGCAGATAGAATGTAAGAGGGTAGATCAGATAACTAAAATAACATGTGACTGTAAAATGTGTAAAAATGTGTGAAGTGTAAATGTCGGATTCATATATGATGTTATTTATATGCCAGCCACTAGAAAGGGATAGCGTGCAATTAAGGGGATGAGGTTCTTCTTCCTGACATCTACAGGTACTTCAGTTAGACAGGTTAGCTAGTATTGTTATCCCAGACCCCAATGAGGAGGTAGTGGCCTAGAGGTTGTGGCTAAGCCAGAGATAGGGTGGACAGGGCTGCTCCTGCCATTAGGTAAAGGTGAGACCCTTGCCTCAGGTGGCAGTGAGCAGGCAGTTACAAAGGGTGGCAACTCGGAAACTTGGCTCCACTAGTGTAGATTGTATTAATTTGAGCTGATTGCACTAGTGATGCATTTAAGTGCAGAGCAGGAAACTGTTTGGTGGTGCCGGACTGCTAGCACCAAGAGGTGGCACATTTTGGAAAATTCCTATCCGGAGTAGGGTAGTGGGGCGTAGAGCAGGGTCATAGAGGGCACACTGGATTGCTAGCAGCAGGGCCACAATTAGAAATCACGGGGGCCTGTACAACAACATTTTCTGGAACCCAACCCCCAAGCCCCACCCCAGATCCCGCCCACCCCACAGTTAAAAGATCACACAGACATCAGCGCTAAAAATTGTAAAACCCCCCTACACAAGTTATAAAAAGCTATTTGTGGTGTTTATACAAATGGCCTGTAGATGTCACTGTGCTCAAGACTTATGCTGTGCATACTTACTATACAGCTTGTGGTGTTAGAGTTGCTTCCTGTTGTGTAATGGCTGCATGAGCCTGCTAATAAAGCACTGTTATACTCTACTCATCCTCGGCTACCATGTCTCTTCTACCTCTGCAGCAGCCAGCAGCTTTTCTTCCAAACCCTGGTTAGCCTACCATACCTTTTACTGCTTGGATCCATATGTTTGAAAATTACATTATTGCTGCTGACAAAGGGGAGATTTCTGCTGCTAGAAAGCTTTACTTATTCACTGCCTTGGAGCAGAGGGACAGTGTATATTCTATACATTACCATTACCTGATGAGACTTATGAAACTGCTCTTACTGCTATAAAGAACTTTTTTTGTGCCAAGAGTAAATGTGGTTGCTGAAAGATTTAAATTCCGCCAACGTGGACAACGTAATGGTGAATCCAAAGAACAATTTGTAGCAGCTTTGAGAGAGCTGGTTGTTGCCTGTGAGTTTGGGAATCTAACAGATGAAATGCTAAGAGACCAAATAGTGAAACAAACAAACTCACCTTGCATTAGAAAGAGACTGCTCCTAGAGCAGGATTAAACCCTTGCATATGCTATTGTAGTTGCGAGCCAAATTGAAACAGCAGTGGCAGAGGCTAAAACTCTCAGTCAGGGAACTGCTGGGAATGTACAGATTGTGAATTTAGCACTGTGGCCTAATAATGCACAGTCACAGGCAAAATACAGTGCTAAGGAAAGGGATTCACTGCAAAACTATGCAGCAAATACAAATAAAAAATACTGCTTCCGCTGTGGTTCAACACAACACACTGCAAATTATGCCACATGTCCTGCAAAAGCTTTACAGTGCCACAAATGCAAAAAAGTAGGACATTTTGCTAAGATCTGCCGTAGTTCTGCTAAAGATGTTCATGAAGTCACTACTACAAATGTTACAGTATTAAGTGTGGATAAAGCTGAGACATTTATTCCAGACAAGTTTATATGCACTGTCAGTGTCAGTACGCCAAGGGACACTCCATTAACCTGATTATTATTATTATTATTAACATGTATTTATATAGCGCTAACATATTGCGTAGCACTGTAAAGTAACTGTGATTATACAACTACATCACATGAATTACATACATAGAACATATGGAGTAACAAACATCACAATCAATACAGGTACAAAGAGGTGAGGAAGGCCCTATGCATAGGCATACAGTCTAAAGGGAAGGGAGTAAGACACAAGGTGTGGGAGTGGGCAAGATCGAAGTAAGTGGGTGAGAAATGTGGTGTTGTATGTGGTGTTGCGTTTGGTAGTTAAGCAGAGTGAGGGTAGGCTTCTCGAAAGAAGTGCGTTTTCAGAGATTTTTTGAAAGCAGAAAGGTTGGGAGAAAGTCGGACAGATCGTGGGAGAGCGTTCCAGAGGAGGGGTGCAGCCCTTCCAAAGTCTTGAATGCGAGCATGTGAGGAGGTAATGAGAGAAGAGTTGAGTAGCAGGTCAGTAGAGGAGCGAAGTAAGCGAGTGGGTGAGTATATAGAGATGAGTTCAGAGATGTAGGGTGGAGCAAAGTTGTGAAGTGCTTTGAAAGTCAGTGTCATTAATTTGAATTTGATTCTGAAAGGTAACGGAAGCCAGTGCAGGGATTGCCAGAATGGTGAGGCAGAGGATGAGCGGTTGCTGAGGTGTATGAGCCTCGCAGCAGTGTTCATTATGGACTGGAGAGGTGACAGTCTCTGGAGGGGGAGGCCAATTAAAAGAGAGTTACAGTAGTCTAGACGCGATATGATGAGAGAGTGAATAAGAATTTTGGCAGCGTCTTGGGTGATAAATGATCGTATTTTGGATATGTTCCTTAGGTGGAAGTGACATGATTTAATAAGTGACTGGATATGAGGAGTGAATGACAGGGCAGAATCTAGGATAACCCCAAGGCACCGGGCCTGGGGAGAGGGGGTGATAGTGGAATTGTTAACTATGATGGATACTTCGGGGATGCTACTGGTGTTTCTTGGAGGAAAGAGAACCATTTCAGTTTTAGAGAGGTTTAATTTAAGGTAGCGTTGCGACATCCAGGTAGAGATAGCGGACAGGCAGGAGGAGACGCGAGTTAGGAGTTCTGGGTTGAGATCAGGAGATGAGAGATAGATTTGAGTATCGTCAGCATAGAGGTGGTAGTGGAAACCATACGAATTTATTAATTTGCCAAGGGAGGAAGTATAGAGGGAGAATAGTAATGGTCCCAGGACAGAGCCTTGAGGAACTCCAACAGAAAGAGGTAGGGGAGAAGATGATACTCCATTGTAGGAGACACTGAAGGAACAATTGGTGATGTAAGAAGAGAACCAGGACAGGGCTGTGTCACGAAGGCCAAGCGACTGGAGGGACTGGAGGAGGAGGAGAGGGTGATCTACAGTGTCAAATGCGGCTGAGAGGTCAAGCAGTATTAGTAGTGAGAAATGATTGTTGGCTTTAGCGGTTAAAAGGTCATTAGTTAGTCGAGTCAGGGCAGTTTCCGTGGAGTGTTGTGGCTTAAAACCAGATTGTAGGGGGTCCAGCAGGTTATTGTCAGAGAGGAATGAGGTAAGTCGTTTGTAGACTAGGCGCTCAAGTAGTTTAGAGATGAAAGGTAGCAGAGAGATAGGTCGGAGGTTGTCAAGATTGGTGGGATCAAGAGAGGGTTTTTTCAGAATGGGGGTGACAAGAGCATGTTTTAGTTGAGAAGGAAACAGTCCAGTTGAGAGCGAAAGATTAAATAGGTGAGTTAAGGCTTTGATTAGACAAGGATTGGTATTGCGGAGAAGTTTCGAGGGAATTGGATCAAGCGGGCAGGTGGTAAGGTGAGAAGAGGCCAGAAGCTTTGAGACTTCCTCATCAGTGACAGGGGTGAAGGAGCACAGGAGAGACTGGGCAGTGTGAAGGGAGGGTGGTGGAAGTCTAGGGGGGTTGAGTAGTGTAATGTCCCTTCTGATAGTGTCAATTTTGTTTTTGAAGTGCTCAGCAATATCTTGAGCAGAGACAGATGTGCATGGAGGGGGTGGAGAAGGGGAAAGGAGAGTGTTAAAGGTGGAGAAAAGTTGTGCTGGTTTTTTAGAAAGGGAGTTAATGAGTGAAGTAAAGTATGTTTGTTTGGCTTGGAAGAGGCTGGTGTTAAAGGAGCGCAGGGCGGATTTGTAGCTCCAAAAGTCTGATTCTGAACGGGATTTGCGCCAGCGACGCTCAAGTGCACGTTAGTGTCTTTGGAGCGCTTTTGTATGAGCAGTATGCCAAGGTTGAAGTGGTTTGGGTCGAGAACGTTTAGTTTTTATAGGAGCAAGCTCATTTAGGGCAGTGGTGAGAGTACTATAGTAGACAGAGGTAGCCACATTAGGACATGAGATGGCTGAGATATTAGAGTGAAGAGAGTCAAAGGAAGAAGAGAGATGTGACACGTCTACAGCTTGCAAGTCATGGTAAGTACGTGTTTGGGGAATAGCAGGGGGTGAGGAGGGAGTTAGTGAGAGTTGAAATGTGAGCATATTGTGATCAGAGAGGGGAAATGGGGAGTTAGTAAAATTGGAGGTTGAACAGAGTCTGGTAAATATGAGATCCAGAGCATTACCATTGGAGTGAGAGGGGGAGTCTGAGCACAAAGATAAGCCTAGGGAGGAGGTTAGTGAACGAAGTTTAGAGACAGAAGAGTTGTTGATGTTGTTAACGGGTATATTAAAGTCACCTAATATGATGGATGGGATGTTAGATGAAAGAAAGTAAGGAAGCCAGGCTGCAAAGTTGTCCAGAAATTGTGCAGTTGGTCCTGGTGGTCGATATATAACAGCAATGCAGAGTGAAACAGGAGAAAAGAGCCTAATGCAGTGAGCCTCAAATGAGGAGAATGATAAAGAAGGAACAGGTGGAAGAACTTTAAAAGTACAGCGGGGAGAGAGAAGCAAACCTACCCCACCTCCAGGTCTGTTACCAGGTCTAGGAGTATGAGTAAGGTGTAGGCCCCCATAGGACAGGGCAGCAGGTGAGGCAGTGTCAGTAGGAGAGAGCCAGGTTTCAGTAAGCGCAAGTAGGTTAAAGGAATTTGCAATGAAATGGTCGTGTATAGCGGTGAGTTTGTTGCAAACAGATCTGGCATTCCAGAGAGCACATGAAAGATTAACTGGGTTTTTGGGTATAGGAGTAAGTGTTCTGTACTGATTGAATTTGCTCCGGAGAGAAGGAGTTCGTGGTCGTGATATAACTGGGATGGGGTAAGGGCCAGGGTTTGGGGAAATGTCCCCAGCTGCCAGCAATAGAAAGGAAAGATAGACTAAGTGACAGTGGGATTTATAAGTCCTTGGTTTTTATGAAAAGGAGGAGTTTTGTGGAATAGCTAAACAGAGTACTTTATAAACTTCATGTGTGGAGAGGGAAGGAGAGGAGAGTAGAGAGGCTGAGATTTGTATAGAACTGGGATTTGATGGAGGAGGTAGTGAAAAATGTTTTATGAAGCATGAGAGTGAAAGGAGGAGAAATGCAGGATAAAGCATGTTTGGAGTAAGAAGTAACAAACTAGCAGGTACAAGCAAATCTGTTTTCTTCTTATCCCAGATGGTTCGCTGTTGATTGCAGGGGAATCCGGTTCCTTTTGCCTTGTCCAACTGTCTTGTTTAACTGTCATTTCTAAGCACTTGTGAAATTTTAGCACTTAGGAAAGGTTAGCACGAGTGCCATGCCCCAGACACGAGTGCCATCCCCAATACTGGGTCTGAATTTATATGTAGCTGATTGGGAAAACCAGAGCCTAATTAATCAATTAATCAATTAAATAGCTAGCAAAGGGCAGAGTTTTACAGACACCAGAACCAGGTTTGGGGCTATAAAAATATCTCTTGTTCACGGAGGAGGGGACACAGATGTGTGCTTTAGATATTTATCAAAGAACTAAAGTAGAATAGGCCTGACAGACAAAAGTTATTGGGGTTAACAAATACAAGTAGGGATATAGCAGAATTACCAGAATAAACAATGCTTGATACAGGTTCAGCTGTTTCTATACTACCAAAGGATGTTTTCATGAAATACTTTGCAAAAGATCCGCTTGTTGCCCCTGCCCTGAGACTGGTCAGTTACTAAAAGGATCCAATTCCTGTGCTTGGTTGTTTGCCAGTGACTGTACAATTTGAATCAAATACTGCAAAATCTGACTTTTACATTGCAAATAAGGGTACTGCTATACTTAGTACTTCACTGGGTTGTGCAAAGAACTTTGTACACAAAGTTAATTTGAGACCAGATGTACGCCAGAAATTGAGGCGATTGCCCTACTCTATAAGGGAGACTCTATCACAGGAACTAAAGAAACTGATAGAACAAGATGTGATTGAAAAATCAGAATCCTCCGAATAGGTTTCACCAATTGTTGTAACAATGAAGAAAACTGGAGGTATTCTATTGTGTTTTGATCTCCATGAACCTAATAAAGCAGTTCCCTTGCCACGCATAGAGGAAATATTTTCATAACTCCGAGGAGCAAAATTCTTTTCTACTCTCGATCTTCAGAGTGCTTATCATGAAGTATTACTGCATGAGTAAAGCAGAGACCTCACTGCATTTATCACCCATATGGTTTGTTTCGGTTCAAGCGTGTACCTTATGGACTGGCTTCAGCACCGAGTTGTCTTCTATACTCCATGGCATACCTGGTCTTACTTCATGGTATTCTAAGCTTATTCCCAACTATGTGTAACGAACATACCTGGTGGTCTAGGGGGGGGGACGACAGGGACGCCTGCCTCGACGAGCGGCTCTGTAGGCCGCAGGCGCCGGCATCCTAGGGCGCCCGCGGCGCGCTCTGGAATTTCTTAAAGGCGCAGGCGCACTGACGTAGTGACGTCAGCGCGCAAGGGCGCGAAATTCAAATGCTATTTAAAGGTACAGTTTTACTTTATGCATTGCCCGTGATGGGATTTATTCCTGGTGCTTCTGAGCCTTGTGCTTTTGTCTGATTCTGTCTGATTATCCGTTTTTGACCCTTGCCTGCCTGTTTGACTATTCTGATCTCTGGAACCTGACCCTTGCCTGCCTTCGACAACTCTTCCTGCCAATTCCCTTGATTGACAACCCGGTTTGACCCTCGCCTGCCTGACTATTCTCGATATCTGCCTGCCTCGACCCTGCCAGTCTGACGATTCTCTTTGCCTGCTCCATTTGTACCGTGACCTTCGGCCCAATAGACTCTGCTACCTGCTGTGCCCCTCTGCTAGCCAGAACATCTCGCCTAGTACCCCTCGTTAAGTCCAGGTGGCACCCAAGTTAGCTGAGGGCTCCTCCCGAAGCCCAACGGTGGTCACACTACTGGTGAAGCCGAGCCGAGACCAGGGTACTTGGCACCTGTTCTGGTATTGGGTGCCGGCCGTGACACTATGCTTCAGTTGTGGAGCCACTTAGAGCACTACTACGTGGAACTTTAAGTCTGGTGTGGTCAGAGTCTGCTCAACATAACTTTGAAATAGTGAAACAGCTAATTGTGACCAGTCCAGCGCTAGCTTTATTTTATCCTGCACTACCCACTATGGTTGCTACAGACTATGGTGTTGGTGCAGTTCTCTTCTGTTTGGGCAACAGAAAATGGAGATCCTGTTGGCAGAGGTGGTCTTTATGATGATCACACAGGGAACACTCAGCACAGCAACTTGGAAAAGGATTTACTTGTGAATCACTCAGGGATAATACAGAGCACATTTAACAGTGTGAAAGATCAAAACCAATATGGTGGAGAGAAAAGAAAAACAACAGAGTGCAGAAAAACAACAGCAAAGATCATTGCAATCATACATTAACAATATTCACAGCGCCACCTTGTGACCATTTTAATACTCCAGTGTTTAAGCATGAATGCTGTTGCATGTATTCCAACAGATCCTACCTATGGGGTAGAGAATTTACCTTATGCACTGATCATAGCCCTTTAACTACACTGCTTATAACAAAGGGACTAGGAAGAGCTGGAATGCGTATAGCTAAATGGTCAGCAAGGCTACTGAATTTCAACTACAAAATGCAATACAAACCAGGTTTGAAAAATGTTACTGCTGATTGTTTGTCACGGTTACCTTTACCTGCAGCTTCTGATACACTGGATGAGGACATAGAAGTTGTAGCAACAACTCAATCATCTCCAGCTGAATTATTACATGGCAGACAAATGAGCACTAAGTTACATGTTGCAGACATCAAACTTCCACAAAATACTGTGCCTACAAAATTATCTACTGCTGACATTGTGAAATGTGAACAAGCCAAATGCAAGGCTTATTCTCACAGAAAATGTGGTGCCAGAAAAGTACACTTTCAGCCTGGACCTTTAGTCAGAATTAAGAAACCAGGAATACTGAAACAAGGACAATCTAAATCTAATATGTGGTGTTTAATATAACACTATTGATGGTGAGGGCCTCCTTATAAGTTAAAATAAAAAACCCGCGGCTTTGTGAGTTCAACTTTGGCTTCTTTCGTGGCTTTGTCTTTTTGTGGCTTCGCGACTTCAACTTTGGCTCCTTTCGTGGCTTTGGGTCTTTTTGTGGCTTTGGGACTTCGACTTTGGGTATTTTCGTGGCTTCGGGTCTTTTCATGGCTTCTCGAATTTGGCTCTTTGGAACTTCAACAGGCAAAGCACGGTTTTGGCAATGTCAAGGGGCACCTGGGTCTATTACAGCAGTATCCCCTGTGCCCCCCCTCATGTGCATACTTACTATACAGCTTGTGGTGTGAGAGTTGCTTCCTGTTGTGTAATGGCTGCCTGAGCCTGCTAATAAAGCACTGTCATACTCTACTCATCTACTCATCGTGACTATAACTTTGCTTTTTTTCGCGGCTTCTGTTTTTTTTTTTCAGAAGCCTGGGGAGCCTGGGCCCAGTACAGTAGTATCCCCTGTGCTCCCCTCATGGCGGCCCTGGCTAGGAGCGGAGGGTGGTGCAAGATCCTGGAAATGGATCTGTGTTCTGTATGCCTGTCAGTGAATCTGCAAGTAAACTGTTTGTGATAACCTGGATGTGAACCTAATATGTTTCCTGCATTTACAAGTAAGCTCTTCCAGCATTGGGTCTTACAAGTAAACACTGAGATTTATAAGGAGGGCTGTGCTTACCAGAAGCTAGGAACATATATAGTGCTTATTTCAAATAAAATACAGGTCTATGACTATAGAGATAAAGAAGATTTGTCTGTTTATTGTGGCAAAATATGATTTACATAGGTTATAATCTATAACCCCCTCCTCCCATTGATTTAAAGGCAATAGGTACAGGTTACATAAATGACAACAGATACGATCTGTTACGTGCTATGTAACCTGTGCCTTTTCTCCCTTTTACAGCTTAAACAGCAACCCCATGGATAAACAGCCACCATAGTAGTCTTTCTGAAGCAAACATAGAACTTTTACCAGTACAAGGCAGCAGTACATTATATTTTAATTACTCTTTTTTGGTGTTACTGTTCCTTTAACCTTTCCTTCTCCTTTTAACAAGAGGTTGCACACCCCCTAGAGGTAAGCTAAGCATGTGGTAGGGTACCAAGATGTGGTTGCCAGATTCAAGGATGAGCATGATCTGCAAGTAGAAGAATAAAACAATACAGCCCCTACAAAATAGCAGAGGTCTCTGTACCTCCATACCTTATGATAAAAGGTATAAAAATAGATTTACTGATATCGGAGGTATAAAGTAGCAGTTGGATATACCACCAAGAAATGACTGACATATAAATAGATCTCCATAGATTTATCAACTGCAGGAGCAGGTCACTGGGGTTGCTTGCTAGGGATGTATCGAACATCGGAAAAAATGTTCGCGAACATATTCGCGAACTTGCGTCAAAAATGCGAACGGTTCGCAAACGTCGCGAACCCCATAGACTTCAATGGGAAGGCGAATTTTAAAAGCTAGAAAAGACATTTCTGGCCAGAAAAATGATTTTAAAGTTGTTTAAAGGGTGCAACGACCTGGACAGTGGCATGCCAGAGGGGGATCAAGGGCAAAAATGTATCTGAAAAATACATTGTTGACACAGCGCTGCGTTTTGTGCTGTAAAGGGCAGAAATCACACTACATTTCTAAACTTGTGTAATAAACTGCTTTAAAACGTCTGGCGTCTACATGCCAATCAAGTCGTGTAAAGGTTACAGCCTGTTCACACGCAAAGACAAAACGCGGCGCTTACTGCAACGCAAAAAAACGCAAAGAGCTTTCATGAATGATACCGTCAAGTGAGCAAATTATAGTTTTTAATTACTAGTTGCTTGTCACCTCCAGGATGTTCGTCCTGTTGGTGGCAATATTTCTGTAGTGGTGTGTTTAGCAGTCACCGTGCTTGTGCGCACGTGCACGGTCAGGCAGAGGTAATTCAATGTACAGTGAAGTGAACCAAAAAACACTGATTCTGCAGTGTGGGCCCAGTTTTGGTCTACTTTATTGATCACCTGCGGTGACCATAAAAGATGCGATTTTGCCACTGTTGCAGAACCCTGAAAAATTAGGCATGTGTACTTTCCTGAAAAATTATGTTTTTTTTGTCGCAGCCACTGAAGCACAGAGGCCAGAAAAAATATGCCATATAAATGCTGAAAATATGAATTTTTTTTTGTCGCAGCCAGTGAAGCACAGAGGCCAGAAAAAATATGCCATATAAATGCTGAAAATATGAATTTTTTTGGTTGCAGCCACTGAAGCACAGAGGCCAGAAAAAATATGCCATATAAATGCTGAAAATATGAATTTTTTTGTCGCAGCCACTGAAGCACAGAGGCCAGAAAAAATATGCCATATAAATGCTGAAAATATGAATTTTTTTTGTCGCAGCCACTGAAGCACAGAGGCCAGAAAAAATATGCCATATAAATGCTGAAAATATGAATTTTTTTGGTTGCAGCCACTGAAGCACAGAGGCCAGAAAAACTCAGGATTTACCTGTCCAAAAAGTTTTGATTAAAATGAAACCAGTAGGGTTTGCACCCTAGTTTGTAACGGTGGCGGAGGGAGGAGGACGCTAAAGGACAGCTGTGTGTGGAGTCATGCGGCGTGCAGAGAAGGACAGCTGCATGGGGAGTCAGAACAAGTCTTCCGGCGTGCAGTAACCCTCCGAGATCCATGCCTCGTTCATTTTAATAAAGGTCAGGTAATCCACACTTTTGTGACCTAGGCGAGTTCTCTTCTCAGTTACAATCCCTCCTGCTGCACTGAAGGTCCTTTCTGAGAGGACACTTGAGGCGGGGCAAGACAAGAGGTTCATGGCAAATTGTGACAGCTCTGGCCAGAGATCAAGCCTGCGCACCCAGTAGTCCAGGGGTTCATCGCTCCTCAGAGTGTCGATATCTGCAGTTAATGCCAGGTAGTCCGCTACCTGCCAGTCGAGGCGTTCTTTGAGGGTGGATCCCGAAGGGTTCTGGCGCTGCCTTGGACTGAAAAACCTTTGCATGTCTGACGTTACAGAGTGGCCAAAGTGCATTCTCCTTGCAGGTGCGCTCGTGGCAGGATTACTGGCACCTCTGCCCCTGGAATGTTGATGAGTTCCTGAAGTGACATCACCCTTAAAAGCATTGTACAACATGTTTTGCAGGCTGGTTTGTAAATGCAGCATCCTTTCGGACTTGTGGTACGTTGGTAACATTTCTGCCACTTTATGCTTGTACCGAGGGTCTAGTAGCGTTGCGACCCAGTACAGGTCCTTCTCCTTAAGCCTCTTGATACGGGGGTCCTTCAACAGGCATGACAGCATGAAAGACCCCATTCTCACAAGGTTGGATGCAGAGGTATCCATCTCCGCTTCCTCGTTATCAAGGACTATATCATCCACGGTCTCCTCCCCCCAGCCACGTACAAGACCAGGGGTCCCCAAAAGGTCACCACAAGCCCCCTGGGAAGCCTGCTCCTGTTGGTCCTCCTCCTCCACAAAGCCAACTTCCTCCTCTGACTCCACTTCTGACACCTCTCCCTGCGTTGCAGCAGGTGCCTGGGCTCGTTCTGGGGATTCCGACCAGAAATCGTGCGCTTCCTGCTCCTCGTCACGCTGGTCTACAGTCTCATCTGTCACTCGTCGCACGGCACGCTCCAGGAAGAAAGCAAAGGGTATTAGGTCGCTGATGGTGCCTTCGGTGCGACTGACCATGTTTGTAACCTCTTCAAAAGGGCGCATGAGCCTGCAGGCATCGCGCATAAGCACCCAGTAACGGGGGAAAAAAATCCCCAGCTCAGCAGATCCAGTCCTACCACCCAGTTCAAACAGGTATTCATTGACGGCTCTTTGTTGTTGCAGCAGATGTTCCAACATGAGGAGCGTTGAATTCCAGCGAGTCTGGCTGTCGCAAATTAAACGCCTGACTGGCATGTTGTACCGCTGCTGAATGTCAGCAAGGCGTGCCATGGCTGTGTAGGAACGTCTGAAATGGGCCGACACCTTCCTGGACTGCCTGAGAATGTCCTGGAATCCTGGGTACTTTGAGACAAAACGTTGGACTATTAAATTCAGAACGTTGGACTATTAAATTCAGAACATGTGCCATGCAGGGCACATGTGTTAAATTGCCCAGTCTCAGTGCTGCCAACAGATTGCTTCCGTTGTCACAAACCACTTTTCCGATCTTCAGTTGGTGTGGGGTCAGCCACCGATCGGCCTGTAACTGCAGAGATGACAGGAGTACAGATCAGGTATGGTTTCTGCTTTCCAGGCACGTCATCCCCAAGACAGCATGACAACGGCGTACCTGGCACGTCGAATAGCCTAGGGGGAGCTGGGGGTGCACAGGTGTGGAGGACCCAGCAGCAGAGGAGGAGGAAGCAGAGGAAGAAGACGAGGTAGAGAGCGAAGGAGGAGTAGAGGTGGTGGCAGAACCGCGTGCAATCCGTGGCGGTGACACCAACTCCACTGTTGTTGTTGAGCCACGCATTCCCTGCTTCCCAGCCATAAGCAAGTTCACCCAGTGGGCAGTGTAGGTGACATACCTGCCCTGACCATGTTTGGAGGACCATGCGTCAGTAGTCATATGGACCTTTGCCCCAACACTAAGTGACAGAGATGCGGTGACTTGGCTCTGCACATGGTGGTACAGGTGTGGTATTCCCTTCTTGGAGAAAAAATTGCGGCTGGGTACCTTCCACTGCGGTGTCCCAATTGCTACAAATTTGCGGAAGGCCTCAGAGTCCACCAGCTGGTATGGTAAAAGCTGGCGGGCTAAGAGTGCAGACAAGCCAGCTGTCAGACGCCGGGCAAGGGGGTGACTCGCAGACATTAGCTTCTTACGCTCAAACATGGCCCTCACAGAACTTGGCTGGGGGCAGATGACTGGGAACTGGTGGTCAAGGTGGAAGGCGGAGTGGAGGGTGGTTCAGACGGGTCAAGGACAGCAGAGGTAGAGCAGTAAGATGCTGGACCAGAAGGAGGGTGGCTTTTAGTTTGTCTGCTGCCTTTGAGGTGTTGCTCCCATAGTGCTTTGTGCTTCCCGTTCATGTGCCTTCGCATAGAAGTTGTACCTATGTGGGTGTTGGGCTTCCCAAGACTCAGTTTCTGACTGCACTCATTGCAAATTACAACGCTTTTGTCAGAGGCACACACATTAAAAAAATCCCACACTGCTGAGCTTTTTGAAGCTGGCAATCTGGCGGTAACATTAGAAGTTGGCGGCAATGGCGGGTGCATTGGCCGGCTGACCACAGGTGCCGATACATGTTGTTGCCCTACTGTTCCCTGCGAGCTGTCCTCCCTGCTTCTTCTAAGTCTTATTCTCCTCCTGCCTCTCTGACTCTCCGTCTCTCTATCTGAACTATCCTCCTCTTGCTCTCTTCTACTGGGCACCCACAAAACATCAATCTCCTCATCATCATTCTCCTCAGATGCATTAATTTCTTCTAACAGCTCACAGAAGGAAGCAGCAGCGGGGACCTCCTCATCACTCATTATGTCCATCTCTGTTGTGTTGTCTGCCAGAATTATATCTGGTGTAACGTCCTCATCTCCTTCATCTTCTTCTGCCAATAATGGTTGCGCATCACTCAGTTCAAGAAACTCATGTGTAAATAACTCCTCTGACTCCAGTGAAGAAGGGGCGCCGGTGGTGGAGGAAGTGTTACGTGGGGTGCCCATAGCAGAGGATGATGAGGATGTTGTGGCAAAGTTAGAAACGGTAGAGGATGGGGTGTGCTGTGTAAGCCAGTCAACTACCTCTTCAGCATTTTGGGAGTTCAGGGTCATTGCCTTTGTAAAACTGGGCAATTTCCTAGGGCCACAGGATAGCATAGCAGCACGGCCCCTAGTGCCTCTGCGTGGCGGCCTGCCTTTGCCTGGCATTTTTTTTAAAACAACAACAACAACTCAGGTGGTGTTTCTGGAGATGGTATTATTATTGATATTTAGACAGAATGTGAAAAAGCTCACACAGCTAGGTGGCAGTTGTTTGAAGAACACACTGGGCAAACAATGTCTGCAAGGTCAACGTATACACTACAGCAGTGGATACGGAATATATTATTGCTGCTTGAAAAACGTCACTCAGGTGGTGTTTCTGGAGACGGTATTATTATTGATATTTAGACAGAATGTGAAAAAGCTCACACAGCTAGGTGGCAGTTGTTTGAAGAACACACTGGGCAAACAATGTCTGCAAGGTCAACGTATACACTACAGCAGTGGATATGGAATATATTATTGCTGCTTGGAAAAGTCACTCAGGTGCTGTTTCTGGAGACGGTATTATTATTGATATTTAGACAGAATGTGAACAAGCTCACACAGCTAGGTGGCAGTTGTTTGAAGAACACACTGGGCAAACAATGTCTGCAAGGTCAACGTATACACTACAGCAGTGGATACGGAATATATTATTGCTGCTTGAAAAACGTCACTCAGGTGGTGTTTCTGGAGAAGGTATTATTATTGATATTTAGACAGAATGTGAAAAAGCTCACACAGCTAGGTGGCAGTTGTTTGAAGAACACACTGGGCAAACAATGTCTGCAAGGTCAACGTATACACTACAGCAGTGGATACGGAATATATTATTGCTGCTTGAAAAACGTCACTCAGGTGGTGTTTCTGGAGACGGTATTATTATTGATATTTAGACAGAATGTGAACAAGCTCACACAGCTAGGTGGCAGTTGTTTGAAGAACACACTGGGCAAACAATGTCTGCAAGGTCAACGTATACACTACAGCAGTGGATACGGAATATATTATTGCTGCTTGGAAAACGTCACTCAGGTGGTGTTTCTGGAGACGGTATTATTATTGATATTTAGACAGAATGTGAACAAGCTCACACAGCTAGGTGGCAGTTGTTTGAAGAACACACTGGGCAAACAATGCCTGCAAGTGCACTACTATTGGTGCACTACTATGAAGAACAGCAAACAGCACTGGACACGTTAAAGAACAGTAAGATAAGTAAAATAAAAAATATATATATGTATATTAAAAAAAAATAAAAAATTACTCTGGTTGGTGCTGAACTACTAGGAGCAGCACACCAGTCCCACTCCCCAACACAGCTAGACTAATAGCACTGGGCTCTTATAGTAGCAAAGTAAAAAAACAAAAAAGAAAATAAAATAAAAGCAGTCCTTACAAGGACTATTGGGTTATTACAGCAGTCAGCAGATGAGATCAGAAGCAGTGCCCACAGCAGCTACATACAGAGCACTGCAGTAGAAGGTAGATTACTAGCCAGCAAAGCTACCTAACCTAAAATGTCCCTCAAATCCCTGCAGAGTTCTGTCCCTACAATACAGAGCAATATCAAGTAGATTACTAGCCAGCAAAGTTACTATCAACTGTCCCTCAAATCACTCAACAGCTCTCTCCCTACACTAGCTCTTCCAAGCACACACAGGCAGAATGAAAAAACGCTGCAGGGCTTCAGTTTATATATGGAAGGGGAGTGGTCCAGGGGGTGTGGGGGTGGTCCAGGAGGGAGAGCTTCCTGATTGGCTGCCATGTATCTGCTGGTCTGGGGTGAGAGGTCAAAAATAAGCGCCAGCTATGGCGAACCCAAATTGGCGAACGTCGCGCGACGTTCGCGAACATTCGGCGGACGCGAACAGTCGATGTTCGCGCGAATTAGTTCGCGGACGAACAGTCCACGACATCCCTATTGCTTGCACATTTAATGAAGCACCCAGTGCACTTCAGATAATTACCTTGGTTTCAGTGTGTGGTTTTCCCTACTAGTTTCTATATTTGGCGTTTTTAATGGAAATATTTCAAGTTTAATGAAAGCATATAAGGTTCTTCTTCTTGGTCTTTTTTGTGCCTTGAAAATGAAAGCAGAGATCTTTTTTGTTATTCATTGTTCTGTCATTTCTAGGTTTCAATAGACAACCCACTGACCTCCACTGAACAATCACAACTAACCTATTTTTTTCCCAAGGAAATGATGTTTAGCGAGGGAAGAATATGTGCCAATGTGCCATTTCAGTTGCACAGAAGTATTTCTCTTTATCATAAATCTAGGAAGAAGGTAAAGAAGCCAATCCAAATAATAGTCCTAACAATTGGCCAATCATTATGATTTTTTCACAAACTTCTCTACTGATTTGTTGATTGGAGTTCCAGCTTTTGAGAAATTCTCTAAATTGCAACTACTCAGGCTCATACCAATTGTTATCCAGAATGCTCTGGACCTGGGGCTTTTCAGGTAATTCTATATCCAGACAGTTCATTACTTACTTACACTGGTGTTTTATCACAATAATTGAAAGTTTATTTAAACATTGTATTAATGCACTTACTGTACATTAGTTACTTCTAAGTCCACACTGGTATAAGTATACTGTTGCCACAGTAGTCGAGTAGGATTTATTTAATATATACAGGGATAAAATCTCTACATGTTTTAAAGTTTGAACAGGTGTGGAATCTGTTTTCTACAATGATTGGGACCTGGGGTTGCTAGATACAAGATCATTCTGTAATTTTGCTCACCATACCTTAAAGGGGTGGTTCACCTATAATGTTAACTTTTAGTAAGTTATAGAATGGCTAGTCCTAAGCAACTTTTCAATTGGCCTTCATTTTATTTGCCTACTTCTGATTTGTTCAGACTTTCAAATGGCCCCATATAAAAAAAAAATAAGGTTACAAATGTATTGTTATTGCTACTTTTTTGCTAATTTTCTACTCAGGCCCTCTCCTATTCATATTCTCTTATTCCAGTCAATGCATGGTTGCTAATTTGGACCCTGGCAACCAGATTGCATACTACAGAGCTGCTGAATAAAAAGTTATATAACTCAAAAAACACAAATAATAAAAAAAATTAAAAGCAATTGCAAACTATCTCAGAATATCACTCTTTACATCATACCAAAAGTTAATTTAAAGGTGAACAGCCCTTGTAAGGCTTTAAAAAAAAATCATTACAAAAATTAGAATTGTCTGCTTCATATGATTTCTCGAAGAAATTGCAAAAATGTTTGGAAAATAGATTTCCAGATAATAAACCCATAACTGTATGGAGAGGGACATCTTAAAGAATTACAGCAGTTTCTTATTCATTTTTCCATATCTAAATTGAAAAAAACAGTGCAATTGTAAATATAAGAAATCAATTTGCCTCACTTTGCTATTGGTCTTATTGGTCTTTCTGTAAACTGCTTAGAGAGAGTTGTAGCCTCTTTTCATTGTCTATTTCACATACCAACCCTGCCCCTTTATGGCCAGTGTGCAGTCAGATTGCGTGCAAAATGTGCGTTGAGAGTTTGCAAGTGATTTCAAAATCACACATCTTTTGTCGTTTGTGAGCTTCTTTACTCTGTGTGTGGCAGTGTCAATCTGATTTCTGAAGGAATGAAGAGTAGGCTTTCCTTAAAACTCAGGAAAAACAATATAGGAAAACAGAGGAAGAATTCACAAAACTCTACAAAGCCTTCTATATGATTTTTTATGTCATATCATAACCTTTTTCATTGTTTGACAGTTGAATTTAGTTTCTGAAACAACCTTGTTGTGTCTCTGTAAAGTATTCTTGACAATAACTCATAATACAGTGACTTGGTTAGCAATTTGATTCAAATACATTTCCATATGAATTGATTAAAACAACATATTTACACAGTTTGGTGCTCAAAGAGCAAGGTAGACAAACCCATGGTACTCTCTGCACCCTAGATTTTATTGTTGGCTTATCATGACATATAATAGTGGTCAGTTACAGGGTGCAAAATGCAGTAAAAGTTTATGTGCATATTTCCCTGGCCTTTGAGAGAGAATAAAATTATCTGTATGTAGATTCCCTTGTGAGTCCCTCTGAATTAGGTGGATTCTGTTCTTAAAGGGATCCTGTCATAGGAAAACATGTTTTTTTCCAAATGCAGAATTCTGCACTGAAATCCATTTCTCAAAAGAGCAAACATTTTTTTTTTATATTCAATTTTGAAATCTGACATGGGGCTAGACATTTTGTCAATTTCCCAGCTGCCCCTGGTCATGTGACTTGTGCCTGCAATTTAGGAGAGAAATGCTTTCTGGCAGGCTGCTGTTTTTCCTTCTCAATGTAACTGAATGTGTCTCAGTGAGACATGGGTTTTTACTATTGAGTGTTGTTCTTAGATCTACCAGGCAGCTGTTATCTTGTGTTAGGTAGCTGCTATCTGGTTACCTTCCCATTGTTCTTTTGTTTGGCTGCTGGGGGGGAAAAGGGAGGGGTGATATCACTCTGACTTGCAGTACAGCAATAAAGAGTGATTGAAGTTTATCAGAGCACAAGTCACATGACTTGGGGCAGCTGGGAAATTGACAATATGTCTAGCCCCATGTCAGATTTCAAAATTGAATATAAAAAAATTTGTTTGCTCTTTTGAGAAATGGATTTCAGTGCAGAATTCTGCTGGAGAAGCACTATTAAGGGATTCATTTTGAATAAAAAATTTTTTTCCCATGACAGTATCCCTTTAAGCTAGCCGTCGTCACTAGTACCCTGGCCTTGAGGGCAGAGCCACCTGCTTGGCTGTAAGAGCAGTTCTTTGTTTTTCTATAATGTGGACCAATATCTCTATGCTCTCCCACTGGTAAATCCCTTTCACTCTGTACTCTGTATGTTTGTGTTCTCATGTCATAATGATGTGATCTCTTTGTTCAGGGTTCTGACTCCTTGTGAGTTCAAAATCCATGGAGTTTGCGTTAAATAAATTTTGTCTTTTAATTGAAGTGATCTCCACAACACCTCAAAAACAGAGATCAGAGACCTGCTTCCTCCCTGATGAATCCGGAGCATCCACTGCATTTTACGGTGGATTTTGAATCTGACACTAGGTTCAAAGCAGAACACAATTCTTACCCGAATGTGAACTTAGGGACATGCTTTTGTCTGGTCCACATGGAGGAAGGTGTTTAACCCCCTCACTGCCAGGGTTTGGAGCAGGAAAATATAAATTAATAAATAACATTAACAAAACCAAAAATGATGTTACTTCCTAGACATTATCTTTAAGTCAAGTAGAAGAGCATTGGAGCATGCTGATTATGTGGAAGCCTGCTTTAGCACAGCAGCTCTGGGCAATGTGATGAATTTGCTGAAGTCATTCTGCCAACTGAGTATGCATATTTTCCTTTTATCAGTAGTGATGGGCGATTAAATTTGGCAGGCGCGAATTCGGCTGTGAATTTCTGCGTTTTGCAGCCGTCTAATTAATTAGCAATACAGCGGCGGAAATTTGCTGCATCAAAAATTTTGAGTTTAATGCGGGTGTTAAAATTCGCATTTCACACATTTTTGGCCGTTTTGCAAGGAAATTCGTAAATCTTTCGGCAAGCGAAATGGGACACATTTTTTCTTGCTTCACGTTTATATCCAGGAATGAAGAGCCTGCAAAGTAAGGGAGCTACACAGTGAAATAATAGTGATATAATCAGAGCAATCATAACTGCTCCAGCATCTAGGGTTAAAATAAATATTCAAATAGAATGGGGCACCCTGTACAGAGTAAGCTATAGCATAATGTTTAATCAACATGCTTTTTAAAAAATAAATATAAGTACTCAATATAAAGTATTATTCCTTTAACAGCCCCTACTTCACATTCACACACTCTATATCCTGATGCCTCTGTCTGTTGAAATGCTATACTGTACAAGGATTTGCATTTAACTAGGCATTCTAGTCTGTAAGGATTAGGCGATTAAGGATTTACTCCTGTCCTATATGTCTCTTTATAAACTGCTGACCTGTGCTGACCTGCAACAGAATGCAAGACAAAAATGAATGTTACAAATAAGTAATATAATGTTAGCCCACTTTTTCACAGTTGACCCTAGAAACATTTTTTTTTGAGTTAAATGAATATTCAACCTCCTTAAAATTTACATCACATGTTGATGTGTGGGTGTAAAAAAAATGGAGGTAGACTAGCTACTGACTTATTCGTAAAATCAACAGATAAAAACATCTTATTGTTATATTCTTTATTTCATCCAGCACATGTAAAAAGATCCGTACCAAAATCTCAATTTGGTCGTGTTAAGAGGATAGTATCTGATGATGATTTCTTGACAAATAGGCTGGATGAAATGGAGAATAAATTAACCGCTAGGGGTTACCCAAAATGTCCCAGATAGAAAATAAAAGAACAAAAAAGGTGTGAGATTGGCCTTTGTAAGTAACTATGTGGGTCATTCAGTTACCCAATTGTGATTTCAGATTTTACAGCAAATTCCCAGACCCAGGAGGGGAGGTGATAGGGTTAAACAGTTATTACAATGTGAGGTAAATTGGATTAGAAAGCTTGGAACCCTTATGCCCGGAGGTCTGAATAAGGAATATGAATTATACCCTCTGTTATAAGTGTTGGCATTTTTTAACTTTTTAAATTGATTTTAATATGACATTTACTCTGCTTATCTTCTAGGGGCTACCAAAGAATGTACAAGTGAAGCAACAAAAGCTAAGTTAGCTTCTATGCTATAAATAAATGCATTACAATTGTGTATAGATTTGGTAACTGAGGTGACATGTGTATATACTTTTTGCTACATTGTTTTGAAACAAAACATTTTGATACATTGTAACCACTAGAGGGCATTGTCAGTGTGGATATTTAAGGAAATCACAAATTTGTAGTTACATACTTTGTCAGCTTGAATAAGGACCGGGAGGTCAGAAACGTTGCTGTGCCAGATGTAATATTGTAATAAAGGCGGTTTTATTACTACACGAGAGTGCTGCAATTTACTGTGGATTTCGTCTAAAAGATATGAAGGTGAACACATTGCTTGGCGTGCACCCCTGAAAAGTGAGCTCCTATAATGTAAGTGCTGGATGATTGTTTGTATGATGTTAGCCCACTTCCCAAGACATTCTGCATCAGCAGGAGATTTAATGCATTAAAGCTGGGCAATGTACCTGTGAGATTTAATAGCAAAGGTTTAAGCACCGGATCCTATGTTTCTAAGCCTTAAAGAAACTAATTTTCATTCTATAATCTGCCATGGAGCTAGTGTTGTCTTTGCATGATCAAATTCAGGCCCATTTGAGGCTGATAAACACGTTGAAGAATACATACATATTGTTTGTGTTTCCATGCATATTTCGAATTGTCATTTTTTCACTTTTCACTTTTTCCTCTTAGCAAAGCAGTATCAGTTATTTCCATAAAAACACACATGATGATAGTGAATGTAAATGCTTCTCTAAATACCATTCTGTACATGCACTGGCCTCAGCCTCTTCTGTATTTTCTAATAATAAATATTTATCTTATTAGAAAGTGGAAATTTTTAACTACAGCTGGTTCTATGCATGATAATTGTTTGTAGAGTGTACTGCCCCTCCTACTCTTCCCTTTCAGGTTGTATTCTCTCTGTGCATTGAGAAGAAATGAACATACCATGTGGGAATACCCCCTCCCTTTCTCTTTTAGCCATTATGCTTATGAGAAGCACTGGGCACATTTTCTTGCAATGTACTGACTTCACCTTTGGCAGATAAGGGGTTCAGCAAATGATTCTGACTAGAAGGCAATTGCTGGAGGCAGAGGGGATGGAGAAGTGCAGATCAGAAGGAACAGCTTTGGAGAACAGAAGGGACAGTAGATCTACAACAATTCTCGCTGTCATTTCTGTACCTGCATCACCTGCCATCCTATTCCACCTGTGGGGACTGTCCATCCTGCTCACAGGCTGCACCATTTATTATTATTATTATTATTATTATTATGCCTTTTTCTGCCTGAAATATTTCACTGTCAAACATACTTTTTGGACTATGCAATTCTGGTGGTGCAGCATTTTGTGAAGGGTGTCTATAACTTTAGGAAGCAGCAAACAAGGTAGGACTCTCATATATCCTGGACATCATTTTGTAATGGAAAACATGAATATATGATACTGACTGGTAATCTCTGACATAAGTGTGTATATGTATTCTGAAGATTTATATAGTAAAGTCAATTATTACACTCCAGATACCAGTGGCATTCTAAATTGGTATCATGCCTTATATGTCAAAGCATTTTATAAAGAAACAGATACAAGTGAATAGTAAATACTAATACATAGACCACCCTATGTACTTGGAGGTATTTAACATTTAAAACTGCATTATTATATACATATATATATATATATATATATATATATATATATATATATATATATATATATATATATATATATATATATATAGTCAAATACAAGAGTCCTCTGCACTCAACCCTTTATCAATATATTTAAGACAGCGACATTTTGTGCATACTGCTACTGAAAAATGCCTTACCCTTTAAACAAAACAGGGATTGTTTGTCCATATATTGCAATATATTTAAGCTGGCCAACTACGTCAAAGTCATCCCATATCTGGCCAGTCCTATGCTCAATTTCATCTGATTCATTAAGAATTCTATTGCTTCATTATACATTTTACAAAGGGACTTGGTTTTACCTGCAACTTAACTTGCTGCTTTCAAAGTAAACCCCCATACTTGGCTGCCCTTTTATTAGACACCAGTGGGATCACCTGACTATAGCTGGGAAGGGTGGAAGCTACATGGAGCTGGTCACTGCTCCTGTATAAACTATAACAATAGTACTGGCCAGATATGGGATGACTTTGACGTAGTTGGCCAGCTTAAATATATTGCAATATATGGACAAACAATCCCTGTTTTGTTTAAAGGGTAAGGCATTTTTTAGTAGCAGTATGCACAAAATGTCTCTGTCTTAAATATATTGATAATGGGTTGAGTGCAGAGGAATCTTGTATTTGACTATATGTATTTTGTGGTCACAGCCTCATTGCACCCCCGCCTAATGGTTTTAAAAAATAGTGGTGAGCACAACTTTCCCTTGTTTGTTATAGTATATATATATATATATATATATATATATATATATATATATATATATATATATATATATATATATATATATATATATATGCATATAAATAAGGTATCACACAAAATGTATGGTGTTTGTATCAGTGTATTCTACTGATGGAAGACCCACAAATACAGTAACCTTTTTTAATAAGCATTTAATAAACATTTGTTGAGAATCAGTGTGAAATTCACAGGTTTCTAGCTCACAATTTCTTTGAAAGTCTAACAAACAGGATTTGTGCGGAAAATATATATTTTTTTATGGTTGTTCTTCCTTGAGCTAAACAGGGCTGATAAACAAATTATTTTACCTTGAGACCCAAAAAATAACACCCCAGTATAATGGACTCCTGTTAACAAAACAGCCACAGCCTTTCAAATATTATGGTGGGTGTTCTTCTATTTGTGGAATGTGGGAGACATAGGTTATCTTTAAGCAGAAAAATTGAATTACACCCCTGTACATATTACAAGGTCATACTATGGAAGCTAGGTTAAAGAAGAAGTGGTATAATTTTATCATATATGCCTTTAAAATATGAAACAATTTTACAAAGTTTTGTAAAAGCACATTCAATGTATCGTTCTGTCAAAGGGGTTGTTTTGAGTTAACTTTTAGTATGATGAAATGAGTCATATTCAGAGACAATTTACAGTTGGTTTTCCTTTTTTATTATTTGTAGTTTTTGAATTATTTAGCTTTTTATTCAGGAGCTCTTCAGATTGTAATTTCCGCAATCTGGTTCCTAGGGTCTAATTTACCCTAGCAACCATGCATTGATTTGAATAAGAGGCTGGAATATGAATAGGAGAGGCCTTAATAGTAATAAAAAGTAGCAATAAGAATACATTTGAAGCCTTACAGAGCATTTGAGGGGTAAGTAGCAACTATGGGGCATTTGCCCGGGGGGAGGTAGGCAAGGGGGGAGGAGGGGGTGGGGCAACACAAGGGAGGGGGGAGGGATTTTAGCGCCGAAGGGGTTGACTTCTCCTTTAAGAGTCGAATTTCCAGAAATTCAGCTCCGCTAGTGCAAAGAGTGCAATTGTACTCAATGCACTAGCGATGCTGCCCCCTTCTGACCCGCTCCGATGCCAATTTTTAAGCTGGGAGGGAGGACGGCATCTGAGCTGCTGCAGCCCCAGGGTCGGCAATGCTAATAGGCTAAACAGATGTACCCACAGAAGTACATCAGCAAGAGTTTTCTGTATTTAAGACTGGATGATAACACACTGGGGCAGATTTACTACAGGGCGAAGTGGCCATCGCTAGGGAAAATTCGCCAGAAATCCCATCCACGGGGATATCACCAATTTACTAACAGGCGTAGAGGACAATTCGCTAGCAAAGAGACTGTCCCTAGCGCAGTTTTGCACCCTATCGCCAGGCAAATTGTTTGCTCAGGCAAGCGATCATTACTCCGCAAATTCACTAAAGTGCGAATTTTACAGAACGTTACCTCTTTCACCAGAGTTTCTTTCGTCAGCTTAGACCTGCCAAACTGATAAGATAAAGCTACAAGCTCAATTTTATGTCTGTGACATCATATCCTGTATGCCGAAAAGTTATTAAAATTTAAAAAAAAAACACTGCAGTTTTTTCATATTTTAAAGCGGGTTGTGTTTAAAAGTTGTAACTATTACAAATTTTTGTTTTAAACTTTTTTTTTTTTTTACCATTTGAGGGTCATGCCACATTTGTTTTAGGGTGGGCTCATGTCTGGGGCATTAGAGAATCTCCTTTGTTTTTTTTTTTGCTTCCTTGTACAAGTGTAATAATAAGTGGCCACTTTGCACCAACATCTCTCATAAAGACAAATATATGACCTATATGTACCAGCCCTATTCAAATTGACCTAAGCGCAGTTATACTAGGCAGAAATGAACGTTAGCGAAAGTTCGCTATGAAATGCTCACGCTGACGAATTAATGATAGAGAAACTTCGCTAACTTTCGGCTGCCGAGACACAACTTCACATTTTAGTGAATTAGCAGAATTGTCCCTGGCGAAGTGGCACAAGTGTGGCAAAGCCTTTGCAGGGGAAAATTCACCTTTTAGTGAATTTGCCGCACTGTGTTGGTATACATGTATGAATAGTGTGTGTGTATAGAGAGAGAAGTAATTACATAATACTGAAACCCAAATTTCTTCCACAACTTTTGTAATAACCATCCAGTACCCCTTAGGAAAATGAAATGGACAAGGTCTCTTAGTAGCGGCTGCCTCTTATTACGACATTTAAACCTATATATTTAAATGGTGACACTGGAAGGACAAATTGATTATTTTGCTGCTGTCAAATTCTATTTCTGTGCTTAATCAAATAAGACATCTGTAGGGTCAAGTAGTAATTGAATTTCTGCTGAACCACCATAAATTTTGTATCCCTCTAATAAAACTACCCATGTGTAATCTGATTTCTTTTCTTTTTGGAGCTGATGTGACTCAGAAGCAAACTCAATTGTTCCAGATGCCCATAGAATACATATGACTTGAAATATATTCTCGTGAACAGGGATCATCATTTTGTTAGGTTTTCCAATATGTTTCAGACTGCATGTAGTTTAAAAAATATTCATGCAGAAAAACTGTTTATTAAAAAAATCTTAATAAATAAGTGTATCTACTAAACATGAACAGTTAATGACAAGATTTGGAGCGGATAGTTTTGCGAGATAGTTTGAAATAAATTCACAAAAAGTAAGTATAGCCAATAAATCTTAATGCTTCATAAGTTTATATATATAAATATGTAATACTGTATTTATTTATGCAGGCCTCTCCCCTCCACTACCACCTTCAAATATCAAGAAGCACACTGCCATTCATTTTCTGAGCAGATCTGAAACACTGATTGATGTTATATTGATTCACTTTATTTGCTTACTGGCCATTGGTGTTCCTTTTCTGTACAGACCTATTAAAGTACCCCACAGGCATCACCAGACCAATGCTTTGCTTTCAGGAAAACACCATTGAGCAGTAGTAGTGTATCCTGCATACGTTACAGATCGCTGCAAGATCACTCAAGTAAACAAATATAACACACAAACCAAGATAATCCTGCAAATGATATCATTATAAACAGTGCTTATTGATGTCATCAGGTATAATCAGTGCTTAGTGATGTCATTTGTCCCACGACTCACTAAAACTTGTTAATTATACAAAATAAAGTACCTCTTGTAAAATATGAAGATATTAGAAGTCACCTCGGCGTTCCAGGACCTTAATAAAAGTACTTGGCCTTTTGGCCTAATGCTATTATAGGGTTGTGCAATTCCTTGGTGACTTATGATATCCTTATATTTTGCAATAAGGGGTACTTTATTCACTTTATAAACATATGAACCGGCATATGAGTCAGTGGCCCATTGGAGCTCCAGCAGTTACAGTATCTGCATCCCCTGTAAATACACTCCTGGACAAGCATTGATTCATTTGTGTGTGTTGTATACAGTCCATATGTTAAAAAAAACGACACGCTCATAGATCTTCACAACGTAAATTACAAAGTCTTTAAGAGAAATCAGACTCTAGATTTCTAATAAAGACTTTGGGATTAAAGTAACTGTAAGTAAAGCATTGGGCACAATGTGCATGGAGTGTATAGGCTCTACTCCTGGTACTCCACTTTCCTTCCACTCTCCTGATCTTGAAAAAATTGGCCCTAGTGAACATGATAGGGACCTTAGACAGTAAGGTCCTTTGCAGTACATACTGATGTGAATGATATATAATTGATGCAAAGTACTGGTAAATATTTTGTAGCAGGAAATACATTTTACTTACATTTTTTTAAACTGTAATTTATATTGCAAAGAGCAATCTTTTATCTTTTTTTTTTTTGTTTCCCGTGATGTAACAATTTGTTCCAGCGTAGAAATAATCATATGAGACATTTCTGTTTTTTCTGTATGCTCTTTAAAAGCTTTTAGAAACATATTTGCTCTTTTGTTTACTTCCATTCTACAGCATCCATTCTATCATGGCAAGGGATTTAAGGGTCTCCATAAATCAGGACTTAGAGGTTGATATAACACCCAGAAAACCCAAAAAGTTACCAAAACAAGCTCGAGAGGATCCAACACTAACTATTGACCGTACACATCTCCTGTCTGAGCACAAGAAGACAAGGCAGCGGTATATGGAAAAGGATGGTAAGTGCAATGTACACCATGGCAATGTCAAGGAAACCTACCGGTACTTTAGTGATTTGTTTACTACCCTAGTGGATCTCAAGTGGCACTTTAGCTTGTTTATCTTTACGCTTGTGTTCAATGTCACTTGGCTTTTCTTTGGCCTTATCTGGTGGCTCGTTGCTTATATCCGAGGAGATCTGGATCACTTGGGCGACAAAAATTGGGTTCCATGTGTAGAAAATCTTAATGGTTTTGTGTCTGCGTTTCTCTTTTCTATTGAAACCGAGACTACAATTGGTTATGGCTATCGGGTGATAACAGAGAAATGCCCTGAAGGAATCGTTCTGCTTTTAGTTCAAGCAATATTAGGCTCCATTGTTAATGCCTTGATGGTAGGCTGCATGTTTGTAAAGGTTATCCTAGAGGGCATGGTGGAAGAAACTGGTAAGTAATCTTTATAGTAAAAATACTGTATGGCCAATTTTGACATTGATATTGAAATATAGGAAGTCTTAATATAATGTATCCAAAGAAATAATAATTATTTGTGAGAAAGATAATTGTAGACTGATTGTATTATTATTTATTTCAACATTCTCCTCTTTTGAGACAGTATTATCATGAATCTACAATGGAACCGATATGAAAACCTTGTTTTCCCCATAACTTGCTTCCCATAAACTTTAAGGCATTAAAAGCCAAAGGGGAAATGTAATAAAAATCGGTAACAGAAAAAAATATTCGAAATTTTAATATAGGTTTTGCGAACCCGGAAAACTGTTTAGCGACCACTTCTGACAGTGGACGAAGGTATACGAATTTTATAGTTTGCGCCAGTGCGCAGTGAATGTACTAAAACTTTTTACTGAAAAAGTTGTTGTTTGCTCCAAAAGATTAGGACACCTTGAAGCACTTCTTAAAAGTGGGCAATGCGCAATTAAAATTCACAATGCAAAACCAATTTAAGGAGCATTACATTGCAAAATGCTAATTTTTTATTCTTATTTGTGCAAATTGTTTTGCTCTTTGCGACTTTTATTATATTCTCCTATTTTACTGTTTTACACCTTTATGTATAAAGTACATTTTACTTAGGAACATGTTAAGAAAGCAATCAATATTAAAGCTTGACAAACAACCTGGTATGCTTCTGATATAAATATACAGGACCCAATCGGGGAGAGAGGAATATTTGCTTGCGAAGAGGGGGCCAGAATGCATCACAAAAGTGATGCAAATTGCATAAATTATGTATAATATCATGCTAATTTTTACACAATTTACATAACTTCCACAAAGACTGTCTGACTTGCCTCGGAATTTAACGTAATTTACATAGAAGCGTGCATAAATTATATATCAAGCAATGGCAAAGCAGAGAAGCTTAACAGGAGCAGCAGGGGCTAATTCCAGGGGCTAATTCCACTGACCACCAATAAATTAAAAAACGAATGGTAAATTCCACTGAGCCCAATAAAGTAACTCACTTTTAGCATATGAATTACCAATGTTGTCAACTGTTTATATGAACTGCTTATTATAGAGTAACATCACATGTTTCTTTAGGGATCTATTTACTGAAGTAATAACTAGTGGAATAACTAGTTATCATTGGGCCCCTAGACTTACACAATTTACGTAACATAAGCAAAACCTCATGTTACATATGCAAAACTGTACTTTACACAAGAAACTTATGTAACTTATGATGCAAACAATGATGGAACTTAGTTATTTTTAGAAAATACTTTCATTCTCCAAACAGTTTTAGGTGCAGTGCACAAATCAGAAGTTTAGAAAATTTCAAGGAAAAAAGGACCCCTGGAGATAAAGGTAGTAGATAATGCTGACGTTTCTGTAACACCCATAAGAGACCAGATTTAGGCAAGCTAGCAGTAAAAATCCACTCCACTATATTTTTGTTGGGGAGCCTGCAGTCTGTTCAGGAGACTGTTTGGTTATTGCTTCCCTATACCACACTGATTGTATAAAGTTTTTGGGTTTCATTACAAATCTATGATTTCTCAACACAGATATTAGAAACAGACATACAGCCTGCAAATTTGGTTGTCTTCTTGGAATTTCAGACCTGAGAAACAACAAGCAGACTCGGGTAGCAGCTTACAGCAATCACATCTACATACAGTATATATATATATATATATATATATATATATATATATATATATATATATATATATATCCATAAAATAGAGCCAGCAACTACAGGGTATTGCTGAAAAATCAAAAAAGAGAAGAAAAGCATGTAGAGCAAATGTGACGTTTCGGTCCCTATTGGGACCTATCTCAAGGCCGTTCAACCGGGGATAATTTGGAAGTGGTGTGCCATCCAATATATATATATATATATATATATATATATATATATATATATATATATATATATATATATATATATATATATATATATATATATATATATATATATATATATATATATATATATATATATATGTATAGATGGCGTGGAAGCTTGTTAGCAACAGGGGCATAAAATATCATTGAAAGCACCATTGGCTTCCAGGTGAGCACTGGAGCTAAAATATTCCAGCATTTCAAGGGACATTAAACAGGCCAATAAATAACATGAGCTGTTCAGAAACTGGTGAACCAGAAGCTATAGGAATTACTTTTTTTTAACCTTTTCTATGAAGGAGTAAATTGTGTCTGGTTCATGCTATATAAGACAAAATGTGTCTGTTAAAGGCTAGTAATTAGCATTTGGGCTGCACATAATAATTAGAAACATTTTAATATAGTTACAAAGTGTAAACCATGTTATAGCTGTCAGGGTTTCTTTATAAGATTGGTATGTAAAGAAATAGCCGGTGTAACATAATTGAGAGCCAGGACCACAGGGTTGACTAGTTTACCCAGTGTGGCCATTTATTATGTAGAGCAGGCCCCTTCTTTGGCCCCCCAGATGCTGTGTCTGTTTACCATATGTAAATTTTAAAAGTATCACTGTAGAGATAAACTGCACCCTGCATTGTTTAAACCTCAAATTCAGACTCTAATCCCCTGTATCACACCTGTGATCCCCCTGTATTGTTCACACTTGTGACTCCTCTATTGTTCACTCCCCTAAAACCTGTACTGTTCACACCTGAGACCCAGACTGAAACTGCCCCCATTGTTCACCTGTTCACACTTTATACAAAATGCTAATGGGGCACCAGCACTGTGTCACTGTATGTAGTACATATTAGACTGAGAGCTTTACTTGTCTCCTCCTCTGTTCTGCCTTCCCTCCCTGCAGGGCTGGAACTAGGGGCAGGCAGAGTAGGCGACCACCTAGGGCACAATCATGGGGGGGCCACACTTTTAAGGGGAATTTCCTTTCTTTCTTTTTTAAACCCTGATTTGCTTGGCCTTTAATAGTTTTTCAACTTTATAAACCCCCTGTTCCAGACAATCACTCCCAGCTCCATTTTGGCAGCTGCTGGCACAGGTACATATTTGTGGGCAATATCTTGGCTGCTACTTGCACAGGTAAACAGATGATATGATGGATATTTGGCTGCTGCTGGCACAAGTACATATATGGAGGCAATAGTGTGGTTTTTTTTGTCTGATACTGGCACAGGTACAGATTGGGGGCAATATAAGGGATTGGCTGCTGCCTCGGGTACATGAGGCAATATGGTGGCTGCTGGCACATGTACACAGATGTTTGAGGGCAATATGATGGCTAATGCTGGAACAGATGCAAATTGGGGCAATATGATGGATTCTTTTGGTTGCCGCTGGCATAGGTACAGATTGGGGGTAAAAATATGATGGATGTTTTGTTTTATGCTGGCACAGGTACAGATTGGGGCCTGGGGGCAATCTGAGGGATTGACTGCCATTGGCATAGGTACAAATGGAGGCAATATGATAGGTGCTGGCACAGGTACAGGGGGCTATATGACTGGTAAGGTGGGAAATGGTAATGCAGGACTGGGTGGGGGGGCACTGATTGAAGCCCTTGCCTAGGGTGCAAAAATACCTTAGCCCGGCCCTGCCTCCCTGTGTGTGCCATTCTCTGCTTGCCCAGTGCTGCTTGTGTGTGCCATTCTCTGCTTGTCCTATGATACCTGTGGAATGTAAGCCTGTTAGGGGTTTGTTCTTGGGGTTATTAGCATTTGGAAATTGTTGTTAAGGGCCCCTAAGGTGTTTAATCATGTGTTGGGGGGTTGTTGTATTATCAACAGGGGAGGAGGAGGCATATGGATTTAAGGGTATGTTTTTAACATGACATCAATTTTTCACATATGAGTGAGGAGGGATTTCCCTGCAGTGAGCACCAATTTGGTTTTTTGGTGTGCTACCACCGTTAATGTGGATACGATCTTAAAAGTTCTTGTGGTAATATGGGTGTGGTTTAAAGTGGGTGTGGTTTAAAAGGGGGAGTGGCCAACACTGACTTCCATTATCGGCCCTCCTATACATAGGCCAGTAAAATTTTGGCCCTCGGTACCACAGAACTTGGACAGCCCTGATGTAGAGCATAGTTTTCTGAAATGCTAGCTGCAGTGTTTCATCTGCTTAGTTATATACACATTTCTAAGTCTTTATTAAGAAATAACCTACCGAAACTCCGCTTCAGAAAAGGCGATCCATCGTGCGTGCTCAATTTCTCCTCCCTGCCTTCCTTATAGGAGATAGCCAGGGAGGAGAAATTGAGTGCTGCACAATGGATCGTAGCCATGTTACAAATTGGTAAAAACACTAGATTGAAGGGTAATGCTTTTTACAATCTTTTAATTACACTTGTCTATAATTTTAGCTTAAACCTCCTGGCCCGGGTGTGAGCATGCACAGTTGGCTATGTGGCTATAGTTAAGCACTTGCACTTGGATAAACCATGAAACTCCAGCAGTGAATCAAACTGCAAAATATTTAATGGGGTGTAGCTAAGACAATATGTTTCAGCCAAGGCCTTTCTCTTGTGGTCCTACATAACTACTGTTGTAGCTGACTTTTAAATAATTAAATATGGAATTTATGTGGTGTGGTTTTTTTTTTTTATCAAATATAGGTGCCCTTATTCAGGCCATAATAAGGTAGTTCAACTTAACATTAACTTGGGAGGCCAATATACAAAATTTTGAATTTAAAGGATTTCACACTTTTTGTGATTGAAGTTGATCTTAAGCATATTTATGAAAAAACTTGAATGCAACAGTACAATGCAATTTATATAAACCATACCATTGTAAGAGGTCATTATCCTTATTGCCATTATATCTATGCAGTTTTTTTTCCTTTCTGTATGTTATTGCAATAAAAATATTATTTAAAAAAAAAATGTCTATCATATCTATCAAGTCCCTTGAGTGCCCCTTAACTTACTGAATGGACTCTCATATTGAGGCCATAGTTTTACGCTAAACAATTAATTAAGGCACATTGTCTTGTCTCATTAATATTTTCTTTTTTGTAGGGATGACATGCCAAGCCCGATGCTCGTATGTGGACTCTGAAGTTCTTTGGGGACATCGCTTCACCCCAGTCCTCACGCTGGAAAAAGGATTTTATGAAGTGAATTATACTACTTTTCATGAAACCTATGAGACCCTCACTCCAAGCTGTAGTGCCAAAGAGTTAGAGGAAATTCAACATGGAGAACAGCTGCTCCGCCATAACTACTATACTGGGCAAAGGAACAACAGTGCACAGAATGGGGCCCCTAGGTCAGAAGACAAACATAAGAACACAACCAAACTGAAATTTAGAAAACATTGATACATTTTCTAAACATTTAAATGTGTGCCACTGGCACAAGAGTGTTACGTTAGTTTGTTCCCAATGTGTATTCCTGCATATTTGTCAGTCTTTTTGTAGGCCTCAAAATTAAATTATTTATTGAAGCATTTTGTGTATATATATCACCTATTACATTTAAGTAGTTCCTGTCCTATTTTATAATGATGTTTTATATAACCACAGATAACTGATTATTAATTGATAAACTGACTGGTTAATTTACAAGGCTAACACTGCAAAAAACCCAAGGTAAGAGTTACTCATCAAGCACGAGGAGCAGTAGAGGTCACTGATTACAGTGGGATTGATATGCAATTATGATCACTGCCTAGGGTAGGATATGTCATTAGCAAGCGTAGCAAACACCTCATATTATAACATGGGTGTCCTGAAAGGTCGTAATTATTTGTATAATTGTCCACAAGCACAATTTATACCCCTCAAACAATGTAGGTCTCTATAAAAAGATATTGCATAAAACAGCTCATGTGTAAAATCCTGCTTCATGGAAATAAACCATTTTCATAATAATATACTTTTTAAGTAGTATGCGCCATTGGGTAATCATAAATAGAAAATTGCCATTTTAAAAAATAAGGGCCGCCTCCTGGGATCGTATGATTCACTGTGCACGCAAACATACCAAACAAACTATACTTTTTTGGTCACATGAGCCAATTAACAGACAGAGTTTTATCTTTTGCTTCCACACTTCTTCCTGTTACAGGCAGAGTTGTAGTATTTCTGGTCAGGTGATCTCTGAGGCAGCACACAGACCATCATGAAAAGAGCAAAATTTACTTAAATATGTATTCCAGATTCTTTAATATGCCACTTTTATTAAAACTATCTATTCATGTTGGGGGTATACAGTAAACACAGAAGTGTTTCTTACAGTCCATCATTCTAATAAGCCCATGCTTGTGTCAACACAGCACATGCCTAATTGTTTATAACCCCCTGGTATTATAAAATTAAATATAAAAAGCTCACCACCTAAAACCTGAAGAGCGAGTGGGAGAAAGAATTCAGGCACTTTTTTTAACCTGATGCCCTACAGCTGAAAATGAGTAAATCAGACCTAAAGCCCTTGAAAACATAAAAAAAAGTGTCCAATTGTTTGTTTGCTTCTAGCTGGTATATAATCAGCTTGGTTGCTTTGGGTTACCAGGCCATGGAAAATGCTTTTTATTTATTTATTTATTTACTTACATTATACTGGTAGAATCTGTTGGGTTGCCCATAATAAAACAGACATATCTATACTGTATAAGTAAATGATGACATGGATATACCGAAAGTGAATTTGTGTGTAATATATAGTATTTACAGCATTTGGTGGGCTTCTTATTAGTGTTTGCTACCGCTCCAGTTTGCAGTTGTTTTCAAATTCATTTACCAGTATGTTATGTTTATGTTGTGAAATGTGCTTCACACAGGAAGATATTAATGAAGGTATGGGCATCACTTGTTTATTATAAAAAACCACCACCATTTAGATTTTGTGCCTTAAGTGTACTATACACCCCACAATACAACATAAGTGTGTTTTAGTTCATATTTCTTGGTGTGATTATAGAGCACTATTGTTCTAAAAATATGAATGTGTGTAGTAAATGAACTATTTAGTGTGTTCCACCCATATATCGAAATATACACTGTTGCTGTAGGAAAGGACATATATCCCAAGGCTTTTTTGTAGTAAAAATAAGTTATTTTTTTAATAATCACATTAAAAATGTTTTTGGTACATACTGACCCCACATGGCCCACCTTATGCGTTTCGTACCCTCCAGCACTTTGTGATAGGTGTCTAGTGCCGGGGGGTAGGAAACGCATAAGGTGGGCCATGTGGGGTCAGTATTTACCAAAAACATTTTTAATGTGATTATTAATAAATAACTTATTTTTACTACTATTTATTGTAGCTGGCTGCTAGACAGACAACATTTTCTGGGCCCCCGGGTTTCACCTACCCCAGGTCATCCCCAGGCTCCACCCAGACCCCTCCTTCCCCACAATAAAAAGGCCACACAGACACAACTGCTTTTTGGCAAAAGGATTATAAAACCTGCCACGACATCAAGGTAGACTCTTTAATCAGGTACCTACAAACATAAATTGCACTTTTATAATTTGCCTGCATTTCTAATGTACAAATAAGAGTAATTTGGTTTAATCAATTGGTCAAAATTAAAAAATAAATCCACTAGTGGCCAGGGCAAAAAAAAAAACATTGGTGGACAGCCCCCCCTACAAGGTAAAAATTAATTTAAAAAAAATGAATCAATTAATCATTGGTGGTTAGGCCCCCCCTACAAGTTTAAAAAAATTGGTGACCAGGGCCCCCCCTAAAAGATACATACCTGTATTATCTGACCAGGAGCACTGCTTTCAATAACAACAACAGCTTAGAAACAACTGAAAATGTATAATGATTGTATAAAGCAAAGCTGCTTAAAATTCTATTTTCTTCCATTAGGAAATGTTTCCTACATACAATTTCCATTATTTAATAAAATGTACTATTCAAAAACAATGGTTACTATTATCTGACCAGTGGGGCCCGTTGAACATTCCATTGATAATGATTAAGCCTCCATAAAAGATCTGTAAGAGATGCATCCATTGTAAAATTCTTCACAAAGGATTCAAAAACAATTAAAACATGGGCAATCTTTTACAAAAAGTGCCTTAAAACTCTTTTTTTAAGAATTTTTTCCATTTTGAGACTTGCTTTGACTATGTCAGACGGAGTCCACAACCCTCCCCACCTATTTTAGGCACAATGTCTCGGTTTTCTTTTCTCGGCTAGACTGGGACTGTTCTGCTAAAAAAAAGCACAACTCGTGTACTGGTAGAGGATCGGTTTTCCAGAATGTTTGGGACATTGGGTTTTCTGGATAAGGGATTTACCCATGGTTTGAATCACCAAACATTAAGGCTACCAAAATCATTAAACATTAAATAAGCCCAACAGAATTTGTTTGCCACATGTATGGATTCATGCAGCTTGATAAGTGCAAGGCATTGTGTTATTAATACAGAGAAATAGGAAATTGTTTTTTAAAAAATTAAAATGATATCTTAAAATGGACCTTCTCCTAAATTGGCGCTTTCTGGATTGCAGGCTTACAGATAAGGGATCCCATACCTGTATTTGAGAAAGCTAGATTCCATAATCAGGAAGATAATGGAAGTAAATGTGCTGCACCCACATATTAAAACAAAGCACAGGAAACAGCATTCTGTACCATTATATTACTTCAGCATAATTTGGAACTAGGTAAGCAGTTTACTCACATCCTATAATTAGCATCTATTTCATCTAATGGGGGTCCATTAACTCTCCTGGGAAACAGCTAAGAGAGGCCGTTTTCGAGAATAAACAGAACAATTCCAATTGGCAGTGAGATTATTTATTCATGAGTATTTACTACAATTATGACCTACTAATATGAATCCAGCACTAATTAAGCAATCACAGTGCCATTTATTGCATTAGCTGACATGTTGTGTGTATATATATATATATATATATATATATATATATATATATATATTACAGGTATGGGATCAATTATCTAGAATGCTTGGGACCTGGGGTTTTCCAGATAACAGATCTTTCCGTAATTTGAATCTTCATACCTTAAGTCTACTAGAAAATCATGTAAACATTAAATAAACCCAATAGGTTGGTTTTGCTTCCAATGAGGATCAATTATATCTTAGTTTGGATCAAGTACAAGGAACTGTTTTCTTATTATAAAGAAAAAAGAAATAATTTTTAATCATTCGGATTATTTGTATAAAATGGGGTCTATGGGAGACAGCCTTTTCGTAACGGGTTTCCAGATAATGTATCCACTACCTGTACTAAAACTGATATTTTTCAAGCCTAATTTAAAGCTTACTGGTATAGACCAGACATTTTCACTGTGAGTGCTTGAAAGAAAAATACCCAATAACCAAAATTCAATCGTAAATTTCAGGTTGCCTGAGAATTTAGTCTTCACTGCTCTTCGGCCAGTGCAACAAGAACAAATAGGAATAGGTGGGCTAAATCAGCCATTTGACAATGTAATAAATGCAGTGAAAGCCTTCTCATCATGTCTATGTCATGTAACAGAGTAAATATTGTTATATAGGTAGGCATTCATGGTATTTGGTGATAAAGAAAGGAGTAACCACTCCAAATTGAGTGAATCAAACAGCTCCAGGCAGTATTAACAAACTGCAATGTGTTTTTATTAGCAGTGTAAGCCCAGTACATGTTTCGGGCAGAGCCCTTTATAAGTGTCACATGTAGTGGATCCTATACTTCAGGGTGGTACACAGACACCCGAATCTACAGCCATATGGACATAAACTATTTGTGCCTGAATCATAACCTTTATTTTATTGACTTAAAGGAACAGTAATGCAAAAAAAATGAAAGTGTTTTAAAGGAATGACAATATAATGTACTGTTGCCCTGTACTGGTAAAACTGGTGTGTTTGCTGCAGAAACACAACTATAGTATATCTAAACAAGCTGCTGTGTAGCCATGGGGAATCCATTCAAGCACAGGATACACAGTAGATAACAGATACATTTTGAAGAATCTCATTGTATACTACAGAGCTTATCTGTTATCTGCTGTGTATCATGTGCTTTTTCTCCTTTTCCAGCTTTGAATGGCTGCCCCCATGGCTACACAGCAGCTTGTGAATAAAAACTATAGTAGTGTTTCTGAAGCAAACAAACAAATTGCACCAGTGCAGTGCATACATTCATTAGTTTAAAACACTTTCTTTTTTGGTGTTTTTGGTGTTACTGATGGATGGAGATGGAGCTTCCTTTCCTAGCAGATGAATTAGATCTCTCTCAAATAACGGATTCCAGTACAAACAAGGTAACTGTCTTTTGCACAACTCTTGCATGTAGAGAGACATGATGTCTGGTGATTTAAGAGTGAGCTCTGATACATCTTCTAGGCAAAAGGAGCCCCCGTGTAAGATATATTGGATCTAAATGTTAATCAATATCTGACAACTAACTGCTGCAAGAATACAGAATGAAGAGAAACAGATGCTGAGGGAGGAATAGTGAAGATAAACTTGATTATTTCAGAAACAATGCAGAATTTTTAATTGATTGTATTTAGAAAGTTTCTTATTGGTATGAGATCCATTATCCAGAAATCTGTCATACAGAAAGACCCTAATTATGGGAAGGTCATCTCCCATAGATTTTAATGAAATAATTAAAATTTTTAAAAAAATGATTTCCTTTTTCTCTATAAGTACCTTGTACTTGGTCTTTCCTAAGATATAATTAATCCTTATTGGAGGCAAAACTTTTGGGTTGAAATGGTTTTAGATGTTGGGCAGAAGCCTGATATAACCCCTCTATTTTCCAATGCATGTATGAGCTTCAATTGCAGATAGGCAGAGAAGTACTGAAATAACAAACGTACTTAATTCATAAAGAATGTGCTGGGCCGTATTTATGATTTGGCCTACTCTAGGTCAGAGGGTCCTGCAACTCCTCACCCCCAAGCACAGGTTTCTGCCGGAGTAAAGAGATGTCAAATCTCCCATGAATCCAACAAAATTATTATGAGCCTTAGCGGCCTGTCCCCCTAGGACCAGACCTTTGTGGCCTTCAGACAAATCCAGGCCTGAGAGAGTGACTGAATATATGGAGTATCCTTGTTGGGGCCAAATTGCTAATTTGCATTCAAGCCCCACTCCTTACCAATTACTCCATGTCCCTTTGTGCCACCTTGCCATTCTTATTCCAATATACCGCTATATTACTCACCTCTCGTGCACGGCAAATAGTACAAACCAGCAACAACGAGATATCGTGAGAAGTGCATTCAACTATATTATATATACACACACACACACAGGTATCGAGAAAGGTCCCAGTTGGGAACGAAACGTTACGTTGGCTAGACATGCTTTACTAAATATATTTTTTCACTGCTAAAAATAACCCAGTGTTGCTGGTTCTCTTCTCCCATACCTGTAAGCCCATAAAATGTAAGTCATTAATGTAACCTGCCATCTGTATTGAAGTATTTTTGCCACCTGTTTTGTCAACATTTGCATTGGTGTTGGTGTGAATTGGCAGTGGTAAAACATATGAATCGCATAACTGCTGGAAAATGCAGAAGGAGATTACAAGATATGTTTTAGCGCAAGCGCCGCAAGCGATTCATAGAGACACCAATGTAAAGATATTTTCAGAAGATTTGTTAGGTAGCACAGATTAGATGCCTTCCCTACACTCTAAAAAGGTTTTAAACGTTCAGTGATATTCCTTAGAGTCTGGGCATATTCTTTGTAAGGAGCTAAATTCTTTTTATTAATAAATTCCCTACACTCTGAAAATGGTGATCTTTTCTTCTGTATGAAAGAGATCCCTTGATATCGGTCTATAATATCCTCTACCATATGTTTCTCTGTGTCCCTTGGCCTCAATAACAATGATAGCAAAGTTGATGGACAGCAGCACAGTTTCTCCACACTTCACGCAACTTTGTCAGAAGTTAATTCACAGCACATACACTTATTCATCAAAATGCAAAGTTACTCCTCGGCAGAAGAGCGCTGGTGAAGTTTCACCGGCGATAATTCATCAGCGCGAGCATTTCTAAGCGAACTTTCACGAGCATTCATTTCTAGTGAAACTTTGTTAACACACTTACGCTTAGGTCAATTTGAATAGGGAAGGTACATACAGGTCATATATATGTCTTTATTAGAGATGTTGGTGAAAAACATTTATTAAAAATGTCCAAGGAAGCAAAATAAAGACAAAAGAGATCCTCTATTGTCCTAGACACGAGCCCACCCTAAAACAAATGTGGCATGACCTGCAATGGTTAAAAAAAACCCATTGTTTACACAAAATATATTTAACAGCTACAACTTTTAAACATAATTCCACTATAAAATATGAAAAAACGCCAGCATTTTGTCTTTTCTGCATACAGGATATGATGTCACTGACATAAGATTGAGGAAGATGTAGCTTCATCATATCAGTTTGCCAGGTATAACCTGACGAAGCAGACTCTGGCGAAAAGTGTAACATAATGGAAAATTCACACTTTGCAGAGTAATGATGGTTCGCCTGAGAAAAAAATTTGCCTGGTGAAAGGGCGAAACTTTGTTAGCGGTGACCTCTTTCACTAGCGAATTGTCCTCTACGTCTGTTAGTAAATTGGTGATGTCCCTGCATATTGTCTTTTTGGTGACTTTTCACTAGCCCCCATGTCTTTTTCCAAATTCATTTATCATTGTTCAATCTCATTTCCCAGTTTTCTGCCCACTCACCCAATGTATTCAAATCTCTGTGTGAAGTAGGAACACTGCATGAAACCTACTCTCAGGAACATAGAAACAAGAGACCCCCGAGGTTCTCCATTAATGCTAGTTCAACTAGAAACCATTCATATGATCAGCACTGTTTGTAGTCAGTTTTATATCCAAGTTTGTTCAAATCTAATATTCCTTGATTTAATCAGTAGCAAAATCTAAACACATCATATCCGCTGCAACCAAAAGGTCTATGTTTTTGCTCATTTAATCATAAAAAATCAATTGCAGTTATCTGGCAGGATCTATTGTGCATAAACCACGCTTATACTAATGTGTACATTGAGATTTTCTAATTTTCCAGTTTCTTGGTACCATTGCCGGACCACCAAAGGCTAAATGAAGTGGCCTGACAACCACAGAGCTGAGCATCTTTTGTTGCCAGGGAAGAGCAAACCCTGGTTCTTAATTTGCCTTAAAATTATCTAGTTAGTCTATTTTTAAACCACCACCCGAGTCAGACAATCCATGCCAAAGCACCCTATAGACTTTAACTTACATTTTGTTATAAGAACTAGTGTCAGGCAATGACATCCAGCATTTTGGATTTGTTCTTCGTTCTCACTTATACCTGGAGATATTTAGCATATTCTATTGATAAATACATTTCTAGCTAGAATTGTGGCCATAGGGCCTCCACACTGTCTCCAGAGCTATCCTTGGCCATTTCTTTAGTGCACTAGGAATCAGGTATGTGGAAATCCATTATCCAGAAAGCTCTGAATTATGGGCCATAGTCTCTATTTTAATGAAATAATTCAAGTTTTTAAAAAATGAATTCCTTTTTCTCTGTAATAAAAAAAGTACATTTTACTTGACCCCAGCTAAGATATAATTAATCCTAATTGGAGACAAAACAATCCTATTGGCTAAAGGTTTGAATGGTTTAGTAGACTAAAGGTATGGAGGTCCAATTACAGAAATGCAGAAAACTGCAAGCCCCAAGCATTCTGGATCACAGGTTCATACCTGTACATTCTAGAAAGTCTGGTTCTATAAATACAAAGTGTATATCCCTTTAAATTCACAGACCAGCGTTGGATCAAGCCAGCTTGGTGTCCTAGGCAACCTGCGGAAGGAAGAGAAAGGGGGCCGAAAGAGAGTAGTTGAAGGGGGCTGGTGTACCCAAGGGGGTTTAGTTTTTTTTTTTTAAACCAATTGATTGTCTCAGAATATCACTCTCTACATCATACTAAAAATTAACTCAAAGGCAATCAACCCCTTTAATATTATTCGGATAGTTTTCTCCATTTTAATGAAAACATATGAATGTTTAAATATATTCTGCTTTTGATGAATATGTTTATAGCTTTTGATTAACTTGTTTATGTGAAACTAAATAAAATATTCGAAAGGAGAAATTTAGATTTTATGCTGTCAGGTCCTTAGTAGAACTGAAAGAATACGCAAATGCACTCTGGCCTGTAGATGGCGATATAACACAAGCATTTAACTATAGGGATCATAGAGTGGCTTTGGATACATGTTTTTTTTCCCTCAAAACTATTTTAAAATATTAAGAAATATATAAGAACAGTAAGAGGCCGAAGGGGGGCTCTGACCACTCATATTGTAAAGGTTATATAGCGAAAGTAACATTGTGCTGCATGTTGTGTAGTGTATGACTTTTCATATTACAATGCTTCTCTCTGTGACATGTAAAGAAAGGAGGAGGCAAAAGGGGATTGAAATGTCCCCCCCCTATAATGGTATGGGCCCTAGTGTGAAAGCCGGCAGCATCTGATGTGAATGATAAAAATCCTCTGTAAATGTTCTTCTGAATGTTTCAGCACTAATAGCAACTTATATCAAGCACATAAATAGGCCACAGTGCTGCTGCCACCATAGGTTCTACACTTCTATCACTGTAGTCTAGGCCGTCTGTTTGTTTATACGGCAAGATGTGGCATAGATCAAAGAGGCAGCACCAGCATAGAAAAGTAGTTGTAATGAGAGAAATCTGTAGGTTGCATTGGGTTCATTGCAGGGATTGTCTATGGACTGACTAAACATTATTCAGTTAGGAATTCTGCCTATTTGTTAGAGCAGGGCTGGAGAGGTAGGGCCACATTTGTAAAAATGAAATGTTAGAAATAAAACCACCCCACTTTTTTCCACAAACTGATCTACAAAAAGCACTCCTCCTATTTATTCAGTGTCAAATAAATCTACATTTCCGCATGACTTTTTCACCTCCCTCTTCTGCCTTTGATGTGCACGTGAGTTTGGTTGAAGAAACACCTCGTTTCTGTCACAATTTTTTTTTATATTGACTGAAGCAGTTTGCTGGGAATCTGCAAATAACGGTTTATCATTTCTAGCAGCTGCTCAACTCCAGAATGTAGGTTAGACCAGACACTGCTATATGGGTGCTTCTAGCAGTTAGTTACTGAGCATTCTCTGAACATTCTCTGTTATCTTCTTGTTACCATTTATGCACTAGTTCTCTCTCTTTGCTTTTCTTTTGGCTTGTCTTTCTATTTCTCTTGTTCTGTTTCTTTCTCCCTGACTACTCTTTCCCATTTACATTGGCTCGATTTCTCTCCCTGATGCTTTTATGTTAAGGTGCCCCATTGAAGACCTCTTTTTGTAAGTGTGTAAGTCTCTGTTGTCTATTTAATGGTTGTTATCAAACCAAGCAAAGCTAAACAAGGGACCAGAAAGAGATGTTTAAATTATTGTTTAACCAATCCCCGGGTCCACTCAAACACCCAATGTAGACGAGACACAACATAGGATTTCATTTATAGATAGTCCCAGTTGTAAGTATAGTCTGTACATAACAAGGGCTAAGGGAGCATGTAGCAACCCACCTGACAGCCATGTATTATTGGACTTCTCCAGGAAATCCGCAATGGAATTATTGGTATCCTTTATTCAAAGGCTCCCCCTGTTCTAAATGATCTTATGGTTATTTGTAGAATTAATGGCATGCTAGGCCAATGTGCTTTTCCCATCTCCATGCATGGAAGTAGAGGGGCTAGGGCAGATGTTAACCCCCAATAAATCAGTACTAACACATCATGTTCTGAGATTGTTACATTAAATTGTGATTATATGAAGTCAAATAAGAGTAAGTCCTGCTTGCTGCTGCCAAGGCCTAGGTATATAGCAACCAGAAGGGAAGCCTTCACAAAATGTATAAATAGTTGACACTGTGCAGCCTATGGGGTATATTTATCAAAGAGTGAAGTTAATAGTGAAGTTCCGCCACTAGAGTGAAATTCCGCCACTTCCCATTCATTTCTATGGGGTTTTTAAAGGCGTATTTATCAAAGGGTGAAATTTCACTTTCACCCATTGATAAATACGCCTTTCAAAATCCCATAGAAATGAATGGAGAGCTGCGGAATTTCACTCTAGTGGAGGAACTTCACTCTTTGATAAATTTACCCCTAAATCACAACCTCTTACAGAGAAGTTAAAGAAATAACATTATCCTGGATATCCTTACATCCCACTGCTGCTGTGTAGCTCTTATTGTCCTTTCCAACAAACACCAACTTTCTCAAGGTTATCATTGAGAAAAAGCATAGTTGGTTCGAAACATGGATTTTCTCAATAAATTTAGATTTTTCACTCCCAGTAAATGCAGTACAGCCTTCAGTAAACCAAAAATCTTCAGCACATATTGCATGCGCGAGTGCCACCTGATTTCCTTCTTGTTCTGGATGTATTTGGAACTCCTGAGCAACAACGTTCCCAGATAGAGCACCACCCAAGTTGCCACACTAAATACGAATTTGTGTAAAAGTGAATACAATTTACACCTCTGCCTCCAAATCCAGTAAGAGAATAGTTTTGCTGAGCTGGAAGTGTCATCCAGTGTTTCCCTGAATTACAAAGAGCTTGATATCACAGGACTTGAGATTTAAGGTAAGGCCTGAATGTGGGTCTGCTGTCACTGAATTAAAATGTATGTATCAGATAAAATAACTAAATGGTCTGTAAAACAAGAGGAAATTGTAAATATAAAGTAAATGACCACAGGTGTTGATGCAGAGATATGTACCATACTAGTTATGGATTGTGGGAGGAAGTAGCACTGTACAGCATCACAGTCAGTTATAAGACAAACTGGACTGACCTTTTCTATATAGACTGCAAAGATGCTCCTACTATTCGTAGCAGGAAGGATTTACAATAATGTTAAAGTGACTAAGCAAGATATAAGTCTTCAGTGATTTAACAAGAATAAGTAGCCACTGAAAGAAAAGGCATTATAAGGAGTGGCTGGTTGTGCAGCTGTAAAGCTGATTTAAAGGCCAACAAACAAGCAAATAGCATACTATGCATATATACTGAAATATTTAGACACTGTATTTACTATGCCATTATATATATAGGTATGTATTATATGGAAACTATCCATAATATATGCAAGCCGATATTTTAAAGGCAACTAACAGCAGTTGAATCAACCTGGTTTTGCTGTTGCACCTGCAATTAAACTACACCAGCCCCAACAGCTCTATCTTCTATGATTGTAATTTAAGGGCTTATAAATTATGGCACAAGTGTTTATTTCTGACAGTTCGGTTTAGAAAGAAAGTGTGTATGCTATAAATGAGTTTTTCACCTTCGTCTGGATTGAATGTCACAAAACAGATTTTTGGGAAATGTTAAGCACCGCAGAACAAAAAAGAACTATGCAACCCGTAAGTGGAATAACGTGACCCAGCATGCACCATACAAGACAAAAAAACAAATATGGGAACAGACAAGAGAGTAGGAATTTTTTTTGCAAGAGGGACAGGTAGGGGACTAGAAGGAATGTGCTGCTTAGCCTCTGGCAACAGCAAATTCCATTGGGTTTAACACTAGGAATGGAAAGGTTTCTTGATGTGGGTTTTTTTGTTCGTCAATGAGCTTTTTTTTTAACTGTATGAACGATCATAGCTTTTTGTAAATATATTCAGGCATAGTGCAGATGTAAACTTTGAAACGAGGGCTTTGATTTTGGTTTTTGTTTTATGCTCCACTTCTATCTCTCTCAGGAGAGCAAAAGGGAATAGAGACAAAGGAATTGAGGTTAAGAATATCAAAGGAAATACTGGAGAGCTTATTTATAATATTTAGCTTAATCCAATAGTGCAGTTCTGTGGGCGCAGTGAAGTCAGTACCAGTGACTCTAGAGCACTTGCTGCATAAAAGACATGCAAGTCTGGGTGGATATAGGGGTTGCCTTCATATCTTCCCCCAGTCAATGCCACATATGTTGGGTTCTCTGTCTGCCTTGGCTCCGGCCCAATGCAGAGCAGATTTCAGCTCTGAAACATGTATGCATTTTGGCTCAGAATTCGACTCTGTGCCTGCAACAAGGCCAATGCAGTGGTTCTGGGTGTGGGCACATCAGAAACCTGTTAAGAATATAGGGCCAATCACAGGCCGAGAATCTGCCACGACGCATTAGCCTTAGTGGGTTGTGCCTACACACGCAACTGATGCCATACTAGCAATTCTTCACTAACAAACACTGGTGCCACAGCTTTGTAACAGCCCAAGGCAACCACAGCCTTTTATCAGTAAATATCTGTGTCTCCAAAGATGCCCCAGTAGCTCCTCATCTTCTTTTCTGCTGATTCACTGCACATGCTCTGTGCTGCTGTCACTTACTGAGGTAAGGTATTTATACAGATGCTAAATAGTGATTGTACTGCTAAATCCCATGCAAGCTTCAGTACATGCTAATCTGCAGTCACACAGTATTACACCAGAATTCTGAGGAAAAGCTGCATTGTGATTTGTGCATTGCTGTAGCAAACTAGTGTTTGTCAAGTTTAGACATTCTAATTTTTAGTCATTTTGATTGATGTACAAGTATTAATAAGACCCCCTGTGACAAACAGTAAAATCTCATACAAATACACCATGTTGGTCCTGAGGAAGAAATGTGTCCTTTAATAAGAAACATGTGTAGTGTAACGCAATGCCTGGGCTACTGCAAAGTCATTGTGTGTGTGTCCTTGATGTTGTTTCTTTATGTGGTTCCTTGTGGCGGATCTTTTATGTGTTCCATGATAAGAACTGCATGAAGAAACATAAGGGAGAATGGAATAAAAGTCGGTAATGGAAAAACTATTGTCAATGCGAAAAGTTATGCCTTTGCGCAAACAACTTTTGCTTTGCGCGAATTTAATATAGCTTTTGCGGAACCGGAAACTATTTAGCGACCACTTTCGCCAGTGGAAGACCGTTTGCAAAATTTTATAGTTTGCCCAGTAAATGTAATAAAACTTCTTACTGAAAAAGTCATTATGTTTGCTCCAAAAGATTACAACACCTTCAAGCACTTCTTAAGAGTGCGCAATTAAAATCCACAATGCAATAACAGGTTAAGGAACAATTTAACATTGTGAGATGTGGATTTTTATTCTTATTGGTGCGAATTGTTTTGCTCTTTTATTACATTCCCCCCCGATAGCCTGTTGTTTGCAATGAGTCTGTACTCAATAAGTTGCAGGGATGCATCTGAATGTAAGAGAAATGCAACTTGAACAGTTAACTCCTGCATTCCCTTGCTGTGGAACACATAAAAATCCACCACATGGGAAAGCAGGAAAAGCTGCTAGATACTGTAGTTTTCAATAATTAATTAGCATTGGCACTTGTTCCCAACATTAAGGAGCAGATTTACTAAGAGTCGAATTAAAAATGCAAATTTGAATTTTCTGATTTTTTTTTATGGTCAAAACTCTCAAATTCGAATTATGCAAACTCATATCGAATTATAATTTCGAAATTTATCAAATAAGAATTTGACTATTCGCTAGCTAAAACCTGCCGAGTTCAATGGGAAAGTTCCAGGGACCAATTTGGACGTTACTAGCCTTCCTGATAGTTGAGGTTTTTTTCGCAGAAAAAACTCTAATCTAGTTTAGTCTAATTCAATTAGATTCGAGTTTTAGATATTCAATTTTTTTTATTAACTAACCCCTCCAATTGAATTTCGAGTATATTCGAATTTATTAGAGTTAAAAAAACTCACATGAATTTGAAATTCAACCTTTGATAAATGTGCCTCTTACACTGTGATTCAGCAAAGCAAATTAGTATGCAAAATCATTGGCATTATTTACTGGAACTATGAAAACACACTGTTAAGTTTTGCTTTTCAAAATGTAAAAAAAAACAAAACAACCCCCCCACACACAACTTTTCAACTGTCTATGAACTACCCTCTGTTTTTTCATATATACAACAAAGCAAATAAAGATTAAATAGGAGTCCTTTATTCCTCTTTGCCTTCCTGCTCACACTCTGGAAGGACACCAAGGGGGACAAATGGTACAGGATAATGACATCACGGGTTACAACATAAAAACAGTTCTAACATTGTAGTGGGTGCATATGTATCAGTGTCTCTGTATATTGCTAGATGTATGTTGTGTGTCAGATATTTTGTATTTCATCTAGGTTTTGGTTTTCTTTTACTTTTTTTAAATTTTTTCTGTCTTTTGAAAAAATAAAACAGTCCACTGTCCAGCAGGGGTCTGCCTAAAAAGAATGAAGTCCTCTCCACATCTAGCCCTCCCATTCCTAAACCCCTGTAAAAGCCACACCCATGCTGGCAGCACCTCACTCCACATGGATTTTTGTCTCAGGCCTTTGCAAGCCGAGTTCAGCAGCTAGGAAGGCACCCTGGCCCAGGGCAGTGGCATAGGCCTGTCCATGTGGGAGGGGAAAGGCATTTGGAGTAGACTGGTTAGTGGTTCGATGATGGGGTATGGAATGGTAATTAGCTAGATTATCATACTGGGAGACTGCATTAATAGTACTCTGCCTCTTGGCATGAAGTGTTTGGTAAGGGTAGAAGATACTAGGGTCTCTCTCCAATACATCTGGATTATGACCTTGGAGGCTATGGCTCCTCTCTGGCTTAGGAGGAGGTGCAGCAGAGGCAAACTGTGCCTGCTCCTCCCTGTAACAGTCACGTTGGTGGTTGTCAGCCGGTCTGATATGTGAACGTTCAATATCCTCAGTGAGCCGGAGCTCTTTGTGATTGAGTCTCATGGGTTCCTGTTTTGTCACGTTATACTTATTTGTAGAGGAATGATATGATGTAAGGTCTGGGGAATTTGGCATTCCTTTGGCGCTGTAGTCCACAGGAGGAATTGGGGGACCATTTCTTCCCTCTGTGGGCTGCCAAAGCAAGGTATCTTGAGAAGGTGGAGTCCGCTGCTCAGTAGATATATCATGTTGCATTCGAGTCCTGCTTGATCCAGTTTGCTTCTGAGGAAGAGATGGCTTATCTTGATGGCCATTTCCAAACACAGGAGGTGGAAATGTTGTACGTTCGTTACCTTCTGCCCTTCCAGCGTAACGGACATCTTTAGTCTCTGCCACGCTTAACAAACCAGGAGTCTTGCCAGGATCAGAACGGCTTCGCAGATGAATCACATCTATGCCTGCTACATCCTCTACTAAGGATGGTGTGACATTATCATACTGAGACATTACTGGTCCTTTAGCTCTCTGCCGTGCCCTGTTCTCACGCCGCAGGGATTGCAGTCTGTATCTGTCCATGTCTTCCATGTCCCAAGAAATGTGAACAGGTCGTGGATGTTCTGGTGGTAGTGCAGGAGGAACATCTCTACTGATAAAATTGTGTTCCCGTAGAGTTCCTCTAGGATACGGAGGTAATCCTTGTGAACGATATGTGGCTTTGGGCTGCAATCTTGTAGTGTAAGAAGCAAAGTCCCGACTTGGGTAGGGAGGAAGTGGTCGTAGACGTAATGTGCCGTAGTGGTCAATATCACAGAAATTGCTGTCTGATGAGAAATAAGTTGGACCCCCTGAATATGGACTGTAGCGATAATGAACTCGTCCATTCTCAAAGTAAGGTTGCAGCTGAGTTACATGGTAATCTGATTGAGAGTTAAATGATGGGCATTGTTTGTACTGGTAAAGTGGTCGAGGGCAGTATGCTGGATCATCATCAGGAGGAACTTCTGTTCTTGAAATTGGAACAGTGCGGATAGGAGGTGGTTGCATAGGCACATGCAGAGACTGAACCCTTCGAATAGTAGGGTAGGAAGAAGAGTCATCTGAGTAGCTTCGGAGACCTGGGCTCATAGATATATAATCAGGTCTGTTCCTGGAGCGGGGGTGTTTGGTCTGATTTATGAAGGTGCCATAAAATGTTGAGGATGGGGTATCACATCTTGAACCATAAACTTGAGGAGGCATATGTGGTAGAAGTGTTTCTGCTCTATATGTCTTTGGCGCAACTGCCGACTTGTGATGCAGAAAAGGATCTAGTTGCTCCTTCAGACTCTCTGACTCATTATTCAAAGGATATGGGTGCCGGTAAGTGTTTCCTATTTCAGCATTCTCAGACTTGCCGGTGGAAATATTTGGCTGTCTGTATAAATCTCCCACATCAGCTGGGTCCTCTTGCTTAGTGTGGGGTATATAAGGTTGTCTGTAATTGACTCCTTGCTCATCTATATTCTCTGCCTTGAGAGGAGAATAGTTTTGTCTAGGCAATGCATCCTCTAGAGAAGAAGGGAGCATCATGGTGTTCAGGAAGGAGTGGTAGTTATTAGCAGTGATAGCATCATTGAAGTTGGAATGCATAGCAGTTGCCAGTCGACTATCCATTGTTCTAACTGGTGGAGTGGGTTTTGCAGTGCTGTATGCAGGGTGTGAAGGGAAGGATTCAGATCTCTGGTGAAGATGTGGTGGTTTCGAACTTTCCTTGGGTTTTTCAGTTGGTGGGGTGACAGGAACTCCTGAAGTAAATGCTTCACTTAGTATGATAGAATTCAATTTAACAGTTTCAGAAAGTAGCATCTCATCAGTAGGAACTGAAACAGAAACCTAGGATATAAAAAATATTTTCTGGTTAAAAACAGGTTTAAAATGTATAATACTATACTGTAAAGGTACAGCAGCATTAACCCTGAGTCTTAAGTGAATCTGAACCTTTATGAAACATTGTGTAATCAATAAGGTCATTGTGGTATGACATAGACTTAAAAAAACACAGATTTCTGTAATTAGCTAACCACTGATACACACATATCCATATACTTTTAACATATTCTTTTGTGGTAAAGTGCCGTAAGTGCAAAGGGAACTATAGTGACTTTTGCAGAACCGCTCAAGATGCAAAAATATATTTTTAATTGAATAGGAAAATAAAACACAGAACTGACTCAGGTTTGGTGCATGAGTATTTTCATATAATAAAAACAAAGTTACAGACACAGCATCTAATTTAGTACCATAACACCAATCCTGCACTAGACTAGACTTATGCCATTATAATGGTGCAGCTATTATTCACATTCAAATAAGCTTGGCTATAAGGTGAAACAGACACTATAAAATGAGGTGCTTTAAGAAAGATGATAAAGCTCACTGAGCTCAATAACACTGCTTGCATGTCCACACATTATTGAGTTTATAAAATATATTAAGCACCCATTAGGGATGCACTAAATGAAATCATTGATATATACAGCAATGATCTGGAGCCTGTCAGAAAACCAAACAGAACCCTGTCATAATAACATACGAGTGTGAAAGCTGTGGCTTGAATACCTGGTTTGATGAAGGACTAAGTCCAGGAGTGACTGCTGTAGGCATCTGTCCTGCAAGAGGATTATGGTTTTTCACAGGACTGTGATGCATTGTAGTGACAGAAAATGATGCGGTTGTGCTTGGTGGAGTAGCTGGAGATGTTTTATTGGATATGATTGGAGGACTGGCCGCTGGTGTTGCAGGACCAGATCCCAGTGGCTCCGGAGACATTTGTGGTGAGAACTCAAGTAGTGGCTTGTCCTCTGGTACCATTGGTGGAGGGGGCAGGGGCAGATCCATGAAGTGCATATAAGAAGGTTTTTTATTTGCAGATGCTTGTTGAGCAGATTCAGCCAGTGCTAATGCCAGCATGCGTGCAGGATTCTTTGGAGGGGGTGGAGGTGGAATGATAGAAACACTACTGACACAGGCTAGTTCCTGGGGAGATTCTGAGGCAGAAGCTCCTGCAAAAGAGAAAATAGCATCAATAAGATTAAAATATTTGTAAAGGAGAAACAAACCCTTTACCTACCCCCCCCCCCCAGAAATGCTCCTAACTTTTTTCTTAACCCACGGTGCAGAGCCACAGCATCGGAGTTCACCGTTCAGCCATCTTCCAGGTCTTCGCGTCTCCTTTGGGCGCTTCTGCAATTTGGTACATTTTGTCGCATGCACAATTGTCGCAAACCGGTTACATGCATATTCGCCACTTCGCCGGTCTCCGTCTCATTTTATCAAAGACCCGGAAGATGGCTGAGGTGAACTCCGATGCTGTGACTCTGCAACGAGGGGTAAGGGGGTTTTTTGGTAAAGGGTTTGTTTCTCCTTTAAGACTAAATGTGCTTTATATGCAAAATCCCTACTGTTACACTCCATATATAATGTGTGCATGATTATTATTATTGAGTCTTTTTGTGTTACTGTTTAAAACAACAAAAAACTGTAATTATTGCCTCTATGACATATCTGCAATACTGTGGCACCAACGTTCACATACTGAAGATACATATTCCTCAGAATGACGATATTGATATAACCCAATACCCTTCAGTTTTGTTCTTTACTAGGTTGCTAGTTAGGTGGCAGCCTCCCAGAGAAATGGCTGGAATGAAAAATGAATCTAGGGGAATTACTGCATTTACTATCTGGTGCACATCCCTGTTAAGGCAGGAACATCTTACTTGACCAAATGCCCTGCTTCATATATTGTCACTAGGGGCACCGAAAGGATGCCGAATACAGAAATGAGATTTTTTTTACCTTAGCACTCATGGAGGTCACACTACCGCATACTATCTAAGCTGCATGAACCCATACTAATGGTAAAACAATCTTATTGGGTTTATTTAATGTCTAAATGTGGTTAAGTAGATTTAAGGAATGGTGATCCAATTTATGTAAAGATCCCTTTTAAAAAAATCTACACATTCATTTTCACACTAGCTGTTGGACTGTCACTCAGCAGGCTTCTGGTAAAACATCTAATTTCCTCATGTGCAAATTCAAATATAGCTTTTGCAAAACCAGAAACTCTTTAGTGACCTCTTCCGTAAAACTGTGATTTTATAGTTTGCACCAGTGTGCAGTGTATGTAATAAAACGTATTATTTTTTGCGCAAAAAGATTATGCCTCATTGGCGCATACCTTAAAAGTGTGCTAAGATACACACACACACATATATATATATTTGGCTGTCAGCCCCCACCACGGAGGTAGGTGAGGGGGATACTTCCTGACCTTACTATAAGGTCGTAGGGAGATCCTTTGATTGTTTTTATTTATTTCACTCACAGGGTATGTTTTTCCCTGTCACAACAATCACGTAATTTGATACTGGGTGTTTAATTAGCATTGAGAGTCACTGTAGTATTCACCTATACGTGATAGGTGCACTCCTATGACACTACCACTGATATAATGCACACAATTGGCTCAGCTCCATGACACTATCACTGATGCACACAGTACTATAACCACTACCACTTTTTGTGATGTCACTGGCATGGTTTTGGCGCCATTTTTGAATCCTGTGTGTGTATATAACTTCATGTTCACTTTAGGCTCTGCTCTTCCTGATGACGGCTTGAGTTTGTAAGCCGAAACGTTGAAATAAATCTACCAGCTTTTTTTCACTTATCAAGACCTATGTGTGCGGAAGTTTTTTTTGCTTTATAGATATGAATTTTATACACACACACACACACACATTTATAGAAAAATTTGCAACGCTACCACTGTCAAGAAGAATATTACACTCGGAAATTCCAAATATTAGTCTTGCTACTGCAAAAATGTTTTCCCAGTTTAAGACATTTGTTGTAATTCCCTCTACATGTCTACCGTTAATTAAGAAATACCGTATGTGTGTTTTTTGTTACTAAACAAGAAATTAACAGTTTTCTCACTACCGTAATAATACAATACAAACAGCTTTGTTTCTCTATACAAAGCTATAGTATCTGTATTTTAAAAGGTTTTTTTTACAGTCACTTCAGCATGGTTGTTAAATTAATATGTACTTACCTTGAGGGGAAGTAGGAGGGTGAGCTTTTTTCTGATTTGCTTTTGACAATTCTGTATCACCTTTCTGATACTCTGAAGCTACATTTGTGATACCAAGTTCCAAGTTGCCATTTTCTACATATTTCAAGTCACTACTTTGCAGAGGCTGGGGAAAACTGTGAGTAAATAGTCCTGCTTTATCTTCACTTTGTAATCCGTCTGGGTTACACTGAGTAATTACAGGAGTAACTGTAGACCATGGATCAATTGTTGATGGTGTGGATGGAAGTTTGGAATCCATGATCTTACAACCATAATTGGTTTCAGTTTCTTTAGAATTGCCACTGCTTTCTCTGTACCACATTATTGACTGGGAGACAACAGTATTGCCTTGCATACCTCCGAACATTTCTGATACCCGACTAGGGAGAGAGATGGTGACAGGCTCTGAGATTGTTAATGGAGGAGATTGAACTGCTTTACGCCCCACTTTAGGTGACAAGGCCTGCACAACTTTTTCTGCAAATGATGCAGTTTTGGACACTTTATCTGTACTAGGACTGCGGTCAGGAGTTCGAAAAGGACTAAAAACCTTCTCTTGGAAAGGAGAGAAAGGTTCACAGCCAGTGACAGTGCCTGGGTTTTGTGAACCACTTTGCACTTTATCCTTGCCATTGCTAGCAAAAATGTCAATCTGAAAAAAATTGTCTGGTCCTTCAGAGTCTAGTTTGGGAGGGCTGCACTGAAAAGACATTGGGTCGAAGTCCAAACTGGCCATTCCAATGTCTGGTGGGCTGAGATCCTCATCCTCAGGAGAGCGACCCGACAGCATAGCAGGGACATGAATCAAACCCTCATCTCCATCACTATCATGGTCACGGGGCAGATTATCATAGGAGTTGCAGCGGTTGCAGCTATCCAGAAGGTCCCCATTATATGAAGCAGACAGAGCGTCACTGCTGGAACGAGGACGACGTGGGCGAAACAACTTTGACTCTCCTGGAAGTAGTTTAATGTTTTTAGTGTGAAATAAAATCTATTCTGCTCATTAAAATATTATTAACCATCAATATAAATCTACATACATTGTTATAATTTAACATTTTGTTTTGAATTGCCTCAAACCTCTCTAGTTTATTATGTAAAGAATACAGCCTGACTATTTGCTCTGCTGTACATAACAAAATAGTTCCTCTTAAGTGAATATCAGTATGTGACAATTGACAAAATATGCAATACAGAAACATTAAGGGGCTGATTTACCAAAGATCATAGTTGTGCAATCCAAGGATCTTGGTTAAAATAACATAAATAAATAAGGTTGCTGGAGTATAAAAACTATCAATTCTAAAACAAGAATGGGGTTTTTTTTGGCTCGGATTACGCAATTATAATCTTTCATCATTAACAAATCACCCCCTACATGAACATATGCATTATACAGGGCATATGTACATTGATTTGTTCTGCTCTACACAAGAAATGTAGATTTATAGCAATGATAGAGATCTAACTCTTTGCTTGAGTTAGAGTTGTGGTACAAAATTATACATGTTTTAGAATTGCCACACTTTGCAGATGAGCGTGGGAGTCACACAACTCTTGGATTAGCAACAGAAGGTGTGTGACCTCACGCGCCATCATTTGTCAGCCAAGCATGACAAGTTCTATAGTTAAAGGAGAATTCAACCGTTAACTAAAAAAACCCTACCCTCCTACCCTATGTAGACCCCCTCCATGCAGATTCAGGGATCGCAGTTCACGGCAGCCATCTTCCGGGTCTGAGACTGGCGAATCTGTGCTTTCGCAGTTGGAGCAATTTCCCGGTTTGCCACAGCTGTGTACGCTCCAAAATGGACGGAAATTGTTGAAGTGCCGGAAGAAGACACAGAGACCCAAAAGATGGCTGCCATGAAGTGCAATCCCTGAATCTGCACCGAGGGGTAAGTAAAAAGTTAGGGCCATTTCCCGGGGGGGGGGGGGGGGATCAGCTAGGCTGGGGGCGTCTAGGGGGGGGTAGTTGAATTCTCCTTTGACAAGATACTTTTATGTAAGTTAAAGAGGAGAAGAAATAAATATTTTACCTTTTAAGTTTAAATAATTAATCAAATTTGCATGGATCCATAGGCTTTTAAAGGTGGCCATAGACGGGCCGATAAAAGCTGCAGACAAACCGAGTCTGCAGATAATTGGCTCATGTGTGTGGCCCTCCGACGGTGTGGGCTTCCCTGGCCATCGGGCAGGTAAAAATACCTTTGGATCGCAAACCGCATCTGTTTGTTCATGCGGTCCCGCAATTCAACAGCCTGTATTGCTTTCATTATGATCCTAGGGCCCACGATTGGATTAGCCCGATATCGCACATCTTGAAGGATGGCATATCGGGGAGAGATCCGCTCGTTTGCCGAAATTGCCAAACGAGTGGATCTCTATGTGTATGGCCACCTTAAATTGACCATACATTAATTTGGTCCTTTAAACAAACATGCCAGATTATCTGTCAGTGTATGGGGCCCTCCGACAGGGCTACAGGTAGATTTCTGGCTGAAAGACAGTGAGATGGGGTTCTGGCTGGTTTGATCCTCACATTGAATAGAGGGCCGCATTGGTTCATTGATGCAGTCTGATGCATGATGTTGCTGTCCAAATAAGAATAAAGACGGTTTTTTTGAAAAGGGAGTGCTGTCTACTGGATGAAATTTGCCTCAAAAGCCCCAATTCTGTTTGTAGTAATGTGGACACTGGCCCCAGGACCAACAGATCAGATTAGCTCAGTTTTACCCAACTTTAGTGGTCATATTGAGGGAAAGATCTGCTTGTTTGGTGATCTTGCCAAACGAGATGATCTTATAATGTATGGCTACCTTAAACACATTAATAGAAAGCCTTGTATTAAGGGAAGCCCAAATAAAACACATTTTATTTATAAGAGACTTAATTAACTTTAACAATGTATACAATGTATACGATTAAGTGAATGTAGTATGGTTTAGCAAGTGTTCAGAGTTGGAAAATCATTGATGTGTTTCGACGTTTACTTCTTGCATATTCCTAGTAAACAAGACTCAGCCATGTGATTGTTTATTCTCACTACAAGAGTCAGTGATCTGAAATACCATTGTTTTCTTATACTATATGACAAACCTACCTTCTGATGATTTTTCTTATAAAAGTAAAGAGACCAACGAGAGAACAAACAAATAATAGCATAAGCTTATATTATCCCTGCAGCTGTTCCATTGAATTCTCCTTTACAATGGTGCTAGGCAAAACTTTGAAGTAAAAGCCTAGTTTACTATTTTTGTTCTGTAAATAGATTTTTGCTCTTGATAACAATGGGGAACTTAGGGGACTCTAAATAATATACCATAATACATACCATCTGCTGCATGCAAGGAACTGAGAGACTCCTCACTTTTAGCTGATCGCATGGTGCTACTATCTCTTCCACCTGTAGAGAAAATAAAAATTAACCAGTGTCAGTAATCAGAAATGAACTAAATGTTACCATTTATATTGCAGGCAGCCTATTCAAATGGATATTATGCAGGAAGCCAGTAATGACCACTCCCGGTTTTTAATCCACACCCACTTTAAATCACACATGTTACCATAAGAACTTTTAAGACCATGTCCACATAAATGGTGGTAGTACCCAAAAAAAAAAACCCACTCGTGAAAAATTATATTAAAACATACCCTCCAATACATATGCCTTCCCCTCCCCTGTGGATAACACAGGGCCCTCCGCACACAATTAAACACCTTAGGGGCCCCTAACAACAATTTACAAATGCTAACAAACGCCCAGAACAAACCCTAACGACTCACATCCCACAGACAGAGTAGGGCGCACACAGAGTGTGGCAGGCAGAGTATGGTGCACACAGAGTGTGGCAGGCAGAGTATGGTACACACAGAGTGCATTAGGCAGAGTATGGCGCACGCAGAGTGCGTCAGGCAGAGTTTGGCGCACGCAAATAAAGTGCGTCAGACAGAGTATGGCACACACAGGGAGCATAGGACAGGCAGAGAATGGAACACTCACATGAAGAATAGGCACTATCTGTGATAGTTGATCTGTGATAGTAGGAGGTTTAGATCTAGCATTTGAGGAAGGGCAGTCCAGAAGTTAAGTGGAGTCCTAAAATAGTACCTCTGAATGTTTATGGATTATAGCATGGATAGTAGCCTTAAAAGCTTGTAAGGTAAATACGCCACAACTCAAAACCACTTGTGAATTAATAAGTGCAGGTTACCTGCAAATGCCATGGACTTCATTTCCAAAGGCTCACTTGGATTACGCTGTAGTTTTCGTTTAGACATGGATGCTGATGTTGAAGATGATGATTTGCCTATGCTAAAAAAGGAACGCCAGCTTCCAACAGGAGACTTTTTCATTTTACTTGGTGGCCTTTTTCTAAAAAAAACGAGAAACAGAATACAAGTATTAACAAACATGATGGTTTATGAAACACAGGAAATGAGACGTTGCAACTGTTGAAATCAAATCCATGCTAGTACTCTATTATGGAACCATAAATCTACAAACTGACATTCAGTAATGTCAATTTAAGTTAATTTATTACAAATTATTATTATTCTGTATGCAACAGAAAACAATTATTTTGAGTATTTGTTATTACAGACAGTTCACCTCTGGCAACTGTGTTTGCCCATTGTAGGTATGACCCCTAGGTATATTGATCCCCTGCACAGTCTACTTGCATACCAAGGTAACTGAATGATGTAATAGCCTCAGTGTATTTATCTTGTGTTGTGTTCCTTACTAAAAGGTCATGGGGAGGACAAAACAATATGAAAGGGTAGTACATTTCTTGCTACAGCATGGACTTTGCACAGTGTTGCAAATCATGTTACAGCAACATAAGCAATCATTCTTATTTGATCAATAAAAAGCAAGATATTTTTGTTCAACAGAATTGCAGGCAAATGCTGTATAACCAGATAACCTGTAACAATGACAAGGAGATTTTTAGAGCAAGCAGACAGTAAAATTGTGGATTTTCTTGCAGTTTTCGAATTCTCTCCCACAGCCCGGACAAGCAATTAGGGTAAAGTACTCATGCAGAAACTCATCCTAGTGGGGATTATTTACTAATGTTGGATATACAGTAGCTGCACCAGCACAGTAACTGCTAACAAGAGATACTGCTTCATTGTTATTTCTGCAATAGACTGATAAAAGCCAATAATATTCTGAGTATTAATCATTATGGGATAATGCCCTGCTGCAATTTTGCCCTATGTTAGTAAATTAAATGGAGTGTGAATGTGATAGAGCTATTTTACATTTTTAAATGCACTGAAGCAGGAATTGATGTGCATGCTGAACATTCTTTGTAATAAGCTTGTACACCCTGACTTTTACTACGGAGCCATGCTGTAATAAATTCAGATTGCAGTTTGGCATGAAAAAAGTCTTTGCCTGAAAAAGACATCTGGATGGCAGCATAAGTTGCTCCAAAACCTGTATATATCATTCAGCAAATGTGCAAGCTACCTATGCCATGTTCACTACTGCAATCCCATACATAACTGATGCTGTCTTTTAAACTGTGCGCCAATAAGAAGCTGGATAGTCCTTCACCACATCTCCCTTGAAAGAGGTGGTGTCCCTGATTCCAAAAATAATGTCAAATATTCATTTGTCAGACCACAGGATAGTTTTCCACTTCACCTCAGTCCATCTCAAATTAGCTTGGGCCAGGGGAAGGCAACAGTTATGGATCATCCTTATAAACGGTTTCTTCTTCGCATGGTAGAGATTTAACTTGCATTTGTGGATGCAGTGACAAACCAAGTTTACAGACAATGGTTTGCGAATGTATTCCTGAACCCATGCAGGTCTGGTTTTTATATAGGGCCGTCTGAGGGTCCATATCATACCATTCAATTTAAGCTTTTAGCCTAGTCCCTTTCAAACATAGATTTTTCTGGATTCTCTGAATTTTTTAATCTTTGCAATTTAATTGTTGAGGAATGTTATTTTTTTGCCCCTATCCCAAATGTGTTGTTGGCATCAAATCCAAAATGATCATACATTTTTCAGAAAACAACATTTCTCAGTTTCAACATTTGATATATTTTCCTTGTGCTATTTGTAATTCAATATAGGACTTAAATAATTTGCATTTCATCCCATTCTCTTTTTATTTACATTTTACACAGTATCCCAACATTTTAAACAATTGGGTTGCAGAATCGAGTGTTCATAACCATTTGGGATACATAACCCTAGACTGGGATGTTTCAAAGAATAATATGAATTTAGTTTACACCGCAGCACGCTTGGAACCTCCACTTCAGAAGGCGATGTCAACAATGTAACATTTTAATAATGCTGAAGGTTAATCCTATCCCAAACTACAAACACTGAATAAATGGGAACAAGGCCGAGGGACTCCGGTTGTGGCAAATTAATCAAAATGTTTTGGGCTGAAAGGAACCAACAAATATGTTAATGTGTCAATTGACGGGAGAACATATATAAAATTCTGTGTGACAGGTACAGTGTTACTACATCTTATTTGCCCAAACACTGAGGGCCCTTTTTTACAGACCTTGGCACATGCAGCATTTCCTTTGCCAACCCCCCTCCCTGTCCCCAATAGGCCCTGGTAACTTGTGGGCTGATGCAACTGAGATAAATTTCTCAACACTCCACATGGCAGCAGTGCCCCTGCATACACCTCTCCTCTTTGTTGGCAGATGGTAACCAAAAATATTTATTTCCTACAAAATGTCACAAAATATTTGATTAAAATTAAATCAGTCACACACACACACACACACTGTTTAATCTACCATACTAGACAACAAGTAACCTTACCTTTCAGTAGGGAAATCAATTACTGTGTGGAATCTGCCCTGCAATGCAGCTGGTCCCTCTCCCACCTCAATGTACTTGCTGTCAGCCACAACAGGGGAATTGATTTGGGCCTGAGTCCTTGCTTGAGCCTCCTCAAGACTAAGTAGCTTTGTAGATGGAGAAGATACTAACAGGGACTTGGGCCGGGACAAAGAAGTGTGACCTACAAAAGAGAAAATCTAGTTTGTGACACAATATTTGATGTGGTAAATAAGGTAGTCAGATTATTATCTTACAAATTATTTTCAAAAGGTACACATCCTGCATTAGAAATCTCTAACTTGTGCTAAATTCATTCATTTAACCACTCAAAAAACAAAAATCTTTGGAGAGATAATGCTTAAGTATATGGGAAGACAAGAATCACTCATCAGAATTGAGAAACTGCCTGACTATATTACAACAGCATCAAGTAGAACAAGAAAAATACTGAAATAGAACCTGTCATTTTCTAAGCATTACTATAAGCCGACACTATATGAACAGTGCAATGTTTGCACTGCTGACGTAAACTTGCTTTTCTTGTATGGAAAGGCTAACCTTAAACTATAAGTAGTTTGTATTGTATTCTTTAGTCTGTCCAGGGTGGGGTTGTTTAGCAACTTAAGCTACTCTAAACTCATGTAAAACTACAAATTGTTTCATGTTTAAGACACAACCTGGATTATATTGACTGCTTAATATTTAATTATAGATTATTATAAATAAAATTGTCAGTAAAGAATGCAAGAGTATACTTAAAAAATTCTATTTGTTTTACAGATGACATGGAAATTGCAAAAGTTGAATTTATTACATTTTCACGGTTATAACCCACACATAGAATTGCAGCTAATTCCTCAAAAAAAAAATTCCTTTAAAAGTAACCCAGGGTAAAACATTACATTGTGTTCTGTCCCTGCCATGGTTGAGTCTCTGACTGATACACATGCAATAAAAACAAGGCCATATTACAAGAACTAAACATACAGGTTTTATAGATGTCTATACTTGTCATGCACTACAGACAGCTATACATCTTGTATAATCTCAAAACTTTGAATACATATTGAAATACAAATATTGCAACTAATATATGAAACCATTGTATTTTGAGCTTATTTTTTTCCATCTATAGCTTCCTCCATCACTGATCACAAAGACAAATTGTTCATTCATGATCGGGTGATATTAGATATATTTAGCTCTAAGATCCTAAAACCTTTACTCATTAATTTATGATTGTTATTAAAGAAGTTTTCATAGAGCCATGTGAATTATCATAATTGTATTCTAAAGCCAAATTTTTAGGCTGAAGCAAATGGTTAAAATGAAGCCCTGTAAAGCAATACAAGAACAATAAAATATTTTAACAAGCCTAAATACATCTTTACCTATGTAAATATTTAAGAATTACTCACCAGCACCCTCCCGTATCACAGAACTAAGCTTAGGACTAAAGAGAACCTCCACATGGTTTAGGATAAACTCCACTACCACAGACTGTATGCGCACTTCCATGAAAGCTGCAGTACCACTGAAACACGCAGACTCAATCTGTTTTGACCTAAAAGCAAAAATAAGTTAAATTAGAAAACAGCCAGTTACAGCTTAGCTTCCTTATTCACTGCACTAATGACCAGCCAACAGGCATGTATTTGAATGCAAGATAATAATAATAATGTGTATAATGCCTTGCAAAAGTATTGAGATATTTTGCAGAATAACCAATTCTACACTGAAAGTGCGTGAAAGCTGCTTGCATAATAATTCTGTCACCACACTTTAAAAGTTTGTAGTGTTTGAAGAAGAAAGAAGCTTGAAGTCATTTTAGGTATGTATTTGAACACTGTTTAGGGAAATGATTTTTGGGAAATCTGGTTCATAGTTGGACTGGAGAATTGGGGGCCCACTGGAGCTGCAAAATGAAGGGCCCTCCTGGCAGTCCCCGGGGGACCCTTCGCGACCTCCAAACTCGCACCGCGTGCATGAACATGTGCAAAAAACGCTTCGCAATAGCTCATCATCTGATCACGGGTGTAGGAATGGGCCCATGTGGGCCGGGGCCCACCGGGTTTTTTCTCAGTGTCCCGACGGTCCAGTCCGACCCTGTGGTTCATACTTACCCCAAGGGGCAGTTCTACCAAAGGGTGAAAATGAAAGCTTACCACGGTAAAATTCCAACACTCTCTATTCATTCCTACGGGATTTTTTAAAAGTTCACTGTTGATAAACACCTCTAAAAAAAACATAGAAATGAACAGAGAGGGGTGGAATTTCACTGTGGTAAGCTTTAATTTTACACTTTTATAAAAATGTTTACTTCAAAATGTGTCTTTAAAAAATATCAGTATGCAACTTATGCAAATATAAAAAAAAATGCAGAGTGTATCCTTAAATCTCTTTCTACAACATACCAGGAAGTTTGGGTACCATACCGGAGGAGGTTGGGGGCCCATACGATTGCCAAATTCTTAGTGTGCATATTGGTAATAGTGCAGTATGTCGCAAGTCTTGATAAGTGCCGCATAAGGAACTCCAGTGTTCTATGTAAAAAAAATTAAAAAGTGAGAAACAGGACAACTCAGAGATATTACCGTGGCATACAAACACATACTGTAGTCATGTACAAAACTGGCCTATAGTCACTACAATGGATGAGTTCCGAACTGTTGAAAATGAAATCTTTTTATCTTGGTAACGGAATTGTTTGGAACGTTTCATTGTGAGCTGCTTCATCTGTAATGAGGATCAGTGGTAAAGTCATGGCAAAACAGTAAAGAACAGCAAAAAACAGCAGAACAGATCTAAGAACAATACTACATCTTTGTATAACTGCCATGTCTCTCTATTGATGTGTTTTTAAAACACAGTTCATAAATTGACATATGTAATTATCATTTATTTATAATGCTATGTAGGGGTATAATTATGTATGAGGAAAACTGACATAGTTACACAATGTACAAAACAAAATCATTACGTATGCCAACAAAGGGCTTGCTACATCAACAAATTTACTATAGTTACTAAACCCTTATGATCAGTGCCTCTAAATGTTCTCTGTCTGCAAAAATATATTCACTGAAAAAACCTAAATGGTTAATCTCGACACAAATTTGTGTGCGCTGGCCTCAAAATTTGTGTGCGCCCGCATAAGCACACACCTTACATGGACACTTGCTAGAGAGGGCTATGTCCATGACTGGAGCACTCAAAAAACAATGTAGCAGCAAGGACTAAGTACTACTGAAGCACTAAAGAGGGTTCCTAACAGTAACCCACTTGCCTGGGGACATGAATTGTTTGAAGCTTGCTTTTCCTAACCAAATAAGACAACAGCTATGTATGCCCAGAAATAACTGTGACAATAAAAATTATATTACATTTAACAAATGAGAAGATGTGATTTTGCTAGTTAATACATGGGGTTGGGAGAATCTGAGTGCAGGAATGTCATGCCTGTGTATGCAGTTTTAAGAAAAGCAGACATACAGTAGATGAAAAGCCTTAACAATCAAGTCTTTGCATGATCACCTTTATTTCTAAACATTCCTTTATGCTATGTGGGCAAAAAAGTCTTGATACAGGCACAAGTGTACTAGACTGTAATCTCATACCAACCATATTTGCTGTATTTACAGTTCTATATGCAAAAGAGATCTGCTCTGCTCTATTAACCTTATAACAATATGAATTCTCTAGTTTGTTTTCCCGAGCGACATGCACATGAGCAAAGCGGCACCAATAGAAAAGTTAAGCATAAAGTTTACACATAAATTTACCAGCAAGGGGAACTAAGCTGTTATGGTAGATGGATAAGAAAAGTAAGCTGGTACATTATGGTCACACAGTGTATTTATAAGCATCTTAGATCTAAATATTCTGAAGCATTGAAAGTAGGGATGCACCGAATCCAGGATTCATTTCAGGTTTCGACCAGGATTCAGACTTTTTCAGCAGGATTTGGCCGAAACCTTCTGCCTGGCTGAACCGAATCCTAATTTGCATATACAAATTAGTGGTGGGGAGGTAAATCATGTGAATTTTTGTCACAAAACAAGGAAGTAAAAAATGTTTTCCCCTTCCCACCCCTAATTTGCATATGCAAATTAGTATTTGGGTTTGGTTCTCTATACAGCCAAATCTTTTGCAAAGGATTCGGCCGAATCCAAAATAGTGGTTTTGGTGCATCCCTAATTGAAAAAGAAGTACTTTTTCATTTTTAGGCATACAGTTTAGCACGAGTTTTCTAGATGCAAACATGCTTCTTCCAAAATATCTTATATGTATGAACAGAAACTAAAATCCTACTCAGTCTATCACTAACATATTTGTAGATAAAGACAGCATACAAGATATAATGGTCTGGATGGTCTCCCCTAATAGCACCTTAAAATAAAAGTCCACCAATGCCTATTTTGATCATAATATACTACAGGTATGGGACTTCTTATCCAGAATGCTCGGGACCTGGGGTTTTCCAATCTTTCTGTAATTTGGATTTCCATACCTTAAAAGTCTATTAAAAACTCACAATAGGCTGGTTTTGCTTCCAATAAGGATTAATTAAATCTTAGTTGGGATCAAGTACAAGGTATGGTTTCATTACTACAGAGAAAAAGGAAATCATTTTAAAAAATTTGAATTATTTAATTATAATGGAGTCTATGGGAGACAACTTTTCAGTAATTTGGAGCTTTCTGGATAACAGGTTTCCAGATATCGAATCCTATACCTGTATTACAATTTTTTTTATAATAGTATGCTTGTACACATTATCAATCAACTCACATATTTTTGGGTTTATGAACTAACCTGTAATGAGGTGGGGGAAGCTGTTGGATAACATCATGAATTTTCACCAGTCTTTCTTCATCGGTGGCCGCTGACACAGCATCCTGATGAAAGAGAAGGCAGAGAATGGGGAGTCAAATAAATGCCATGGTGGCCCTAACAAACAATTCCAACAATACTTTTTAGAAATTATATATATGACTTTACCTGACAGGCCAAGCACTGTAGATTTTGCATTTACTGGTTCTTTGTTTATTACTGTGAATCACATATTGCTAGGTAATGTACAATAATTAAGGGGTAATTAATAAAAGTTGTAAAGTTTGATGATGGGCTAATAATCCATAGAATGCCACTCAAGAGGCAAGATAAGATTCCTCATTTGCCGGAAAGAAATTATAAAGCAACAACTTCCTTACAGAATATTTATATTTAGCATCTCCTTACTAGACAAAGAACATAAAGCAGGAAGGATAACATATTAGTTATCGTCATCAGAAGGCGGTTATAAAGCTCCGGATATTGGAATATACTTACAGAGAATTTTTCATACAATTGATATGTGAGGAGAGGGTTTGGGAGTTCCCGGAAGTAGAGTTTGCAGAGAGAACCAACACAGTGAATGTCCTGGATATACACATCTTTAGTTAGGTCTGGAATCTGTTCAGAGTCAAATTCATGACTGGCCAGTAAAAGAAAGACATTTTGCTTAATTTGAGTCCAAAGTTTTGAGACACAGCATATATTTGTTTTTATTTCCCCGAAAAATATAAAGTAGCAAATTGTTAAATACTCAGTGTTAAATACTGTCCTCTATAAAACGTGTGATTTGAAACACTAAATGAAATGTATAAAATTTCATGTTAGGAAATAAAAAAAAAAAAGTACATACTTTTTGCACAGAACATTCACACTCTGCATATTTTCCTTTACACATGAATGGAAGTGGCCACAGTAGACGAAAAATAATGATATGCTACATATGGCACCAGCAGAAGTGCAAGTTCAAAATAGGTGAACTCACCGTAGTTTTTGGATGTTAGACGCAATTCCAGACAGACGGTAGATTCCATCAACAACGCCGTGCTTTTCTATGAACTCTGTACAACTCCTGAGGACTTGGGGGACTTCACGTGCAGAAAATAAGAAGGGTTAGAAGTTAAGAGCTGTAGCTTATTGTGCTAGAGACAAAGACGTGAATGCTCTTGTCATCATGGATTGTGCTGGGTACAGTACATTTACTGTATAGTATCTCTTTTTAAAAGTCTGGGGTGGGGGTTATTCCTGCTAATGCACATGGAGAAATTCAATTAATGGGCACATTTGTTTCTGTCATGACTCACAACAGCAATAGACCATGTACCCTGGGCCTCTATTTCCGTTGTATTTTTCTTGAAAGGGCATTTTAACACAATATCAAGGTAGTGGGTGGTGAAAGGGAAGACAGGGGCCAACCAATCGCAGACAATAGCATTTTAGACATTATTAAGGCTAATAGCACACAGGTTTTCTCAGTTGACACATATAGATCAGCTGCCTTCTGCCCCCTATACATGTGATACTGACAGTATACATACAAAACAGATTTCCATGCTAAAATGCATGCTTCAGTGCTTCTGCACCAAAATCTGCTGACAGGCAGATTCTGTAAATGTCAGTACAGATGCACATGTGGTGTCAGAAGGCTGCAGATTGGGTGGCTGTTCTGGCAAAATATATGACATTTTTAAGAAAAAAAAAAAATAGAAATCAAGTTCTTAGAGATGAGACAGGGGCACCCCGAAAATTTCCTCATGCAGCAGAACTAATGTCAACAGACCTTTGCATTACTAACTGTCACTCTCTATCCCAAGCCAGGTTTTCTGTGTGACAAAATCTGAAATTATTGTGTGTACCTCTTTGCAACAGTAACTCTGAAAAGCTTTAAAGGAACAGTTCAGCGTAAAAATAAAAATTGGGTAAATAGATAGGCTGTGCAAAATAAAAAGGTTTCTAATATAGTTAGTTAGTCAAAAATTAAATGTATAACGGCTGGAGTGACTGGATGTCTAACATTATAGAACCGAACACTACTTCCTGCTTTTCAGCTCTCTAACTCTGAGTTAGTCAGCGACTTGAAGGGGGGCCACATGGGACACTTGCTCATTTAGTTTGCAAGTGATTTATGCAGCTCAGATTGAAAAACAACAGTTATGACCCATGTGACCCTGCCTCAAGTCACTGATTGGTTACTTCTTGGTAACCAATTAGTGGAAACCAAGAGATCTGCATGTTAGACATCCAGTCACTCCAGCCTTTATACATTACATTTTTGGCTAACTAACTATATTGAAAACATTTACCCAGTTTTTATTTTTATTCTGAACAACTCCTTTAAACATGCCGATATGTAGAATATATATTTTTTTTAAAAATGTCAGTGACACAAAATTTCTGTATTTAGTGCATCAAAGTTGGCAAAAACACAGATTAGCCTCTTTGCCAAGTGAGATATGGGGTGCCAATTTGCACAACTGAAACTGGTACAGAATCACTGGGGCCTACATGCACCAGCCTGCCTCTGTACACAAACCTGCAGAATTTTTTATCAACACAATGATCCTGAAGAAAATGCTGAAATTTATGCCGCAGAGTAGCATTTTAATCAGCCATATTACACCAGCCTTTAAGCTACATAACGGAGGCAAAAGCTCCTCCAAGTAGAGAAATAAAAATTAAATATTATTAAAATAACTGACCTGTTATGCAATACTCAGGTAAAATATAGCATTATGTACATATCTATACAAATACACACACTTACGCTATATCAGAAATAACCTGGCTGGATTTCATTCATTACTCAATTCAATATGCTAATTTCGTTTCACATTCCTGGTGTTTGGCTTGGGTGAATAGTAATGTCACTAATCATCTGCCTCTAATAATTATGACATTTTAATTTTTCCATGTGATAAACGCTTTGTAAATTGAAAATATACCCCTTTTTCTAGTTGGGATTATGTAGAAAAGTTGCACTAACCCTAACTGAGCTTTCAAAAATAAATACAAAATTGAAAAACAGTTTTTAGTTCATTATTTTCTGCCTCAACTTGTTCAACTGTGAAGTGATGGATTCTGGAATAATTTCTGGAATTTCACATAGTGTTTATGCAACCTTTCTTTAAGCACAGATTAATGAGCTCATGTAAAAAAGGGGGTATATTTTCCTTTTATAGTCCATAAGAATAACTCCCATGCGATAAGACTGTACACTGCATTTTGGCTATTTATTTATGATGAATTTAAGTAAACAGTTGTAAGCCCTCACTATTTGTACTGACAAGTATCTGTCACAATGTTTGCAGCTATTACCTACTTTTTGTATATCACAGCAGAAAATGTTGATGCTTTGCAAACAAAAGATAATGTTAATAATGATAACACAAAAGGCCTGATGCAAGTATGTTTAAAAGTTGCTTGAGCGTACAGGCTAAAGGTGGCCATACACTATAAGAGCCACTCATTTGGAAAGGTCGCCAAACAAGCAATATCTTTCCAGATATGCCCACCAAAGGCAGGCGAAATCAGGTTAATCTGATTGTTTAGTCCTAGGGCTAAAATACAGAATACAATGACAGGAATAGGTACCGTGGGCATGAGGAATGCATCAACTAGCAGATGTAATCCTTGATCCAATGATAAAATGAAACCTGACCGATCGGCATTTGGTCAGTTTATGAGTTGGGGAGGCCTGGCCCCATACACAGGCAAATAAGTTAGTCTAAAGGATCCAAGTCGGCAGCTTAAATCTGCCTCTGTATGGCCACCTTGGCCTTTTGAGACAGAGTCAGCAGCTTATTTACCTGTGTATGGGGTGCTCCATCTGCCTTTGCCTACTGATGTCTGGTTGAAAACCAGCCCGGTTTAAAAAAATCCTATCGGATTGTATTGGCTCGTTGATGTGATTCTCCTTTTAATGGCCTTCAAATCCCTTGCTGGAATGCAACTGTTTTGGCCCAAGAGAAACACAATATTTGGGATCTTTTAGTGTACAGACAGCTTAAGGTTTCCTTCTGGTACAATTCTGGGGGTTATACAAATATATGTATTTTGTCCTTTAAAGGGGTGCTTCACCTTTAAGTTATCTTTTAGTATGTTATATAGAATGGTTAATTCTAAGCAACTTTTCAATTGGTCTTCATAATTTTTTTAGTTTTCTATCTGCCTTCTACTTCTGACTCTTTCCAGTTTCCAAATGGGGGTCACTGACCTCATCTAAAATAAACAAATGCTCTGTAAGGCTAGAGAGTTATTGTTATTGCTACTTTTTATTATTCATCTTTCTATTCAGGGGTCTGCTATTCATATTCTAATCTCTTATTCAAATCAGTGCATGGATGCTAGGGTAATGTGGACCCTAGCAACCAGATTACTGAAATTACAAACTCGAGAGCTGCTGAATAAAAAGATAAATAACTCAAAAACAGATAATAAAAAATGAAAACCAAATGCAAATTGTCTCAGAATATCCCTTTCTAGATCATACTAAAAGTTAATTTAAAGGTGACCAACCCCTTTAACAGCTATTTATTTAAAGGATGCAGATTTTAAACCCACAAAAAATATCTGCAGCTCAGAAGCTCTGGGCAAATGAAACATTATAGGTACTTCCTCTTTATAATGGCCCCCTTTTGTATGCCACCCTGGGGTTATCTCAGAAATGTACATTAGCAGACATAGATGTAGTTAAATATAAAATCCTAATGCAGATTTTCATTTCTTGTTTAATTTTCCGAAACTCTAATCTACACACCTGCTTTATAGCTCAACATGTCCCAGAATGCAACAGCTTACAAGTTAATGGAAACAAAAATGCCACAGTAACTGCAGGCCAAATAGCCAAATTGCTGCTGTCATAGCTCCAGAAGGTATCATTTATTTATGGAGATCTGACTTGGTATGAACACGATTTGTGTAACAGATGCAGCATAAAAAACATCCCAGCTTTTGGCTCAGGCTTCCTGGGAGGTGCTCATAGTATCACTGATGATGTCACATGCAGGCTCGCAGAGAATGCTTGCATCACCAGATATGATGGTGCCTTCATTGTTCTTCTTTGCTCCTCTGAGCATTGTTCAGTCTACAGATCTGTTTACGAAGTTAACGTTTGTGAAGTTGCGCTAGCGAAAATACGATAAGCAGTTTGAAGTTACGCTAGCGATTCCTTATTAGCATGCGGCGTGCAGTTAAAGTACAATGGCCGTATGTGCTGCAGCAAATACATTACACTACACAAGGTCAGGGAACCTTAATAAAATTATAAAAGTTGTTATAATGCCCTACACATGTGCCCACAGTATAGTTTAGGTGCCATATGTTAGGAAATGTAGGGGGGGAAGGAGGGTACCCAAAACATTTACGATCTTTTTCAGTCTATCACCCTGTAACTAGGAAAAAATGTCAGCGTTTTTTGGTCCTATCTACTCTATTGCATTTCGCCTGGTCTGAGGTGGCAAAAGGAATGTCTGGCGATAGAGGTAACGTTTAGTAAAATCAAAAAATTTTGAATTAGTATATTCACCAGTGCGAAAATTCGCCTGGCGTTAAGAGTGCGAAGTTGCGCCAGAGTCTATCTCCTTCGCTAGAGAATTTTCGCCAGCTTTAGCCACTACACCCTTTAGTTAATTTCCCTCTATGTGTTTCTATGCATATCTGTAGAAGCCACCGTGCATTTAATTATAAGAATGAGAATTATGAAAAGAGCTGGTTTTAAATGTTTTTTAATGCTAAAAATAGCAGTTTAGATTAACCTGTGATTATAGATGTTAAATGAACAGATATTGGAAACGTTGGAAACACTTACAAGCAGCCTGTCTTTGACTGACTAATTTTATTGCCTTTCAAAGGGATAGTTTTGACAAACATTACTGTTATCTGAGTAAAAAGGAATTGCAATTCTGTTCTGCGTGATTCTGAAGCCCCATGTGGGAGTAGTATTTAGGCTGCTCTTAGGAACTCCCCAAGCAGCAGCTGTTAGTAGGTGCACATGGTGTTCCCTAAAACTGGCTGCAATGAATGAGACAAAATGTGACCTTCCTCAGCTACCACACACTGAATTGCACAATTCTTCATTGAGTTTACAAAACATAAAATTTGAATAGGCAGTATAAGCACAGTTTATTGTGTCCATGAAGCATTTCTTCTGTTCATATTTGCCGGTGGAGATAAAGGTGTGAGCTTGCATTCTGATTTTAAACAGCATTATTTTTAGTAAAAAAAAAAAAAAGACAAAACACCATTGGTGGTAGTGGTTGTAATAAATTTAGAATACACTTCACTCAGAAAGTCAAAAAGTGATAAGTCACAAATTCAGTTCACAAGATCCTTAGCTCTCCACACTGAAGTGTATCCTGACTAATTATGTTATATTGGGCTTGACAGTGCCCAAATTCTTGTGTAAGAGCATTAGGAATTGGAATATCTAACTGACCGACTACAGGATATTTGCCATAAATTTCATACTCATCACAATAAGGTATACCCTCACATTTTGTTTCTGCCCTAAGGCTTACTCACACCACTAATCTATGTATTGTGTGCAGGAACCTGGATTGGAGACAGTCAAGTGGGTCATAAAAACACAGCACTAAAGCACAGAGATAATAAACTTTGTATATACAATCAATTAAATATTCTGCATTGTTTCTGAAATAACCAAGTTTATATTCAATATTTCTCTCTCAGCATCTGTTTCTCTTCATTCTGTCTTCTTGAAGCAGTTGGGTGTCAGATAGTCATAGACAGTAAGATCCAATATATCTTATAGGGAGGGCTTCCTTTCCTAGCAGATTTATTAGATCTCATTCAAATAGCTGATTCCAGTACAAACAAAATCTAAAAAAAATAACTTCCTTTTGCACACATCCTGCATGTAGAGAGGCACGATGTCTGGTGATTTTAATAGAGTAAACTAATACATCTTCTAGGCAAAAGGAGCCCCCCTATAAGATATACTGGATCTAACTGACAATAATTATCTGACACCCAACTGCTGCATGAAGAGAGAATGAAGAGAAACAGACACAGACGAATAGTGAAGACAAACTTGATTATTTCTGAAACACTACAGAATAATTTAATGGTATGTATTTAGAAAGTTTCTTATTTCGGTATGGTGAAGCTTATATTACATTTTAATTTTAGTGATAGTTCCCCTTTAAAGACACCCAATATACAGCACCAACAACAATACACTATAAAACCTCTAGGGTTTTATAACAATGAATTTATCTAAAACAGCTACAGACTGTGCTTGCAACAAACATATGTGAACATATAATGAGAATCATGACTATTCTTTTGTTTATTTAAGATAATAAATATAGTTCTTGCTGGGAGGAGCACTGTGGGAGGGCTGTATCTTTATGGGAAATCATTTTACAAATGCAAAAGCAACAAGAAGTAAAAACACAAATGGAAACGTTCACAGAACGAGAAAAAGATAATGAGACATTATGTCTCTCTGTCAGTGTGCAAAGGGTAAGGACTGATAATCTCCTCCACCCCCCAGAGAACACAAATGTCTGACATGCCTACGCTCTTGCCAGCAATTCCTAGAGTATGTAAAGCACCTCCATTACAAGTGATACCGGTCATTTGCTTTCAAAGTAAAGATTTTCCTGTTGGAATCCAGTTTTAGATTTGGTGAGATTGATTTTCTTTTTCACTAAATGCATCTGTGAGAGACAAAGCCAGCGGCTTCAGTTACGAAGAAGCATTACTGTCATTGATATGAACCCGTCAGCTGGATTTGGGCTACAATACAGCCACCTTTTGCATCACAATGCACAAACTATGGCGCATTTATATAGCACCAATAGAGTACACAGAGATTGTTTGTCACAAGACCGTTCCCAGCGGAGCGTACAGTCTAAGGTTCCTAATCGCATTCACACAAACATGCAAGCAAACATCAGCCTCTTTAGAAGAAAGTTACAAATACAATCTATATCCACATAAAGATCTATTTTAAGCAGATTTTCAAAATCCACAAATAGACAAAAATATGACAAAATACAGTTAGTGTCAGTGCTTCTATATACTGGATTGCTTTGCTAAAACCTCTAATTTGCACACATAATCATTCTATGTGATTATAAGGACAGTATCATCAAGAAAGGATAAAATAACTCTACTGTATCTGCCATCATAATTTGTTTCCCCCGGCATAGCTTCAGATTTCCAAGTACCGGTAAGACTTTTTATTGCCTCCTGGTATAAACATGTGAAGGAGCTGTGCTATTTCTCTAGTCACATTAGTGAACAGAAACCCAGATGATTATTCTTTGCTAGCAGTTCATTCACCTATAAATGGATCCAAATCAAGTCAAAGCAAACTTTATTGTCATCTCAGCAGTATACAAATACACAGTGAGACGAGACGCCGTGGCTCTAGCTAGTACATATCACAAAAAGGCACTTAAAAATACACAATAAATATGTAAACATGAAATGTGCAATATATTGGCAGAAATTGGCAGAAATGTGAAATATATTGGCAGGGACTGGTCCAGCTGCCATCTTGGAGACAGAAAGGAATTTTTCACCCTCCGAAGCAAATTGAACAGGCTTCAAATGGGCTTTTTCCTTCCTCTGGATCAACTAGCGGTTAGGCAGGTTTTATACAGACTTAAATGGTTGATCTTGACGGATGTATGTCTTTTTATAACCTAACTTACTATGTTACTTGAAAGATGACTTCTGAGCATATAAAGAGCTGTAACTTGTGGTCCCTTAGTCAAACAGACCTGCCTGAATCTTAGCAGTGTGTCACTTCTAAAACCAGTTATTTATGACGTTTAGGCAAATGTGACATTTATAAATTCTTTAAATAACCCAACTTTGGCTGGAGCATGCTATAACAAACTAAGTGTAACTGCATATTTGCAAAGATTCAGTTCAGCCATTCAGTTAACTTCTCACACCTGGTTTCAGGTTTCTTTAGGGCACGTCACACAAAGATAGTTCCCAGCAAAAATGTAATGCATAACTGCTCCTTTAAACCTAGTGCAACAAAGAAATGTATGTAAACGATGGGGGTGAACATGTGTAAATGTGCATGTACTGTTCTTATTGCACAATTGAAAATCTTTTGGGTGTTATTCCATATAATAAAGGACAGAATACAGGTTGCACTAATTTGGTCAGGCAGTTTGTCCAATTGTGACCATATTGCGGATTATCTGGGTATACAGGAAAGGTTTGATTTGGCAGACTACCCTGCAGTTTGCACAGTGTGAATATGTTACCACTTTATTGCTTCATGCTACATGATGTTATTCCGGTACAGCAACACACTAAAAAGATAACTATCAGTATCCTTACCAAATAGATGCACACAATTGTGTCTATATTTTAAATTCTATGCAACAACTATAATATCCAGTGTTTAATATAGTAAGATGATGTTAGATGACCCCAGTAGGTAAGTGGGAGAAAGGGACTTTTCTATGATTGCATACAGATGCTGAATTCAGATAAAAAAAATCCATACGGCTGATATTTACAGCTTACAGTAAAGGCTAAACAGTATATGCCCACACTGTAGATGTGATCAAGCAGACCCCCAAATTTTAATTGAAATGCTTCTTACCATCCTGCCCGGAGTTAAGCAGATGTTCCCCAAGGTCACAACCAAACACTCGCTCCCTCAGGATGCCTCTCTGCTTCAGCTTCTGTTTGCTGGGTCTGGACTTCATGAAGGTTCTTAGAAATGTGATGAGCTTGCCGTGCTTCCGGGACACTGCACAGACACAAAAGAAATCACGCATTAAGGCTTTGGAATCCTACTTGACTCTGGTTCTAACTGGCACAACCAATGAAACAGTATTTGTTTAAATGAATGAAGACCCCAACTCTTTATGTGATGGAGACTTCTCTGAATTGCCTCTTACAAGTACATCAACTTGTGTATTGTAGTTGTACAACTGTACTGTACATTTAACAAACGTCATTTTATCATAGAATTAGTAGAAGATTAGAAAAATGCTTATTCATTGTGCATGCAAAGATATAGTTCTATAATGCTAACAATATTTTCAAATGTTGCTTGAATGTTAAGATAAATAATTAAACTGAGAAAAATATATCCTCCCCCAAAACAAACTGTGATATTGAACAGAAAGACAGCATGTTGGAGCTCCCCAACCTCATATTACACACTGCCATTATAACAAATCATCTGACAAGAAGTCAGATAATTTCAAGGAACCCTAAGAAATCTAATAAAAAACATTCCGCAAATCTCCATAAGGCACACCAGCACTGCTCTCTGGACTCCCAGAGATCCAGCCCAATAAAATATGGGGAGGAGCCTAAACAATATGGATAGGAAAAAATACACACTCATGCAGGCAGTTTTTTTTAAAGCCAGTGCACACCTATGTGTATTACCCGCAAAGGTTACTGCAGCTCAAACGGAGAAGCACAAGGCTAGCAAATTTTTCTTTTCCAGAATAGGAACTTCCATTTAAGCTGCAGACTCAGCTTCCATTTAAGCTCATGACTCCTTTTAAAGCACAGGCCTTATATTTCCACATAATATCACATAATGGAAACACACTGGACAGGGTTCATTGCCAGACAGGGGGTTAACCAGCCTTTAGTACATGTATGAAACCAAATCCTCAGTATTCAATGCTGTTCAAGTTGGATGCTGGGCATTGCAGCTGAACAGGGAAACATACTGGAAAACAAACGTGTAATTTACATGCTTACTTGCAGTACAAGTGAGCTAAATTCTTTTCTGCCCTCTCATGTAAATAGATTGATTAGACTTTAAAGAGACATTTATGTTATTTCAGGTTACCATGAGATGACACAGTTCAAAACTTCAATACCAGGACACTAGTATTAAACACATTATCTGGAATGCTTGGGACCTGTGATTTTCCAGATAAGGGGTTCTTCTGTCATTTGGATCCCCATACTAAAAACATTACATAAACCAAAAGTACAAGGGAATCATTTTGGGAGATTAAAATATGGACATTTTTGTTAATACACTTGGATTCCATAGACTTCATAAAAAATTAGCAGGAAAATATATACATATGCTGGATTGGAGAATAAAGATCCCAGTAATTGCCTTGAGAGGTCAGTCCAAACACAGGCTGATCGGATTCAGCAGCTCTGCTTCTCTCAGCCTGCAAAAATATGCAGACTGACAACAGCCGCTGACAGTGGCGTAACTACCAGGGGTGCAAAGGGTGTGATCGCACCAGGGCCTGCACCCCCCTGGAGCCTAGAAAATGAATATTGCTGGTGGCTGGGCAGGGGGAAATTTTAGAGCATGCACGCCATCTGCAGTCCATCGTGCAATTCATAGGGGGGAGGGCCCGACAGGGGTGCCTGGGTGCCCATTATGTACCAGGGCCCGTCGGTGAGTAGTTACGCCACTTCACAAACTGCGAAAAAAAACAAGCAAATCCACCAGATTTTGCACTTTGCACTCAGCATGACTTTGTAAATGGGTAAGACTTAACATAAGCATCTGCTGCACACAGCCACACCTATTCAAACGAATGGTAAGTAGAGAGTACTGAATGCACCTTATGGATTCTCCATTTGTACATAGGGTTACAGTCCAACAATGTTTTGCAACAAGACATTTGCTTTCATTATTGTAACTGCAATAGGTCAATCAAATTAAAATGCTGAGTTGTTCTTAAGGGACTGGTCATTATGTATAAGAAGCAAAGTACGTTTTGTTCAAGTGAATAACAGAGGGGTGTTGTATTTAGAAAACACAAGTTTCAGCGACCCACTTGAAAAAATATTCTTTTAAATATAATACAATAAAGGAGAAGTTTTTAATATTTTTTCAAATCCCATTGTGCATTAGATAGCACTTGGGTGAATAATATATAATCTGGCTACAAATCCGAATTGAGATTGTTCACACTAAAACTTCCAGAGACAATAGATACAGAAACATTGAAACAGAGATACTGTAACACAGGGCACATACACCTGCAAATAAGAAGGGTGGACACAGAGTCCTTAGAATTAAAACATCTCTTTTGTAGTTAGCGCAACACATATTATGATACATTGTTCTGCTTCAACTTTTTTTTTAATAAAGCCTCATCTTATTATGTATTACAGGGGTCCACATCTTCTCTTGGTCCTTGCAGGGTCTGATGTCTGTAGATAGATTTTTATATTTTGCCTACAATTAAATAACATTGTGAGGTTGAACTGAATTTTTATAATATGCCCCTTTAATGTTGTTATAGGGTAAATAAGTAAGCAGAATTATGCTTAGAGTAATGCAACATCAGGCTTGCCTGGTTGCCAAGGATTTCTAGCACGAATACAGTGGTGCACTACAAGTATGGGATCAGTTATCTGGAAACTCGTTATCCAGAAAGCTCCGAATCACAGAAAGGCTCTGTCTTATAGACTCCATGGTAATCAGATAGTCTGAATATTAAAAAATTATTTCCTTTTTTCTCCATAATATAAAAACAGTAGCTTGTACTTGATCCAAACTAAGATATAATTATTTCTTATTGGAATTAAAACATGATTTTCTAATAGACTAAGGTATGAAGATCCATTACCCGGAAAACCCCAGGTTCACAAGCATTCTGGATAACAAGTCCCATACATGTACATGGTAAAAGCAAAATACACTAAAAGACTTTGCCATTTAACTTCCTACCTAAAATATACAGTCTTGGACAGCTGCTACCCTTCTTTTAATGCTGAAATGGAAGCTGGCGTGCTTGCGGCTGGTGCATACCTTAATTTTGCTCCTGGACTACTGCCACTGTCTGCAAACTAAGCAACTTCCTTTCTTACAATCCAAATGTATAAAAAAAAAAGAGCAAATAATAATATCATTCACAAGCCAGGTGTCTCCTGTCACACGCCAAACTCATAAAAAAAATCTCAATCTTAGCACTCCAAGAAACAGATTGTGTGTAGATTCGGTGCCAGCACTAATCTCACTCTATTCACCACACAAAAAACTCCACAATGTAACAAGCACTGTCTACAGTTACAATGAATGGAACAAACCACTGCTGTTACTTAGCACAATAAAATTGTCTATAAAAATAAGAAAGGGATAGATGAACAAGCAATTTGTCTCAAAATGACCGTTTTTGGCTAAATATTACCACTGCCTGGCATAATCCAAGCTTGCTTCTACACGTTTGGATTTTTTATGCAGATCACAGCAACATCAGACTCTGTAAGTCCATGCAAGTATATAAATCATGCAAGTAAACCCCACAAATAAAGAGGAAAGTCTAACAGAAAGGACAAGCTTGTTTCATTTCAGTAAATTATTTAAATTTAAAAATAAACATCAGGTTTTCAAGACTAGCCAAGACTCCGGTTTTCTGTAACTGCCTGTGAGTTTTTTTCCATACCTTGTTTTCCATAGACTCCAGTTTTTGTATCTGCATTAAGTAATTCTGTAGTGATTTCCCCTTTACACTCTGTAATAAGAACTGAAATTAAATCCTTTCACTTTCTAAATGTCTCTGTAGCTTTGCCACATGCTCCGTTCTTTCAGACTGTAGCAAGCCTGCAAGCTGCCCTGAATTTCTTAGCCTTTATTCATTTGTTTTGTATGATTTCACCAAAATCTTGATGGGAAATAATTTTACCTTGTTATGCTGTATTTAATCTTCCCATGAATGCCCTGTCATTAGCCTTCTTTGCTAGGCAGTCTCTCACTCTGCTTCATAAAGGTTAATCTATGTCACATAATTTATCACTTACAGATCCGCTGGGCTTTTCCTTGGTACTACTCCCACTGACTAGCTTTTTCTTTCTCCTGTATTCACACTTAAGGATCTGTTCTGTCCAGATTCCCAGCAGACTCTCCTTGGATCACCTACACATAATTTTCTTCTTTAGCAGAGTTGAAAAAAGAGCTCTGACTTGTTCCTTACACGGAATCTTTTGTCTCCACCTTCATCTCAGGTGAATGCCCCTCCCAAATACATACTGGGAATGGTTGTTTTGTATTCCAAGCCAGGGTCAATTGCACCTTTTACTCTAGATCCTGCCCAGTCTCATATTCCAGGTGCATTCACTGCTTTCTCCCCCTCCCCCTTTCTTTTCCTATGTCTGTTCTCCAGCTCACAATTCATTCTAAAACCATTCACTGCTAATAATAATTCAGGCTTCAAATAAATCCCAGGCCATGATTTTTAGTCTGTTAAAGCAAATGAAAATAAATATAAACATACATTTTGATTTGCTTGGCAGACAATTGATAATGAAGTTAAGTAATATAATAATAATAAAAAGGTAAATCCCTCTAACAAGAGAAATTCAGTTGCGATCAAGGTTGTACTAACATGTGAGAAAGATAATAGCTATAATAAGTGCAAAAGTCTGAAAACTGGCAACAAAGAATATGTGCAAAAATTAATATAATTGCTAATGTAAATATAAGGGAGAAAACAGCTTATTATAACAGCAACTGATCTGATTCACCTTCCAAACACCTTTTCCTGTTCAGTTGTGGTCAGATGGTTTGCCAGACATAATCCCTTTTTAATTGATTCCATTTTTTTTTTTAATATTTTATGCCATTTTTCCAAAATAAAAGACTAAAGTGTAACGATTCCGTCTCTGTTGTTTCAGCTCAGTCATCCAGGTGCTTATTCTGAACTATTACAATTTGCTACATTAGTTGATACATTTCTCAGCAACATCTGTGGAACATTAGCAACCAACTATTATTATATCAATTCTAATAGGTGCCTTTAATGAAACTTAGGGATTCCACTCAACAGGGACAAAAACAAGAAATATATTAACGAAGATATCAATTTAAAATGGTTTAAACAGAGTTGATGCCCCCCAGAGCTGTTTCAGAAAGCCATTAGAAGGTTAACAATTTAAATTTACACCCAATTTTAGGAACAATATGTTACAAATAGATAATGGAAATAATTTGAACTTCTAAAACATAAATGGATTTTATTTATACTGACATACCTGCTTCCACAGATTGAAAGGAAACATTATAAGGGAGCTAGCACATGGGCAGATTTGGGGAGATTTAGTCGCCTGGCGACTAATCGCCTCTTCTGCGGGGCGACAATCTCCCCCCGAACTGCCTTCCCGTGCCTGCTATAATGACAAAACGCTAGCTCCAATGCACTTGAGGCGCTTCAATTTCCGAAGTCGCCCGAAGTTGCCTCACGAGGAAACTTCGGGCGACTTCAGAAATCGAAACAACGAGAGTGCATTGGCGCTGTTGTTTTTATCATTATAGCAGAAGGCAGGCACGGGGAAGGCAGTTCGGGGAGATTGTCGTCCCGCAGAAGAGGCGATTAGTCGCCAGGCGACTAACTCTCCCAGAATCTGCCTGTGTGCTTGAACCCTAAACTGCTTGTACTCCCCCCTCCCCAACCCCCTTAGGGTGATGACACACAGAGCTACAAAATGCAAAAAAAATAACCTGCCATAGACATTAGCGAGAATTGCCTCTGCTGAAAAACATGCAGGGGAAAAATTAATAAAATTCGCAAAGAGAATTAATTTGCAAATAAAAATTCAAAAGTCACAATGTAATATTTTTCATTAGAAGAATCTTAATTGCGCATTGCAAACCTTTAACACCTGCTTAAAGATGGCATGAACTTTTGGAGCAAACATAACTTTTTCATTAAGAAGGTTTATTACCTACACTGCACACTATCACAAACTAACATTCACAATAAAATTCGCAATCCTACTTTCATGTGAGGGGCAAATTGTTCACTTTGCGAACATTTGCATTGCAAACGAGTTGCGAATGAATGTTAGCGACTAAGGCTAAGGCCACACTAGGCGATAGCGCCGCGATTTTACTCGCGGCGACTTTTCGTCGCGACTTTTAAGCAATCGCTGGGGAAACTTTTGCGCTGGCGTCTATGGGGAATCGCGTAAAATCGCCAGCGTAAAAACACACGCGGCGATCTTTTCTCTACTGTCGCTCGAAATTGCCTCGCTAGGCGATTTCGAGCGACAATAGAAAAAAGATCGCGCGTGTGTTTTTACGCTGGCGATTTTACGCGATTCCCCATAGACACCAGCGCAAAAGTTTCCCCAGCGATTGCGGCTTAAAAGTCGCGGCGAAAAGTCGCCGCGAGTCAAATCGCGGCGCTATCGCCTAGTGTGGCCTTAGCCTAATATTACATTCCCCCAGTAGTGTCTTAGCAAAGCGAATTATCACTATTGTCTAATTTGTAGCTGTGATAAGTAGCTGCTACTAGTAGCTCTGTGTGTCTTCACCCTTGGGCTCACAGAGTCACCCTGCAGCATTGTGAAGTGATAGCTTCAGCAGAGGGACTTTAAGTCCCAGAATCTAATTTAAATGATCATTACACTGATCATTTTGTTGTCCAGTGTGACTAAGAATAGCGTGACTATGCAAAATAACTGGCAGTGATGCAGCAATTACAACAATATGTACTACAAAAAAATTCTTTTGTAAATTGCTTGAAAAGTATTACCTGGGATCGGAGCTTAAACCTGTTCTGCCTAGTGTGTTATATCTAGCAACAAGCTTAAGGGGTTGTTCACCTTCTAAACAATTTTTCAGTTGAGTTGTTTTCAGATTGTTTAGAAATAAAGACATCAGTTGCTTTCCATTTTTACTGTTCCAAAATTGAAGTTTAAAGTTGAATGTAAAGTTGAATCCAGGTGCAGATTCTGAACTGTTACAATTTGCTGCATTTACTTGATACAATCAGTAGTTTCTCAGCAGCATCTGTGAAATATTAGCAACAACTGTATCAATTTGAACAGCTGCCTTTAATGAAACTCAGGGATTTCGCTCAGCAGGGTCAAAGATTAATGTATACATTTAGAATAGTTTACTGTCGGTGACCCCCATGGAGCCGCTTCAGAAAGACATAAGAAGGTAAATAAAATGAAACTTTGAACTTCAACATTCGAAAAACAATCACAAATAGTAACGGAAGAGTGTCTCTTTTTGGTGAATTATCTGAAAACAACTGAAATGAAAAGAAGGTGAAAACAGAGGTGAACAGTCCTAATACTATCGAAAGGGTTCTACTGGATGCACAAGTACAAAAACAAAACAAAAACATTGGTATCAGAAATTATTAATGTTAAATAATCTTTCCATGGGCATCTTCCCATCAGTACCCTAGTGCTTTGTGTTGTGTCAACAAAACCATTTACAGTATGCAATAAAAGCCAACACATATCAGTGCATCAGCTTCAATTAGGAGGCCTTCCTGAGCTATAGTTATCACAACAGGTTTGTCTAGCAATGTACACAGCACGCGAGTCTTGCCCAGTGACCACATGCCTGGCATTCTTTCAATATTCTTTCAATATTCAAAGATGAATATCTTAACAAAAATGAAAAATACAACCACATCAGCCAAAAGAGACTGCTTTCCCTCAACATATTTTATCTTGCATTTATATTGTTTATAAAAACACCTTTTCAGGTATACAAACTGTAAATATTGTCATTTGCAAAGCATTTAAATGATGTGACTTGTGCAAAGAAAGCAATATAATGTGCAGTCATTCAGACATCTTTAATAAACTTTCATTTCGGACCACCAATTTTTTTTTTAGATAAATGAAAACAAAACACACAATCTGGGGGTACCAATATATTAGGCACACCCAATAACCCTATTCACTAGCCAAGGCTGGTGCTATTCTTAAAAATCACACTGGCTTAGAGTACTTGGCTTATGGTGTGATGAGCATTGCATATTTGTTGATCTCCCAGGTATCTCCTGCACTGTCTCTATCTACGTCAGGTAAAGAAAACCCAACATATTCTGTATTGCACAAGAGTTTGCCCAACATGCACACTCCCAATTTACAATGAGTAAAATAAAATCACCTTATTTAACATATATGCACTTAGTAGTAGTAGTAGTATAAGCAGTATGAGAAATGTAGGAAAAAAATTAAAAGCTCCTTTATTGTACATATGTTATGCATGGCTTTTATTATTATGATAAGAATTTCTTATTATTGAATCATTTTAGTTTCTTATTATTGAATCCTTTTAATTGTGTATATGGCAGTACTTATTTTGTGACAGGTTCATGTGCGGTTATAACGCTTCTTTTGGAGCGACTATTTTTTTCATCTCAGTACAATTCCAGGATAGGAATGGTTTGGTATTATCTAGGGCACATAATTATTGACAAAAAAGATCTGTTTGGGGTCTGGGGTCTACTGAAATTTAGGGGAATGCAAGTTTTTTTTAACTGTTTTTTTTTCTTTTACTGTTTTTTATTTATGTCCTACATTTTTTGAAGAAGACAAATGCCAGCCCAGAGGAAAGTCACTAGAATCACTGGGGGAAACCTAACAATTTGCCAATCCCGTAGTCCTTTTAGGTTTCATTTTCCTTTAAAATGTTTCCATTTACCACCCAAGTGATGAACAGTGAAGCTATAGACATGGACGTTTAATTCACCCCCGCATGTGCTTGTTGGGTTTTCCAAATATTTTTTGTAATGCCCCCTAGCACTTTAAAATATTGCAGCCTATGAGGGATCTCTATTTACTACTTTGTACACACAAGGTGTATAGCACATAAGTCATTCTGCTAAAAAAAAAACTGTTTGTTTTAGAACTGTTTTCTGCTATGCACAGTGGTGGTCAAAGGCTTTGTGTGCCATAGGTCTCAGGGCTATTTGCATCCCTACATGAATATCTACATAGTATTTCTCTAAGCAATAAAGCCTAGAAAATAAAATATGCACTGGAAAAGGATGTACATTACAACTTGTTTTGGCCTGGGGTTATTTGCTCAATTATCAGGCAGTGGTATGAAGTTCCTATGTGGTAGGGACAGTATATGGCAGGGATTCAATGTGAATTACTGTGTCAAAAGCAGACTAGAATTAAAAGAGCTATGTAAGAAAAGTTAATAATAACCACCATACACATGATCAAGGGCTTACAGCTCAATTACAAAAGCTAAAAAGAGTTTAGCACACACTAATAAAGTATATGTGGCTGTACACTGACTGGTTCCAGTAAGCACACCATCTCAGATAATGATCAGCCTTCAAGAAAGTACTCTAAGCATGTGTCAGTTTCTATGGTCTTCTTGAGCTTGCCCCACATTCAGAGATCAGATTGTCCATTATGCTTATCATCATAAGAAACTCCTGGTTGATTTGTGGGGCATCAATCTTAGTGATCAAGCTGTTGAAATTCCAAAAGAGACGATTTCTCAAAATGCATAATCTGACATTAATCCATGAAAGATGTCTGTCAGTAATCCATGAAAGATGTCAGTGACTAAGTTAGAGCGGAATAGGGCTACACATCTCTATGGAATTAATGACCTGAATTAGGTAAAAAACCTGATGAACATAAAACATGGCCATCCTTGTGAGGAGCCAAACCACCATTGTATATCCACTGCTAAGGAAAGAAAATCTAATGGTTACAGTTAGTTTAGCTCGGAAGTTGGGACAAATTATGTACATTATATTAAAAAAGAGTGACGATTCTAAACTCTCTCATTGTGACACAGCCTAACAGATAATAGAAGTGAAATAAGTTTCAACTACTAACAGGTTTACTATCCTAATAAATATAGATATGAATATATTAATGTCTATCGTTTTTTTTATGTAATAGACTGGTAGTAAAGCAAGGTCTCCAACATTATATATATGATTTACTTTATGATTAACTTTTTAGGCGATTCAAATTCTGAAAGAAAAATCATTAACACAAACACCATCTTCAACAAAACAAATGCACCAAATATGTATAAACCATGGATACAGTATATTGCTGAGGCAATGAGTCCATTAATCCAAGTATTCCTGAATATAAGAAGGTGATTTAAGACAAAGTAGAATTTCACTGTAAATGAATGAACAAACTCAAAATCTTGGCTGTGCAGAGAAGACATGCAAGCTTGAAACCAAGCGTAACAATTAAAGGTATACCAAGATCATAGGGAATCGTAGAGTCTGCATATCCATTAATGCACTGCATGTGACAACAAGTTACTGCATTCCTGCCCATCCCCTGGGGTGCGTGTTAGTAGAAAGTCTATACTAAAAGTATTGTTAAGCCTGCAGACCCTGTCTTGAGTCCACTGGGGAAATAGCTATAAATTTTTGTTCTACAAACCTAAAGAGAAAAGAGCAGCGAATTCTGTATCTGGTCTTTATTTAATATCCACATGCTTAAATTATGGACAATTTTTCTTGTATTAAGCATTATTTAAAAACAAAAGGAATTGAGATATAACAGTGACAAGCAAAAAAAGCCATACTGTATCCCTGAACACATCACCTTCATAGTAAACTGAGGAATTAATGGTTCCCAGCATACAGCATTACCCAATACTAACCTATCCTGTATCAAATGGTCAAACCTCCCATGGACTCAAAGACAGGGCCTGGTCACACACACACATATATTTGCACATGGAAGAGGTACCTGAGCTTAGCTGGGAGTGATTTAATACCTCAGAACAGCACGATGTTCCAGGCCTTACACTATCCATCTCCAAATCTGTAATTATTTTTTGGGGGGGAGAATGAAAATAAATGAGATTAGGATTAGCTAATACAAATCTGGTTAGGGCTATCATGAAACATTGCTGCGTATAGGCAATCCCTACTGAATCGTTGATTTCCTAACTTTATCTCTGCTTCCAGTTGACATCCCTAGAAACACAGACCCACTAATTGTATATGACCTTGCGCTAGACCTGGCCTGTCAATAATGGAAACAGCAAAGAGCTGCTCATGAAATGTCATCCTTAGGGCACCTACACTACACAAACAAACAGTACTTGAAAGACAAACTTTTAAGCACCTTTGCAGCAAATTTGTTTATTGGACAAAATCCAAAAACACATGTGTAAGCTTACACTGTTATTTTCTTCTACTAGTGACAAACTTTGGCAACCAAGCTATCGCAGAACTACAACTCTAATCACCGCCTACCTACTCTGGAATCTTTTAAGGGGAACTATCGCGAAAATAAAAATTGAATATGAGCTACAGCATACTGAAATACGTTTTCTAAATATAATCAAGTTTATATTCACTATCCCTCTCTCAGCGTCTCTTTCTCTTCATTCTCTTTTAATGCAGGAGTGGGGTGTCAGATATTCGTTGACAGTTAGATCCAATGTATCTTATAGGGGGGCTCCTTTTGCCTGGAAAATGTTTTAGAGCTCACTCTATTAAAATCATCAGACATCATGTCTCTCTACATGCAAGATTTGTGCAAAAGTCAGTTGTTTTGTTAGATTTTGTTTGTACTGAATCAGTTATTTGAGTGAGCTCTAATACATCTGCTAGGAAAGAAAGCCCCCCTATAAGATATATTGGATCTAACTGTCAATGAATATCTGACACCCAACTGCTGCATGAAGACAGAATGAAGAAAAACAGATGCTGAGAGAGGGATGTGAAGATATACTTGATTATTGCAGAAACAGTACACCATTTTTAATTCATAATATTTAGAAAGTTTCTTATTTCAGTATGGTGAAGCTTATATTAAATTTTCATTTTCGTGATAGTTCCCTTTAAAATTGCAGATCTGCAATAGCTAGAGTGTCTATCACTTTCTGTTTTAGTGACACAATTTTTGGCATAACTTTCCTCATGTCTCATGCCATGTGGTAAACTGTGGGCATAAAAATAGGCATGGCATGCAATTTTTTAATCTAGAATGCAAAAACCAGACATAATAATAGCTACAGATGGAGAATATACTGTATAAACCCATAATCTTACCTATGCTGTGTATACTACAAAGAATTTAAAGGTATGTACAGCACCGGGCCTCTCTTTTACACAGTGCGACCATGTCTTTGGGCTGATCTCTTACCACTTAGCAGTGAAACCAAACAAGAAGATTTGTGACCTCCAGAGTTGCATGTTTAGTCAGATCAGCTGAAAATTGCTGAAGCGGCTGAACATCTCTATTGCACTACAGGTATGGGATCCGTTATCCTGAATGCTCGGGACCTGGATTTTCCAGATAACAGATCTTTCCGTAATTTGGATCTTCATACTTTAGTCTACTAGAGAATAAATCTGAAAGGATTGTTTTGCTTGCAACAAGGATTCATCTTCGTTTGGATCCACTACATGGTACGGTATTATTATTACAGAGAAAAAATAAATAATTTTTAAAAATGTGGATTATTTGGATCAAATAGAGTCTATGGGAAATGGGCTTTCCGGATAACGGATCCCATACCTGCACTGCTATTTTGTAGTTTCCTATATAGTGTTATAACCGTGAAACACAGGGCATTAGCTGTTGAATATTCAGCAATGTATTTGTAATATTTTATCACTGACAATATCTTCATCTAATACAATTTAGCAAAAAAAAAAAAGTGCTCCACCTTTTTACCCTCAAACTTTTTTCAATATCCATTATATATGGCAGACACCCCTGCGAGTACCTTACCCTTGTTTGCAGCACATGCATTACAGAAAAAGAAAAAAAAGGAGAGGACAGAAGACATGGAACCGTACAGGGGGGGAAGTAGCTCCAGGAGGCCGGCCTCATTCCATGCGCGGGGGAGACTGGAGAGGAACAGATCACAACGGAAACAGAAAAAAGCATTAAACAAAGCAACCAAGCAAAGCTGACCTATTTTCATTCCACTGATTTTCAATTATTTTTTACAGTTTATCCTTACAAATCCCATTGTAGATCGATAACGGATATAAACTGATATAAACTGGATACAGGATTAAAAACTTTAGCTTGGTTATCATTCTTCCAAAAAAATAAAATATCTCATCCTGAAACAGTTAAGATTTTTCTTTTTTGACAAACTAGTTTGACACTAGTTTGTCAAGCAGTCATACTAGCATACCTCATCATTCATAGTTAAACATTGTGACTACATTCACTTTGGGGAAAAATACACAATTCTAATGAACATTTCCAACATTTTGTAAATAGATCTACTATAACCAGTAGGTGGTTTTATTGTTTGCACAATGAAAACACAGAACTAGGAGACAAAAGGAATGAAAATGAAAAAACAAAGTGCAAATGGCAATTTGACACATTAAAGATACAACATTGCTAGATTAAATGATTCTTAAAGACATTGAGGCATTAGCCACAATGGATTTCTACTGAATGGATTCACAGCCACCTAAATGCATAGGCAACCAAACTGGTATTACTGAAAATTTTACAAAATCAACTTCTGGAAAACTGCAGGTGGGAAATGGCTTTTTTAAAAGAAAGTGTTATTCATAATGAATTCATATACTTTAGCTACAGACCAAACATGATACTAGAATGCAGTATGGGTATCATATAAAAAGGGATAACCCCCCTGGAAGAACCATTTTAGAAGAACCGATTAGAAGAAAAGAGGTTCCACCTAAATATTCGGAAGGGGTTTTTTACAGTGAGAGCTGTGAAGATGTGGAATTCTCTCCCTGAATCAGTTGTACAGGCTGATACATTAGATAGCTTTAAGAAGGGGTTGGATGGCTTTTTAGCAAGTAAGGGAATACAGGGTTATGGGAAATAGCTCATAGTCCAAGTTGATCCAGGGACTAGTCCGATTGCCATTTTGGAGTCAGGAAGGAATTTTTCCCCCTCTAAGGCAAATTGGAGAGGCTTCAGATGGGTTTTTTGCCTTCCTCTGGATCAACTGGCAAATAGGTAGTTAATAAAAAAAAAAAAAAAAGGTTGAACTCGATGGACATGTGTCTTTTTTCAACCTTACTTACTATGTTACTATGTTACTATGTATGTTACCATGCTATAACAAGATCACAGTAGGAAACTATAGTAAAAATAATACACTATGATACAATAAACTCAATAGTCTTTAGTATTTATTTTGTAGCAGCACGTAACATTAAATTATCAGTTGTATTTTGTAATAGCAACGTGCACATGGAATATTTCATGGAACATGCCACGTTATGTCATAATAACTGTCACAAAGGACTGTGGAGTCAATGGAATGCTTTATCAGCTCAATTTGACCCTGGACAAGTCTTTTTTACCAGCAATTCTGTGCTGTCAACAATGGCAAGTTCCTTTGTAATGTGCACATGAGCCTTATGACAGTTCTTAAAGCAACAGTTCAGTGTAAAAATAAAAACTAGGTAAATAGATAGGCTGTGCAAAATAAAAAATGTATCTTATATAGTTAGTTAGACAAAAATGTAATGTATAAAGGCTGGAGTGACTGGATGACTAACAGAACAGAACACTACTTCCTGCTTTTGAGCTCTCTAACTCTGAGTTCGTCAGCAACTATAAGTGGGGCCACATGGGACATAACTGTTCAGTGAGTTTGCAATTGATCCTTAGCATACAGCTCAGATTCAAAACAGTTATGACCCATGTGGCTCCCCCTCAAGTCACTGATTGGTTACTACCTGGTAACCAATAAGTGGAAACCAAGAGAACTGCAAAGCAGGAAGTAGTGTTCTGGTTATTATGTTAAACATCAAGTCACTCCAGCCTTTATACATTACATTTTTGGCTAACTAACTATATTAGAAACATTTTTTTATTTTGCACATAATATCTATTTACCCAGTTTTTATTTTTACACTGAACAATTCCTTTCAGTTTTCAAACTGAGAATGCCAGTGGGTTTTATACATTATGCCTAGTTATACTATTGCAAATTTTCACTTGTATCTCATTACACAGCACAGCAGACACACCTTCAATGTGTTGGTGGCACAGCTTCCTAAAGGCCACTTGGAGGTCGAAATGTTGCAGACCACTGTAATGTGCCCTTGACTGTCAATAAAGGTGGAGTAATGGAAATAAAAATTGGTGCTGTTCTATTGTGGCATTTTTAAGACTGCTGGGAGGGGGCCAATAAATAATGTGCACATGAAAAGATTCTAAAAGGGCTGGGTCAACTGCTGCCACACATTGGGTGGCACAGTTCAAATGTATTTGTCAAACTGTTACAGAAGTTACAAACAAGATACATTTCATTTAAAAAGAGCTGAACCAAAATTATCATTACTACTATTATTATACTTTTGTCTTTTCCTGTTACATTGTGTTACAATGCATAGCATTCAGCAAAGTAACTATGTCAATGAGCAGGTGCTGTCTACAGGGTCTTACGGTTTGACAAAATATAATGCCCACACCTTACTGACTATTCAACTGAAAAACAATACTCAATCCATTCAAAGCAAAGCCCGACAGAGTCAGGAAATGCAGCTAGTAAACACACATACACCTGTTTTGCGTTATTTTAGGAGAAAATGTACAGCTGTAATTATTGCTGAGAGTTAATCAGTTGCTTTAGGTCCCTTAATTGCTTTACAAAACAATTACTAAACTTAAGCTAAATAATTGTATGAACTACTGGTATGCTCACAGTCTTTAATTAAAAAAACCCTTCTTTGAAAGAATTTGGTAGAAATGTTGCACTTCCGAGTAACAATAAATCTACCTAATATTAGAAAAAAGCCAATGAATATTTTCTGTCGAGAGCTAGGCAGACCAGTAAATAAAACTGTTAAGTATACAATTAATAACAAAGTCATTGGTACTATATTCATTATTTATAGGACTGGCAACACAAAATTATAAATGACCAATTTGTTTTAACCCTATACACATTAAAATACTTTCTTTAAAGCAAAGAAAAGATCTTATTGGTTGTTATGGATTACTGGACATGGACAAACTTAGTGTTTTTATTACATATGGGTGTTTATGTTTATTTTATATTGTGATTGCTTTTAGATTTTCAATAATTCTTTTCGGTTCTGCTGTGTTTAGGCATCTTATACCTAGGGGCACATTTACTTAGGGTCGAATATCGAGGGTTAATTAACCTCTCGATATTCGTCCGTCGAAGTAAAATCCTTCGACTTCGAATATCGAAGTCGAAGGATTTACCGATATTCGTTCGTTCGAACGATCGTAGGAAAAATCTTTCGATCGAACTATTAAATCCTTCGAATCGAACGATTCAAAGGATTTTAATCCATCGATCGAACGATTTTCCTTCGATCAGAAATTTGTTAGAAAGCCTATGGGGACCTTCCCCATAGGCTAACATTGATGCTCGGTAGGTTTTAGGTGGCGAAGTAGGTGGTCTAAGTTTTTTTTAAAGAGACAGTACTTTGACTATGGAATGGTTGAATAGTCGAACGATTTTTAGTTTCGAATAGTTCGATTAGAAGTCGAAGTCGTAGTAGCCAATTTGATGGTCGAAGTAGCCAAAAAAACCATTCGAAATTCAAAGTATTTTTTATTCTATTCCTTCACTCGAGCGTGCCCCCTAGTAGCTGAACAAACCACCACTCAATCTGTAGCACTATATGGAGCCTTAGATAATACATATTCACGATTTAACCTAAAAAGCCCAGAATTTACAAAAGTGCAGACTAAGTTATCATTATCGGCAACCACATTGAGGGCATTTTTACTTCACAGTACATTACTGAACCTTTCAAAAATCAGAATATCAAATTCTGTGAAAACATAAAAAGACCCTGAAATTACATTTAATGACAGTGGAATTAGTTAAGATAAATTTGTGGATAACTAATATTCAGGGAACGGCTGTGGTCAGATTGAGGGGGAAAAAACAAGATACAGACAGGGTCACCAAATTTTAAAGTCAAAGGAAAAATTAACCAGCTATTACACATTAATACTTCATTTCTAACCTGAAAAATCTTTAAACAGACATTGCAATATGTTTGCTATCAGCTTAGTTTTTCCTCTACTACAGCCATGCACTCATTCTATTGTCTTTAATGGACCAAATAGTTATGGACTACTCCCAAAAGCAATATATAGTATAGTATTGTATAAATAATTTAAAAACAAAAACTAAATAGTTTCATATGATTTTCGAACCATGTGTGGATTGGCCTGACAAATTTCACACCATGGCAATCGTTCGTTCTGACAGGTTAGAAGATTACGGTCAGCTAACGATAATATGTCTGCATGTATCAATGGGTGTCTGTCGCTGCTATTTGTTTCGTAAAATTGCAGTCTGCGAATTAATGGCCAGAACATCGTCTTGATTTGTTCTTTTTATTACTTTAACATGAATGGTTAGTTGTAGGTCGGGAGAAGGATCGTTCGTCGGGACATATCGGCACATCGATAGCCAGAACATATCACAATATATACCCCAAGCCCCTTGTTAACTGTAGGCAGAAATCTCACTCATTTTTTCTATGTAAATGATGACTTCATTAGGTAAATACCAAGTAAGGTAACAAAGATCAAATTAATAACACCTATGCAAAAATAATATTGTTTGAAAAGTATTTCAAACTGTAAAATAAACACAATCCATAATACAACTGGGCTGCAAACAGGAGGCCAGAGGCTGGATGAGAGGTTGTTTTTTGTAAACCCAACAGGCTCAAGAAATATAGATATGTATTTTAACAGAAACTGGACAATAGACATGACTGTATAATAATAATTGGGCCAATTCAGAGATATAGTCCTGTCCTGTATACATTATGATTGCTAAAAGGAATCAGATGGATCTGGATTGCTATTATATGTAATTTTAGTTTTATTTATACTGCAAATTTGTGTGCATGCCAGCAGTTTTAGGTGAAACATATAAGCATATTTCATAAGCACTAAAAAAAAAATACTTTGTGGCCAGGTAAGTGCAATGGAAGGAAATGTTCCTTTAATAAAAGTTCATTTAATCGCATTCATTAACAGGTATGACTTGTTAGGGGTACATGTGAAGGCAGAGTGAATGCCATTAAAGGAGAACTAAAGCCTAACTAAAGAAGTAGGCTAGAAATGTTGTACATCATGTTTTGGCCTTCTGTACCGCAACCACAGCCATTTAGCAGTGAAGATCTGTGCCTACAAAACTGACCCTGTAGCTCCCCATCTTTTCTGCTGATTCACTGCACATGCTCTGTACTGCTGGACAGACTCAAACTCTACAGTAGACATAGGGGCATATTCATTATGCTGTGTAAAACGTATTTTGCAGAAAAAACGGTGTCAAATAAATGGAGAATTGAGCAAGGTTTTTATAAATTACACTATGCGAATGCCATATCGGATGCTGTATTTTACATTGCTTTCAACAGAAGTCACTCTAACAAAAACCGCGAAAAAATTTTACACTGTTTTTTTTTTCACACAGTGAAGCCTGCCGATGTGGGGTGTACCCGCTGTTTTTTTAAACAGCATAATAAATATGCCCCATACTATAAATGTCACAATATACGGCTGATTAGTAATTAATACAGATAATTACTACATGGCAGCACAGAAACCAGTGCAATTAGCATCAGAATTTAATAATAATCTTGTAACATCAGCTTATATTACAGACAAACATTTTCTGCTTGATAATTTGTGACAACCCCTAAGCTTAGCTTCTCAACAGCTGCACAGAGCCCACTGAGCATGTGAGTGTCGCAGACACTTTCCAAGATGGTGACCCCCTGTGACAAGTTTGAAGTCCTGGATCATTGCTGCTATTGTGATGCTGAAACTTTAGGCTGATGCAATAGGTTCATTATATAAAATATGGAATTATGGGCCATATTCATTTTTAGGGTTCAGTTCTCCTTTATAGAGGTACAAGAGAAATAAGTGAAATGGAAAGGTGCAGACACAAAGCAATGTTAAAAAAAAAAACAAAGGACTCAAAGACATACACATAAGAAACTGTGCATATTTATGAATATATAAAATATACCCAAATCCAGCTATTTTTTTCTTTTTTAATCAATTCATTCAGTCTCATAACAAGCTTAATCTGGTACCCAACTACATGCACTGTAAAGGCATATTTTAGAAAATATCGAAAACAAAAAATACAACTGATTACCTGGTTTAGGCACAGAGTTTGTCATTGATTGGGGAACTTTATCATTTATTAATTCCACACATTCACTTGGAAAGAAACCCACCTGTGAAATAAAGCAAGTACAGATGAAGTCACTTTGGTTTGTGTGTTTGACACAGAATAACTAAACCCAAATAACTCATTTATCCCATTTAACACAGAAAATTGTGTCACAGCACCCCACCTAGGCTTCATGTGAACAATGGTAGTACTGTATGCTTCTTGGAAAGGTTAAATGCATTAAATGAGTTTAGATAATTTTAGATAACACAGTTTCTTCAGTTTATCTCGAGTCATGACACATTTAACACACAAAGCCAAGTGGCTTAATGTATATTATCAAAGGTCAGTTACAAGTGAATTAACAGTATCCAAACAGATGGTTGGTAATTATTTCTTGGGTTACTGGCTTTATTAATGCCAATTAAAACAAAACAATTCAGAAGGGTCACTTAAGTTGTGTGACAAAGCATTTTTCTCCTTCTTTTAGGATCTCACAGCATAGGGAATTGCATCTCTTTTCACTATGTGATCCAATGTGTATGTTCAGACTAAACGTTTTGTAATGATTCACCTCAGTGTCGGACTGGCCCACCGGGATACCAGGAAAACTCCCAGTGGGCCCAGGTATCAGTGGGTCTCTTGCTTCTAACCATTTGGCCTATTTCATGGCTATTCCCTATTCCTTTATGGCAGGAATCCCCAACCTTTAGAACCCATGAGCAACATTCAGAAGTAAAGGGAGTTGGAGAGCAACACTAGCATGAAAGATGTTCCTGGGGTGCCAAATAAGGGCTGTTATTGGCCATTTAGTAGCCCCTTTGTGGATTGTCAACCTACATTGAGGCTCTATTTGGCAGTACAGCTGGTTTTTATGCACCAAAACTTGCCTCCAAGCCTGGAATTCAAAAATAATCACCTGCTTTGAGGCCACTAGGAGCAACATCCAAGGGGTTGGAGAGCAACATGTTACTCACGAGCTACTGGTTGGGGATCACTGCTTTATGGGAACAAAGAAGCTTAAAAATGGAAGAAAAGCGTATAGTATGTAGAGAAAAGAGACTACTAGAATAAAGAGGTTGAGTGAGGAGAGGAGGTATAATAGTTTGGAAAGTGGGCCCTCAGCCTAAGGTTTTCTGGTGGGCCCCTGGCATCCCAGTCCAACACTACTTCACCTTTTGACTAACTGCACAAAAATAAACACAGAGCTTCATTTACTAACAATGGTCAAATTGGTTGTATTACTATTGCAAATTTTCCTACTATTAGTAAATGAACAGTGGCCCTATTAAAATTGAATGTACACAAAAATTGGTCTCAGAGTATTTTACTTATATGTATAAAGCAATAAACCTATACCGGATGTGGTAATAATATACATGGGCAATGTATAAGGTTAAAGCAATGTCTTTATTTAAGAACAGAAATTACCAGTATTTGTTCAGACCTTGGACCATCAGATTATGTACACACACGCAATTATATATTTAATCACTGCAATGATTTCTTACTCAAAAAGAAAGGTTTATTCAACCTACTTGAAATCCATTCTTTCCTCTCCACCATGTGGTCAGTTCTTTTGGTGGCATGTCAATTACAGATACTATGTCTCCCACCTTAATAAAAAACAACATTAATAATCAAATAACAATTCAGTCACAGAAAATGCAGTCCACTATATCCATAGAATTAGAGTGTGCTGAACTTTGTTGCACATATTTACAGGGGTAAAAATGATTCACAGTTTTGTGAATCCAACACAATGTTTTATCCAACAGTAAATACAAGAATGCTGATCTCTGTGCCTGTACTACAACATGTAAAAATGCTGCGCATGCTTTACAAATTAGGCAGAGCTACGATGCGACATCACTTACCACCGGCAATTCAAATTTATGCTGGTGGGAAATCTACAGATAATTTTGCAGGTATCGATGAGCTTGAAGAAATTCCCAAGTTAGGAAAAATATTACAAATCAGCATCAAATGACGTAAAAACATCTTCAATGTTTGCATGATATAAAATACCAGACCCTATACATGCCTGATACAACATGGAAAATTACGACACTTTCTAGGATCTACAAGCTGCATCAGTCTTGCTGCGACAAACACTTCCTGCATCTATAGATGAGTAAATGCTGGTACCTCAAAAGAGAGTTCATCTGGGGCCTGAGCATTATATCTCTTTATGACATGGGCTGCAGCGATTGCGGGAACATTTATGGAGGACTCTTCATGCACAAGCAAATGATTGCCTTTGTTATCGATCTATAAAATAAAACAAAACATAAGAAGAATTGTATAACCTTTAAAACTAACTAGGCAAAATTAAAGGCATCGGAGATATCATACATATATATTTATTTCTAACACATTTGCTGATTAGGCAAAATTAAAGGCATCGGAGATATCATACATATATATTTATTTCTAACACATTTGCTGAACACGGCAGTCTAAATGAAATAGTTACACTAGCAAAAGTACCATTGCAACAGCAAGGGCAAAAGCTCTGAAGCCCACCCATTTTTATATGACCAAAGAGTGTTGAATGTGGATACGTTAATAACTTTCCAGAAATTCTATCTCAAATAAAGGTCCAAAAACATTCCTGCAGCAGAATAGAACTTTCAGCTGATGTGTGCATCAAGGACACTTATGACGCACAAATATTGTAGCCTACCTGTAACTGTATGTGAAGGCACTTAATTCTGAAGTTTGCATTAACATTTTAGTAGATCTTAGATCTTGCTTGTTTTTACTTTCATCATTGCTGATTTATAATATGCCAAGCATTTCTTTAGGTCTGAACAGTGAAAATCATCTAGGGGCTAGTAAGCACACGATTATGTCCTGACTGCTGCCTTGCACCCCTGGAGTCCTGAGTTCAATTAGTACCCAGGCACTATCAACAAGGAGTTTGCAAAAAATTGCCTGTTCTTGTGTATATTTCTGCCTCCCCAGAAAATTGAAATGTTGTTAAAGAAGTTGTAGCGGTTAGCAACTCAATAAGTGGCTTGTAGTATTTCCGCTGGTTTCCATAGCCCCCTCCTCTTCACCCTAACCAAGACTCATTTTCACCTTTTGTCTCTAAAAATGTCACCCACTTATACTGTATGTCTCATGCTGCATATTTTAGAGGCTGTGCTGGGGAGTAAACAGGGGTGACCTCATATCTAATGCTTCATTAAAAAAAGAAAAACAAACAAACAAAAAAAAAAAAACCAACAACCATAGTTCAGTAACTATTTCAAGATTACATAAGTTGGCCACTGACAATGCATTACTGTCATGTGAATCTAGGGATAATTAATTTTACACAACTGCTCCCATATAACTGTCAAAATGCATAAAGCATGATTAATAGTGACAGTAAGCTGTACTATATATAAAAAAGAGAGTATAACACCCCTTCCATAAACCCCCTAAGTTACCAGGTATCCCCCCCCCATCCCTCTCCGTGACATGCTTTAGTGTTAAAAAAAACCCTTTTAAAAATTCTGACCCTTAAATGCAGACTTCATGTAGTCTTTGGTTCTCTTCGCCACCACGAAGCCTGCCGGCCCATGTGCAGTTGGGCCAAGTCAGGAATCAGCTTCAACTGCACATTCACAAATTGGCATTGAGACCCTAAGACTACACATAGATCCGCAAGATGGCTACCAGGAGCTCTGCTGCGCTTCTCTGCATTTAAGGGTGAGGATTTTTTAAAGGTTTTTTTTACACTAAACCACTTGGAGGGAGAGGGGGACAATGCCTGGAAGCAGGGGGGTTAGTTCTCCTTTTAATTAATATTTTATAAGCAAATACTGTTCTTCCAGCTTGTGCATATTCTGATTGCCATGTATAATGATGAGATTTAATGTGGTTGTACATAATGAAGTATGTACAAATATATGCAGCATGTGAAATACAACACAAAATTGTAAATTAATCAATCAATTAATCAATGTGACAACGCAGTAAGATTCTCCTGAATATTCAGCTTTCTATTGCATAATGTGACTGCCATATAGCCAGAGGCATGCACATACCTCCATCCACGTCAGGGCTGGCCCACAATTGATCTTGTTACCTGCGATGGCCGAAAGCCGTGATAAGTAAGCCATCAGCATCTGTGTGACCAACTAGAAATAACAAAGTCACAGTAGTTTAGTATATGAAAAGCAATTTTTTATCATTACATTATACAAAAAAATTAAATCAGTTCTTTAATGAGTTGTAGCATTTTTCATTTTAAACAAATAAACAAATAAATCAGTAGAATGCCAATGCTACACCTTTCATTACTGTTAGCTATAGACCAGACAATGACTTTTCAGCCTTTGTCTGATTTATATTATACATATAACAGCTGCATAGGCTATATTAGCCACCTTCCCCAGCCTACGAACTGATCACTGAGAAAGTACTGTACTACAGACAAAGGTTATCCAGAAACCCCAAATTAAGGTAAGGCCACCTTTTCCCTTTTCTATGTAAAAGCAGTACCTGGTAACTGATAACTAATATTTAAATGTTTGCTTTTGCAGACTTAAAGAGGACCTGTCACCCAGAATTAAACATTCTTTTTTAATTACACCTATGCCTGTTACAAACTAAAAAAGATCTCAGCTGTCAATCATAGTTTGCCTTCCCCACACTATGCCTGGGGCATGGCAATAACTTTCCATTATGGACTTTCTAGATGCCCTCCCAACATTCCCCCTCGTTCTCACTGTCTATAATTGCTAAGCCTGATTTTGGGATGATGAAAAGCTTGCACAAAATGGTGCCTGTCTATTGCTATGATAGTGTATTACAAAAGAATAATGAAAAGTATATGTAAATAATTTATATACTGCAGGTCAAATTTATGCTGTCCAACTAACACAACAGAGCAGAATCCGGTTTTATTATTATTCAACGGCACATCCCCTTTAAGTTATTGTTATCCAAGTTAAATAAAGATCACCTATAGGGATAACCCCTGGTACCGAGCATTCTGAATAATTAGTCTTTCAGCCTATGTTCTTCCAAGAACTTGGGTACTTTATGCTAATTAATTCAATGCAATGTGCGCTCTTTGCCAAAATCCATGGAAAGCAAACCAAACTTAAGATACAGCAATACTTGTTTATATCACTCATGGCATTGCATGTTGAGTAATGCATAGCATACTAGCCCTCATTAGATACTATTTTCAGTTTGGAACAGACATTACCTCTGGACTGTCCTTCACGGGGTCGGAACGGGGCAGCTCTGAGAGCTGAGAGAAGCGTCTGTCATATATGCACAGATGAAGGTGTTTATCCAGAACCCGGAAATCTTCATAACTCCGTTTAACTATCCAGCTTCGGCCCTGCACAATTTTACAATCAAATCAGAGAGGTGCAACCATGTAGATAATTGGACACTTCAGTGTCTAAAGAGTTAGGTGCAGTTATAACACATTCTAACAAAAAGTAGCTATTTCATAGGACAAACATTAATGCAACAAAACTGTACCAGGGCACACAGGATAGTCACAAAAATGATATCTATCGAAAATAGCTGATGTTTTACAGCAATGTAGTTCTCCTTATTCACAGCAAGGAAGAAGCACTGTGTTTAATTTTCATTAAATACATCTTATGTTTGTGAAAATCCTCAGTGCCCTTTAACCTTTTTTTGTTTAGACTCTGACTGGAGGTCGCTTTTCCTGTCTGGTGAGCATCAGGTAAACATTTTCTGTGAATGTACAGTTTTGCAATATACCTGGAATCCCTTTAGTATTCAAGGGTTAATATTATTTGGCTCTAAAGAATCTTTAGCATTTGAATAGGTGTAAAGGGGTTAAACAGATCTGATTCTGGCAAGATGTAACCTAGCTCTGACAAGTGTTGTCTGCTTCAGCATGGATTGACTCTTTGCTAATGGAGATGGAATACACAAACTGGGCAAAGGTAATGTTGCCATCCCTCCATCTTGCAAAATCTCTGAAGGGAATAATTAGCACAAATTAAGATAGTTGCATATAAACACTGAAGCAAGACTAGTTGAAATCTGTTTTTGACTGCACAGTACGTCCAGCAATGGTATCTGTTTGCTAAGATCTTAGCATAGGAACAAAGCCAAATATATTTGCAGACATCAGCAAAACTGGCACCCATTTTTTTGTAGTCAGCAAGCTTAGAGAGGCTCTTGAGAGATTTCCCCTCTGAGAATAGTTCTTCCCCATTGTCTGGCAACAATATGTACATTTTTAACCCAGTTCAGAAACTGCACAGTAAAGAAGCAATTGGCTTGATCATATAAAATGTCAGACAGACAGGAGGTAGAAAAGACTAAGTCAGACAGCTGGGGTTATTTCTTTTGCATCTGGGAACTGTTTCAAATATCTCACCTTAAGTAAAAAGAAGAAAATTAATTTACATGGGAAAAAGGGGGAATGATTTAAACTAGGAGGAAAAGGAGGAGTATGGCAATTCGAATATTCTTTATTCACTTTATTAGCAAAGTAGTATATTATAGTCAGCAGGTTAATTTAGGAATTTTAACATGAGTAACAAAGTTAAATATCTGTAAAACTCAAATCAAATCCAAGGTTTAGATTTTAAAGCTAAAGTAAAGTTTTGGATTAATATATTTGGATCTTATAGGAAACACTCTACAGGTATAATCTGGAAACCCATTATCCCTTAGACTCATTTTATCCAAAAAATTGAAATTTTTAAAAATGATTTCCCTTTTCTCTGTACTGTTATGGTATCCGTTATCCGGAGATCCATTATTCAGAAAGCTCCAAATTATCGAAACGCTGTCCATCATGGACTCCATTTTATCCAAATAATCTAATCTAACAATTTTCTCTGTAATAATAAAACAGTAAGATATAATTAATCCTTACTGGAAGCAAAACCAGCCTATTGGGTTTATTTAATGTTTACATGATTTTCCAGAAAACATAAGGTATGAGGATACAAATTACGAAATGATCAATTAACCCGGCAAACCCCAGGTCCTGGGTATTCTGTATTAATTAAACAGTACCTTGTACTTGATCCAAACTAAGATATATTTCACCCTTATTGGAAGCAAAACCAGCCTACATGGTTTATTTAATGACTACATGATTTTCAAATGTTAGACTTAAGGTACATAGATCCAAGTTATGGAAAGATCCATTATGTGGAAATCTCCAGGTCCTGAGTATACTGGATAACCTGTACTTTTTTAGGTTAATTTCAAACACAATATCATGCTCTACAGCCACGACTCCCTTCAGCAGTGATCCCCAACCTGTGGCTTGTGAGCTAAATATTGCTCACCAACCCATTGGATGTTGCTCCCAGTGGCCTCGGAGCAGGTTCTTACTTTTAAATTCCAAGCTTTAGTTGCATAAAAGCCATGTGTACTGCAAATAGAGCCTTCCCGTAGGCTGTAAATCCACATAGGGTCTACCAATAGTCATTAAGAGTCTATATTTGACATCCCCAACTTTTTCATGCTTGTGTTGCTCCCCAAATCTTTTTACTTTTTAATGTTGGTCAAATGTAAAAAAATAAAAATAAAAAAAAAGTTTGGGGATCCCCGCCCTACAGTCTATGACGGCACATAAAGGGGCAGATTTATCAAAAGACTAGAACTCACCACAGAAAAACTCACTCACTTTCTCTTCCTTCCTATGGGATTTTTAAAAACATATATTTAGCAAATGGTGAACTCCATTGATAAAATATAATTCTAAATATCCCATAGGAATCTCACATTCTGATAAATCTGCCCCATAGTGTTGCATTTTGGCCACTGCTTTTCCTTCACCAACAGTGAAAATACCATGTGGCAGCATTCTCATGCAAATCCCCCTGATTTCAACAAAAGATGGTATGTAGCATCGGATGCCATAGGGGTCATTTATTAACTGTGGGGCAGGGCCGAAAGCAAGTCTGGAGCACAAGGATCTGTACTTTTTGCATACGACATGGGATGGGCTAGGTCCTTACTCGCATTTTCTTCAACCTATTTTCTTAACTCTTTGGTTATTAACCAAATAATGGTAAACAAATCAGTAAGAAATACATTTATATGGTCACAAATTGCTCACAAAGAGACACTACTACAGTAGTTTAGAGAGATATCCTCCCCTACCTACTAACCTACACCACATTCATGCAGCTAGCTAACTAGGTACCTAGGACTGGCAGGGTTGGTTCCACAGTTATCTGGAGCTGTCCATCTCTGAGAAGGATATATCTGGCTTACTGGTAATTTCAGGAATGGCACAGTTTGTTTTTAAGTATACTCTAGGGCAGGGGTCCCCATCCTTTTATATCCATGAGCTACATTCAGATCGAATAAAAGTTGGGAAGTGACACAAGCATGAAAAAGTCCCAGGGGATGCCAAACAAGGGCTGTGAATGGCTATTTGGCAGTTCTATATGGACCGGCAGCCTACAGGAGACTTGCTTCCAAGCCTGAGAATTAAAAAAAAAAAAAAAAAGCACCAGTTTTGAGGCCACTGAAACCAACATCCTAGGGTTTGGTAAGCAAAGTGCTGTTCACAATCCACAGTTTGGGGACCACTGCTCTAGGGGCAATGGGCTTTCAATTTCTGCTGCTACACTCAGTACTATGTAATTGTATTGCAAAGACAGTTTGTCCTTCACATTTGTAAAGAAAACAAATTATGGGTTCTGCATTTGTACTGAAAGGACACAGTCTACAGTTGTGATGGCAGGGATAACATACAGCAATCACTGATGTGAATGGAAGTTAAAAGGTAACTCCTCCATATATCAGTTCTGATGTGTTTATAGACTATTTCACCCAATTAAGTGAAAAGACACAAAAAGACAAAAAGCTACATACACAGATTATTTTATGTCTAAATAGCAGCCAAAAAAGTCAAATTACCAAATATATATATATATATATATATATATATATATATATATATATATATATATATATATATATATATACACACACACACACACATATATATTCATATATATTATATATGTTCAAGTCTCCACAATGTATTTAAAATGAGCAAGTTCATTCAAAGTATGGTTTTCCAAATATTTGCACATAAAGCAAAAATTCTAAAGTCTAACAATTTGGATTGTTCAAAGGTTGAACTTGATGGATGTGTGTCTTTTTTCAACCTAACTTACTATGTTACTAAGCGAAGATGTACAGTACCCTACACTTGTGAGAAGAGTGAAAAGGTAATGTTGATGTAAGTGGACAAATGTGTCAGTATAATAATCATCACTATATAGTATGGAAATGCTTTTATAGCTGCCTCTACAGGCTTTGCAGTGGCAAGAAAGCTCTTTGAAATATGAATGCCTTTGATTATAAGGAGGAAAACAGAGTTTGTATCTAACACTACATTAACACCACAGCAATACTTTACCATTACAATCCAAAAACTGAATTATTTTTACAGCACCTTGGAAAAGGAGCCATGAGATTAGAAATGAAAGTTCAATGATTTGTGAGGGAGAAGCGTAGCATGTAAAGCAATACCACTTTAGCTGTAAGCCTCTGCTCTCTTTCAAGCTATGCATACTCAAGATAGGCCTTACAGGCCCTACTTTTAGAGGATGGGCTAAGCAATGATTCTATTGGAAAAGGGGATGCTTTAAGTAAGAAAAGTCTACTATATTCATACACATTTCCCAAAAGATTATAATACTTCAGTTGAATTTCCTGCTTCAGGGCTTAAGGTGGCCATAGACGTAACAATTACAATCTTTCTTGGAAAAGATCTTTCCAAGAAAGACCGTTCGTTTCAATACACACATGAAGAGCTGAATCGTCAGATAAACAGGTAGAAACAATAGAATTCTACCTGTATCTGACGATTCAGCACTAACAATGGGTGCACTAACAACGGGTGCCTTCAAAGGCACCAGATCAAAATTTTCCGTCCAGCCCGATCAACGAGCCGACCGATATCCTTCTGCCAATATCGGCCGGCTCTTTTCTCACCATACACGCACCAAATATCGTACGAAAATTTGTTTTGTGCGATATTATCTGTGCGTCTATGGCCACCTTTAATCTTGCTTCTACAAAGGCATCACTGACCCATTTCTATTCTTTGCCTTGAACAAAACTATATTCTGTTTTCTTCCCACACAGCTCATTGTTTATATAAATGAGCTGCTGAGCAGCCATGGGGCTGCCCAATTAAGTTGAATAGGGCAAAAAGCAGATAACAGATACCAGCCAGGGCACAATCAGCAAGTAGTGTGTATGTTCTCCCAATGTCTTATGGGTTTCCTCTGGTTATTCTGGTTTTCTTCCACACTCAAAAAACACAGAAAACATACAAATAGGTTCACTTGTGTATTTGATATGGGCTCAGATAGTAAGCTGTACTGGGGCAGGGACTAATATCAGTGATGTATAATCACTTTAAATCACTGCAGAATATGTTGGTGCTATAGCGCTATATAAATAAAGAATAATAACAATCTGTGTACAATAGTACAGTAGTTTAGTCCTTAAACAAGAATATAAAAAGGGGCCAATTGCCATTCAAGAAAACCTCTCTCACATAAAATGCTGTGGGATCAAAATAATTTCACTGTAGGATGTCACTGTTCCTTTTAAGCTTTTAACGATAACCAATTAATGCCGGCAGATAAACATTTAGATTCCGCAGCTAATTAGGAAAACAATAGTGTCCCTTGATCTTATTCAGCTTCCGGGGCAATCTCTCCTTTGCTGACAAACAAAAGATGAAACAGTGTGACTAAATGGAAAGTTAAAAATGATCCTCATCAGAACTCATTCACAATGGGGCAGATTTATCAAAATGTGAGTTTAGATTTTAATAATGTTCTATTCATTCCTATGTGAATTTTAGAAGCATATTTATCAATGGGTGAAAGTTGGAACTCACCATTTGATAAATATGATTCCAAAAACCCCATAGGATTGAATAGAATGTGGATGAGTTTTTATTTATTAAATTTAAACCCACATTTTAATAAATCTGCTAACACCTTCAGCACACAGGCAACAGTATAGACCAAGTGGCAGATTATTTCACTGAACATGTGCCCAAATATTATGGCTATGAGATTCCTTGTTTAAATGAGGCGCGAAGAAAAAGTCGGAATGGTTGTCAGACTGAATGGTCGGCCCCCACACATTTTCTGACCCTCGTTGCAAATAGTTTGGACACCCATGCCCTAAGAGCTAATAATTCCCCTAAATATATGTGTCATGGAGCCAGAGTAACGGTACAATAAACGAGACTGACATATGTATGAAAGCTCAAGGTAAGTAAACTATACAAAGACAAATAGTCATTTCTCATCTCCCTGAAACTGCATAGTAACACAGGATTGGGAAAATTGTGTTCCTGGAACATCATATTACATTTCACACTCTTGCTACATTATTACCAACTTTTGGGGGAATGTAATAAAAGTTGGTAACAGAAAATATATTCCCAATGTGAAAAGTTATGCCTTTGAATGAGCAAATTTTTCTTTCTGCTACAACAGTGGAAGATGGTTTGCAAATTTTATAGTTTGCGCCAGGAGTGTAATAAAAGTTCTTACTGGAAAAGTTTCATGATGAACTATACGTCACTAAATTACATATTAAAGCAGACAGGAAAAATATAGGGTGTATATTAACATGAATGGTAACTAGGGAAAGGGGAACATAAAATCAATACAAAAGTATAAAGATAGTTATAGTTTGGGACTAAAGATGCAGCAGAACTACTACTTACTATTCATCAGATGAGATCACAAGGGGTGCTGAAGTGGCTTATCAGCTCATAAAATTTTAACTACCCGGTAATGATAAAGACAATATAAAGGCAGAACATTTAATGCCTGTGGGGTTTCTGTTTTGAAATACTGTATTTTAGGATATGCAGTATCATTACAGATTAGTTTGATACAAAATAAAAGCAACATACACAAACAAGGATGGGGGTAATTGGTAACTGGCAGCTGTCCCAGCTATATTACATGAAAGACTTGAATATTCAGAAGAGACTTTGAAATTTTGCCATCTCATGCATTAAAATATTAATATCAATCTACACTATGTCAGGTAACAACAAGAGGGCAGGACTACTTTATTGAGCTCACTAGAAAAACAAAGTAACAGTGTACAGACAATGACAAATAAGGCATTTCCAGAACTAAGGTAGTATTGCATGACTGAGCTACCAGGGTTTTTGTGGGTAACCTGTGGGTACCCGACCCGCTGTAGGACTCTACATCACCCTATCAATGGGGGATAAAATAACTAGAAGGTCTTTAAACATTGACGTAAATTACCAACAAAATAAATTGTTACACGTAGAGCATAGTGATGCTTTATTAGTCCTACCTATAAATATAAATCCGGAAACACAGTAAAAACAAGCACTAGCTATGAAATTGAATCAACTACCTTTTTATTTGAGATTAAGTTCTTATAATTATCTTAGGTATAAATTTTAATAGTTGGGTGACCTTCACCAGGGCAACCGTAATGAGGTTTGGCATGCTATATCATGGTAGTTTCTTATCAATTAAGGGATCCAAGGGAGAACAAGGCATATTAATCTTTCCCCTCTCTTCCTGTTCTAACCTCTAATATCCTGCAATTGCTCCTGAAATTTTTCCTGTGGTTAGTAAGCGGTTTTATTTGAACGTAACAATTTTCTGGCAGTTATGGGTTTAATTAAGGGCATCTTTACCATTTATTTGTTAAGAATGAAAAAGCTACTCCATATTCCTAGTGGCCTTCAGCTCAGAGCGAAAAAGTCCAGAGAGTACTGTAGATATTTGTAGTGTATGCAGCCATGCATGTGATCAGTATAGCTTGCTTAAACACAAACTGGATGTTTTAGTTACTAATTGAACATGCTACTACAGTGTTAAAGCTTATGTACAGCATTTAATTAATGTTAGCGCAATCACAGCTTACACACTAAGCTCATATTATTTCCTTCAGTGCTTAGCAAATTAGAAAGGCACCATCTCTCAGACAATTGCAAACTGCTTCAGCATGCTGTTGGCCCAGTAACGTCAATATTACATGAATCATATCAACTATATAATACAAGGATAATCTATATTCCCTGTAGTGATCACAATAAACTTGAGATTACTTGCTTTAGCAAAGGGCTGGATACCATGCTGCTGTATTAGTAATTGTTAATTGAAAAAAAAAAAAAAAATTATATATATATATATATATATATATATATATATATATATATATATATATATATATATATTTCCCAATGAGTAAGTATCAGCACTCCAAAGCTGCTATTAATGGCGGGGTGCACGATAATTATGTATGCATCAATTATCTTCAGACCAGCACTCCCTTTAAAGACTTGGTAATTTTATTATTACTTAGTATCAAATACCCGACATTTAGGTCCACATTTGGACCTTTTTCAAGGTCCAAATGTGGACCGAAACGTCGAGTATTTGATACTACTGTACGTAATGATAAAATTACCAAGTCTTTAAAGGGAGTGATGGTCTGAAGATAATTGATATATATATCATAACTCCTATGAAATAAAAAGCATAATAAACAGGAAATTTGCCCCTTAGTCTAGCGTACATATAGTGCATGCTCAGGGAAGAGTTTTACATTTTCCCAAAAAATATATACCTTATTGGAACCTCCCCTTCCATTGCCTAATCAAGAATAAGCAACTTATTAAGCTAATTTTTTCCTAGGAGAAAAGAATTTGTATTGGATACAAAATAGGTTATGGGGGTGAGGGTGGGGAGAGGACAAGGTCGGAGGGACATGGAAACAGGACACAGACTGCTGTAAAGGAATAATAATAGCACATACCTGACAAGCAATCTGCACTAGGAAAACAAGTTCCTTGGATTCACAGCCATTTCTGCTCACTTCATTTTGATCTTCTGTGAGCGTAAGCTACAAATCAGAGATAAATAATAAGTTAATTAGAGGTATTAACTATTGCATTTAAAATACAGGCTATTTATAACCTGTGGATGGTTGTTCTTCAGGCACCACCCTTCTAGCTCTTATGAGTGACCCAATTCAGGGTAAATAGTTATGATACATTGCATAAAACAAGACCATCTAGTTGCAAATGTTTATTTTATGGCATTTGTACCTCATAACAAATTCTATCTATAATTTATTTGTTCATAATAAGGATCTACAAATAATCCTTGGGAAGTTCAAAGAGGCTATCCTTGCCTTTTGACCCCCTGATAAGCACAAACTGCTAATTAGTCAGATACTGATAAAAAGTCAGTGAAAATTTTAGTCCCAAAGTTTACACAGACAGATACTCATTTCCATATCCATATTACATACCGGTACTTTGTTTCATTTCATGCCAACCTCCCTGTTCACTGACTGATCAGCTGCATGAATATACCATGCAATGCAGTATAACTTCATCAGTTAATTTTAGGCTAAGCACACAATAAAATATATCCATAAGGGGACTCCCTAATATATAATTAACATTTTAGCATAAGATGCATTCAGGACATGTTATCACATGAAATGTGCTTTAATTCTTCTCACTATCATGACCCAGGATTGTAAAACCTTGGCAGCCCTATCACCATAGGGAAAATGCTAGAAGCCCGTGCCCATTAATTACTGAAGATGCCGAGCTTCTGTGAATCAGCCTTGATCTTAATGATCAAGCTGCACTTTATATAATATGTCTTATCTGACAAGGCAGTAAATTCTCAGGTCTTGCTGTATTGTAATAAATTGAAAACATTCTGCATGAGCAGTAGAAGGGAAAAACAGTCATGAATTTTAAACAAGTATTATATTCTGCAAAGGCCAATGCTAGCACACTAAAGTGAGAGAGTTAATTAATAGCAGACATAATTTATATTTGCATACATAATTTAGCAAGCCGTTAAAGGTAACCATGAAGAACGGGATCAATTGGCTTTAGGACAAAACCAATATAGTTTCTTCTCCAAGAGCAAAGTGGAGTATTATTGCATTTACAAAGCAGTCATTAGAGAAGAGGAGCAATCTACTTCACAAGCCGTCCCTTCACAAATTAAATTAGCACAACTTCTTTCCAAGAAACACTGACTTTGCAACGCAATGCATTCCTTAAATTGAGACATCAGCAGTGACAGAAATGAATGACATTGGTAAGCTATACTGATGCATCAGTACAGCCGTTGAATGCTCACTAAGATTAAGTGGGCTTATTAATAAAGCAATGAATTTATAAAATGGTTGAACCTTAAAATATCACGTCTCCTGCAGTCAGGACTGAAAGAAAAAGGTGACCTTTTTTCTCTCACTTTGGTCGGCAAAGAACTTTGGGATTCCCTTCAATTGAAATAACCAAAATAAGCGTTTTACCTACTCAGACGTAGTAGAATTCCATTTCTTATGGAATGATTTTGATTTTTAATAATATGTTTAAAGGCAGTTCAAGCATATTTACTAATTTTTCTATTCTATTAGTTTGATGAGAAATGAGCAAATCACACCAGCTTTGCAAAGTATTTTTCTTTAATTCTATCACAAGTAACAATCCCAAAAGAATCATTTTGGAAAGAATTCTGAACTGTTGGCCCAAACTGACAGTGAACTGTATTGATGGATTTGGTTCTGGATTATGCAGCATCTGAACAATGCTAAGAGAAAAAGGGTCTTGAAGCAGGAAAAAAAACAAAAAACAAAAAAAAAACAACCCATCTTCCTTAGTCCAGTTTGTTATAAATAACGAATAATCTGTATCTTCCACCTAATACTAGTATGACTACAAAAAAAACCCTTGAACAGTGGCACCAAAGAGAATATATCACAAAAAAAATATGTCAAAGGTATTAAAGTAAGCATAACAACATAGTTCTATTTTTAAATTACTACTTACTAACAGACAGTAACATCATTTCTTGTACATTTTACTTTCTAACAGACAAACCAGAAACTACAGGCAACAGAAAGGGGCTCCGGAAGGGTTCCTCCTAAAGAATGCCCCACACAGAGAAAACCAAAAGTTTTTCCCATCTTTCTTGGCAATCCTTTCAATACAAATGTGTATGAACAGCTGTTGCAACTAAATACAGGCAGACACGAATGACACACCCCCTGCGTGAATGGGAAAAATTAAACATTTCCATTTTTAGTTCCCCGTTGGCTTGAAGTTTGCAGCCAATAAAAAAAAACCTTTATTATGGAGCCTCTGGGGTAGAATAGAACAATGGTATTGTATATGAACTACAAACCTGTTCATGTTAATACTTGTATTTATTGGAGAGATACTTCCCTGCAATTCTTTCATCAAACTGGGCTTGTTGCACAAATATGCAAGCAATACGTTCAGTTACTTTTACACACCAATTAGACAAGCACAGCTGCAGAAAGCAATAAAAAGGTAAAACAAAGTTGATGACTGGACTTTCAAAAGGGTAGACCACATCCTGAGTAGTGGAATCCTGCCATCACTCAGAAGACATTAAACAAACCTATTCAGAAGATCTATACTGTATATAAGGAAGCACTAGTGCTAACAAGCATTGCAGCATGTGTGTGCAGGAGGTGTGAATTGTATCAGGGCAAACATCAACATAGTGCTAGAAGCAAATTGCTGTGATATCCAGTACCACAAAGATGCTTAACAATCTTGTACACTCTAAGCTCCCCCCCCTCAAAAGAAATGAGCCCATGGCAAAAACTATGCTATGAGTTTCAGCAGGCTCGCTGGCTCAGTGATACTTTTAAAGTAAGTAATTTTAGCATGTTAGATTATAGAGATATAAAACACAAAAGCCATGCATATCTTGTAAATGATATCCTTATAAATGGCTCTTAGTGATGTCATAAGTTATAAACGGAGCTTAGTGATGACTCACTAAAAAACAGAAATATCAATTGTAACTACCCAATTAGAGCAAAGGGCAGAGAATAAGCCAGATCTGGATTACCCACAAAGTGGCCTAGGCACTTGCCTAGGGCCCGGTCCAGTGGATGGTGCTGGCAATCCAGACCTGGGTCAAGTTTAAAGTTCCTATCTCAAGTGTTTCAGTCTGGCAGCTCAGTGATCCAGGAGCATTCTAAACTATTTAAATTTGCTACATTAGTTGATAAAATTAGTTGATACATTTCTTGGCAGGATCTGTGGAATATTAGCAACTATTGTAGCTGCCTTTAACGAAACTCAGGGATTATGCTCAGCAGGGCTATAGATAACTAAATGTATCAATTTAAGACAGAGTGGGCAACCCCGCTCCCAGAGCTGCTTTAGAAGGCGAAAATTGACACTTTACACTTCAATATTAGAAACGGTGAGAAAGTAGAAAGTAGTTGGTAAAAGTCTATTTCTGGTTCACAAAAAGAAGAAAGATTGCTAGTGCATGGTATGCAAGCTCATGTGCCATGGTAAGGTCCCTCATTATTGTGAGCATTTGTAATGCATTTAAAATCAAGTCCCCCAGCAACCAGTGTGACTAGTAAGTAATAAGTAGTGAGTAGTAAGACCATTGTGCTCTTACCCTTCACTCATTTCTGGTGAACAATCTTAAACCAACTGAACTGAAAAATGTTTTTGAAGGTGAACAACCTTGTTTAAACATCAACGAATATGCTGTAGCTTTCAAACTGCTGACCATAATACTCTGGCCATTAGAATATTTCCGACTCATCCACATGTTCGCACACTCAGAGTAAAAACAACTTGGCAAAAAAAGTTGGTTTGAAAATCAATTTTTACTATTTGTTCAAAAAAGCATTTAATACAGACAATGCCTTACAATATGGCATAATTTTCACAATGTATAAAAATAAGTATCAACCACCCATTAGTTATATACAGCAAGAAAGAGAACAGCAAGGGAGCGGATACACCTACCAGAAAAATGAGAATGGCCCCAACATTTCGGCACCAAGGCCTTTCAAATTATGCCATATTGTAGGGATAATGTCATGGGAAAACATGTTTTTTTCAAAACACATCAGTTAATAGTGCTGCCATGACAACATTTTCATTGTGCGTTGTCCACTTTTAAGAAGTTGTAATCTTTTGGAGCAAACGTAACAACTTTTTTTAGTAAGAAGTTTTATTATATTGACTGCGCACTGGCGCAAACTGTAAGATTCACAAACCGTAGTCCACTGTCGGAAGTGGTCGCTAAACAGATTCTGGGTTCTGAAAAGCTATATTAAATTTGTGCAAAGAAAAATTTGTTCGCAAAGAGACATAACTTTTCGCATTGCGATTATTTTTCCTGTTCCTGTTATATTTCCCCAAAGGTCTTCAGAAACTCAACCTGCAGCTCTCCCATAACAACACTTTGGCAGGGGACGCTGGTACTGGGAATTTTACTTCTTCTACAGGTATGGGACCTGTAATCCAGAATGCTAGGGACCTGGTGTTTTCCAGATAAGGAATTTTTCTGTAATTTGGATCTTCATACTTTAAGTCCACTAGAAAATCATGTAAACATTAAATAAACACAATAGGCTGGTTTTGCTTCCAATAAGGATTCATTATTTCTTAATTGGGATCAAGTACAAGGTACTGTTTTATTATTACAGAGAAAATCATTTTTAAAAATTTGGATTACTTGGATAAAATGGAGTCTATGGGAGAAGACTATTTCGTAATTCAGAATTTTCTGTATAATGGGTTTCCGGATAACAGATCCCATACCTGTACTAGTTCGAGCAACAACCATTTTTGACATTGGTGCACATTTTCCATATTTCCATCTATTAGCACTTGAAGACAGTACAGACATATGCCTATGTAAGCAGAAAAAACATATTCCTATGCAAGCAAAAAAAAAAAAAGGATGCAATAGGCATGCGCCCATTAAGAGAGCCCAGATGAGATCACAAAACTGCTATTATACAAACACGCAACTTGTGTATGTGTATATGTAAGTAACTATGTATAGATCAGCACCTGCTGATCTAGCATCTTAATGGCACTATTTGCTGACAAAAAAGGAAAGAGCTATTAGCAGAACAGATTATATCCTAATATAACTATTTCTCACTTCCTCTGCTCTAAGTATTCCAGACACTTGGTGACTAAGCTTTGCCTGCAAAAAGCACTATGTCATTATCAGCACAACCCTGCAGGTGACTTTTCCTTACATTCCTATTCTTATGCACAAGATATTAGTTCATTAAAACATATACCACAAAATTCAAAAGAAATTATATTGTCTATGTAATTAGGCCAGTTCTTATTTCTTAGGCCAGTGCTTTTCAACTTTTTCAACCAAGCAACTACTAAATTCTTGGTCCAAACACATGGGTGGGCTCAAACAAGTAGAACTTTATGTGTATGGCCAGTTGTAATCTTTCTCGAAAGACTTATCAGAACCTCCAAGATGCAACATGTCTTTTTGAATGCTACTAGATGGAAGAAGGAAGGTGTGGTGTGATTGGGGTAGGGCCATCCGGTGATCCTGCAGGAGCCTAAATTAGAGGTAGGCAGACAGATCTGAACTAGTAAAAAAGCACCATATTATTTTCCAGAGCTGAATGTTACTTCAGGAGTTTTAGCAGATCTTGTAATGAACTATAGTGACATCTATAAAGAGGATTACCCTTAAGTTTCACTAATAAAATAGTTGCAAAAAAACCCTGAGGGGTACACCCCCGAAACTTTGTAACCTTTTTTCGGCTTGACATTAAACACGATATAACCCTTAAGCAGAACGTGTGCTGGAGTATTTCGTTCTTTGTTATTTACACATATCCTCCTTTCCCTGATAAATTAAGCTTCAGTGGGAACAGAAGTAAAGGTTAAGGAATATTCAAAGACATTTTGCTACTGAGCCAGTCCTTTTATACATGACGTAAGTGCCAACATAAACAAAGTCATAACTGGATATAATTGGACATAAAGGATAATATTATTGTTAAAAAAAGATGTGTAGTGGCAGGCGAGTCTGCACAAAGATATTGTGTGTTCTTACCAGTACAATAGAGAATACGTGTCATGCTTGCATGCCTACATAAAGCAGCAGACTGTGGTGTCATTACATTTGTAACGCTGTTCTGGAATTCCAGAGAGGCTTCACTTGGAGGGTTGACCTTCATCAACCTAAAACACCACAGACTAAAGACAGTAATTCCCTCCTACTAGATGTGAATGATGTTTTTTTATCCCACTTGGGAGATTATGCATGATGCTTGATATTGGTAGCCTGTTGGGAAACTGCCTGTAGAGGTTCTCCATTGCCTTTATATGCAAGGAAAAAAATAATGAAATATTAATGAATTTTACACCCGCGTTGGTAGGGTTCACCTCACTCTGTATTGCTTCTATTGATTGCTTTCCTTCAGTATTAGCATAAGCAAAGCTGCTTAGGTCAAAGCCCTGAACCAATAAAATCTTCCCCTGGTTTAGCCCTGTAAGCAGAAGGCGGGGAGAGCTGGGGAGAGAGGGGGGGTCGGCTGATTTGTATTGAATAAATGCAAAGGAAAAGCAGCAGCCAAATGGTTGCTTTTTCTTATTTTTTCCTGCTTCAGTTTCACAGCTCATTTAGACATAGAAGCATACAAGTGTGATCAAAACAAGGATTTAGTTCCATTTCACAGAAATCAATACGGAAACATATTTTGCTTGTATTGCTGCTGCTTCCTTGCAGTGCTGAGGTCCTGAGATTGATTAAAAAATGGGAACTGTGTGCATAAATGTATTGGTGTATTTATAAATAAAGAGTAATACATACCAAATGATGTCATGGAAATGTCTTCCATAATACCTTTATTTACAGCCAAGTGCCTCAATAGGATGTTGAACCACAATTCCCAGCATCCCCTGACAGTCTTTCACTAACGCTGGGATTTATATAACAACATCTGGAAGACCACAGGTCTAGCTAAGCCCACAATTTAAAACACAGCAGAGCAGGCAAAACATATACATACATATACATAAGTAATGGCCTCCATTTACAAATGATGCCATACACAATACAAGTATAAGCAGTCCTCTGCTCTCGAGCAGCAAGAGAGTTAAGACAAAATGCAGCTGCTCTACTGAAGTTCAAAGTCACACAGAGGCACAGCATAGGATTCCAAACACCATATGGCTGAATTTTCCCTTAAATTTTAAGTTCACGCAATACAGGAAACTATGACTAAATCCTTTTAACCCCTTTGGCTTTGGGTGAAACTGCACATGAAATGAGGGAAATACAAGCCTAGTTTTACTTTTTGAATTCCTGAGAAGTCTCTAGGGGCACAAGACATAATTAACTACATCTGCTCATCTATGTGTGAGTTAACCCTTTGTTAATCAGCAGTAGAACCTCCTGCACCCACACATATGGGAAATGAAGGGGTTAGCAAAGGGATGTACAATGCATCTCTTCAATAGATTTATCCAGAACATTCTCTGCAAATGAGCCAAACGCCACCATTTTCCAGTAGATACATGCTAGAACATAATCTGACATTTGCCACAGACAATATTGTAACAGTACATGAAGATGTATGCATGCCTGCATATTTAAGAGCATTCTTCCATTTACTCACCAACAAGTCTATCTAAAAATGTGCACAGGCACAAATTCACTAAGGAAAGCTAGCCTTGCGTAACTCATTGCACAACCCCTTATATTTATCCAGATGTAATGGAACATTGCTACATGCACATTTCATATAGACACAAGTTGAAATGATGGAAAAGATAATCACAAACATTTCTAGTCAAGTAAATAAAGGGTTCCGTTCTGTTCAGCAGCTGCAGTTATGCTTTAGATGCCTTTGTTTGCAAGAGCAGTGGACAGCATCTTCAGGGCTGTTAGTATTTCATCTCCAGAGATCCCCAGATTGCTGGAGAAGACAAAAGGCTAAGAGGTATATGTCTGGCAGACACTCTCACTTACCTCTGTGACAATGAGCTATTCTTTGCATAAAGACTTGCTGCCTAGTTCAGGCCCAGCTTGTCTGCTCTCTGTTTCCCGAATTCTTGCTGCCTGGAGGATCCTTGTAGGAGACATTGGAAGGAGCACCAAACCTATATAAATTACATTAGGGGCTCCTCATTGATCTCTGCGATAGTCCTGTTGGCCCTTTGATACAAATGTACTGCTGCTTCTTTTCCTAAACATCCTCCCTCTTGTGTGCTGCTTGCACGCTGGCAATTTCATGCTCAATTTGTACTATAGAGAAATCTCCCACTCACTCGTTCTCTCTCTGTTTCCTAGCTGGCTGCAGGGGTCCCATAGGATACACTCAGGAGTGCTTTACAAGAACCGAGGAGCAAGGAAGGGAGGGAGAATGGGAGGAGGTAGTGTTAATGCCATGCCTCTTCTGTGCTGAATGTGACAGCCGGCTGTCCCTGCATGCCTTCTGGGGACAAAATCATGCTAGGATAGGATGAAGAAATCATGTATGCACTGCCTACTACATGGAGAATAATAATGGTTTCAAGGGACAGTAAACATGCCAACAAGCAAGGGCAACAGCATTATTTCATCTTTCAACAAGTATAATTAGAACTTTTTGGGAACATGTGTTTAAAGGAAAACTATACCCCTCAAACAATGTATGTCTGTATAAAAATATATTGCATAAAACAGCTCATATGTAAAACCCTGCTTCATGAACGTAAACCATTTTCATAATAATATACTTTTCTAGTAGTATGTGCCATTGGGTAATCATAAATAGAAAATTGCCATTTTAAAAAAATAAGGGCGCCTCCTGGGATCGTAGGTTTCACGGTGCACACAAACAAACTATACATGTTAGGTCACATGAGCCAATTAACAGACAGGGTTCCTGTAACAGTTGTAGTATTTCTGGTTAGGTGATCTCTGAGGTAGCACACAGACCATCATGAAATGGTGGTTCAAGGCAAGAGATGTAAAAGGGCAATATTTACTTAAATCTATATTCCAGTTTCATAAGATTCTTTACTATGCCACTTAATTTGATATAAACTGTTGCTCAAATATTCATTTTGGGGGTATAGTTTTCCTTTAATATCCAAATGTATGTTTTAGTAATAAATGATTCTTAAATTAAACTAAACCCTAAACATTTATATATCATTAAAAACTGTTACACATCATTGATTAGTGGGCCACATATAAAGCCTGTTATGTTACTGCACTTAAATCCAGACAATTATGTAAACGTTTCTGAGATTATGATTTATATGCTTAATCCGTGGTTTAACCCACTTAATTAGTATAGACTGTATACATTGTGATAATACTGGATAATCACTGGACAGGGCAATGCTCTACTAGAAGTCTTTCACAAAGAAATGTTACTTGTATGATGTCTGTGCTAATCATGAACATTTGGCAATTATTTTTTCAAATTTGTTGGGCTGGTGGGCTTGGGAAAGTGACAGAGAGACTGAAGGCCAGCTAGGATAGTAATTAGGGAACAGTTTTGCTCCCCTAGTTACTATTAAAGTCATAACCCAATGATACACAGATACATTCCTATATTTCTATAGTGTTTGTAGAATAGCCATTTTTCAATAATTTTAGCTGAGAAGTCTTAGAATAACATATATACTGAATATCTGCTCCACCTATTAGTGTGTTGGGTTAAAATATATTAAAAAATAAAAGTAATTTTAGGCCATATCCCTAATTCATTTTGTTCAGCTGTAAAAAATGCTTAGAAGAGAATTGGGTCTCAGGTGGAGCTCAAATTCACAGGCTCAGGAGCACAACATATGCTGTCAATTTAAGATCCACACAGCCTGCCATTCACACTTGGATCTCTGATTGTGCCAACAGAAACTTAGGTTAAAATTAGATTATCAGGTACATGTTAGCCACTCCACCCTAACTATGTCTGGTAGATCCTTCACCATTTCCCATCATGGCCAGGCCATGCACTTTAATATGCTTCTGAGGGTTTTCATGTATGTTTCAATGCTTTTAGTGGCAGGGAATTAAAGCATAAAGCAGAGAAGAATAGTCAGTTTGAATCATGCCCTAATCTAATATCTAGAATATGCCCCAATATTTGAATATTTCCCTATAAAACTCACTAAAAACTATAAAAGAAAATACTGCAGAGTATTAAAAAATAACATGAGAGCAGAGAATCAGATGTAGTAGAGATTTTCTTATTCAGGTTGTTGCTGCCATTAGGTAAGTTGAGAATATTGCCTCATGCTGCAAACAGACACTCCTGGTAACTTTAATTACCAACATTACAATTTTCAAAAAGGAATTCTGTCTCTTCAAGTGCAGACAGTGCAGTTGGGGGTTACCAGAAAGTCAGGGGCACAGAATTCATCTTGTATACCTGCATTATTCCTGTGGTTTAGTAGGGAGCTCTTTTCAACTTTGTATCTGACTGAAGGCTGCACAGAGGCTGCTTCTCTGCACAAATGGGTCTTCCCACATTCTTTTGATTTTCTTGGGGTTTATTATACAGAGCATGAACCGAGAAGCACTAATCAACCTTGATTGATTTCTGCTATAGGTATGAGATCCCATACCTGAAAAACTGATATCCAGAAAGCTACAATTTATGGGAAGGCCATCTCACATAGAGCCCATTTTAAGCAAATGATTGAATTTTTTAAAAAAAAAAATGGTTTCCTTTATCTTTGTAGTAATAAAACGCTACCTTGTAATTGACAACCAAGCTTCATAAATCCATATTGGTGGCAAATCAACCCTATTCAGTTTCTATAATATTTAAATATTTTTAGTAGAACTAAGGTATGGAGATCTAAATAATAGAAAAAGCCCTTATTCAGAAATAAGGTATAAGATGTATTATCCACACTGCCTGGGACCTGGGAGTAGGCAATAGGAGGAGCTAGAGTGTAGTCCCTGCTATTGACAGCCCCATTAACCCCAATGCCACCCTCTTCTGTTTTTTTAGATCAGGGCTGTCCAACTGGCAGCCCGCGGGCCGCATGCGGCCCACAACCCCCCCTTATGTGGCCCTCCACATCAAAGTCTGCCTGCTGTGTCTGTTTACCATGTAAGGTTTAAAAGTTATCACTACAGAGATTAACTGGCCCCTGCATTGTCAAAACCTCAAATTCAGACGAATCCTCTGTTTTGTTCACACCTGTGATCTGCCTTCCATATGCTCCCTGTGTGTGTCATACTTTGGTATTTGTTCTAGGGGTTTGTTAGCATTTGAAAATTATTGTTAGTGACCCCTAAGGTGTTTAATCATATGCTGGGGTACCCTATTAAACACAGGGGAGGAGGAGGCATATGGATTTATGGGTATGTCTTAATATGACTTAGCTTTTTTCACACGAGTGGCATCCTTGCCAGGGCAGGCACAAGGTAGTCCGGCACCCTAGGCAAGAGTTTCAGTCAGTGCCCCCTGTCCTGCATTACCATTTCCCTCCTTACCAGATGGTTTTTAAATAAAGAGAGCAAGAAAGCGTACAACACTTTTTCATTTATATTACTGCCCCCCATACCTGTACCAGTAAGCTCAGCAGCCATCCATCATACAGACCTCCTGCAGCCATCATATTGCCCCAATCTTTACCTGTGTAAGCAGCAGCCAAAAATAAATCTGATCACATCATATTGCCGCCAAGTATTTATATACCAGTCCCAGCGCCCAGTCCAGCAGCAACAGCAAACATATGGCCCCCAAATCTGCACCTGGCTGTGCCAGCAGGAAGCTTCAACACTTTACAGTAATAGAAAGAATGTCTTCAGTTCAGTGCAACTGTGCAAGGTTGAGAGCAGCAAGAGCGAGCCACATCAAGCAGGCTGCCAGCTCTCTGTCTCTCTCATCCAACACATCAGTGACGTCATTGACGCATTTACTCACATCGCGGTGCACCACAGAGAAGGAGCTATTACTTGCCGGCGGGAGAAGGGGAAGGAGATGGATTCCACCCAACTGGGTGACCATGATTACTGAAAAAAATTATTAAATAAACCCTTGAAAAAAGTGCGCCCCTCAATGATGGCGCCCTAGACAGCCGCCTACTCTGCCTAACCCTGGTTCCGGCCCTGATCCCTGCAGTGAGCACCAACCATTTGGTTTGCTATTAATGTGGACATGGTCTTGCGGTAACATGGGTGTGGTTTAAAGTGGGTGTGGTCTAAAAACAGGGAGTGGCTAACATTGGCTTCCTTTATCGGCCCTCCACCATGTAGATTAGAAAAATTCCAGCCCTCTGTACCATAGAAGTTGGACAGCACTGTTTTAGATAATACTATTATAACTCAAGAGACAATGGCTGTTTAAGCAAGACTAAAACTGCAAGCTGAGCTATGTATACCTTTAAAAAATCTGATAAAGCTAAATGGAAACAATTATTAATTCCAATCTTTAAGAACTTAAGGCATACAAACCCCCCAGGACTGTTCTTCACAGCGATTGATACTTGTGGATCTTACAGGTGACCCCAGCAGTGAGCACCTCACCAAAATATTAAAGTTATATGGAGTGCACCACCAAATACCTTTGCTTCACTGTGATTGGGACAGTACAGGAAACCCCTGATTAAAATTTGACTTTAGTTGCCCTTAAATAATTTCATTAGACAGATCTACTGTATGAGTAAAATTCAATTATAAAGTATATAAAGTGAGCCCACAAATGTACTCTTTAGAAGGCAGCAATGTGCATGGTTAATGATAAAAAAGTGGGGTTTTAGAAGTGTGATCACTGTATACATCCTTTCGTTTTTTTAATTATTGGCAGATTGTTTGTATTACAAATTTCACTTTGCATGTAAGCAGTTTATGATATCGAGCAACAAGCATTTCCTAAGCTTCTTAAACACCAAGCCAAATGAGCAAGGACAAGCCTTTGTACTGGAACACCCCTCACTTTCTGCTTACAAGATGCATTCCTTGTGGGTTTTCCGATTTTGAGAACCAAGTGGATTTTTCCAAGATGGGTTACAAACTACCCTACAAATAACATGCTTTCAGCCTAGTAGCTTTGAATGATAACTATGTCTAAGAAAAATGCTTGTGGCTGCTGGAATTTGTAGGCAAAAGCCACAATGATCTCAGACTGATATTGGCAGTAGCATTCCAATAATAGGGGAAACTTCCCAGTATTAAATATATAAATATTACACTGAACACATGAAGCAGATAAAATATATAAACAGTCATATGAAAAAGTTTGGGAACCCCTCTCAGGCTGCATTATAATTTACTCCATTTTCAACAAAAGATGGTGGTATATCTTTTATTTCACAGGAACATCTACTGGGGTGTTTTCTGAACAAAGATTTTTAGTGAAGCAGCATTCAGTTACATGAAATTAAATGTGAAAAACTGGCTGTGCAAAAATCTGGACACCCTTGATAATTTGAATGCATGTAATTGCTCAATACTGATTACCAGCAACACCAAATTGTTTGGATTAGCTTGTTAAGCCTTGACCTTCATAGACAGGTGTGTCCAATGATGAGAAAAGGTATTTAAGGTGGCCAATTGCAAGTTGTGCTTCTGTTTGACTGAGTGACAGCATGGGATCCTCAAAGCAACTCTCAAAATATCTGAAAACAAAGATTGTTCAGTATAATAGTTTAGGGGAAGGCTTAAAAAACTATCTCAGAGGTTTAAACTGTCAGTTTCAACTGTAAGGAATGTAATCAGGAAATAGAAGGCCACAGTTGCTGTAAAACCCAGGTCTGGGCGGCCAAGAAAAATACAGGAGCGGCATATGCGGAGGATTGTGAGAATGGTTACAGACAACCCAAAGATCACCTCCAAAGACCCGCAAGACCATCTTGCTGCAGATGGTGCATCTGTACATCGTTCTACAATTCAGCGCAATTTGCACAAACAACATCTGTATGGCAGGGTGATGAGAAAGAAGCCCTTTCTGCAGAGTAGCTTGTTATATACAAAGCTCATTTAGACAAGCCATAGTCATTTTGGAACAAAGTGCATTGGACTGATGAGACAAAAATGGAGTTATTTGGTCAGAACAAAAAGCACTTTGCATGGCGGAAGAAGAACACCACATTCAAAGAAAAATACCTGCTACCTACTGTCAAATTTGGTGGAGGCTCCATCAGGCTGTGGGGCTGTGTAGGTAGTTTAAATTCGAGGGTCGGGTGAATTCAACCCAATATCAATAAATTCTTCAGGGTAATGTTCAAGCATCAGTCACAAAGTTGAAGTTACACAGGGGTTGGATATTCCAACAAGACAATGACCCTAAACACACTTTGAAATCTACAAAGTCATTTATGCAGAGGGAGAAGTACAATATTCTGGAATGGCAGTCACAGTCCCTCGACATGAATATCATCGAAAATCTATGGGATGATTTGAAGCAGGCTGTCCATGCTCGGCAGCCATCACATTTAACTGAACTGGAGAGATTTTGTATGGACGAATGGTCAAAAATACTGCCATCCAGACACTCATCAAAGGCTATAGGAGGCATCTAGAGGCTGTTACATTTGCAAAAGGAGGCTCAACTAAATATTGATGTAATATCTCTGTTGGGGTGCCCAAATGTATGCACATGATTAATTTTGTTCTGATGCATATTGCATATTTTCCGTTAATCCAATAAACTTTATGTCACTGCTGAAATACTACTGTTTCCAGTTGAAGGCTTTAGCACTACAGTAATATACCAAACTGCTAATGATTCAGTTGGTAGCACATTTGCTTTGCAGTGCTGGGGTTCAGAGTTTGATTCTGTCCGGGCACAGCCTGCAAGGCATTGGTATGCTCTCCCCATGTCTGCAAGGGTTACCTCTGTGTAGTACTCTGGTTTCTTTTCACATTCTAAAAATATAAAGACCGGTCAACTGGCTCCTAATAATGGATTACGAACTAGATGAGCAAGCAACCCAGAAAACATCAAATCATACAGGAAAATTAGTATAAAACAAATTGGCTTTATTAAGTTTGTTTAAAAAAAAAAAAAAAAAAAAAAGCCTTACAAACTTCTTACTGAAGAACACATGGAGGCTTATTTATTAAAGGTTGGATGGTTTTAGAGGTTTTGGAAACCACTACTAAACTCAAACTCTAAAACCACAATTGTGTTGTGTTAAAAGTTCGATTTTAAAAAGTAACAATGAAAAAAAGCACTGAATGATCCAAAAAAATAAAAATTCCTCTAAAACCACTAAAATAAAATTGAGTTTTTCAGACAATTCATACTGCAAATAAATAAAAGACATCTAACATTATGATTGGATTTAAAATGGCCCGTTAGAATGGCTTCTTCCATTGACAAGCACCTTGACAACTTTTACGTGGCAAAGTTTTGACTTTTGACTGAGGTTTTTGTGGTTAATAAAATACACTTAATAAATCTCACATTTTTAGAGCTTTTTAGAAATATAGGAAAACCACAATTTTGTTTGTGGTTGTTGGTAAATGGGCCCCTTAGTTATATCTGGCTACAGCTTTAAGGCTTGGCACCTAAAGCCAACATTTCTACCAGTGAGTGTACTGTATACTCACTGGAGGTTATTTCTTATCCTACCATATCCTCATAAAATAGACTATAATGTGTGTAAATGTCATAGTAACCATAGAGTCTAAGCTCCTTTGGGGCAGGGACTGATTCTCTGTACATCTATACAAAGTAGAATTTTAAGTATAGTTAGCATTTTCTGTTATGAGCTGGAACCTTTGGTTGCTTTTTTAATATTGAAATTTTTTTAAGAACATGACAAAGCCAACAGACTTTCATGCGAGTAGGGTTCTCTCCTCACGGTTCTTCTCATTGGACTCCTTAATACCAACTCAGAAGAACCATGTAGCGTAAAATAAAATTACATATTTTATTACTTGCACCACAGACCACTAAAACCATATCCTAGCCCATAAAAACAAGGCAGCAGTATTAGAGGGGCCCCTTTAGCAGTGATTAAAGTTAAAACATGTGAAATGTTTATGATAATTACTTTATAAATTAGAATGCTTCTAGACCATGTTACATCTTCACCGTTACAACATCTGCACCTTTACAAAATATTACTGAACTTGGAATAAACCAAATATAAAACAACTATTGTTCATGTATGTTGCAAAGAAGGATACTCTGATGTGGAAGGCACAGAACTCACCATAAGCCTCTTTGTGTCATTACAGTAGAGGCTTATATCAACCCATCTGCAATAGCTCAATGTGATCCTTGCCCAAATGGATTTGAAAACCAATAGATACATGGCCAGTTAAAACCAGGTTTAAATTTGGACACATACATGGGCTAATAAAGTGTAGAGTTGCCAAATGGTGTCAGTGTCAGACTGTGTATAGCAAGCATATGGATACAGGCTTAGAGATCCAGTGATCTTATACAGCCAGGGTAGGTAAACCATACAACGTTCTTATTTAGTTTGCAAACACAAAGTGAATAGTGGAACACATACACAATGAAACTTGTTCTATTATGCCACCTCTGGGGATTTCAAAGTGAGTGAATCCTTAGGATATTATATAATTTGAAGGTGAAATCACTCTGGGGTTTTCAGTCAATAGGATACGCGTAAGAGATCCTGTTTTATCCAGCAAAGCCATACAACACATTTGTGGATATGTATCATGGCTCAAACAAGGGAGGTATCTATGGGCATATATTTTGTTTTATTTTAATTACTTTGATTAGGTAAAAAAAATAGATGAGTCTGAGTTGAAGCATTTATGTACCGACTCCAAAGCCTTGGTTACAAAGAAACTCATGGCAACTGAAGGCCTGTTTCCCATTGGTGAATGTTGATGTACATGAGTCCACTGAACCATAATGGTGCGTATGGCAGGGTAGCAAGGAGAACGCCCCTGCTCTCCCACAAAAATATTGTGGACCGTCGCAGTTTGCATGAAAGGAGAGCATGTGGACAAACCAGAAGGATGCTGGTAGAATGTTTTGTGGACAGATGAAGCCAAAATAGAACTTTTGTGTTTAAATGAGGAGTGGTACATGTGGAGAAAGAAAAACACTGCAATCCAGCATAAGAAGTTTATACAATCTGAGAAACATGGTGGTGAGTTTTGGTTTGGGCCTGTTTTGAGGCATTTGTGCCTTGACAGCTTGCCATCATTGATGGTACAATGAAATCTGAATTATACCAGAGAATTCTAAAGGAAAAAAAAGACATATGTTTGTGAACTGAATCTTAAGAGACAGTACATCATGCAGCAAGACAACAACCTTAAACAAACAAGTTGTTCTACCAAAGAAAGGTTAAAGAGGAATAAGGTAGGTGTTCTGGAATGGCCAAGTCAAAGTCTTGATCGTAATCTAATTGAAATGTTGTGGAAAGGCCTAAAGTGAGTGGTTCATGTGAGGAAACCCACTAACATCCAAGAGCTGAAGCTGTTCTGTATGGAGGAACCGTTACCGCAAACGTTTAGTTGCAGTTATTGCTGCACAAGGGCGTTACACCAAATACTGAGAGCACAATTCACTTACTCTTGCCACGTGCAAATATGTTATTGGATTTTTTTTTTCAATAAATACATGACCAAATATAATAATTTTTGTTTCATTTGATTAACTAGGTTTTCTTCATTTACTTAAGACTTGTTTGAGAATCAGATGATGTTTTAGGTCACATTCATATAAAAATATAGAACATTTTAAACTTTCACACACTACTGTACCTTAAAAGCCATCATGACCTGCATGAATAAAAGCAAACTGAAGGTTTCGGAAAGGCCCTCACAGTCCCCAAAAAAGCCGAGGATAGAGCTTAAACATGCAAGCTCGCCCAAGAAGATCTCTGTATTGAAAGTGATTAGCAAGGAAGATTTGGCAATGCTCATATACTGTATATTAAAGACTGTGAAATAAAATCAAACTGCACATTAACATTTGTAAATATGTTTTTAACACACAAATGTCTGCATTAGTTGCTTACATAGTGAGTTAACTTTAAGTAAAATGTAGTAACTACAAGGGGTAGTCAACTGTATATATCAACACACACGGCAAGCTCCTAACTAGAATTTCATCAGACAAAACAATGCCTCATCTTACTAGGATCAGCCTAGACTTCCATACATCTCCCAGCACAGTTTCTTAGCCTAATAGCTCCTAAAGGTGGCCATAGACGCACAGATAATATCGTACAAAACGAATTTTCGTACAATATTCGGTGCACGTCTGGTGGAAAAAGAGCCAACCGATATCGGCAGAAGACTTGGATATCGGTCGGCTTGATTGGGTGCTTTGAAGGCAAACATCAGCCATTGTTAGTGGTGAATCATCAGATACAGGTATAATTCTATTGTTTTTATCTGTATATCTGACGATTCTGCTCTACACATGTGTGTTGAAACAAATGATCTTTCTTGGAAAGATCTTTTCCAAGAAAGATTGTAATTCTTACGCCTATGGCCACCTTAAGGGTAATAAAAGTCATTGAAGCAAAAAAGTAGTGATGTGCGGGCCAGCCAGATACCCGTGGGACTCGCAGGTTCTGGCTGACCTCGCTGCCCCATTTGCGGGGCACACTGCCGGCGCCTGCCCTGACCCTTTTGTGATATCATCAGCAGTGCGGGTCTATAAAAGGAAGCCCGAAGTTGGGTACAGACAGGCATGGATAAGGGGTGTGCGGGTCCAGGCCGGGTGCAGGTCAACTATTTCTCGACTCGCATTTCACTAATCTAAAGTGATAAATGCATAGTTAAAATGGTTACAAGATCAAATGACACTTTTTAAAAGCTTTCATAAATTTTGTACTCTCCAAAATTAATTAAACCAGCTTACATTCAAAGCTATCAGAGAAAGTGTGAAGGATTAACAGGTATACCAATTCTCCCCTGGAAGTACTCGTGCTGCAAGTAGCCATGGATTGGTGATCGTCCTCAGACAGGTTTGTTTATGCCACAATAGATCGAAAACAAATCCCACAGTAAGGAGAAAGCAAAAGCTTATTCCATTAGCAGATATTAACAGCAACAAAGAGGTTAATTTAAGTTGAATGTCTAAAGTATTTCTTTTAAAACACTTTGATTTTCAGGCCAATGGAAAGTAAAATTAGTATACTTTCCATTTAACAATTCAGTATGGAAAACTCCTTTTACAATGCAAAAAGTACAAATGGAAAATGGGCTGAATTCCAGTGCGTTCATCTCAAATGCTACACCACCAGTTAAAGTAAATAAATAACTTCCAGCCTAAAGTAAGAAAAGTGTCATGAGATAGCATCCAAAATTTAGCACATTTATGACCGAAAAACAGATGCATAGCCAGCAGGAGATTCAGTGTGAAAATGGAATTTAAAGAAACAGGCATAAACAGTGGCGTAACTAAGGCCCCCCCAGACGCCACAATAAGGGGGGCCCAAGGTCCTGAAGGTCCCCCCCACACATTGCAAGGTCACGGGGTGTCTTCTTTATGACACTTGCCCGGAGAGAGCAAGTAGGCAGCAGGATGTACAGCTAAAGAACGGCATCTCATATTACCGATTTGCTTATTTAAACTTGAATTTTCAAGCTACGGCTGTCTACTTTCCAGATTCTCTTCCCTCCAGGAGGGAGACCAGTGAGAACTTTAGCCTTAACTCTTTCTCTGTTGTCTGCCATTACCTGTGAAAATGTGATGTTTATTATTATACATTTGCTGAGGCTGTTGTACATAAAAATAATTGTTCAGTGGTATCATTTATGATTCATTTGCCATCCTGCTATGCATTCTGAGAGTATTATACATTGAACTGCCTCTGTGCCATCCTGCTATGTATTCTGGGAGGTATTATACATGGATTGCCACTGTGCCATCCTGCTATGAATTCTGGGGGGGTATTATACATGGAATTACCTCTGTGTTATCCTACTATGAATTCTGGGGGGTATCTTGTAATTGCATTTTGTCATTCAATTTCTATTCAATCTTCCACTCTAAATATTATCTATCCTGCTTTCTTGTTTCTACTTTGTCTCATGCCCTCCCATTCTAGCCTTCTGCTCTTTTCTTTAGTTCACTCGATTCACATTATCTCCTTTCCTTCTATTCCCTCATATCTTTTCTCCCCATTTTTACATCCTACTCATATGTTCTGATTTTGGCTTAGTTCTGTAATTTCTTGTTCTTCCCTTTTTTCCAATAGTCCATGAATATTTTGCCCCATGTATTGCGTTTCCTGCTTTCAGCATGCTTCCACCACTTTAATTTTATGTTTTCACTCTTCTTTTTGCCAATAACTTCTTCCCTTGCCCCATGCTACTGTCCTTTTCCATTTTTCTTCAGCCTCCCTATTTTATGCTTGTCTATGTTTTTCTTTTATGTTCTTATACCTTTTCTTTGTTTTAGCTGTTCCATTTTTCTTCTTTCCCTTCTACCCCTCCCCTTTCCCTCCGGCAGTAATCCCCTTTAATTAAATTGAATGTCAAAGAGAACTGCACATGGATAGAATAAGTTGAGTCCTAGTTATCTAGATAGCAGGTCTGCTATTAGCATGGATTCCCAACAGGTAAAAGGCTAATCCTATAATGATCATGTATATTTTTACATTTCTTCAGAACTGGATTAATACAAATGATCAAATTCTTCAGCCCTTGTTTAATTTGTTTTTCCTTTATCGAATTTCCATAGATTCCATATGATATATATGAAAGAAAAACTGTATATTTAATATCGTCATTGCCATTGACTAATATAAATGGAGGGGGCACTGAAAGTTCCTGGCCAGGTGGGGCCCGGAAAGTTGCTCTGCAGAGGGGCCCCAGAAACTAGTTAGCCATTGGGCATAAGGAAGTGACTTTTAAAAAAAAAAAAAAAAAAATAGAAAAACAAGGTAACATGGTAATCTTAGGATTGCCTCCACAGGTCTACAGCCATACATCATCACCTGTTCTCCGCTACTTTATAAGAAAATATTCATCACAAATAAAGTCATGTACCAGCTTTCTGAATAAGGAAAAAGACCAATAATTCATATTACACATGCATCACAACTAGAATTCCAACTTGTTTGACACAAATTGTCTCTTCTTCGGGGCGGCTAATCTCCCCGAACTGCCTCCCCAGCCTTCCTGTCGGCTAAAATGTAAATCACCGGCGGGATGGCACTCGGAGCGATTTGTTTTCCGATGTTGTCCGTAGTTTCCTCGTCAGGCAACTTCGGAAAACAAATCGCTCCGAGTGCCATCCCGCCGGGGATTTACATTTTAGCTGGCAGGAAGGCAGTTCGGGGAGAATAGTCACCCCGAACAGGAGGAGATTTGTATCCGAATCACAACCAGAATTCAGGAAAATTTATGACAGCATATTTTAAGGGATGAACAGACAGCGTACAGCTTGGCAGTGAAATTGCTCAACATGAAGCAATATGATGGCTTGTATTTTAACCCCACCATAAACATGGCACCTTAATCTGGTTAAATTAATGTTGGCTTTGAACATAGTAGTTGTACCTGGATAGAGAACTGACTACAAAGAGTGGTGGTAAATGGAACATATTCTAATTGGACCAGTATTGTTAGTGGAGTACCTCAGGGCTCTGTACAAGGTCCTTTGCTTTTCAACTTGTTTATTAATGACCTGGAGGTGGACATTGAAAGTACTGTTTCTATTTTTGCAGATGATACTAAATTGTGCAGAAATATGGGTTCCATGCAGGATGCTGCCACTTTGCAGAGTGATTTGTGATTTGTCTAAGTTGGAAAACTGGGCAAAAAACTGGAAAATGAGGTTCAATGTTGATAAATGCAAGGTTATGCACTTTGGCAAAAATAATATCAATGCAAGCTATACACTAAGGATCAGGGCACACAGGCAGATTCTGGGAGATTAGTTGCAAATCTCCTCTTCTTCGGGGCGACTAATCTCCCCGAACTGCCTCCCCAGCCTTCCTGCTGGCTAAAATGCAAATCACCGGCGGGATGGCTCTCGGAGCGACTTTTGTTGTCGAAGTTTCCTCGTCAGGCAACTTTGGAAAACGAAACGCTTCGAGTGCCATCCCGCCAGGGAATTTCCTTTTTAGCCGGCGGGAAGGCAGGGGAGGTAGTTCAGGGAGAATAGTCACCACTAACAAGAGGAGATTTGTATCCAAATCTGCCTGTGTGCCCTGACCTTAAATGGCAGTATGTTGGGAGTTTTCTTAAATGAGAAGGATCTAGGAGTTTTTGTAGATAACACGTTGTCTAATTCAGGTCATTCTGTGGCTACTAAAGCAAATAAGTTCTGTCTTGCATAAAAAAGGGCATTAACTCAAGGGATGAAAACATAATTATGCCTCTTTATAGGTCCCTGGTAAGGCCTCATCTGGAGTATGCAGTGCAGTTTTGGACTCCAGTCTTTAAGAGGGATATAAATGAGCTGAAGAGAGTGCAGAGATGTGCTCAGATGGTGAGAGTGCAGAGATGGAGGACTCAAATTATGAGGGTAGACTGTCAAGGTTGGGGTTGTTTTCTCTGGAAAAAAGGCACTTGCGAGGGGACATGATTACACTTTACAAGTACATTACTTACGAGGAAATTATAGACAAATAGCAGGGGAACTTTTTATCCATAAAGAGGATCACCGTACCAGAGGCCACCCCTTCAGAATAGAAGAAAAAAAACTTTCATTTGAAGCAATGTAGGCAGTTCTTCACAGTGAGGACAGTGAGGTTTTGGAATGCACTGCAGGATGATGTTGTGATGGCGGATTCTGTTAATGCTTTTAAAGGAATTGTTCAGTATAAAAATAAAAACTGGGTAAATGGATAGTCTGTGCAAAATAAAAAAATGTTTCTAATATAGTTAGTTAGGCAAAAATGTAATGTATAAAGGCTGGAGTGACTGGGTGTGCAATATAATAGCCAGATGGCAATTATATTAAAAATGGCAATTTTCTATTTATGATTACCCAATGGCACATACTAGAGGTGTGGGACCTGTTATTCCAAATGCTCGATAACAGACCTTTCTGTAATTTGGATCATCATACCTTAAGTGTACTAGAAAATCATTAAATTAAACATTAAATAAACCCAATAAGCCTGGTTTGCTTCCAATAAGGATCAAATACAATGTACTGTTCTATTACTACAGAGAAAAAGGAAATCTTTTTAAAAAAAATTTGGGCATTTGGGAAACAGCCTTTCCGTAATTCGGAGCTTTCTGGAGAACAGGTTTCCGGGTAATCGATAATAATAACTTTACAGCGCGTAGATTTCACATGAGCAATGTTTACATTACTGCAGGTGAGTTTTCTGTAGCTTGTATATTTTGTTGCCCATCGCATAAATCAAAGTTGCAGGCAGATTTCAGTGGTCTGCATTTTAGTTTTTCTTCAATTTCTCTTGGATTCCAGAAGCTTTTTAAGAGTGTTCCTTTGGTTAATGCCTTGCAAGAGATTACTTTTTTTGTCATTCATAAGCCAATTTCAGTGTTGTTCAATGCATCAGAACAAAATATATAAAATATATAGCTTTAATAAGAATTCTTCAAAATTAGGATATTCCAACATGAGATCTTTTGGTTAGCATTGCCTTGCAGTACTTAGGTGGCAATTTCAACATTGGCCTGGGCACCACTTTCAAGGAGTTTGTATGTTCTCTCCATGCTTATTTGGGTTACATCTCCAATTACTCATATCTGCAGAATAACCGTTCTGAAAAAACTTATCATTAGGGTTGACAACGTGTTCGTTGTGACCCAGACAGCACGGTTTATTGATGGGATGCCTGGGTCAAAACTGCAGGACGGTTTTCCAAATTAGGAAAAAAGGGCAAGATTTTCCTATATTGACATGTCAATCAGCCTATCCCCAATCACCACATCACAGTCACGCCGTATGATAGTACCCGGTCTGCCCTGCAACATAATCTGCCCAACGATGTCATGGGCCCGCCCCTGCCCGAACAGTGCAGCCCCTAAAGGTGGCAACCCAACTTATCATAATGCGTGTGACAATTTAACAGGGTCTTTAGACTGTAAACTCCAGTAAAGTAAGGACAGATTTAATTGATGCATAATCCCCGTAAAGGTCTGTGTAAGCACTGTGTAAATAATAGATAATACTAAAATGACAAATTTAAATTTTTCTGTTAGTGCCTATACCCACCCACAGGGTCTGGAAATATCTAAATTGTAATATGTTTGAGCATTAGCATGGGCTCAGCTGAAAGTACTACAATTAAGACCTTCCACAAACTGCTTTTTACGTCACTAAAATAATATTGTATAATCAGCGATGCTAAAGAATTCCATGTGCATCCAGATATCAGATCAAATTACTTTGTGCAGAAGTGCATAGCAAGCCAGTGGGGGAGGGAGCAGCTGGCCCACAGCAGCTGACAGTCTTAGTGGAGGAGATGAATAGGATAAAGCAGTACCAGTTCAGCTGTTCTTTCCAACTAACAATTTATACACTAATTCAAGCACAAAGCAGATTTGCAAAGATAAAACTCTTGGGAGTCTTACATTTGATGCTTTCACATTTGGTGCATTCACAGAGTTTTAGAAATATTTCACAATGTTAATAGTTTATCAGTGTGTAGCTCACCGTTAAAGGTTAACATTTAGAGGGCTATTTATCAATATACAATTTTTTAAGTAAAAAACCAAACTAGAATCCACGATTTAACTTATTTATCATTGGAAAAAGTCGATAAGATTGGTTTGGGAAAAAAAACACAAAAGTGTGAAGTTTTGCTGAAAAAACCCCCCCCAAATATTTTAAGTTTTTTGCCCGAATTGCTCTAATTTTTCATGAAATCTCTCGAAACCCACAATTTTTTTTGGACTTTTGCCCGAAACTCAGCGCAGACAATGATATCTGCTAAAATTGAACACTAAACAAAACTAAATAGTTTGAAAGTAACAAAAATTTAAAAAATGAAGACTAACAAATTATCTCTGTCCATTTTCTACATAATACTAAAAGTTAGCTTGAATATTAAGTATATATTATACTATTTGCTAATATGAATGCGTCAAAGAGGATCCTTTATTTGTCCTATGTAAGATACCACGTTTTACAGTAGACTGTAAAAAAGGTATAAAATATGGAAAAAGAAAAATTATCATTATACATTGTATAGTGTTGGGACACAAAAAACAGCGTAAAATGAGGGAAATCTTAAAATCATTTCATAATAGTCTTCTATATTTGTAAGAAGTAAAAGCTTTCAATCCAGATGTCTGACAAATGCAACAGCTTCCATGTGTATACCCTAATAGAGCTTTCTGCCAAAAGTGCTGCAGTGGGTGTAATTTTTCAGCTAATAGACAGCAAATTAAATAACAATCCTACTAGGCTTCAAAGGTTTGTCATATTGCCATGTGTCCATAGGAATGTGTTGAGGAAAGCACAATTTCAACAATTTTCCTCCCCATCCCAAAGTGAAGATTTTGGAGGAACTTTTTTTATGAAAATAGAAGAACTGCTGGAAACTTGTTACAAATATTGTCATGTATGACAATAGTTTAGGCCAAAGCAGAGCAGGCAAATACATTAATCCAGAGGAAAATTTAAAAATGCAATGCAAAATAATGCAACAAAAAATATTTTCCTTTGAACTTCACTCATAGAAATAAAGAATATACACATTAAAAAAAACATCCACTAAAAAAAATAAAAAAATAAAATAATTGCTGCCAGATGACATGGAATTCTTTTCACAGTGAAGTACTTCCCTTCCTTTATACTACTGAAGAAAGAGAAAGGTCGTAGCTTGATTCAGCTTGATTAGCTTCCTCATTCAAGTCACATATATTGACTCTAATACCGCAATCTCATCTAATTTTGGCTCCTTGAGGAATGAACATGACATATTGTATAACTCTAATTTCAGAAATGGCATAGGATTCTCTTGCATATATGTTCTCCAGCTGCTTTGATTAATAAATAAAGATGGCTCCATAAACGTATCACTGTAGTATGTTAGCCGGAGTAGTGGATATATATATATATACATATACACAGTATCATGCCATTGTCCCACACATATGCCATTATTAACTCGTACACTTGACTGAGAGTGTAAATTATAATGACTTTACGCTAGAAGGTTATTTTGTGTATATTACTGCAACCAACAATTGTATTTGAAATATCATATTAAAGGGGACCCGTCACCCAAAAAACTATTCCAAATCCTATTTTATCACATTAGTCAAGCAAAATGAACTTTAATTACACTGTTTAAATGATTTGAATCTTGTTTCCTTCAGTCTGGGAATTCAAAATGATAGCAAGCAGGCAGCAGCCATTTTGTGGACACTGTTTTTAAGGAAAGCCTTGCGTCATCTCAGAATCTTGTTTGTGCACCAGAATGGGGGACCCGATGTCCATTCCCATGCCCTGGTTACACAATTAAATGGTAAAGAGAACTGGGGGAATGTGTGGAGAGCAGTGACATCTAGGAAGTGCTGAATGGAAAGTGAAAGTAATTGTTTGCCCCGCCTCTATGCCCATGGCATAGAGGAGGGGCAGACAATATTTGATTGACATCTGAGATTTTTAAATGAGCTTACAGCAGCTATGAATGCTTTAATAAAAAATAGAAATTGGGTTTCATGTTTAATTTGAAAAGGACTTTTATTATACAGATTTTTGTGTCTGGGTGACAGGTCCACTTTAAAGGGGACCTGTCACCTACACATAAAAAGCTGCATAATGAAAGTCCTTTGCAAATTAAAAATGAAACCCCAAAAAATGTTTTCATTAAAACATCCATACCCGTTATAAAGGTGTTTAAATATCTAAACTGTCAATCAAATATTACCTGCCCCGCCTCTATGCCCGTGGCATAGAGGAGGGGCAGTCAATTACTTTCACTTTCCATTCAGCACTTCCTACATGCCACTGCTCTCCTCACATTCCCCCTACCATCCTCAGACTCTATAATTGTGTAGGGCACTGCACATGGATATTAGGTCCCCCATTCTGGTGCATACACAAGGTTTTGGGGTGATACACAATTTCCCTTAATAACCGTGTCCACAAAATGGCTGCTGCCTGCTTGCTGTGATTGTATAATTCCAAGACAGAAGGAAACAAAATTTAAATAATAAATACAGTGTAAGTAAAGTTTATTTTGCTCAACTAACATGATAGAAAATAATTTGAAATTATTTATTAGGGTGACAGGTCCCCTTTAATGGGAATTTCACTTTCTAGTAACATTTAGTTTCTTATAAACCTATTGGAAATGCAAAAATCAGCTGGGCTTATATAGAAAAGGTGCATGAACATCTGAACTTCTTGATATAAATATAAATGTATTTTTGGCTACACAAACATGACTGTGAATCCACAGATTGCATGCAAACTACTGTATGTTACAGGATCCAAATTCTCCACCCCGCAAGCATACACAGTTATGCAACTCCTTCCTTTTCTTGTTCCAATTGTGAAGTGATGTTATCTGGGACTAGTAGTCCCTCTGCTTTCCATAGCGGATGGTGCATGGTTTCTCTGCAAAGCAGAACGACTTCAAGTCCCAGAATTCATCAAATCAGAACTGAACAAGATATGGGTGGAGTTGCATTAAGGGATGTTGGGAATTTGTTTAAAGTAATTATCATAGTTTTCTTTTAATCTGTGGAATCAGGGTCGGACTGGGCAGGTGGGACACAAAAAAAAAAACCTGCTCCTTCAGCTGCCCCAGAGCAGAGCACGCGCCGGGATGAGAGTTTGGAGGTCGGGAGAGGGCCCTCGGAACTGCCAAGAGGGCTCTTCATTTTGCAGTCCCGGTGGGCCCCAAACCTTCGACCCTGCTTCGAATCATGGATGTTTGTGTCAAAAATAAATAAATATTTATTTCTAGAAGTCAGGTTAGGAATAAAAGGTTCATAAAAACTAAGCCCAACTGAATGAGCTCCTGTCAAAAGGAGGGCGGTATTTACTCTAAGGTACTTTTGTTTTGTGCTTCATCATTAGTTATGTAAGTTTTTTAGACATTTAAGTCTTCATATTTAGTTTTTGGTGGTTTTTTTTTTTTTAAATATTCCTATTTTTGGTTCTGCAATTCCCAAGTTTGGAATTTCTACATTATGGATGCTAGGGCTTAATCACCCTAGCAACAAGGCAAGTTATACTGCTGATTAATAGAAGTGGACCTGAAAAGAAAAAAATAGATATATGAGAAAACTAACTATAAAATATACAGTACCTTTACAGCTGACCTGATTTTGGGTTGCTGGGGTCACTGACCCTGACAGCAGTTTCAGTAGTAGGTAGGAATAGACAAGAAAGGTTAATAATACAATAACGTTTTAAAAAATACAGCCCCTACACTAAGAACAGGGAGTCATTCTCTGTGGGACTTTTAGTGCTCAGTATAGTCAGGCTGCATGTTCAGGCACCTCTAGTTCGGCAAAACAAAGTGCCACCCCCAGGACATCAAGTACTGGGGCTGGCACGTCTACATCACTTAGAATTTCCAAAGCCAGCTGACAGTATTGCTTGAAATCGTTTATTTCAGCATTATGACCTGAACATTTTCTTAAAAAATTAATAGTTTAGACTAAAAAATTATAACACTAAAAAGGACCATTATCTGCAACATAAACCTTCTGTGCCAGTACAGGTACAGGTGGAATATTATACCCGGAAACACATCATTAAGAGAGCTCCATGTCTTGTGCCATTATGTTGTATTTAAACAAACAATTCACCTTTGCCTTTTTTATCTGTAATTGCATTACAGCTGTTACATCAAAGTTTATTCCAGAGTGGAGATTCATATCATGCAATTTTAATTTACAACTTATATTCATGGAATCTGGAGTTAGCACCTTTATGTTTTAGATTTTATTTTCAAGTAACATATTTTGTAATTTTGTGCCTTGGAAAAGTCATTAAATAACTATATTCTATTACTCTATGAAATTGTAGGATACTAAATTGAAATTATATAATTATAATGATCAGAAATTGAAATATATATATATATATATATATATATATATATATATATATATATATATATATATATATTTAAATATTTGTTATCTGAAATGTTAACAAAAAATATTTTTTTTAGTCATTCATAAGTCCCACGAGTGCTCCATTTTTTCATGTGGCTATTCATTTCTCTTGGATGCACCTGGACAGTTTTTTAAATTTTAATTTCTGACACTGACTGCTGTAATACACACTTAGGGAGTTATTTATCAAGGTCCGAATTTATCTCAATATCGGCTGCTACAAACTCCGATCTAACCCGCTCGGGTTTTTAACACTTATTTATTATTACATTTTCCCGAAAATTACCATTGCGGGAAAAGCTCAGATTTTCAAAAATTTTTCGTGAATTTTCCCCAAAAGCTCCGAAAACATTGTGAAATTGCCCGAAACCCCCCGACACAACCAAAAATCAATGGGAATGTTCCCATTGACTTTTATGCAACCTCGACAGGTTTGAGATGCCGTGGTTTTCAATTCAGTCTTTTTAGCCCTTGGGGTTTAATAAATTCCGAAAAATTCGTGATTTTTTCTAAAAGTCCGATTTTATATTAAAAAAAAAATCACAAATATTTCTGATTTCGGGGAATTTCAGTATTCGGAGCTTAGTAAATAACCCCCTTATATTTTATTTTACTTCTAGGTATCAAGCACTTAGGCTTTATAAAATAGGAGATAAAAAGAAGAATATTTTATCAGGAAAACCTAGACAATTTTTTTTCCCTGTAATTGAAAGGTATAAAACTACCAAAAACAATTCATATTAAAAGGGAACTCCGGCTTCCAAACCAAAATTTTATAAAGAGACCCACATAACACAGAAACTAGGGATGCACCGAATCCACTATTTTGGATTCAGCTGAACCCCCAAATCCTTTGTGAAAGATTCGACCGAATACCGAACCGAATCCGAACCCTAATTTGCATATGCAAATTAGGGGTGGGAAGGGGAAACCATTTTTTACTTCCTTGTTTTCTGATAAAAAGTCACGTGATTTCCCGCCCCTAATTTGCATATGCAAATTAGGGTTCGGATTCGGTTCGGCGAGGCAGAAGGATTCGGCCTAATCCGAATCCTTCTGAAAAAGGCCGAATCCTGGCCGAATCCCGAACCGAATGCTGGATTCGTTGCATCCTTTACAGAAACCCCTAATATACCCATCACAGTTACCGGTTTCTTCAAAAAGTATGAATAAATGCCATTTTCTATGCTGAAATTCAACAATTAACAATTGCTAGTGAAAATAAAAAATGCTTATTAAAAAGAATGTCTAACATTTCAGCTACAACAACAGCACTTTGACAATGGCATCCTTTATAATTAACATGTTTTATTTTCACTTAAAGACCTGTGAGTGTGACCTCTTCAAATGGTTTCTATATACATATATATATATATTTATGTTTTATTCCATTTGCGTTTCATCTTGTTTTTTTAGATGTAGTATGTGGAGTTTTGTTGCACTTGATGTTTGTTTAGAAACCAGTAGAACAGAGGGTCCCATTTGGAACTGACAAAAAACACACCTATGCATAAAAACATATCATCTACCTATACATATATTTACTCATTAACAATAGCATGATTTTAAAAATGCATTAAAAATGCCCATGTGTAAGAACCCTTGGAGAGGATAAGAATCCCCCCAATAGTTTAAGCTACAACATATTCATAACAAATTATAAATGATCCATTGTAAAGCTGGTTTTGGTAGCCTCCTCATATTTATCAATGGCATTAAAGGGGAACTCCGGCTTCCAAACCACATAACACAGAAACCCCTAATATACACATAAAACAGTAAGAAAAATCAATATATCTGTAAGCTTAATCACAGACAATGACTGGGAAAAGGGATTATGAAACCATGAATACAATGCTATGTCAGATGCATTTTTCTCAGAAGCACCAGTTATAATTTGGTACATGTACTGAAAAGGGAAGTCACTAACCTTGGAGTCACCAACATTTAGTATATGAAATAAATTTGTCAAGCAGAACATATTGGCTGCTTTTCACAGTGATGCCTCCTGTTTGCTTTATGTAAGAAATACTGCCACTTGAATTGCTTTCCAAGTCTTGTGGCGTGCCTATACTGCCCTCTGGTGGTTACAGGTCATGCCATGGTTAGTCTGCAATTCTAGACACGATCGGTATTACTTACATGTGCTCTTTGGTTTCTTTTAGCCCTTTTCACCCTAGTAAGGATGATTTAATTTCTTACACACAGACACTAGAGTATTTACAATGATGTAAGCTCAATCAGTGTCCAATACCAACCCCTTTAAATGTAAAGAAACAGAAATTCCATAAGAGATGCCATATTTTGATTAATATTCTAAGATGAAATATTGTAATATTGCCAAAAGATCCATTTAGACAAGTGTTTCAACACTCAAATTGCCTCCAGAAGCAATGCCAATGCCCAGCATTGGCAGGAGGGGTGCAAAGATCTATGCCATTGTACCCTGGAGCGGTGGAAATGGGTTCTCTGAAGTTATAAACATGCTTCACATGTGACAGTCTAAAAGACTGCGTCTTGGGTAACATACTAACATAGTAAGTTAGGTTGACGCTCGTCCATCAAGTTCAACCTTTTAAGTCTATATTTAACCTGCCTAACTGCTAGTTGATCCAGAGGAAGGCAAAAAAAACCCATCTGAAGCCTCTCCAATTTGCCTCAGAGGGGAAAGAATTCCTTCCTGACTCCAGGAAGTGGGTGGATGATGCCAACTGCTACCTGCCTAAATATGCAAGACTCACTGTATAATTTGATAGAGGAGGATTGGTCTGAGGCTAATTTTCATGGATTGGCATATGATCATTGGTGCTAATAAAAACAAAACAGTCTGTTACAGCGTACATTAACATTCATAACAATTCAGCACTTCCTACTTTGTTGTCTGTACAGAATCATTTTGCTGAGATGACAATAGAAGCTTGCCCAGAGCCCTGACTTCAACCCAATGAATCCTGTGGGATGTGTAGTGATTGTGCAGAGCAATGAAGGCGTTTGCACATTATTTTGTGCCAGGCTCACTTGCCTAATCCCTGAACTGGAAACTGGTACTAATATGACAGTGTCACCCACTGTAACATACAACACTCAATATCCTCCTATGTGTCTCTTGGTTACTCACCTATTTAGATTGTAAGCTCTAGGGGGCAGGTACCTCCATCCTCTTGCTCTGACACTAAGGGAGTTATTTATCAAAGTCTGAAAATTTCTCACTATTTTGTTAAAACCACTCTGACAATGGACTTTTTTTTACTGTGTTTATCAATATAGTTTCACGAAAAAATCACGGAAAAGACTTGATAAAATCGAGACTGAAAACTCAGACTTTTTCAGATTATCGCCTGAAAACCACAAAATCTTATTATGGATTATATTGCGAAACCAAGCACAGATCATATCTTCCAAATGTAAACGGGACATCTGCCATTGACTTCTACATGACCTCTGCAAGTTTGAGATGGAGTATTTTTTATTAGGACTTTTTAAGACCATCATGAAAAATTTGGTTTTTCTTTCCCCTTTAAAAGTCCAACCAGAAAAAAAAACAGAATTTAGTAAATAACCCAAGCACTTTCTTTACCATAACTGTGGTATTGTATTTATTAACCAATCTGATATATTAATTTATTGTTCTGCTGTACAGTGTGTACTATATAAATAAAAAAATATATACAAATGTAGAAATGTATGAAGCATATAGTACAGTTAGCTTATTAAATTCAATAGAGATCTGTCAGAGTTAGTCTTTCAGATGAGTCAAAGGGATAAGCGATGGTTGCAGAGAGAGAAATGAAGCAGGTCACACAAGCTGCGTACAGATCTTCATATGCTTCATTATATATCAATCAAATAACAGATAAAAGATTGTATGTTGATGGCAAGCCAGAGATTTTAAGCACTCTTTTTTAAAATGTGAGTGTTTAAAGCCCAAATGCAAATCTGCCAGGTTCCAGCTGTTCAGAAAAATAAAACAATTGAATATAACATCCCCATAACAGGCTTACCTGTATGCTGCCAAAGTCTACATTTTCATAGTGGAAATGTGCGCATTCTGCAAGTTTAGGGAAATGTCCTTTGGTGAAGGATAACCTGTTTAAAAAGACAGTGGAATGTTACTGATTTAGAGTGTCAATTCCATGTTGCTTTCTTAGTTCGGTTCACAATTAGCTGACAACTGTCATTTATTTTTGTACAATTATAGGACAAGTCAACACAAAAAATAATGTTTTGCCCATACAAGAAAACCTAATTCTAAGCAACTTTGCAATATCCATTCATTACAAATTTTCTATGATTTGTATTTGTATTAAAAGCAGTGTTTATCTGACCCTGTCTTTTCTCTGCCCTGGTCGCTCTGCCATTTGAAACAATGTAACAGAACTCAAGTAATTGACAGACCTGTCTTCCTGGAAGAGACTGGCTTTTGCAACACTGTATAAAAAGTAACAACCAGGAGTTAAGTAAATGCTGCTTTCTACAGCAATTACATTTACAAATAACTTTTAAAGCACTAACAATGTTCAATATATTCACATTGCAAAGTTGCTTAGAATTGTGCTTTCTTTTATTAGGCAAAACATATTTTTGCGTTGATATGTTATTTAAGCTCTCTATTGCAATCATTCATTGCAACCAAATAGTACATGCTCCCCTTACTAGTTATGTTATATATATCACTTACAGAATGAATAAGCAATGTATTTTTACATAATGACCTACAAAACCCAGTATAAATAAATAGGGTGAACACCAAATCTACGGAGGCACCTTGTATGATGTGCAAACTATGGTCTTTGATGGAAAATTTAGATTTGCACTTTGTACATGTATGGGATCTGTCATGAGAATGCTCGGGACCTGGGGTTTTCTGGATAAGGAGTCTTACGTAATTTGCATCTGCACTCCTTAAATCTAGTAAAAACAAACATTTAAACATTGAATAAATCCATTAAGATTGCTTTGCCTCCTGTAAGGATTCATTATATCTTAGCAGTGATCAAGTTCAAGTTTCTGTTCTATTTTTACAGGTAGAAATGAAAACCATTTTTTAAAAAATTGTATTCTTTGAATTAATAGAGTCTGTGGGAGATGGCCTTCCCATAATTTAGAGCTTTCTGAATAACTGGTTTCTGGATAATGGATCCAATACTTGTACATATTGTCATTTCAATGACAAAAGCAAAGTCAAAACATGTGTGGTACCAAAAATGGTGACCAGCACCGTATGGAATTAATGAACATTTATGCGAAAAGACAACATCCACAAAAAATTATGGGAAGGATTTTCCTCATAGAATTCACTTCAAGTAAATAGTTGTGTATATTTTTGATGATTTCCTTTATACCTGTAGTGTTAAAACAGTACTTTTGCACTTGATCATAAAGAAGCTGCAAAAATTCATGTCAGTGGCAAAAATAATCCTATCAGGTTTATTAAATGTTTATATGCTTTTTAGCAGACATGGTATGTTCCCCAGCAATGGGTAGTCTTGCCAGGAGGCACCTCTCAACCATTTTATTTTATATCTCCCAGGTGGTCCTAACATGGGTTAGGGCATGACATATGAACAGCTTAGCATTTCTAAGAAGTCCCATTGTATTGGACATGTGTGTGCTAGACAAGTACCCTGGGCTGGTTTGTTTTTTTTTACTTTGAAATGATCTAGAAGTCTGTGCTGGTCCTGCAATCTAATACAATAGTACCTGCACTGACAGAATGCGGTGAATACTATTATTTTGTCTATAATCTCATCTTTTCTTTATTAGATATATAGTGAATAAAGTACCCCCTCCTCTTGTAAAATATAAGGATATTATAAGTTACCGAGGAGTTTCATGACAGGTCATGGAACTCCGAGGTAACTTCTAATATCCTCATATTTTGCAACAGGGGGTACTTTATTTATTATAATACACAAGTTTTAGTGAGTCATGTGACATAAATGACATCCGTTTATAACTGATGACATCAGAACTCACCGTTTATAAGGATATAATTTACAAGATATTCATGGCTTTTGTGTATTATATACCGCTCTCTCTCTCTCTCTATCTCTATCTCTCTCTCTATGCATCCATTCAGAAATAAAACAGGAAGAGCACAGGGTAGAAGTATCAGATGCTTTGGTTTTAGGTAAACCATAAACTATCCAGATTTTTGTTGCCTAGAGACTGACAACTTAACTTAAAACTAAAGTAATGTACTGACTGCAGGTAGATACAACAGTTCTTTATTCTTGCCACAGGAAAAACAAAAAAAGTACAGACAATTGCACACAAATTGGATAGTACTATCATGGTACATTGATAATTTATTTTTTAAATCTCTCGGCTCCATTGTATTCTTACTGTATAATCTGAATCCAATATAAATGAAAAAGCCATATAACGTTCGCTCTTTTTCACTTAGAAATGACAGAAAGTAAATGGATCCAGAGAGCAGTGGGGTTGTTCACAATAAATGCTCTGCTCAAATTCACATCTAAATATTCTTAGGCTAATGGAACACATGCTATTTTATCTGCCTCCATGTGCCCCAAACTGCCCTACAATAACAGCAAAAGAACCCCCATACACCACTAGTAATGGCAGTCCTTGGCCTTAAAATATATTTGCAGTAATAGTTCCCATGTGGTAATGGTAGATTTTCCAAGGCTCACTGATATATGCAGATAAACACAGTATGACCATAGCTATTTTTAGTGCAGCATAGCTTTACTATTCAAAGTTTAAGGGTTGATATAAAAGGGTTTAGGGGTTGATATTGCCCCAAATCGTAGAGAAGAAGCCTCAAGCACATTAGAAAAGTAGAAGCAAAGCAATAAGTGCAGGGACAAATCAGTGGTATAACTACAGGGGAAGCAGACCCCACAGTTGTGGGGGGCTTCCTTTCTATATACAGGGGCCCCACAAAGGAGGGTTAAGAGTGACCTGAGACTCTGTACTTCACCCGCGATGCATGCAAAATCATGATGACTATGTTTTGGGTGTGTTTTTTAGGGGGTCCAAAAAAAATTGCTCAGGCCCACAAAGGTACGCCACTGGGGCATATACAGGTATTTGAAATGGGTTTTATTTGAGCTGCATCAAAATGGCATTTGCTGCAGATTGGCCTGCCAGTTATTGCTGGAAATATGAGCAGAAGGCTTACACAAAAAAAGAACACATTTCATCTGCTTTACACTCACGATTATTAAAGGAGAAGGTAAGGCTAAAATTAAGAAAGGTCTATCAGAAAGGACTATTTAATGCTGCTCTGAATCCTCTGTCAAAAGAAACACAGCATTCTTTCCTTCTATTGTGTACACATGGGCTTCTGTATCAAACTTCCTTCTTTCAGTTTAAACCTCCAGGACAGGGGCTTGAGCATGCTCAGTTTGCTCCTCTCCCCCTCCCCTCCCTGCTGTAATATGAACCCAGAGCTATGAGTGAGCAGGGAGACTCAGGCAGGAAGTGATGTCACACCAAGCTAATATGACAGTTGCTATCCTAAATAAATAAAGAGTTTATAGAGCTGTTTACTCAAGTATGTTAAAGCATTCTGCAGAATAAATATAGTGTTATAGCTTGCACTATTGTGGCTAATCTATTGGCACTAAACTGCTTTGGTATATTTTCTTCTCCTTTAATATAACATTTAAAAAGCTGTGGACTGCACTGGACCTAAGGCCGCCCCCTGGCAGGCAAATATGCATGCTCGTGCGCGTGATGTCACTTCACCTCCACTAATGACTCAGACACCCCACACCCATCCAGCTCCACCACCAGATTCAGACAGTAAGTTCTGCCTGGGCTGGTGAGATCATTTATATTTGATTCAAAAAAACATAGGCACCCAAAGGCCACCCTTTACAGCTGCCACTCTAGGCACAAGCCCTTGAGTGCCTATATATTAAAAAAAGGCTCTGTGTGTTATATGACTCATTGAAAGCTGCGTATATTGTACCCTCGGTGGATATTAAAAGTTATTTTGGAGTTCCATTATCTGTATTAAAGTACTCTGCCTGTAGACTTTGCCTTTATATTGTCTTGAACCCATCATAAAAAATATATGCCCCCAGTGTTTACTTGAAAGCACAGAATACCAACAGAATCCAGAACTGTACACTGTACCCGAAACCTAAGGACACTGAATTCATGCTACTGGTTGGGTTATTTGAGCACGACACAAACTTACTTCTTGACATTTTTCACCTTCATGCTGGCAGTACTACCACAGGAGCGGATAGGAAGTTCTGCAGGAATCTGTATTTCTCCTGGGACTGGGATGTCTGCCCCTCGTGCCTGTAGAAGAAAAACAAATGCTCATGTTGCTAAGTGTGTAAAGCATGTCATTCAAAAAGCATATCAGTTTTATGCATATCAGCCCTACAGGAAATTAGCTTTGCTTTTTGCAAGTAAGTAAACAGGATTTCCATAAATGTCAAGTATCTATCTAGTTACTTGCATTTATAGTTCATAAGTAGATGGTCTTACTACAGCAACAAAAACAGAATCACTTAGGTTGTTAAAGTTAATCCAGTAAATGTTTCTGAAATTATTTGTTCTAAGCGACATTTCTGTGTTTTTTTTTGAGTGAGGTTTTTTTTTCATTAGAAGTCTTTTTATTCAACCTCTTTCCAGCCCGCAACTAAAAGTGCTATCAGGGGACTAACCACATCAACCAAAACATATACAGCAAGCATTTAATATTATTGTTATTCTGATTTTATATTGATTTTTTTTTTGTTGGAGCCATCTCCTATTAATTTTTCATTCCAATATCCAAACTGGTAACAGCAATCTTTTAAGATAAATTACATAAATACCTTGAATTGTGAAAGAAAAATTATCATCCAAAAAACAAAATATAAACGCTAACTATAAATTGTCTTAATATACTACTTCCTACACCATACTGCAAATGTATTTTTCAGATGAACTGCTTCTATTGAACAGGGCCATCGTTATCTCTTGTAATAACCTGTTTCAGCAGCTCCTCAGAGAGAAATAAAGTTACTTGCTCCCTAAGAACAAATTTTACCACTTAAACATCATATTTAAAGGGGAAGCGCTCCAAAAAAACTGTTATTTTTATTCAGAACCTAATTATAGTAATCAGATTTTATAATGAATATTATTTATTTTTCAAGATAATCAGAATTTCAATTCTTCCAGCCTCCAATTTTAAAATTTTTAAATGCTAGCCTCAGTCTAGAGAGAAGACTGAATATAGAGAGCATATTTTATTGGTATTATCTTTCACTATTTGTTTTTTTCCTTTACAGGACCACTTGTATTTATCTTTTATTGTCTGTTACTGAAATGAATTCCTAGTTGCTAAGGACCATGCCATTATAGTTCGATTTTAACCTCAAATGAGAGCTGCAGAACACAAAGGTTCATTCAACTCCCCCCCCCCCCCTCAATTTGTCACTGAATACTACTGTCTACATCAGTGATGATCAACCTGGGGCCCTCTGAGACTGCTGGATTAGATCTGTAAGAGATATCAAGTAACAAATAGAATGGGTAGCCAACAAGAAGCATTCCAGCTATACATCCAATCTCATTAGTCAGGACATCTTATTTTACTTAAAGAGAGCTTTGCCAGCCCTTGGGTAGGGGTTCACATATTTATACTGTAACCAGAGGAGGGCAGTAACAACACTTAAAACAGAATGTGGAAGCTGAAATGCTCTAGTAACTGTTTATTGTACATCTATCATGATATACAGGTCAACCACATTTTTGGCATATTGATTTGGATTTCACTACAGGTTTCAACCTTTTACATTCCTGCTCAAAACTGAAGGTACCATGCAGTCACGAGTTTTCATTTTCATCCTCTAGAGAGCTTTGCAAAACATAAAAAAAACACCTTTTATTTGGTACCAGGGCAATTTATGTAATAGCAGTGACCAGGATGAGTATTCTAATAAAGTACAACCATATAGTATAGGGTATAGGGTCCAGGGCTGGACTGGGATTCAAAATAGGCCCTGGCATTCCTAGTACACAGAGGCCCAAACAGCCCCCAGCAACCCACTTAATAGTCACTTTCTATGGCATCTTACAGCAGCCCCTCTGGCATTTGTCAGAACCCACAGATGGCCAGTCCGAGCCTGATAGGGTCCTATTATTTTAGTAACAATACACCAATGCTCAATAAGGTGAAGTGAGGCCCAATTCACACAGTTGTAATATAATATAAAAGTACGTACGTTAGTACATTGACCTCCGTATCTATTGCAAACAGTGAAATCAGCATGACAGGTCCCACACAGAGCTCACATAAACCTTTAACAGAATTCTTTGAGATCACTAGATATATACAGAATAAAATGATCTGTACTTTTTTGTAAAACTTTTAATATGTAAAGCAGTTAAAATCCTAAGTGTATTTTCTCTTTAGTAAGACTTCTTTAAAAAATCCAATTATTAACACTGGTGGAGAGCAAGCCAAATATTGGGCAGAACCTTCAGAATCTGAAAATTCTGATTGGGTTAAAAAAAAAACCCATGAGCAGTTATTGGATAGCTCTTATCCTTTCTGCACCAACCTAACGACAGGCTGGTAAAGTCTAACTCATTGACAATCAACCTTTGTTAGCTCAACTTTTAGAATAGAAACAGCCTAAACTTTTAGAATAGAAACAGCCTAAAACGTTTCATGCCTAACAGGGAACTTATGAGAAAGTGCCCCATTAGGCTGTTTAGGAACAAAAATTTTTGGATCTGAACAGAGCAGAAACAAGAAGCTTTGACACCAGGACAAGGGTGGCAATTTGTGTGCCTCCATGATACTATTACTACTCTACACTATCTGAGTTGGGGCAGACAATCCTCAAGACAAACTAGAATGGTCAGGAAACAAGGAGTTAATATTGATGACCTATTGACTATTGGACAATATATTTGGACAATATAAAGTCAAAACCCACAATATATTTTTTAAAATTTTGCTTCCCTTTTGTTCAACCCCATACACACTATTTCATAAGCAAAAAAAATGTCACCACTTTTGATTTTTTTTTTAACACTATTAACTTAACCCATTTCATGAGGGTGATAACAAGCCTGTCCTGGACTTTTATTTAATTTTTAACCTTTATTTATTAATCCAATTATTAATTCCAATTTCTGTCTTGGGTCAGCACTAGGAGGGAGGGCTCCCTATGCAGGAGGAAGCAGAGTTGAGAGACCCCCTAAAACGTAAGTACTCATTAAGCATATTACAGCATAATTACTTTAATGTCATACAAGTCTTTGTTATCCATTTAAGCACAGTGCTGTAATACCAATATAGTTACATAAATAAAGTATTGTGATACTGCAGATATGGAGATACTTGTACTTAATTATACTTTATATATTTCTGACACACCTAACCAATATTTTCCCTGGAATGCAATGAAATAAGTTTATGCAGGGAGGCATTGCCCCAGTGGAATATGCAAAGTCAAAATGCACAGGATGCAGAGACCAAAGAGAAACATTAATTACATGCTCTGTGGATACAAAACAAAGCTCTGCCTCGAAGCATACAACCATTAATAACTGAAAAAGAAGCTATGGGGCTGCATTCCCAAGGGACTTGGGTGAATAAAGTTGGAGAACTGTTTATCTCAGCCTCACATGCTATTTCCAGTAAACACACATGCCTCACCCATGTGAGACTGTGTTACTAAAACTGATGGTAGGCGTCTCTCACCATCACTGTTGGCCATTTTGCAATGTGTCTGTAGAAAGAAATATATAACAGAATTTTCTGTTAATATTTTATCCTGAAAGTAAACAGGCATCCAACATGATTTAGGTAGAACTAGGCGAGGAAGGTACTATCTTGGTTAATGAAGACCCAAAGTTTACTTTTCTATCCCTGTCTACCTTTCCAGTACATCCTCCTCTTTATCTCATACATCTCTGCTTCTTTACATGGCAAAAAAAGAAAATAAATTCTATTTATACTCAAAGTTCCCTTACCACTGGCACTTATGTAAACCAACGATGGGTTAACATACAGTATGCACCGGTGTGTTTATGATTTACATATATGGTGGTGGGAAAGGAACTTAGGAAATTATGATGTCTGTGATAGAATAGATTGAGCATAATGATCCATGAGGCCCTAAACTGGCAATAAAAGTTGCTCTTTTAACCCTTTAAGTGCCAGCAGAATTTCACATTTTGGTTACGCGAAATGCCAGCCGTTTTTGAAACATTTTGTGCTCTCTCACTTTAGGGGCATTTTCTGAGGGGAAACCTATAGTTTACCTAGGAAAACTATACATTGTTTTTTTCGGTAGAAACTGAGCTTTCTAAATCTGCCTGAGTTTTCATGTATTTCCACCTGTGCAAAAAAATTTATAGTGCTAAATACCAAAAAAAAATGAAAAATTACCATTTTTCATCGTATATCAATTTATACCAGAAAAATATTTCATTTTACGGATGAAAATCCAACTGATTTGGAAAGCCTTATGTCTCTCGAACGTGCCAATACCAGATATGTATAGTTTTAGGGAGATTTAGGATTTCTGTACAGCAAAAACTCCCGGCAGTATATTACCGAATTTTGAAAGCACTAAGGCAGAAAACGGCATGCTTTAGATTCCAAGGCAAAAAATCCTGAAACCGTAGGTTTACCCCAGAAAACCATACATTTTTGAAAAGTACACATTCTGCCGATTACAAAATGGGTAACTATGTCTCTCTACTCCCAACTACCAAACATAAAAGCTTGTCTGAACATAGCGGTTTTTCAACAAAAAATTCAAAATTCTGAAAAATCATTTCAAAGGTTTTATTTTGCTGCTCCGCATATCCCAAACTATATTAGGTACCAAGAAAAAGCACCTGAAATATGATTGCCAGGGGTCCACTGAACAATTTGATACCCATTATGCATAGGTTTACCAAAGTATCTGGCATTTAGAGACACCAATATGAAGTTAGCACATCCAAATTGTTCAGGACTTTACTTCAGCTACTGAGAAATCAACACATTGACTGCATTTTTTGTGGGGTAAAAACACAGAAATATATGTTTACCCCCCAAACCCATATATTTTTGGAAAGTACACATTCTACTGAATCTAAAATGGGTACCCATGCCTTTCTGCTCCAAACTACTGAGTCGCAAGGCTTTCCCACAATTGTCGGTTTTGGTGAAATATCTGAAAATTTCCTCAAAGCTTCAACTTCCCAGCACCATATCGCCCATGTATCATTACGTACTAAGAAAAAGCACCCTAAATATGATTGCCAGGGTTCCTCTGAACATTTTGGTGGTCATTGTTCATAAGTTTACCAAAGTATCTGGCATTTAGAGGCCCCAAAATGAAGTTAGCGCATACAAGCAGTCCCGTGGGTAACTTCAGCTAATGAAAAATCAACACATTGACTGCATTTTTGTGGGGTAAAAACACAGAAATATATGTTTACCCCTCAAACCCATATATTTTTGGAAAGTACACATTCTACTGAATCTAAAATGGGTACCCATGCCTTTCTGCTCCAAACTACTGAGTCGCAAGGCTTTCCCAAAGTTGTCGGTTTTGGTGAAATATCTGAAAATTGCCTCAAAGCTTCAACTTCCCAGCACCATATCACCCATGTGTCATTACGTACTAAGAAAAAGCACCCTAAATATGATTGCCAGGGTTCCTCTGAACATTTTGGTGGCCATTGTTCATAAGTTTACCAAAGTATCTGGCATTTAGAGGCCCCAAAATGATGTTAGCGCATACAAACAGTCCCGTGGGTAACTTCAGCTAATGAAAAATCAACACATTGACTGCATTTTTGTGGGGTAAAAACACAGAAATATATGTTTACCCCCCAAAACCCATATATTTTTGGAAAGTACACATTCTACAGAATCTAAAATGGGTACCCATGCCTTTCTGCTCCAAACTACTGAGTCGCAAGGCTTTCCCACAATTGTCGGTTTTGGTGAAATATCTGAAAATTGCCTCAAAGCTTCAACTTCTCAGCACCATATCACCCATGTATCGTTATGCACCAAGAAAAAGCACCCTAAATATGATTGCCAGGGTTCCTCCGAACAGTTTGGTGGCCATTGTTCATAGGTTTACCAAAGTATCTGGCATTTAGAGGCCCCAAAATGAAGTTAGCGCATACAAACAGTCCCGTGGGTAACTTCAGCTAATGAAAAATCAACACATTGACTGCATTTTTGTGGGGTAAAAACACAGAAATATATGTTTACCCCCCAAACCCATACATTTTTGGAAAGTACACATTCTACAGAATCTAAAATGGGTACCCATGCCTTATTGCTCCAAACTACTGAGTCGCAAGGCTTTCCCAAAGTTGTCGGTTTTGGTGAAATATCTGAAAATTGCTTCAAAGCTTCAACTTCCCAGCACCATATCACCCATGTGTCATTACGTACTAAGAAAAAGCACCCTAAATATGATTGCCAGGGTTCCTCTGAACATTTTGGTGGCCATTGTTCATAAGTTTACCAAAGTATCTGGCATTTAGAGGCCCCAAAATGAAGTTAGCGCATACAAACAGTCCCGTGGGTAACTTCAGCTAATGAAAAATCAACACATTGACTGCATTTTTGTGGGGTAAAACACAGAAATATATGTTTACCCCCCAAAACCCATATATTTTTGGAAAGTACACATTCTACAGAATCTAAAATGGGTACCCATGCCTTTCTGCTCCAAACTACTGAGTCGCAAGGCTTTCCCACAATTGTCGGTTTTGGTGAGATATCTGAAAATTGCCTCAAAGCTTCAACTTCCCAGCACCATATCACCCATGTGTCATTACGTACTAAGAAAAAGCACCCTAAATATGATTGCCAGGGTTCCTCTGAACATTTTGGTGGCCATTGTTCATAAGTTTACCAAAGTATCTGGCATTTAGAGGCCCCAAAATGAAGTTAGCGCATACAAACAGTCCCGTGGGTAACTTCAGCTAATGAAAGATCAACAAATTGACTGCATTTTTGTGGGGTAAAAAACAGAAATATATGTTTACCCCCCAAAACCCATATATTTTTGGAAAGTACACATTCTACAGAATCTAAAATGGGTACCCATGCCTTTCTGCTCCAAACTACTGAGTCGCAAGGCTTTCCCACAATTGTCGGTTTTGGTGAGATATCTGAAAATTGCCTCAAAGCTTCAACTTCCCAGCACCATATCACCCATGTGTCATTACGTACTAAGAAAAAGCACCCTAAATATGATTGCCAGGGTTCCTCTGAACATTTTGGTGGCCATTGTTCATAAGTTTACCAAAGTATCTGGCATTTAGAGGCCCCAAAATGAAGTTAGCGCATACAAACAGTCCCGTGGGTAACTTCAGCTAATGAAAGATCAACAAATTGACTGCATTTTTGTGGGGTAAAAAACAGAAATATATGTTTACCCCCCAAAACCCATATATTTTTGGAAAGTACACATTTTACCGAATCTAAAATGGGTACCCATGCCTTTCTGCTCCAAACTACTGAGTCGCAAGGCTTTCCCACAATTGTCGGTTTTGGTGAAATATCTGAACATTTCCTCAAAGCTTCAACTTCTCAGCACCATATCACCCATGTATCGTTATGCACCAAGAAAAAGCACCCTAAATATGATTGCCAGGGTTCCTCCGAACAGTTTGGTGGCCATTGTTCATAGGTTTACCAAAGTATCTGGCATTTAGAGGCCCCAAAATGAAGTTAGCGCATACAAACAGTCCCGTGGGTAACTTCAGCTAATGAAAAATCAACACATTGACTGCATTTTTGTGGGGTAAAAACACAGAAATATATGTTTACCCCCCAAACCCATACATTTTTGGAAAGTACACATTCTACAGAATCTAAAATGGGTACCCATGCCTTATTGCTCCAAACTACTGAGTCGCAAGGCTTTCCCAAAGTTGTCGGTTTTGGTGAAATATGTGGAAATTGCCTCAAAGCTTCAACTTTCCAGCATCGTATTGTCCATGTATCGTTACCAGCATAAAGCATCCTAAATATAAACATATGGGTCTACTAAACAGTTTGATACCCAATGTGCATAGATATACCAAACTATGTGGCGCACAGAGACCCCCAAATGACAATATGTATAGACATTTTCACGGCTGACGCGCTGGCTGCTGCAATATAACCACCCGGTGTGTGTATTATGCGACATTAGCCCACCTAACAGTACAGAGACCCCAGAAAACCATATATTTTCAGAAAGTACACATTCTGACGAATCCAATATGGGTAAATAAGTGTTTCTACTGCAAACTGCCAAACTGCAAAGCAATGCTGAACATAACGGTTTTTATCAAATTTCGGAAAATCGTCACAAAGCTTGAATTTTACCCCATTATATGCCACACATTTCGTAACGTATCAGCATAAAACATCCTAAATATGAACGCCAGGGGTCTACTGAACACTTTGATGCCCAATATGCATAGATATACCAAACTATGTGGCGCACAGAGACCCCCAAATGACAATAGTGTATATACATTTTCACGGCTGACGCTCTGGCTGCTGCAATATGAGCACCTGGAGTGTGTATTATGCGACATTAGACCCCCCTAACAGTACAGAGACCCCAGAAAACCATATATTTTCAGAAAGTACACATTCTGACGAATCCAATATGGGTAAATAAGTGTTTCTACTGCAAACTGCCAAACTGCAAAGCAATGCTGAACATAACGGTTTTTATGAAATTTCTGAAAATCGTCACAAAGCTTGAATTCTACCCCATTACATGCCACACATTTCGTAACGTATCAGCATAAAACTTCCTAAATATGAACGCCAGGGGTCTACTGAACACTTTGATGCCCAGTATGCATAGATATACCAAACTATGTGGCGTACAGAGACCCCCAAATGACAATAGTGTATATACATTTTCACGGCTGACGCGCTGGCTGCTGCAATATAAGCACCTGGTGTGTGTATTATGCAACATTAGACCCCCCTAACAGTACAGAGACCCCAGAAAACCATATATTTTCAGAAAGTACACATTCTGACGAATCCGATATGGGTAAATAAGTGTTTCTACTGCAAACTGCCAAACTGCAAAGCAATGCTGAACATAACGGTTTTTATCAAATTTCTGAAAATCGTCACAAAGCTTGAATTCTACCCCATTATATGCCACACATTTCGTAACGTATCAGCATAAAACATCCTAAATATGAACGCCAGGGGTCTACTGAACACTTTGATGCCCAGTATGCATAGATATACCAAACTATGTGGCGTACAGAGACCCCCAAATGACAATAGTGTATATACATTTTCACGGCTGACGCGCTGGCTGCTGCAATATAAGCACCTGGTGTGTGTATTATGCAACATTAGACCCCCCTAACAGTACAGAGACCCCAGAAAACCATATATTTTCAGAAAGTACACATTCTGACGAATCCAATATGGGTAAATAAGTGTTTCTACTGCAAACTGCCAAACTGCAAAGCAATGCTGAACATAACGGTTTTTATCAAATTTCTGAAAATCGTCACAAAGCTTGAATTTTACCCCATTATATGCCCCACATTTCGTAACTTATCAGCATAAAACATCCTAAATATGAACGCCAGGGGTCTACTGAACACTTTGATGCCCAATATGCATAGATATACCAAACTATGTGGCGCACAGAGACCCCAAATGACAATAGTGTATATACATTTTCACGGCTGACGCTCTGGCTGCTGCAATATGAGCACCTGGAGTGTGTATTATGCGACATTAGACCCCCCTAACAGTACAGAGACCCCAGAAAACCATATATTTTCAGAAAGTACACATTCTGACGAATCCAATATGGGTAAATAAGTGTTTCTACTGCAAACTGCCAAACTGCAAAGCAATGCTGAACGTAACGGTTTTTATCAAATTTCTGAAAATCGTCACAAAGCTTGAATTTTACCCCATTATATGCCCCACATTTCGTAACTTATCAGCATAAAACATCCTAAATATGAACGCCAGGGGTCTACTGAACACTTTGATGCCCAATATGCATAGATATACCAAACTATGTGGCGCACAGAGACCCCCAAATGACAATAGTGTATATACATTTTCACGGCTGACGCTCTGGCTGCTGCAATATGAGCACCTAGAGTGTGTATTATGCAACATTAGACCCCCCTAACAGTACAGAGACCCCAGAAACCATATATTTTCAGAAAGTACACATTCTGACGAATCCAATATGGGTAAATAAGTGTTTCTACTGCAAACTGCCAAACTGCAAAGCAATGCTGAACATAACGGTTTTTATCAAATTTCTGAAAATCGTCACAAAGCTTGAATTCTACCCCATTATATGCCACACATTTCGTAACGTATCAGCATAAAACATCCTAAATATGAACGCCAAGGGTCTACTGAACACTTTGATGCCCAGTATGCATAGATATAGCAAACTATGTGGCGTACAGAGACCCCCAAATGACAATAGTGTATATACATTTTCACGGCTGACGCGCTGGCTGCTGCAATATAAGCACCTGGTGTGTGTATTATGCAACATTAGACCCCCCTAACAGTACAGAGACCCCAGAAAACCATATATTTTCAGAAAGTACACATTCTGACGAATCCAATATGGGTAAATAAGTGTTTCTACTGCAAACTGCCAAACTGCAAAGCAATGCTGAACATAACGGTTTTTATCAAATTTCTGAAAATCGTCACAAAGCTTGAATTCTACCCCATTATATGCCACACATTTCGTAACTTATCAGCATAAAACATCCTAAATATGAACGCCAGGGGTCTACTGAACACTTTGATGCCCAATATGCATAGATATACCAAACTATGTGGCGCACAGAGACCCCCAAATGACAATAGTGTATATACATTTTCACGGCTGACGCGCTGGCTGCTTCAATTTGAGCACCTGGTGTGTGTATTATGCGACATTAGACCCCCCTAACAGTACAGAGACCCCAGAAAACCATATATTTTCAGAAAGTACACATTCTGACGAATACAATATGGGTAAATAAATGTTTCTACTGTAAACTGCCAAACTGCAAAGCAATGCTGAACATAACGGTTTTTATCAAATTTCTGAAAATCGTCACAAAGCTTGAATTTTACCCCATTATATGCCCCACATTTCGTAACGTATCAGCATAAAACATCCTAAATATGAACGCCAGGGGTCTACTGAACACTTTGATGCCCAATATGCATAGATATACCAAACTATGTGGCACACAGAGACCCCCAAATGGATATATAGTAAATAAAATTTACAAGGCAAAACAAAATAAGGCAGTAAAGAGTGAAATGCAAAAAAATCCAATAAAACCACAAAAATCAATGTTTTTTTCCAGACTCGTGTTATCGGCCGTCAGAATCACAGTTTGAATATTTTAGCTGGGCCAAACAGGTTATACGGCTAGAAACAAGTGAACACAACATACGCAGAGCTGAAAATGCAATAAAATGGCTAAAAATGCAATAAAATGGCTAAAAATGCACCAAAATACCCAAAATTGCAATATAATCACCGAAATAACATAAAAAAGATATTGCACAGTACGGTTAGCGAATACGCTATTCGTAATGGCAATAAAACATTTTTTTCAGCCAAAAAAAGAAACGATGCGATAAGAAAAAAAAAAAAAAGCCACAATGCCATGTATGTGCGTGTGCGTGTGTACAAATGGTAAATTACATGTTATGTGCGCGTGTGTGCGTGTGCACATGTGTGTAAGTGCAGTGAGTGTAAGTGACCCCCCCAATCCCCAAAAATGTATGTGTAAGTGTGTGTAAGTGTGAATCTAAGTGTGTATTACTGTAATAAGTGTGTGTTGGTGTGTTTGTGTGTGTAATTGTTGCACTAACCTGAAAAAATCGCTGGAGACTGTTGCAGGCGATCTGGAAGGGCCTCAGGAAGAGATCTGCGACGTCCTCTGTGTGCCTGTGCTGTGGGGGCGGAGATATCCAGCGCGGTGTAGGCTGCAGCAGCAGGACACGTAAGTTACACGTGCCTGCTGCTGTTTTTGGGCCCCTGGGCGATCGCGCCCCAGGGGCCACTCGATCCCCTGCTCTGCTCGTTGCCTAGGGGCAGGGGATCGATGCGGAACGGAGCGAGCGGCTCTAACAGCCGCTCCTCCGCTCCAGAACCCGGAAGTGCTGCAGAACGTAGAATCTACGTTCTGTGGCATTTCAAGTTACTTTTCCACAGAACGTAGATTCTACGTTCTGTGGCACTTAAAGGGTTAAAGCTATTTGTAAATGTGATTGTTGTGTGTACTGTATATTTTGAGTTGGTCCCTTAGCTCAGTAAGTGACAGCAGCACAAAGCATGTGCAGTGAATCGGCAGAAAAGAAGATGGGGCGCTACCGAGGCATGTTTGGGGATACATATCTACTGCTAAAGGGCTGTGGTTGCCTGGGGCTGGTACAAAAGCCCAAAACATAATGTACAACCTTTCTTGCTACTTCTTTAGTTAAGCTTTAGTTCTCCTTTAACCGGGCATGCTCCTGACCAGCCAAGAGCTAGAAAATAAGGATTTCATGTACACATACAGTAGATGCCACCCATGGGCAAACATCGCAGTATTGGGGGTCTTGCATGGTTTGGGACAGAATGTGGCAGACCTTTAAAGAAGGTCTAACAGAGTCAACTGTTGAAATTAATGTATCCTTATATTCACCTTGGTGTGAATATAAAGGGTTGTCCACCTTACAGTACCTTTTAGTATTATGTAGACAGTGATGTTCTGAGGCAACTTGCAACTGGTTTTCATTTATTAATATTTGTGGTTTTTGCCTTATTTATTATTCAGCAGCCCTCCTGTTTGCAGTTTCAGCATCTGGATCCTAGGGTCCAAATTACCCTAGCAACCATGCACTGATTTGAATAAGAGATTGGAAATAAGAATAAGGGAGAGACTGCATAGCAAGATTTATAATAAAAGTAGCAATAACAATAAAGTTGTAGTCTTACAGAGAATTTGTTTTGAGATGTAGTTAGTGACCCCTATTTCAAAGCTCGAAAGAGTCAGAAGAACAAGGCAAAACTTAGATGCCAAAGAGGGGGAGATAGGAAAACACTGCTTTTGAGACATTAAGTCAATGAAGCATTGAACTTTTTAATAGTATTGAACCAACAGAATGAATAAGGCACGGAGCTTGATGCTTGATGCTTTCTGTAATTTTTTGTAACGAATATATCGTTTTTGATTTATAATAAACTTGATACTTTCTTACAGACTTGTCTCCATCTGGGGGTAGATGGACTTAAAAGGCTGTTCTCACTCAGTGTTCCTTAAACTTCACCAATGGAAGGACCCATTAGGTCCCAAACATGAAGTGCTATACATTTCTAAACTACACAGAACTGCACTTGCTTGCTCTCCAGTGGACCTGTATTTTCATGGTACAGGTATGGGACCCCGTTATCCAGAATGCTTGGGACCTGAGGTCTTCTGGGTAAGAATTATTATAGTAATTTGGATCTCCAGATCTTAAGACTGCTAAAATCAATTTAAACATTAAATAAACCCCTAATGAATTGGTGCAGCTGGGAAATTGACAGATTTTGTCAGATTTCAAAATTGAATATAAAAAAAATCTTTTTACTCTTTTGAGAAATGGATTTCAGTGCAGAATTCTGCTGGAGCACCACTATTAACTGATTCATTTTGAAAAAAAAAATTTTTCCCCATGACAGTATCCCTTTAATTGCAAATAATAATACAGAGTTTGTGCCAGCAGACTAATTTAGTTTCTTTTAAAGTGGACCTGTCACCCAGACACAAAAATCTGTATAATAAAAGTCCTTTTCAAATTAAACATGAAACCCAATTTCTATTTTTTATTAAAGCATTCATAGCTGCTGTAAGCTCATTTAAAAATCTCAGATGTCAATCAAATATTGTCTGCCCCTCCTCTATGCCATGGGCATAGAGGCGGGGCAAACAATTACTTTCACTTTCCATTCAGCACTTCCTAGATGTCACTGCTCTCCACACATTCCCCCAGTTCTCTTTACCATTTAATTGTGTAACCAGGGCATGGGAATGGACATCGGGTCCCCCATTCTGGTGCACAAACAAGATTCTGAGATGACGCAAGGCTTTCCTTAAAAACAGTGTCCACAAAATGGCTGCTGCCTGCTTGCTATCATTTTGAATTCCCAGACTGAAGGAAACAAGATTCAAATCATTTAAACAGTGTAATTAAAGTTCATTTTGCTTGACTAATGTGATAAAATAGGATTTGGAATAGTTTTTTGGGTGACGGGTCCCCTTTAATGAGAAGGTGAGCAGGGACCTCGATTCTGAGATGGCAGTGGATTGATCTTAGACTTTGCTAAAGCATTTGATACAGTGCCACACAGAAGGTTACTGGTTAAATTAAGGAATGTTAGCCAGGAACACAGTATTTGTACCTGGATAGAGAACTGGATAAAATATATATTACAAAGAGTGGTGGTCCTTTGCTTTTCAACTTGCTTATTAATGAACTGGAGGTGGGCATTGAGAGTACTGTTTCTATTTTTGCTGATGATACTAAACTGTGCAGAACTATAGGTTCCATGCAGGATGCTGCCACTTTGCAGAGTGATTTGACTAAATTGGAAAACTGGGCAGCAAAATGGAAAATGAGGTTCAATGTTGATAAATGCAAGGTTATGCACTTTCACAAAAATTATATAAATGCAAGTTACATACTAAATGGCAGTGTGATGGGAGTTTCCTTAACTGAGAAGGATCTAGGGGTTTTTGTAGATAAGCAGTTGTCTAATTCCAGGCAGTGTCATTCTGTGGGCACTAAAGCAAAAAAAGTACTGTCTTGCATAAACTCAAGGGATGAAAACTGTAGATCAGGGGTGTCCAAACTTTTTGCAATGAGGGCCAGAATTGGTGAGGTGAAAATGTGTGGGGGCCAACCATTCAGCCTGACATTCTTTGAACCATTAACATCATTTAACTCATTTAAACAAGGAATCGCCTAGCCGTATTATTTTGGGAACATTAGTGAAATGATCTGCCACTTGGTCTATACTGCTGCCTGTGTGCTGAAGGTGTTAGCAATAGACACGTACTGGCATGCAGTTTACTGTACCCTGCATGCCAGTACGTCTATTGACACCTTCATCCCTAAAGAAGTATGTGAATCAGCACATCACTATGTGCCAGTACGTGTCTATTGCTAACTTCTTCAGCACACAGGCAGCAGTATAGACCAAGGGGCAGATCATTTCACTAATGTGCCCAAAAATTACGCTAGGCGATTCCTGATTGCACTGTGCTGGTCGGCCGCATTATTATTAATTTAATGATGGAGGCTGAGGGCCGGTGTAAATTTGAAGATTAGCCGCACTTTGGACATGCCTGCTGTAGATACCGTATATACCCGAGTATAAGCCGAGTTTTTCAGCATCCAAAATGTGCTGAAAAAGTCTACCTCGGCTTATACTCGGGTCAGCGGTACCCGACTGGAGTAGCTGAGATTGCAGTCACTTTTAATCATTCCTATACCAACAGTACACTTGGGGAGAGACTGCAATATCCCACAATTCCCTCTGTTGGTTATATGAAAGAATAACAGTGCGCCCTCTGTTGGTTATATGAAAGAATAACAGTGACTGCAATATCACACAGCGCCATCTGTTGGTTGTATGAAAGAATAACAGTGCGCCCTCTGTTGGTTATATGAAAGAGTAACAGTGACTGCAATATCACACAGCGCCATCTGTTGGTTGTATGAAAGAATAACAGTGCGCCCTCTGTTGGTTATATTAAAGAATAACAGTGACTGCAATATCACACAGCACCCTCTGTTGGTTATATGAAAGAATAACAGTGCGCCCTCTGTTGGTTATATGAAAGAATAACAGTGACTGCAATATCACACAGCACCCTCTGTTGGTTATATGAAAGAATAACAGTGACTGCAATATCACACAGCGCCATCTGTTGGTTATATGGAAGAATAACAGTGACTTCAATATCACACAGTGCCCTCTGTTGATTATATGAAAGATTAACAGTGACTGCAATATCACACAGCGCCCTCTGTTGGTTATATGAAAGAATAACAGTGACTGCAATATCACACAGCGCCCTCTGTTGGTTATACGAAAGATTAACAGTGATGGCAATATCAAACAGCACCCTCTGCACATGGTAGTGGGACAGTGGGACAATGCACACAGTAATCCGTTTGGCAATTCTCTGTCACCATCAACTTTGCAAAGAAGTCCGGTTGATCGCTGGGGGGGTCACTTTGGCAGAATGTGCGCTGCTGGGAAACAGGGCTGTAGTTGTGTCTAGGCTTATACTAGGGTCAATACGTTTTCCCAGTTTTCGTAGGTAAAATTAGGTACCTCGGTTTATACTCGGGTCGGCTTATACTCGAGTATATACGGTACTAAAGTCTACAGTTATGGGCAGATTTATTAAGGGTCGAAGTGAATGCGAGAGAATTTTCGAAGTAAAAAAATTCAAAATTCGAAGTAATTTTTTGGATACTTCAACCATCGAAAAGGATACTATGACTTCGAATTTAGTTTTGAAGTAAAAATCGTTTGAATATTAGAATATTCTATAATCTAAGTAATGTCTCTTTAAAAAAAACTTCGACTTCAATACTTCGCCAAATTAAACCTGTCGAAGTGCTATGTTAGCCTATGGGGTCCTTCTACATCCATTTTCTAAGTCTTTACACATCAAAGTAAAATCGTTCAATCGTACGCTAAAATCGTTCAATGGCCAAATTCGGTGAAAAATACTTCGACTTCGATATTCGAAGTATTTTAATTCGATGGTCGAATTTCGAAGTATTTTACACTTCGAAATTCGACCCTTGATAAATCTGCCCCCTAGTGTAGATATGGGTATATATAGTTTATGTGAGTATATGGAGGGGTTAGTGTGTGCATTTGTATAGATGCTGCACTTTTTCAACCCAATATAAACTGTTTTAGCATTATAGAGAAAAAGAAAATCATTTTAAAAAATAGTATTTTTTTTTTTTTTTAAATGGACAATATGCACAATGGCGTTCATGTAATTCAGAGTTTTCTGAAAAAAAATGGGTTTCCAGATAAGGGATCACATACCAAAACATACTAGATCTATAGATCTATATCCTTCAGGCAATTTTATAAGCCGCCGATTTTCCTGGAAAAAACCCCACAAAGTATAGTATTCCGAGGTAAACTAAAAGCCCCCCTGAAAAAATGCCCCTAAAGTGAAAGAGCAAAAAAATCCTTTTTACAAGTCTAGTTCTGAGTGTTACAGAAATATGTTAATAGTGTAAACTGTTTCTGTCTAGCAGTTTATATTGTTTTCATTAGAGACTCTTGTCTGCTGAACCAAGGTAGAAGAATCCAGCTGATTCATATACGTTGAAGAGAATTACATTAGAATTATATTATTTCTAGTGCCAGAACCAGAGACCAGAAAATATGCAATAATACTTCTTTCATTTGCAATTACAATTACGAATAACTTTAGACCCTGTAATTTTTTCATTAATGAATATAGTGTAAGGCTGATTAGAATTACACTGTTTGCATTATGCACATGGGAGTCACAATCGCATAAACCCACTAAAGCACAAGCAGGGTCCAGGCTCTACTGTTAATAGCTAGGTTAACTACACTAACCACTATAACTAACAAACTAGGGGTACACAAACAGCTTATATGATAAATATAAATAGCCATGCTCAGTGCTAAAGGGAACATTTTTAAAAATTAAAAAACGCATTCTTCATAAATGCAATATTACAAAAAGCTAGAGTGAAATAATAGGGCAATTTTAGATATTTAATCAATATTATTTCAGCACTTTAATATAGGCTCACTGGTGAAATGGCATTAATGGTGAGGGGAGCTGAAAAGAACATCGAATCAATAACATGGTTCATTCATACCCCCAGCTAGAATCTATAAAAAGAATCTATAAATAATCTATAGAATCTATAGAATCTACCCTCTTTTCTTGGATTCTACCTGCTGCTACTCAGCAATTATCTCTTCATATATGGGATCAAGTGCCAAAAACATTAGTAAGGAAATTCAAGAGCCCTGGAACTGACAAGCATGAGAATGGCACAAATAAATTGAAGCCTGAGCTTTCAGCAGTAAAAATATATCTAGACTAGAAACATGAGATTTATGTTATTTTACTCTAAAAGCAATACGTCAGCCAGTTTGGATATGTATATCCAAGCAAATTGATTGAAGTTTATGGATTGGGGGAACCTAAACTGGCACTAAGATTTCACTGTCTCATAGGATTGAGGGACTTTAGAAATTCAATATCCCAATGCATAAAAGTGAAACACTACATAGGAACAGCATATAGTCAAAAGGTGAATGTTACCAAAAAAACAAAACAATAGAAGTTTAAAAAAGACAAACAAAACAAAAGACATTTGAATATAAACTATAACTCTTTGCAAAGTGGGTTCTGCTGCAAAACTATCTACATTTTAAGGGGAAATTGCATTTGGTTTATTACCGTAATATACTTTATTTGCTGTTAATCCATAAATCTTATAAATGTAAGGTGCTATTTTTGCTCTGGGGAGGAAATGTCTAGACTATTCTTATTATTATTAGTAGTAGTATTATTAATAATAATAATAATAATAATCTCCAATAATTTAACAGTGACATACGAGTCAAATTTTTTGTACAGTGGTAAAATGCTAGCTTTGCCAAAAAACTACTATTACCTTAAGAATAAAGTAGTCAACAAGACTCACAGAATTTGATTCTATGACAAGGAATTGAGTAGATAATGTGTACACAAAGGGCTAAAAAGTCATCACCAGTGATTACTGCAAATTTACAAAATCACTAGCCTGCAGGGTCAGAGAACCCTGAGACTTTTGACATCCTTATAGTTTTTCATAGGTAATTATTATTTATATTGCATACATGTTAAAGGAACAGTAACACCAAAAATTTAAAGTGTTTTAAAGTAATGAAAATACCATGTAGTGTTGCCCTGCACTGGTAAAACTGATCTGTTTGCTTCAGAAACACTACTATTGTTTATATAAAGAAGCTGTTGTGTAGCAATGGCGGAAATTGAAAAACGGCTATATGGCACAGGATAAATAATGGATAACAGATAGCATTATGTTCTACAGAGCTTATCTGCTATCTGCTGTGTAACTTGAGCCTTTTCTCTTTTGAATAACTGCCACCATGGCTACACAGCAGCTAATTTATATAAACAGTAGTAGTGTTTCTGTTTTACTAGTTTTTTTACAATTAATTTACAATTAAATTTTTTGATGTTACTGGTTACTATTTCATTTTGGATAACACTATTTCCACTCAAGTGACTCTAGAAACGAGCCTAACAGAATAAAAGTATCATTGTAATGATACCATACATTTTGGTTATAGGTTCTGCTTTGATCCATACCGCACAGCAACACAATTAAACAACCATGGCATGGAAAGGGTTAAAGCACACAATTAAACCCTACCTTCTAACCAAAAATGAAGGCAACAGAGACAATTAGCCAGTCATTTTGTACTGCCAACGCAGTCAACAAGGTACAAAGGTGCTACAAATGATGCACCACAAAAATGTACCCTCATGTGTGAGCAACTCTGGCAGTTACATAATGTGGAGCAAAGCATTTTAAAGTAAACTTGACTTGGGGTAATGGTGACTTTTAACGACACATTCTGAGATCTTAAATATGTTAAAAGCTATGAATTACTGAGTATCATCAACAATGCCAGCTTTTCTAATGTTGAAATGGAAAGTTTCATTTTTCACCTTCATATGTCTTTCTGAAGCAGCTTTATGAGAGGGGTCACCAACTGTAAACTGTTCTAAACTTAAATATTAAAAAAAAATTGTCCCAAATAGAAAATAATTGGAAAAAAAACTTATTTCTGGTAAACAACCTGAAAAACTGAACTGAAAAAAAGTGTTTGGAAGTTGAACATCCCCAACAGATAAAATGCAGGTGTATTTACGGCACAGTCTTTGAGAATCCCAAAGAGAGCTCCAAGAGTTTTTAGAAAGATACAATAGCAATGGACATCCCTGCAAAAACAAAATAATTTTTTTCTTTTATTAACCCTATTAGGAGACTACAATGACATTTGCCAACTCATCCCTTAATAATAAAAAAAAATAGTGTTATATGTATACATGATACATTTTGGAACACATTCATGCATTTTCCCTTTTAATTGGGGAAATATAATGGCCACTGTTCCCTTAGTAATAAAGGAATGGGTAGCGTTATGTGTATGTATGATATAGTTTGTGGAACACATTCGTGCATTTCCCAATGTACTGCATTGCTTATATTATCTGGGAAAACAATCTAGTCAAGAAACATAAATATAGAGAAGCCATTAAATAAAGTTCTTAGTATTCCATAAAGGATTCATACATCGCTTCTGCCTGTAGTAAACACATCTTGTGCAAATCTCAAGCAGAGATGTTCTCTGTTATTCCAGTAATGAGTGAATGTGGGTGTATCTATAAAGAACATTTGACAAAAGACTGCAGAATTACCATTCATTGATGAATGAAGAACTTTGTCTTTTTGTCTGCCATTATTCCTCAGCTATTATATTAGCCTAACATAGTTCTGTAAGGCATGAAATAATATTCTAGCCTCATTATACAAAAAGGCACTTTCTCTATGGTGCCCTTTATTAGTTGCCAACCACATGAGCAAACACCTTCCTGTGACTTAATATCCATATGTTTGACATTGGATACAAATAAAATCCAGCTCCATGCTACAACCTAAGACCTATTTGCCATAATAAGGGTCTAATAACTCTTTTATGGATGAAAACACATTGCGACAAGGAATCTCATATTTTGATTCTAAATATTACAGAATAACATGGCACAAGGACTGATAGAAATGCAATTTCAAGAGGAAGTTCTCATTAAGAGTATTCAGGGGCAATGTTTACAAGAAGTCTGTTTTTACTTGTTTGCTATAAACATTTTTAGGACTTTTTTTCCTGGAGTGCTCCAGCTTGAAATTGAAATTGCTATCTAGCTCTGAGCAATAATGTCCCTAGAAAAAAAGCAGTAGCAATGCATGCTAAGTGTCACTGGAAGTTATGGCTTATGCTATTTTACCCAGTCATAGTGGAACATGCCGACAGATAAATCGCCTTGGGTTATCCAGGTGCTTCTCATGACGGTATTTCCTTCAGTTTTATCAAATGAGATTCTCATTATTCACACAATCATAAACATTATAATCTAGAGAAGATGGTGGGCTCCCCAGGTGCAAGCGGATTTTAAATAAGAGAGATTTCTAACCAAATAATTCCTGCTAGGGAATGAATGCTAAATGAATAGGAGACATCCCCCCCCCACCAATAATAAAAACCCTACATAGTCCTCCCTCACCCTCCGCATAGGTGATTACCGTTGAAAGTGTCCCTAATTCATTACTCACATATAGGTGCAGAGTAAGCGCAGAGGAGCTCATAGGCACCATCTTCCTGCTCTTCAGTATTCTTTGGGTCCTCTATCGGCAATTTCCGAATCTTTTGGCGCGTGCACTTTCAGGGATAATCACCTATGCGGGGAGGAAGCAGGGGGGGGACTATGTAGGGTAGTTGGTAGGGGTTTTTATTATTGGGGGGGTCTAGTTCTCCTTTAATGGCAATATTGCATTGTAAAACGCTTGATCATTAGGAGTCTGAAATTAGACCATTATTATTATTATGCTTTCTTATACTAAATAAAGAAAAAAAAGAGATGAAGGACATGAGAAGGTGCATGTTTATGGAGTCCGAAACAACATTTAATACATTAGCTGAATATCAGATTCTATTAGTTGATGGGACAATTTTTTCACATTATGCTACTACTAGGGATGCACCAAATCCACAATTTGGATTTAACCTAGTCCTTCATGAATTAATCAGCCATATCTCAGACCAAATCAGAACCATGATTTGCAGATGCAAATTAGAGTTTGGAAGGGTCACATGATTTTAAGGATTCAGTTCAGCCAGTTCAGGAACCTGGATCCTGGCATTTGGTGTATTACTAGCTCGTACAGAAAATCATATATTTCATGTTCTCAACAAATTTCAACATAAAACAGCTCTGATCGGACCATTGATACATTTAGACTACTATTTATGTACTTAAGTGAAAAAAGTGGGAGCAACATTAAGGGGCACATTTACTAAGGGTCAAATATTGAGGGTTAATTAACCCACGATATTCGACTATCAAAGTTAAATCCTTCGACTTCAAATATCGAAGTCGAAGGATTTACTGCTATCTGTTCGATCGAACGAAATTCCTTCAATAAAAAAAACCTTGGAAAGCCTATGGGGACCTTCCCCATAGGCTAACATTGATGCTCGGTAGGTTTTAGGTGGCGAAGTAGGGGGTCCAAGTTTTTTTTAAAGAGACAGTACTTCGACTATCGAATGGTCGAATAGTCTAACGATTTTTAATTCGAATCGTTCAATTCAAAGTCGTAGTTGAAGGTCGATTCAATTATATTCAATTTTGAAATCTGACATAGGGCTAGACATTTTGTCAATTTCCCAGCTGCCCCTGGTCATGTGACTTGTGCCTGCACTTTAGAAGAGAAATGCTTTCTGGCAGGCTGCTGTTTTTCCTTCTCAATGTAACTGAATGTGTCTCAGTGAGACATGCGTTTTTACTATTGAGTGTTGTTCTTAGATCTGTTTGCTCTTTTGAGAAATGGATTTCAGTGCAAAATTCTGCTGGAGCAGCACTATTAACTGATTCATTTTGAAAAAAAAAATTTTCCCATGACAGTATCCCTTTAAAGTAGTAAAGTAATAAACATCTTATTTTATAATCTGCTAATGGTTAATTCATTTAGGCATCCACTTCTCACTCATTGACGATGTAGTTAACTAAGAGTGAATGATAGTAGTTACTGGAAAAACTAGATGTTTATTAGAGAGATAGTAATTACTAACGGATGCTCCATTAATTATGCATCAAATTAGAAAGTAGGAACACAAATATTCCATAACTTTTGTAAAACATTTATAAGGTTGCAGCAGAATATATCACCTTGTGATGTGGCTGCAACATAACAACGATGGGTTCCAATTAGCCCCTGCAATCAATGTAACTTCAATGTGCTATTTGTGGCATACACAAATCCACCATACTTTGAACAAGAATAAGGGCAATGGCACACAGTATGTTTTGTTACCTGTTTTTAATCTCGTCCAATGTGAGTAACTAAGCGTTACACTGGGGTTTACCACCTGCAACAAAGAGCACGGTGTGCTACTGCCCTAACAGGCCAGGACGCCTGAATGAAATACAATGAAAATAAACAGGTATTTTGTATTATTAAATTCTAAAAGATCAAAATATAACTGGATTACTACCCACTGTTAACAATTTAATGTTTGTCTGAACCTATTAATACATTGTATTAACATCAATAACTGAAACAAAAAGAAATAGAAAAAAAAGCACCTAATTTTTATGCCTCTGATCTACAAAAAAAAGGAGCATCCAGCCAGTGTGTGTACTCTTATTGCTTATAAAGAACTCAATAATGAATAATCAAAAAGCAAAAGTATCACCTTGTGTGAGTCCATGCTAACTAAACAACATACAAAACAAATATTTAAGCAAATATGCATTTCTAAATACAGCCTTCAATATGTAACATATGATATACTTTCTATTTGAACAAAGGGGAAAGGTATGTGGGATCAATGAGGCATAAAGCTGCTCTACTAGCAAACAAACAAAATACTCTCAAAATACCTGCTGGTATAGGATGCTTACCATCTATTTTCCTTCACGTAATTTGAACTGATATTTTAGCCTGAAATCACAGATTTTCATGCCTGTGGTTCCAAATAAGCATGGTGTTTTAGAGAAAAAAAATCTTGGAACTTCCCTAGAAAATAAAGAATGAGTCCTCCTGTAACCTGTCAGGTGCTTTTATGCCTTTCAGGTGATGCTATATTATAGGAAAAAGGGAAACGCCTTGAAAACACATATGCAAGAGGAAGTGGATATAGTGTGCAGAGCAGCAAATTTAACTGTTTTACATTTCATGTCCTTAAAGGGGTTATTCACTTTTGAGACAACTTTTAATATGATGTAGAGAGCGATATTCTAAGACAATTTGCAATTGGGTTTCATTTTTTATTAATTGTAGTTTTTCAGTTATTAAGCTTTTTGTTCAGTAGCTCTCCAGTTTGCAATTTCAGCAAACTAGTTGCTAGGGTCTAAATTACCCTAGCAACCATGCATTGGTTTGAACAAAAAAATGGAATATGAATAGTAGAGGACCATTCTATAACATACTAAAAGTTACTGTGAAGGTGAACCACCCCTTTAAGGATATTGATATTCGAACTAAACAGCAATCCAGTGCAAGCCTTAAAGCATGGGTTTCATCCGAGATGTAAAATATGGAAAGCAACCCCCTGAATGTGTGAACAGTTCTGACTCCTAACTGCAATCTGAACATATTAAAGAGAAAAGAGACAAATGCAGTCACAATCATCAATGGAAAAAAGTCAGTTCCAACCAGCAGGTGTTTTATAAATAATAATTACTTATCTAACTATAACAGTAAAGTAAAACCACTGTGCACCACCTATGCAATCCCTAAGCAAAATCACACTAATAGGTGTTTACAAATTCAGGCAGACTCACCATGGCACTAATAGTCTCCTCCCAGTCGGGCCTCTCTCGGGGATGGATGCTCCTTGGCAACTCAGGTACAAAATCATCCTCTTCTAAGTGAAGTGAAGACTTCATTATTCTGTGAATATATGTAAAGAATATGGTTTACGGATTTATTAATCCTTTCCCCCTGTTACAGATGAATAGTAGTTATAAATATGCATGCTTCTGGGTTTTCTACCTCTCTGCACTCTTGTAGAGGTTAATGGAACAGTAACAAAAAAATTTAACGTGTTTTAAAGTAATGAGAATATAATATAATGTGCTGCATGGATACAACTGGTGTTTGTTTCAGAAACTCTATTATTATACAAGCGGCTGTGTAGCCATGGGGGTGGCCATTCAAAGCTGAAAAAAAGAGAAAAGGCACAGGTTTACATTACAGAGAATAGAAAAGCTCTGTAGAATATAATGGGATTGTAGCAAACGTTTCTGTTATCTACTGTGTAGCCTGTGCCTTTTCTCCTATTTACCAATGTAGGGCAACAGTAAATTATTTCGAGATTCCTTTCAAAACACTTTAATTTTTTTAGCGTTATTGTTCATTTAAGGCATTACAAGGGCTAGAGAAAAAAACATCCAATCTGTACATTTAAGATATATATATATATATAGATGTATATAGATATATATATATAGATGTATATAGATATATATATATAGATATATATATATATATATAGATATATATAGATATATATAGATATATATAGATATATATAAATATATATATATATATATATATATATATATATATATATATATATATTACAGTATAGTGCTGCAAGATCCAACAAAGGATCAACAAAGCTTATAGTGCTTTAATTAATTCTAGTAAATTATGATCAGCGCTAGTCTGCTAACACAAATTAATGGCTTTATGTACCTTTATATTTACAGGCCCACATATACATAACAAATAAGCTTTTTAGAATACAACAGGTTTTCGTATTTAAGTGATAAAATAATGCACACATAGAAAGTCATAGGAGAGCTTTCTTGGCAAGAAACATTTTATTTGCAGATGCAGAACGGATATCATTAAATGTACATCTAATAACTTTAGCAGGCCCCTTTAAGTGAACCTTTTATGCATCAAACACTTTCAAACCATTAGATGCTCTTTCAAATTCACAAGCCTATGAACAAGATAGCATAATAAAACTGTAATGAACATTCTGATGGAAAGGCATTTTACATTTTTTTTTAATTTCATGAGTTTTTGCAGCTGCTGCTTTCAGCACAGATCTCAGCTCTAGTTCCCAAACCCAACTCCAGATATTCAAAGAAACCAAAGTCTTTGTGCTCATTAACACAGTCAGCAAAATACAAAGTAAGCACTGAGCTAAGGAGCTATTTCTGGTGGGATTGAGAGTGAAAAACTTATTTGTTGCTATAAAGTTGCAAAAAGTTGTATGGAACTAGGACAAGGGCTATGGCAAGTGCAACTGTTATATTCTATATTCTATTTATATTTTATTACAGCCAGGGTCATGTCCGCAAGGAGTTTGTATGTTCTCCGCCTGTCTGAATGGTTTTCCTCTGGGTACTTGGGCATGTTAGTTGACTCCTGATAAGATTGGAACTACCATGTGAGAATATGACAGGGACCTTAGATTGTAAGCTCCATTAGAGCATTAGTCCACTCGGTGCACACCATATGCTACATCTATACCTGGGTGCCACAGCAACAAAAACATATAAAAACAAACAAAGCTGGTGCATGCTCAGTATTTGAAAAATAGCAAAAAAGATTTATTTAAAAAGAAAATAAATGAAGAATACTCAACGTTTTGGCCCTATACAGGGACCTTCGTCAGGATAATGTACAAGTAATAAACAGAGCTGTAGTGAGATTACAGAATATGAACCCTTGCCTGAAAATGGCACCAAAATGGTTGCTCGGTAACCAATCACCATGTAATTACACACACACACAAAACACTGTCACAAGTTAAGACATTATCGAGAAAGCAAAGTGTAAACAGTTAACTAGAGAAAGATCAGAGAAACTGCAATAGGGGGTAGTATACTGACCATTGTCTATGGCAGGGGTCCCCAACGTTATAATTTTGGAGAGACCTGCAATGTTCGAGGTACAGTTTTCCTTTGAAGGAGAATGCAAGCTTAACTGAAGAAGTCGATATTGTAGTCAGATATTGATCGGGAAGACACATCGGATGCCTCCATACACGAGCAGATAAGCTGCCGATTTGGGCTAAAGGGCCGATATCGGCAGCTTTAATCTGCCCGTGTATGGCCACCTTTAGAGATCTGTTCCAAACCATTAAAAATCATGAAAAGTGTGCATATTTTTTAATTTATGTATATTGCAACATTGCTTGAAATTATGCTTACTTTTCCACAAGCTTAACTTGTGTGTGTGGAGTTCCCCTTTAAACATTTTCAGCGCTTTAAAGTTATTTGTAAAAACAATTGCTATTGAAAAGCAGCATTTTAGCAAAAGGTCTTTTTATCAGCTGCCTTGTCTTACATTGTATCAACAGTCTGAGCCACCAGTGCCGAGAACAGAAAGGTGCAAACACTGCTTTCAATAACACTACATACACAAATAAAGTAAAAACCAAAGAAATATGTAATGAATGTGCATTGCAACGTTGCTGAGAATTATGTTTTCTATTAACAGGCAAAAATGTAGGCTGGCAAGTTGCAGTGTGCCCCTGACCAAGCATTTTTTTTTTTACAATAATGAATATGAATATTTTTACAATAATGAATAAAAATGCATCATCGAAGAACACTATATGCATGTAGAAGAACATTATATGCACTTATACATGCATCTGTATTCAAAATTGTAAATGCACATACATGCTCTGTGTGTATAGCTAAATTTACAAAATTAACGATTAGTTATGATTAGTTGCTATGGGTAACTGTACTGGTACAGCTTTGCAACTATTTTAGAATAAATCAAACCCAGGCTAAAATGAGAAGTAAACTCGCCCACCCACACCCCAAAAACAAATACAGTCTAAGTAAATAGACATGACTAGTTCTAGGAAGAAAAAAATGCTTTGGATTTCAGAGTTGACACCTATTGGTGCAGAGATCATTAGTATGGGGTGCTGTTCTACCAAAGTGAGCTGCAGCTGTGAACAAGATATCATAGATTGACATAAAGAAATGTTATGGTATTAAACCATTTCCAGTAAAGGAAAATCATTCATCTCTTTTTGTAAAAATAATTTAAAATAAAGATGTTAATATTACAGTATATAAATATCTGCCTTGATAAATGCTTAATAAATGTGGGAATATCTATCAATTCAAGAGAAGCAGGAGGGATATTACTAATGCATAAATTATGCAGTATGAAGAACTGACTTGGTAATATATGATTTCTCATCTTAATGTAATGTTATAGGAAACCAAATACAAATAAAACTAATTTACTAAGCATTCAAAAATGCTAAAATAGGTAATTATCTAAAAAAAACAAGAGGAGGAGCGGATTTTTACCTTCTCCAAACAATTAACATTTATAATGTAAATATAATCTACATATGGGAGAACATTTGGGAGAAAAATATGTAAATTTTTAGCTTGTAAAATTTATTCCTGAGGAATGAAAAGCTAACAAAATGATGAAAAACATTACAAAAAAAAAACTGCCCACAGACTTTTTATAGAGACAAAACACTAAAAAGATGAATCAGGAAAATCACTTTAGCAGTCACAGGAATATTGCATTCTATACAAAATAAGAGAGAAAGCCTGACGTTAAACATGTGATGGGCACTGCATTTCCTTGGGTTTTTCAACAGCCAAAAATCTAACTGCCAATTTGCAGACAAGAGGCCTATAGGACTAAAAATGCCATGTTATATATAATGAACTTATTGAACCATCCTAAAGTTTCAGCTTCTCAATAGCAGCAATGATCCAGGACTTCAAACTTGTTACAGGGGTCACCATATTGGAAAGTGTCTGTGACACTCACATGCTCAGTGGGCACAAGTTATCAAGCAGAAAATTAGGCTGGCCTGTCACATAAGCTGATGGTACAGGGCTGATTATTAAATTCTGATGCTAGTTGCACTGGTTTCTGTGCTGCCATGTAGTAATTATCTGTATTAATTACTAATCAGACTTATATTGTCACATTTAAATTCTATGTGTACTGTATAGTGTGAGTGGGGTCCTAAGCTCAGTAAGTGACAACAGCACAGAGCATGTGCAGTGAAACAGCAGAAAAGAAGATGGGGAACTACTGGAGCATCTTGGAGACACAGATCTTTACTCCTAAAGGGCTTTGGTTGCCTTAGGCTGGTACAGAAGTTCAAAACATAATGTACAACATTTCTAGCCTACTTCTTTAGTTTAACTTTCCTTGTCCTTTAAAGCAATGGCGCACAGTAATGGGATAAGATCTTCATTCAAAAATACTCCCATCCTTTTAATGGGTGTTTAGCTATAGTGGTGGTACCAGGTAGTTATGTGCTTTTCTGGTATTTTTCCCTGCAGTAAGAACATTTACCAAATTAATAATGCATAACATTAGCAGCTTTAAAGAGCTATAATGCAATAAACCAATCTTTGTAGCTGACAGAGTCACTTAATGAATTAAATGCAGTTGACATCCCACTGGAAAATGTACCATAATTACAATAGGTGATAAAATGACAGGTCACAGTAAATATCACAACTCAAATATTGACATAAAAAAGCAATTACTGAGAAATGTAGTCACAATTCATAAGCAATGCAGCTCTTCAACAATTCATACAGCCTTTGTAGAAATGAATTCTGTGATTTGTAAGGGATGGGATTAAGATAAATCACACAAGCTTTTATGTTCGAGAGTGTATTCTATACAAGAAAAAAAAGATGGTTAAAATTTAAGGTAAAAGTGGAGGAAGATATTCATGGAAATGCAGGAAAAAGACAACAATACAATAAAGCATAACCCATGCCAGCTGCCCATTATTCCTTAGGAATCTAGATATCAATTTTTTTTTGTTTCTGTGCAGCAAATGCGGATTCAAACCACATTGTGTATGTGCAAATATCTCTCTGTCGTAAGGTGAAGGATGATTGGAATCATGTCTAAACATAGGACTTCAAAAATTGCTCTTGCATTGGAAATAAAAATTACACCATTATACGTCAAAAATGTTCTAAACCGATTGGTGCATCCTAAAATAAAGGGAGTTTACAGGGAAAGAAGAAGCTAGGTATGAATGGATGAAGCTATGCACATGTGGATAGAGGGATCGACATCGATCCAAAAGCAAAAGACAAAACAATTATAGATGTATTTGCCTCTAATATTCTGTATTAATGCAGGAATGATTTATCAAAAACACATCAAATTCAAATTAAATATGTTAGACAGTCAAAATGGTCGTTAATTGCTACAGTGGTTCAAATAAGATATAAATTAGCAACAGGCAGTGTAGCAATTATTAGAAAAAGCTGCCCCTGTAACTGCTAGTAGACGGGGAGAGTATAAGGGGACAAGTAGGGCACAGACTGATAAGCAGTTTCAGAATATGTTTATTTCCAGAGTTTAAAGAGGCCCTAAAATGCTGTTTTTCTATGAAGCACAGTAACATCTAGTTATGTCACTGGCAACAGCTATACTTTCACGGTTTTGCTGAACACAAAATATAAACTTGATCATTACACTCAAATAAGTAAACATTTTTGCACATAGAAAGAAAATTAAATTTTAAGCGGTTCTGAAATATATATTAGTTAAAACATATAAATTATTTTGTAATGTGTTAGTTGTAAATGGTCTCTACACAGTTTATCCAGACTGTTGATAAAATATACCAAATGAAAGCTCTCCTCCAGGCATAACTTCAACCACACAATACCCACCCAGTACACTTTCTTTATACAATATGCTAGCATTGTGGGAACAGGAGTTTTGTCTGGAGAATTGCTGTATTCTATTAAAAGTACATTGTTTCAAGAGTCAGAAGGAGAAACAAATAGAAAGTGGCAGACTGTTGTTAGTAAAAAAAATTAAAATATAAATGTAAAACTTTTCAGTATGCATTGTTTTGGGGGTGTTCCCCTTTTATACACATATGTGATTAGTGTAGGCAACTGTATTTCATGTCCCACTTTTTATTTAATGTTAAAAAGCAAAAGAATAGTTGGTTGATGAGCCATGTAAATTGCATTTAGATACACATAGGCAAATGCTTAAAGGAATAGTGTCATGATTTTTATGGTGTAGTTTTTATTTCTAAATTACACTGTTTACACTGCAAATAATTCACTCTACCATGCAAAATTTCATTCCTAACCCAACAAGTTTATTTCTTTAAGTTAAATTAGTATGTAGGCAGCCATCTTAGGTCATTTCAAAAAGAGCCATCACTTCAGGATGGAACTGCTTTCAGGCAGGCTACTGTTTCTCCTACACAATGTAACTGAAGGAGTCGCAGTGGGACATGGATTTTTACTATTTTGTGCTGTTCTTATAGCTACCAGGAAGCTGTTATCTGGTTTCCTTCCCATTGTTCTGCTGATGGCTGCTGGGAGAGAAAAGGGATGGGGTGATATCACTCCAATTTGCAGTGCAGCAGTAAAGAGTGACTGCAGTTTATCAAGTTACATGACGGGGATACCTGTAAACTGACAATATGTCTAGCCCAGTGTCAGATTTCAAAATTAGGTAAAAAAAATCAGTTTGCTCTTTTGAAAAATGGATTTCAGTGCAGAAGTCTGCTGGAGCAGCACTATTAACTGTTGTATATTGAAAAAAACATGTTTTCCCTTGACAGTATCCCTGTCTGTACAAGTGAATCCAGAGTTACAGATTCATTTATTTCATGTTAACAATCAGCTTCTATAAATGAAAATCCACAAAAATATTAAAGCTTTGGAAAACAGGATTTAAACTGAACGTTTATCATTTAACTCAAAGAAAAGAAAGCAGCCTTTTATAGGTATTTTCTGAAGAAAATGCCTGGTCTCTGCAGACTGCAGAGTCCATGAAGCACAGAATAGACAAGCCTCAGGAGTAAGTGGAAATGCTTCTGCTTGCACTCTTTTAGTAACCGTCACTGAACAAAAGGAACAGGCATTCTCACGATTCACAATGTGACCACTGTGGTGCTTACAGTTTCAACAGATTGCATTCACATGCACTGTCCTGAATAAGTCATTTATATTTGCAATGAAAAGGGTTTTCAGCTCTGGGACAGCATAGAGGCTACTACTCTACATGTGCAGTTATTTCTATTTACAGTGCCACAACACGTGTTATTGTTACGCACAAAAAAAAGTTTCTAAACAGTCACTTTTAAATATACAGTTTTGCTCCAGAAGACCAGAAAGTGAAATATGGAATGGGGGGGGGGGGTGGAGAATATTGAATAGGAACCTATGAAAAAAACAATTATTAAAAATAAATATGAAATAATAAGTATACAGTATAAATAATTATTAACAAAACTATGGAAGCACCAAATCCACTATTTCTGGATTCGTCTGAAACATAAATCTTTCATAAAGGATTCGTCCAAATCTTGAACCAAATCCAAGGCCTAATTTGCATAAGCAATTAAGGGGAGAAAAAGGACTGCATGTGCAGAATGTGGGAAAAAATTAGCAACTCCTTCTTGTGTGATGAAAAATCAGATGACAAAGGATTTGGTTAAGAATCAGGCTAAAATAAAGGCAGAATCCTGGATTCCTTAAAAAAAAAAAAAAAAACAGTACTATGTTCTTGATAGCAATTAAACTTTATAACAACATAAGGGTAAGTCCACACTGGGCATTTTGAAAATGAAAAACCGCTGGCGCTAATCACACACGGCGATTCGTTTTCCGAAGTCGCCCGAAGTTTCCTCGTGAGACAACCTTCGGAAAGCAAACTGTGTGTGATTTTCATTTTGAGCCGGTGCAGAGTCAGAGAAGGCATTTGTGGACTTACCCTAAAGGTTGCAAGACAACTACCCTTACCCCCGCCCTGAGGCAGATTCCATAAAAACAGGAAATTTGAGCTCCAGCTCAAACACACTTCACAGAAAATGTCTTGCGTTTCATCGACCGAAATCCGCCAAGTGTGTCCGATATGGAGCTGATAAATAGTTCCAGTTGTAAATAGAAGTGGAAGTCTACTGCTGGAAGTAGGGACTGAAATTGGCCGGATAGGCTGATTTCGGCCCTGTGTCAGCCTAGCTTTAGGGAAGGATAGGGTTTGTTTACACAGAGCAATTTGAACAAATTACTGTTTACAGTAATTTTTTTAGCAGGATTCGGCCGAAAACTTCTGACTGGCCGAACCTATTCCAAAACCTAATTTGCATATGCAAATTAGGGGCGGGGAGGGAGATTGCTTGACTTTTTGTCACAAAACAAGGAAGTAAAAAATGTTTCCCCTTCCCTCCCCTAATTTGCATAGGCAAATTAGGGTTCGGATTCGGTTCGGTATTCGGCTGAATCTTTCGTGAAGGATTCGGAGGTTCGGCCAAATCCAAATTAGTGGATTCGGTGCATCCCTAGTAAAAAATGGTGGAATAACTCGCCACACATTGCGGTGTAAAAAAAATTATTTAAAAATGTCATATTTTTTATGAGTCAGTCGGAATAAAAATAATGTAAAATAATGGTGTCAAAGATAAAATAAGGCAATAAGGCAAACAATTACATAGCGCATGAAAGATAAATTACTGTATTTAGAATGCAAAACAAGAAATATAAATGTAAAAAAAATGAATTTTCTGATTTATATGATGTTACTGAGCCTTTAAAGATGGGGCTCTTTGAGCCACTTGGCAGAAAAGCTGCCAAAACGAGAACACCTCACCAAATGAGCAGATCTTTTCCCAATTTGGCCCACCCACACATAATATGTGTATGGGCCTATGCAGACCCACTGGAAGTCTACAGTATTGACACATTGCTACTTAGCCATAGAGGATGCCATTCAAGATAAAATGAGGCAATAAGGCAAACAATTACATAGCGAATGAAAGAGAAATTACTGTATTTAGAATGCAAAACAAGAAATATAAATGTAAAAAAAATAAATTTTCTGATTTATATGATGTTACTGAGCCTTTAAAGATGGGGCTCTATGAGCCACTTGGCAGAGCTCTAATGCACGCTGGTATGGATTGAGAAAATTTCCAGAAATCAATGCCAGTTGCATGAAATACAAAGCCATTCCATGGGGATGAGCCAAACTAAACCATGGCTAGGAAATGCACCAGCTGTTTGTCCTAGTGCCTAGCTAGCAGAACATTTTCTGAACTCCCGCAAGAAGTCTCCGAGGTCTCTTCCTCATGCCATGCTAGCCAAAATATTAGGCAGTGGGGTATGACCAATATTTTTATGCTTGTCTAATCAGGATGGGATTTTAACCACTCAGTAAATTGTATTGTAACTTTAAAATAGAAGAAAAATAGAGTTACAACTCATTCACTTTCTATTTATTCATATATGGAATATTTAGTGTTTTTAAAGGAGAAGGAAAGCTATGGAGGCATTTTATTGCCAATAGATTAGTTGCAATAGTGCAAGCTAGAATACTATATTTATTCTGTAGAATGTTTTACCATACCTGAGTAAAAAGCTCTAGAAACTCTCTGTTTGTTTAGGATAGGAGCTGCAGTATTAACATGGTCTGACATCACTTCCTGTCTGAGTCTCTCCCTGCTCTGGGCTCAGATTACAGTAAAGAAGGGAGGGGGGGGGGAAGAGGAGCAAACTGAGCATGCTCTTGCCCAGGGCAATGAGGTTTAAGCTGAAGGCAGAAAGTCTGATACAGAAGCCCATGTGTACACAATAGAAGGAAAGAAATGCAGTGTTTCTTTTGACAGGGAACTCAGAGCAGCACTACTTTGGGGGTTTACTGGTATATTTAGATGGACCTTTCTGATAAGCCTTACTTAGTTTTAACCTTTCCTTCTCCTTTAACAAATTGGGGACTCGAACTTTCACACATTGATAAATACATTTCAATAAATCCCATAGTAATGCATAGAAAGGGCGAGTTTTTTATATGTTCATTTCAAGATCACTCCTCCCTTGCCCCCCAAATTCTAGTTATAATCTGCTCAAAATCAAAGAGATCCCATTTCAATATGATTGTAATGTGTGTAAAATCTGCAATGTGTCAAGCCAGAGCAGACACATGGTATGGTTTAACCCCACAAAGAGGATTTATTGTCCTACTGTTATTTGTGTCCCCTGAAAACAAAATGAAGAAACCCTGAGATAACATACCACATGATGTAATTATGGGGCCTATTTACTAACATTCAAATGGGTTTTTTATCATGACCCAAATATTCATGTTTTTTTCCTATTTCTCTAAAACTCTAAAAATGAATTATGTATTAAGTGTAAAAACGCAAAAAAATTGCCAATTAAAAGTTGTCAAGGTTCTTTAGAAGCCAATGTCAGAAAAAACAACAGAATTTTTACAGGTTTTGGTTTTTTTCTGGTCTTTAATACATTTCATGACATTCGTGGTTTTAGAGAAATTGTTTATTTGTGGTTTCTAAATTCACTAAAATGACGGTTACATGGCCCTCTCTACCTTTAGGATTTTTAAATTAAATAAATACAACATACATATATACTGACAGTATAGAATAGTTTCTGAAAAAGTCACCAGCTCCAAGTATAGGTTTTAGGGAGAACTAACACAACAGCTCCACATGTGCATCTGTGAATTCTTGGTAAATATCAATATCTCCTTTATGCGCTGCTAGTTTTATGGTAACCTCCATGGGCAGCCCAACCCACAATTTGAAAGCTCTAAACACATATGCACACTAAAGACCAATGGACTTATTTGGGAGAAAAACATTTAGTAGGGTCCCTTAGATGTACCTGAACCATGTGTTGTACTTAGTACTTAGTACTCACGGCAAACCAGATTAAAAAATGCAGAGAAGCAATTTCTCGTGGTTAAGCCAGATGGCCACAAGTACCACATTTTGCTTGCAGCAATCATAATGTTATGGAAAGCTTTTTCTGTCATCTGTAGTAGCAAAGATTTCACTGCAGGTAAATCTCCCCGTGTGCCATGGCCCTTAAGGTCCCCTTAGACGCAAAGATTTCTCTTGCTGAATGACCGATTTTAGCCCGACCAATCCTTCGAAATTATCGTGCGGTTATTGGGATTCAAACAACTGTACATCTTACGATTTTTCGGCCGACATCTGTCAGAAAATTGATCGGCCAGGTTAAAAAATCTTTGTCGGTCCCAGTGCAATCTATCTATGTTTGCAGGGCCAAGCAGGCAGCTACCCTTTGTTTTCCTGGCAAATTGGTCTTTTTAGTTGATGGACAATTCGTACGATCGTTCCGAGATGATTCAGGGAGATTGTTGCCCAGACAAAGAGGTGATTAGTCTACTAAACCTCTCCAAACTTCACCAAAGTGAGAAAAAGTAAACAGAAGGTCTGTAGCTCAAAGGATGAGTTTATGTTTGAAAAACAGAAAGTTTATTTTTTAACGAGACAAAGCACCAGCAAGATGTTATGTATGGAGTGTTGCGTGTTATTACAGAAACTAAAAACTTTTGAATGAGTGCATCTAGAGGTTAATAGGTTAGTGTGTACGCAGAAGTGAGTTTTAAGTAAACATTTTGAACCGTAGAAAAACACAGCAACTTCGATTCTACGGTGATTGGCAACAAAAGGGTTAAGGGTCTACAGCTGTTTGTTAAATGCAAAAGACTGGACAATATTTCATATTATTTACAACCCTGTACCTGTATATATATAAAATAAAGGGTGCAATAAAAGAATCTCTTGGTGGGTCACTAGCCCCCCAGTCAAACAGCACATTATAATACATACAACAAAGTAGAACTGCAATATTTAATGAATCCAGGGGCATTGCAAAAGCAAGTATATGCTTCTGGAAGCTAGTGGTTGCCTACCACTAGTTAAAAGTGTGAAGAGACTTTTTTTTTTATTTTTTTTTTTTTAAGTAACTTTTACTTTCCTGTTAAAAACACCTGCAAGGCATATGCGACTTCTGCACTGGAGATACTGCCCTAAAGCAAAGCATTCAGAAAGTCCCCTGCTAAAGGAATTATTATAGGAATGTTACTTCTGTGTGCAAAAATCTTTTAAATTCACTTTTTGTATGGTGGTTTCAAGTAGTTAGTGATCATGCATTCCTTGAATGTATTTTTCTCCTCCTCAAATTCCTGTCTGTTTTAGGTTAATAAGGGCCTATTGTTGGAGGTTTCTCTAGCTGAACTAATGCAGTTTCCCCAAGACCAAGAGTTGCAGCTGTTAAATTGTGCCGTGTCTGCAATTCAGTGTTCTATCTTCCAAAATTTCAGGGTTTCATCACTTCAGCTCAAGCTGATGAAAGGTAGAGAGAGGGGCAAAGGAGAGACAGAGCAACTCGAAAAACTTTGGAACTTAGCTCTTGGTAGTAAGGACACAGGTGACCCACAAATATATAAAAGGCACAAGTTGGCAAGCAAAGCAAGTAATAAACATAGGCAAAGTTGGATATTCTAAACTCTAGGATGCATTAAAGGAGAACTAAAGAAGTTGGCTAGAAATGTTGTACATTATGTTTTGGGCTTCTATAACAGCCCACTGCAACCACAATGAAGATCTGTGCCTTCAAACATGACCCAGTAACTCCCCATCTTCTTTTCTGCTGATTCATTGCACATACTCTCTGCTGCTGTCACTTACTGAGCTTAGGGACCCACTCACAATATATAGTACACAGAATATAAATGTCACAATATAAGGCTGATTAGTAATTAATATAGATAATTACTACATGGCAGCACAGAAACCAGTGCAACTAGCATCATAATTTAATAATCAGCCTTGTAGCATCAGCTTATATTACAGGCCAACCTAATTTTCTGCTTGATAATATGCAACAACACCTAAGCTTAGCTTCTCAACAGCTGCTCAGACCCCACTGAGCATGTGAGTGTCACAGACACTTTTCAAGATGGTGACCCCCTGTGATAAATTTGAAGTCCTGGACCATTGCTACCATTGCAAAGCTGAAATGTTAAGCTGGTGCAATAAGTTCAGTGTATAAAATTTGGCATTTTTAGCCACATTCATTTTTAGGGTTTAGTCCTCCTTTAAAAAACAGCTAAAAAATGGTCAATAAATGGTTGAAACTTATGTTGAAAAATTAATATATCAACATTCCTTTCACGCTGTAGTGTTATAAAGGGCCAGAACTAAAATTCTAATAAAATTTATGATGCTATAATTATTTTATTGTTGTATTTTTACATAATTTCTTTTTGTCCTGTACCTGTACCTCTCCGTTTCAGCAGCTATTTGGTTACCAGGATCCCACTTATCAGCAAGCAGTTAGTGGTTTGAATAACTGACTGGAAGGTGAATAGCAAAAGGTCAGATCGATTATCTGGAAAGCCAGATAAGTTAGGTTTGCATAATTTTAAGCCCAGCTTCACCTTCCCTCAAACCATAGGACCATAGGATCCCAGGGAGCAGCCTTTATTTGTTAAAATGGCAATTTTCTATTTAGGATTAGCCAATGGCACATGCGACTAAAAAAGTATATTACTATTAGCAGAAAAAAAAGCAGTCGCCATCAAGCGTGTATCAATAAGTCTTTATTTGTGCATGGTGCATCATCGCGTTTCGGCTCACATGGATCCGGACGACGGCTCCATGTGAGCCAAAATGTGTTGATGCACCATGCACAAATAAAGACTTATTGATACACGCTTGATGGCGACTGCTGTGAATGCTTTTGTGGTACACACATACATACAGTGTCGGACTGGGGGGCCCCCCCATACAATCCCCCAGACTCCCCAGCCGCGAAGTTCTCAGTCTCTGCACTCCTCCCTCTCTAGAGTGCTCACCTCTCACTCTAGCGTGTGCATGCGCACATCTTTCATACAATCGTCACTGCGTCAGGGAGGTAAGGAGAGGGAATTGCAGGGAGTGGGTCTGGGTCGGCGGGGCCCAAAAGAGCTGGGGCCCACCGGGTTTTTTCCCAGTCAGACCCTGTATATAATTATAGAAATATACTGTATTGGAATCGGCATTTGCAAAACACTCACATTGATTTGTCATTGAGACTTCAAGAATGTTAACAGTTATTTCTTGGGTGTTTTGTCATTTCATGTGGCAGCCATATACACTGGCTTCTGGCTCTGTTCACAGTTATAGCAAAACACGCCAGAGAAATTGCCAGTGCCTTTTGATGCAGCATCTACAGTGCCTTTTCATTTTTTTTAAAAAAAATGCTGATACTGATTGGTTGATTGACCTTGCGGAGCAGCGACCAGGGTTGTATTTAACAGACTTATATCATAATAAGTGCAACAGAAGTCAACAGTGATACAAGGTGGCAACAAATCAGAGGAATTGGAAATTCTGTCTGAAGCACAAAAGGTTAGAACAATATAACATATGTCTGTGGGGTATTTTTTTAAAAAAAGAAAGACTAATTTGCGTAGAGTAGAACTCATTTTACAAAACATAGATTGTTGTGCATTTTTATACCCAGCCAACTACTCTTTAATACTGCCCAGGGGGAGGGGGTCAATTTTGCTGGAGAAACATGTGAAGTGTAATGCTTGTTTTAAGCCTACTAAAAACAACTACATTTTTTAAAACATCCACTAGAACGATTTTCCTTTCTCTATGGATTAATGCTAGCATATGTAACAAAAAGCAATCAATTACAAATTGAAAAAATACCCTAGATCAGTACTGTCCAACTGGCGGCCCACAAAGTCCCCCCCCCCTTGTGTGGCCCTCCACATGAAAGTCTGCCTGCTGCGACTACTCACCTTATGTAAGGTATCAGAGCGGAGATTAACTAGACCCTGCATAGTTTACACCTCAAATTCAGATTTTAAGATCCTGCATTGTTTGCACCTGTAATCCTCCCTGCTTCGTGCACTCCTATAAAGCCCTGTACAGTTCACACCTCTGACACAGACTGAAAATGGCCACATTGCTCACCTGTTCAGGGCCGCTGCACCCCACTAGTTACCAGGGAAGGCAAAATGCCACTGTTGTATGTGTAAACTGGAAATTCAGCTCTACTAGCAGAGAGAGCGCATTTACACTCTCTGCGCTAGCCTCCTTTACCCCTCCGTCAACGTTGCAGACCCTATCATCCCAGCATCTGTTCACACCTCTGGCAAACTACTAATGCACCAGCATTGTGTCACTGTATGAAGCACAGTTTGAACGGTCCGTCTTAGGTTGATAGGTTTCCCTGTCTCCTGCTCTATTCTGCCTTGCTTATGCTTCCTTAAGTGTCATACATACTCTGCCTGCCCTATGCGCACTATATGTATCATAATCTGCCTGCCCTACTCTCCTTATGTGTGCCATACTCTGCCTGCATGTGCCATACTCTGCTTGCCCTATGCTAAGTGTCTGCCATACTCTGCCTGCCCTATGCTTCCTGTGTGTGCCACACTCTGCCTGCCCTATGCTCCCTATGTGTGCCATACTCTGCCTGCCCTATGCTCCCTTTGTATGCCATACCCTGCCTGCCCTATGCTCCCTGTGTGTGCCATACTCTGCATGCCCTAGGCTCCCTGTGTGTGCCATATTCTGTCTGCTATATACCCCCTGTGGCATATGAGCCTGGTAGGGTTTGTTTTGGGGTTTTGTTAGCATTTGGAAACTGTTGTTAGGGGCCCCTCTACCATGTTCCATTGTGATAGATTATGAAACTTCCCTCTCCATTTACCAAAATATCTATGTACCACCCACTATGGAAAGCAGAGGGACTTCAAGTTCCAGAATCCATCACTTCACAATAGGTAAAGCAGAGGTTGCCTTTCACTGTAAACACAAGGAATGTTGGGAAACGGTTAATCAGAGTATCAAGACTTCCTTTTACTCAACATGGTGTTAGAGTTAAAAAATAAAAAAGTACATTTATATCTACTTCTTGAAGTTCAGCAAGTATTTATGCAACTTTTCTACATGAGAATGAGATCATGTTAAATTTTCCTTTAAACTGTGCAGAAAACAAAAGTATGAAAAATAAATAATATTAATCTGCTTGGAAAAAAAAACAAGAGGATCTATGATGTATAAAAAAAAACTGAAATTCTGAGAACATATCAAACATTGGATACTTTACACTAGGCAAAATCTGAAAAAATGCAACAAAAAGACTATGGACAACACTTAATCAAGAAAATGTTCTTTTATGTAGCAATGTGACATAATATAGCCAAAGCCATCCATAGGTTAAAGGGGTTGTTCGCCTTTTAATTAACTTTTAGTATAATTTAGATATTCTGAGAATGTTTGCAATTGGTTTTCATTTGTTTATTATTTGTGGTTTTTAGTTATTTAGCTTTTTATTCAGCAGCTCTCCCTGGTTGCTAGAGTACAGATTAATGTAGCAACCATGCATTGAATTGAATAAGAGACTGGAATATGACTAGAAGAAGCCTGAGTAAAAAGATGAGTAATAAAAAGTAGCAGTAACTATAAATTTGTAGCCTTACGGAGCATTTGTTTTTAGATGGGGTCAGTAACAGAGGAAGACAGCAAATAATTAAAAAACTATTAAAAACAAAAAAATGAACGCCAATTGGAAAGTTGCTTAGAATTAGCCATTCCATAACATACCAAAAATTAACTTAAAAGGTGAACCACCCTTTTAAGGCATGTGTCAAATGTCCTGTTCACCTTTGTTATAGCACCTGTTGACAAATTCACCTTTGTTATAGCAAAAAAAAAAAGTACAGAAATGCTCTTTTGAATTAAAAGTAAAACTCCAATTCCCCCCAACTAAAAGAAAGAAAAGGCAGATTCAGGAACAGCTTAGATTCCACTGTATCTGGTGTCCGAATTGCCTGGATTGTTCGTGACCATAACTATAGACAAAAATGAAAATGGAGTGCTTAGTGTCGTATTGCTAATCTCAAGGTATGCAAAGAAAATAAAAGGAGGTTTTTGCTTTTGAGACATTTTCCCTAAAAATCTGGAACTTTCAGGCTCTTTACATTATTGTAAAGGCAATTTCACACAGTCGCCCACAATTTGTTGTGCCTACAAAATGCCAGAAAATACCCAGACAAAATTGAGAATTGCCCCTGCTAAAACACTCATCACGTAACCTCTGCACTTTTGAACAGTTAGTGTTTTAGCAGAGACCATTAGTATGGTATACGGCAGGGTATTTTCTGGCATTTGGTAGCCAACTTGCAGGCAACAAACTATGTGTCATTGCCATAAAAGGAGGCAATTGGCAAAAGTGTTACTTGGGTACTGCAAGGAAGAACACTGCAAGTCAAACACATAATTCATGCTACATGTCACAAATATTGGAAGATCAAGTTTGTCATTCTGCCATCAAAAAATTAACTATATTGTTATTATAAAAGTTAAATTATATTATATAGTAGGGGAAAATACACCCCCTTATTTAGCTTATTCATTGGTTATGTTGAAAAAAAATCAGAATTCCAAACAATTCTTTAGTGGTGATCAATATTTTTTGCCAAGTTTCATGTGAAAATGACGCCTATAGACTCAAATGGGTGAAAAACATTCTTTCAAGTCCAAAATTCTCGGCGAAGCAAAATGGTTCAGATTTGCCTATCACAAATAGACGGGCGACTAATCTCCCCTGAATCTTACCGTGTGCCATCAGCCTTAAGCATCTTGAATATTGCATCTTGAATATGCTATAGCGGTTAATGTTCAGTATATGGTTAATCCTTGTTTAAATAAAGTGTAAATATAATTTCTTTAGTTTTTATTAATTAATAAAACAACAATTAAGGCTGAAAACACATGCATCAGAAAAGCCTCTGCAATCATTAGGGATTTCAGAGCACTTTCCCACACTAACACTTGCCATTCTTAAAGTGATCTCCTGATGGTATCCAGCTATTCGCACATCACCACTGCAGGGACACTGTGTTCGAGCACTACAATAAGCTTTGAGAGTGTGGGAAGAAACTAGAAGCATGCAAAAGAGCACTCTATTGTGCCAAAGCCCAAGTACTTTCTTTCACCCAATAATGCTTTTATTATAGCCAAACAATGTTAACCTACATACCACCTTTTTAACTGGTTACAATTAAAATATCTGTGGTATAATCAATGTTATAAGAATATCAATAGTGCATTTGTTGTGATAGCCTGGCTACTACCCCTTTTACTACTGCATTTTTCACCATTTCAGTTTTAAAGATTTAAAAAAAAAAAAAAAAAAAAAAGTCTCTGTATGCATCAATAAATTATGGATAAGACAGACTTTAGCAGCACTGTCACACAAACAAGTTGGGTTGAGAGCAACCCAGCTGATCAACCACACATTGCAATATGTGTGCAGCAATAGGTTTACTAAATTCCATATTGTTAGGCAGGGTACAAACTCATTTTCTCCATATATCCTGCAATGTCTTTCTTTCTGTGGTTTCTTTACATGCACTATAAGGTTTGGGAGCCAATTTATGTAATAATATTTAGGCTGGCTAAATGTTATGGCCAATGTGAAACGTTCAAGGTTGTTCTTGAGGTCTGTTCAGTCTTGTTGAAGTTTATAATCCTTTTTAGCTGCAGATACTTTTTCTTGTCTTTATTCAATTCACAAATGCATTGCTACTCACTGGAATTAATTCTTACTTCCCCATGCACCTGAATTTAAAAAAAACATAAAACCAGAAGAATGCAATTGTTTACTTTGTGTTACATTGTAAGATGAAATTTAAAGTAATCTTTGAATGTTAGCTGCCACCATTATGGCTTTTTAACCCATGTCCCAATAAAGCTTTCTTAAAGGAGTTGTTAACCCTTGAGTAAAACTTGTAGTATGATGTAGAGCAGTGATCCCCATCAGTAGCTCATGAGCAACATGTTGCTCCCCAACCCCTTGGATGTTGCTCCCAGTGGCCTCAAAGCAGGTGCTTATTTTTGAATTCCTGGCTTGGAGGAAAGCTTTGGATGTATAATAACCAGATGTATTGCCAAATAGAGCCCCTTGTAGGCTGCTAATCCACATAGGGGCTACCAATAGCCAACCACAGCCATTATTTGGCAGTGCACCCCCAGGAACTTATGCTTGTGTTGCTCCCCAACTCTTTTTACATCTGAATGTTGTTCATGGGTGAAAAAGGTTGTGGACCCCTCGTGGTTTTCATTTTTTATTACTTGTGGTTTTTGCGTTATTTAACTTCTAATTCAGCAGCTCTCCAGTTTGCAATTTCAGCAATCTAGTTGCTAGGGCTTAAATTTAAATTACCCTAGTAACCATGTGTTGATTTGCATAAGAGACTGTAATATCAATAGGAGAGGGCCTTAATAGAAACACAAGTAAGAAAACATAGTAATAACAATACATTAAGAGCATTATAAAGGATTGGTTTTTAGATGGGGTCAGTGACCCCCATTTGAAAGCTGGGAAGAGCCAGAAGAAGAAAATAATTAAAAAAAAACTATAAAAAATAAATAATGAAGACCAACAGTTGCTTACAATTTGCCATTCTAGAACACACTAAAAGTTAACTCAAAGGTGAAACACCACTTTAAAGAAAAGACGGCAACATTGCAACTTCTGTTCTGTGCCAAGAAGTTCAGAGGGCTGTAACCTAAAATATAGGGTGCAGTGAAAAAAAATTGCTGGGTCCAGTGACGGTCACAGAAGTTATTAAAACTGTAAGTTTCCCTGTAATACTAATAATGTCAATTGGTAAAGGCTAAATGATTATATTTGAACTTCACTCAAAAGCAATAGTAGAACAGTCAAAGCTATAACTTTAAAAAAGTGAAACATTTAAATCTTAACCAATAACTGATGAAAATATTGTAAAAGATCTGACCTACAGATCTACCCAGTTTCAGGCAAAGAAATGTCTTTATAAAAGCTACTGGCAGATGAAATAGCTCCAGTAGCTGGAACCATTTAGATTTTTAAAGATGAACTAAAGCTTGTTCATGCCTTCTACACACTTAACAACATCACTGAATAATTCATTTCAGGTCAACCCTGACAGCTATGGTTTCTTTTTGCAACTACATACCTGTATTTGCATGTGTTAAATGTGCAGTTACATTTTACTTCCCAAACTTCAAAGCATAGGAACAAAGAACACAATAGCTGTGGCATGTGCAAAAGTTTGGTTACCCGTCCATTTGACCAGTTCTAAACACTGTTTTTGCAAAGCCCCTGACCCTAATTATTTCTTTAAGCTTTCATAGCTATTAGGAATTGTCACCTGTGGACAACTGCAGAGCTAAATAAAACCGGACACCCCAAACAATACCCTCCTCTAAGCAAAGTGAGGATCGGAAAATAAAGTTAATTGATGCTATAAAGCAGGGAAAGGCTATAAAAGAATTGCAAGACAGTTTTAGGGTCAGGCCACACAGGGCGTTTTGGGGAGATTTGGTCGCTGGCGACCACTCTCCTCGTTTTTGCGGCGACCAATCTCCCCAAACGCCTTCCCTGAGTCTGTGCCAGCTAAAATGAAAAAAAGCCGGCGCTAATCACATGCGGCGGTTCGTTTTCCGAAGTCACTGGCGTTTTTTAGTTTTTGCTGGCACAGATTCAGGGAAGGCATTTGGCATTCGTCAACGCAAAAACGAGGTGATTAGTTGCCAGGCGACCAAATCTCCCCAAAACGCACTGTGTGGACTTACCCTTAATGGTATACCCAATTGATGCACTATATTAATTTGTTACCACCACTTTATAATGCCAACTGCCAACTTTACTAGAAACCTGTTGTCAGCAAGCTGATAAACTTGAAGGGTATCTTTCCACACTATATAGTTTTTCTTTCCCAAGATTATACATCACCTTTGAAATGTATGTGAGAATTGGAAAATTACATCGGAAAACCTATTCTACAAAGCGCAAGAAATAAATTATGAGTAGTAGTATATCTCTCTCCAAATACTTCCATCAACAAATCCAAATTTAAGGTCTTAAGGTCCCCATACATGGATAGATCCGCTCGTTTGGCGATGTCGCCAAACGAGCGGATCTCCCTCCGATATGCCCACCTTGAGGTGGGCAATATCGGGCAGATCCGATCGTGGGCCCTAGGGCCCAACGATCGGATCCTAGCATTCTCAAACGGGCGGTCGGATCGCGGGACCGCATCAACAAACAGATGCGGCCGCGATCCGACGGGATTTTTAAACCCATCCGATCGAGATCTGGCCGACTTTCGGCCAGATCTCGATCGGGGAAGCCCGCCGGGGGCCCCCATACACGGGCCAATAAGCTGCCGACACAGTCTGTCGGCAGCTTTTATCGGCCCGTGTATGGCCACCTTTACACTGCAGTACACCAAAAAATGAAAGTGTACTGACATAATGAGAATATAATGTACTGTTGCCCTGCACTGATACAACTGGTGTATTTGCTTTAGATACTATAGTTTAAACAAGCTGCATTGCAGCCATTCAAAGATGAAAAAGGAGAAAAGGCACAGGATACACAGCAGATAACAGTTAAACTCTGTAGTATACAATGGGATTCTTCAGAACGTATCTATTATCTACTGAATATCCTGTGCTTGAATGGATGCTCCCATGGCTACACAGCAGCTTCTGAATCAAACACGCCAGTTTCAACAGTGCAGGGCAACAGTACAATATTAAAAAAAAAAACTTTCATTTTTTGGTGTTACTGTATTGAACACAATACTGGTCATACCCCAAGTCAAAGGATCAAAACCTGATGGATATCCCTTAGGGTTAATTAAATGATATGTTTAAAATGTCTTTGGAAATAAGAGGAAGACATTTACTGGATCTTGCTTTGCTTAATATTAATGCATCCATTTGATAAATTAATATGCGTTATCTGTGTTTGGGCCCTGGATGTCAACGGCAGAGTTTTCCATTTATCAGATGTGCCTCTGCCCAAGATCAGACACACTTTAAAAAGGGGCCCTCAGGAGTTTGAATTGGTTTTCCTTATTGCTCATTACTGGCTTCACCTCATTGTTTTAGCCAATAGCTAACTGCATTTCTATTTTCTAGCAGACATTTTTATGGTTCAATGACTTAACAGAACCTGGGGACACAGTGTTTTGGGTGTGTCTACATTAATACATGGCTGGTCAGAGTGGTGACATGGGAAATTATAAAAAGAAAAACATCTGTTCAAATAGAACGGAACTAATGGAAAATAAAATGATGTGCAACTATATTTGTCTTTGCTCATTACACTATATGCAGTGAATTTTTTCTATACAGGCACCCAAGAGCTCACATCACTATGGGGTATCCCACTCTACCACAATTGCCCCCTTTACATGATCATGGAACTCTATGATTTCTAATATACTTATATTTTGCAAAAGGAACTATGAGCAGCGGATCTAACCCTGTGCACACTTTTATTATTAAAAACTGCTCCGCCCTGATGCTCTAGCAAGCCCAGAGAAGTGGTACCCTCATCCCTGTTAGTTATACTCCTAGTGAGTACATTATTCTCTGTACATCCATGCAAAGACTCAGATGCTACTTTTAATATCAGTTACATTTTCAATTCCATTTTTTACCACAGAGTATTTAAAATGATAAATAATGTTGTTTGAAAAGCGATTAGAAATTGGGTTTGTTTCATTAGGCAAAATACTTATTATTTGGGTGATGTTATCCATTAATGGACATCTATTCTAAGTGGTAATTTTATTATATATCCAGTATTACAGTGGGCATACAAATCAATCTAGCATAGAGAAAAGAAAAGCAAAGAACACACTGCAATTGCTTAAAGGGGACCCGTCACCAAAAAAAAAAAATATTCAAAATCCTATTTTATCACATTAGTCAAGCAAAATTAACTTTAATTACACTATATAAATTATTTGAATCTTGTTTCCTTCAGTCTGGGAATTCACAATTATAGCAAGCAGGTAGGATACATTTTGTAGACACTGTTATTAACCCTTTCCCTGCCAGCCGTTTTGTCCTAGATGCGAACATCTACTGCCAAGCAGTTTTTAGATATTTTGCACTCTTTCACTTTAAGGGCCTTTCCTGGGGTGGTCTTTTAGTTAACCCAGGAAAACAATATATTGTTTTTTTCAGGACAACCTGAACTTTCACAATATGCAAGAATTTTGGTGTAATTCTACTTCTCTAAAAAAATATTGGATTCTAAGTGTCAAATAAAATGAAAAAAATCATGTTGCACGAAGAACAATCACATATATCAGAAACATCATTCATTTTACGTACGAGAACACAGCTGATTTAGAAAGGTCTATGTCTCCTGAACGCGACAATACCAAATATATATAGTTTTATGGAGATTTCTCACTTGTATAGCTCAAAATCTACAAGCAGTACACAACCAAATTTCCAAAGCAACACTCCCCAAACGGCATACTTTTGATTTCAAGGCCAAACATTCCACTAACAGTAGGTTTACCCAAGAAAACTACCCATTACTAGAAAGAACAGATTCTGGTGAATCAAAAATGGGTAGAAATATCTTTGTACTCCAAACCACCAAGTTGCAATTGTTTCCTAAAGTTATAGTGTTTTATAGAAATTGGTGAATTTTTTGAAAAATGACCTCAAAGCTTCCACTCTACAGCAACATATCTCCCACACATCATTAGGTATCAATGTAAAACACCCCAAATATAAAATCCTGGGTCCACTGAACAGTTTGATGCCCAATATGAATAGATGTACCCAAGCACGTGGCATAGGAGGCCCCAAAAGGAAGACCCCCCGTTTGTTCTGTAATTTCAGATACTGCAAAATCAACACATTTACATCGTTTTGGGGGGCGGCAAAGGTAGAAAACAGTACGTTCACCCCAGAAAACCATATATTTTCGGAAAGTACACATTCCCCTGAATCTAAATTGGGTATGCATGTCTTTCTACGCCAAAGTACCAAGCCGCAAATCATTCCTAAATTTGGTGATTTTGGGGACATTTCCAAAAATGACTTCAAAATTTCGACCCTGCAGCATCGTATTACCCACATACTTTTAGGTATCAAGACAAATCACCCCAAATATGAAAGCCTGGGGTCCTCTGAACAGTTTGATGCCCAATATGTATAGGTGTACCCAAGCACGTGGCGTATAGGGGCCCCAAAACGAAGACCCCCATATGGTCTGTCATTTCAGGTACTGCAAAATCAACACATTTACATTGTTTTGAGGGGGGCAAATGTAGAAAAAAGTAAGTTCACCCCAGAAAACCATATATTTTCGGAAAGTACACATTCCCACGAATTCAAATTGGGTATGCATGTCTTTCTACGCCAAAGTACCAAGCCGCAAATCATTCCTAAATTTGGTGATTTTGGTGACATTTCCAAAAATCACCTCAAAATATCTACCCTGCAGCATCGTATTACCCACATACTTTTAGGTATCAAGAGAAATCACCCCAAATATGAAAGCCTAGGGTCCTCTGAACAGTTTGATGCCCGATATGTATAGGTGTACCCAAGCACGTGGCATACAGGGGCCCCAAAAGGAAGACCCCCATATAGTCTGTCATTTCAGGTACTGCAAAATCAACACATTTACATCGATTTGGGGGGGGCAAAAGTAGAAAACAGTAAGTTCACCCCAGAAAACCATATATTTTCGGAAAGTACACATTCCAACGAATCCAAATTGGGTATGCATGTCTTTCTACGCCAAAGTACCAAGCCGCAAATCATTCCTAAATTTGGTGATTTAGGTGACATTTCCAAAAATCACCTCAAAATATCTACCCTGCAGCATCTTATTACACACATACTTTTAGGTATCAAGACAAATCACCCCAAATATGAAAGCCTAGGGTCCTCTGAACAGTTTGATGCCCAATATGTATAGGTGCACCCAAGCATGTGGCATATAGGGGCCCTAAAATGAAGACCCCCATATAGTCTGTCATTTCAGGTACTGCAAAATCAACACATTTACATCGATTTGGGGGGGGCAAAAGTAGAAAACAGTAAGTTCACCCCAGAAAACCATATATTTTCGGAAAGTACACATTCCAACGAATCCAAATTGGGTATGCATGTCTTTCTACGCCAAAGTACCAAGCCGCAAATCATTCCTAAATTTGGTGATTTAGGTGACATTTCCAAAAATCACCTCAAAATATCTACCCTGCAGCATCGTATTACACACATACTTTTAGGTATCAAGACAAATCACCCCAAATATGAAAGCCTAGGGTCCTCTGAACAGTTTGATGCCCAATATGTATAGGTGTACCCAAGCATGTGGCATATAGGGGCCCTAAAATGAAGACCCCCATATAGTCTGTCATTTCAGGTACTGCAAAATCAACACATTTACATCGATTTGGGGGGGGCAAAAGTAGAAAACAGTAAGTTCACCCCAGAAAACCATATATTTTCGGAAAGTACACATTCCAACGAATCCAAATTGGGTATGCATGTCTTTCTACGCCAAAGTACCAAGCCGCAAATCATTCCTAAATTTGGTGATTTAGGTGACATTTCCAAAAATCACCTCAAAATATCTACTCTGCAGCATCGTATTACCCACATACTTTTAGGTATCAAGAGAAATCATCCCAAATATGAAAGCCTAGGGTCCTCTGAACAGTTTGATGCCCAATATGTATAGGTGTACCCAAGCACGTGGCATATAGGGGCCCTAAAAGGAAGACCCCCCCTTGTATGTTCTGTCATTTCAGGTACTGCAAAATCAACACATTTACATCGTTTTGGGGGGGGCAAAGGTAGCAAAAAGTAAGTTCACCCCAGAAAACCATATATTTTCGGAAAGTACACATTCCCACGAATCTAAATTGGGTATGCATGTCTTTCTACTACAAAGTACCAAGCCGCAAACCATTCCTAAATTTGGTGATTTTGGGGACATTTCCAAAAATGACTTCAAAATTTCGACCCTGCAGCATCGTATTACCCACATACTTTTAGGTATCAAGACAAATCACCCCAAATATGAAAGCCTGGGGTCCTCTGAACAGTTTGATGCCCAATATGTATAGGTGTACCCAAGCACGTGGCGTATAGGGGCCCCAAAACGAAGACCCCCATATGGTCTGTCATTTCAGGTACTGCAAAATCAACACATTTACATTGTTTTGAGGGGGGCAAATGTAGAAAAAAGTAAGTTCACCCCAGAAAACCATATATTTTCGGAAAGTACACATTCCCACGGATCTAAATTGGGTATGCATGTCTTTGTACTCCAAAGTACCAAGCCGCAAACCATTCCTAAATTTGGTGATTTTGGGGACATTTCCAAAAATGACTTCAAAATTTCGACCCTGCAGCATCGTATTACCCACATACTTTTAGGTATCAAGACAAATCACCCCAAATATGAAAGCCTGGGGTCCTCTGAACAGTTTGATGCCCAATATGTATAGGTGTACCCAAGCACGTGGCGTATAGGGGCCCCAAAACGAAGACCCCCATATGGTCTGTCATTTCAGGTACTGCAAAATCAACACATTTACATTGTTTTGAGGGGGGAAAATGTAGAAAAAAGTAAGTTCACCCCAGAAAACCATATATTTTCGGAAAGTACACATTCCCACGGATCTAAATTGGGTATGCATGTCTTTGTACTCCAAAGTACCAAGCCGCAAACCATTCCTAAATTTGGTGATTTTGGGGACATTTCCAAAAATGACTTCAAAATTTCGACCCTGCAGCATTGTATTACCCACATACTTTTAGGTATCAAGACAAATCACCCCAAATATGAAAGCCTGGGGTCCTCTGAACAGTTTGATGCCCAATATGTATAGGTGTACCCAAGCACGTGGCGTATAGGGGCCCCAAACAAAGACCCCCATATGGTCTGTCATTTCAGGTACTGCAAAATCAACACATTTACATTGTTTTGGGGGGGGCAAAGGTAGAAAAAAGTGCGTTCACCCCATAAAACCATATATTTTTGGAAAGTACACATTCCTGCGAATCCAAATTGGGTATGCATGTCTTTGTACTCCAAAGTACCAAGTCGCAAGCCTTTCCTAAATTTGGCGATAAAAGCAACTGTTTTTACATTTCTGAAAATCGCCTAAAAATATTGCAATTGGCCGCATTTATCTCACCCAATTTCTTACATACAATTGTAAAACACCATAAATATTGATGCCAAGGGTCTACTGAACAGTTTGATGCCCAATATGCATAGATATACCAAGGCAGCTGGCATGTGCGGACCCCAAATAAAAATAGTGAATATGAGTTTTCTCCGCTGCCCATTCGCCTTCTGTGAACATAGACCCTTGACTTCATATTATTTGCCTCAAGACCCTCCTAACAGCAATGACCCCCCAAAACCATACATTTTTGGAAAGTACACATTCTGCCGATTCCAACAAAGATAACGACGTCTTTCTACACGAAACTACCAAACTGCAAAGCTTTTCTAAACATATAGGTTTTTACAACATTTCTGAAAATCGCCTAAAAATGTTGCAGTTTGCCGCATTTATCGGACACAATGTTTTACGTACAAAGAAAAATCTCTCTAAATATGGACGTCAGAGGTCTAATAAATAGTTTGATGCCCAATATGTATAGATTTACCAAAGTATGTGTTGTGTATGGACCCCAAATGAAAAACGTAACTATGAATTTTCACGCTAGCCAACTAAGCTGCAGAAAAGAGAACCCTAACTGTACGTTATGTGCCGTAAGACCCCCAAACTGTAAAAAGACCCCCAGAAACCCATATATTTTTGGAAAGCACATATTTTGGCGGATCAAACTAAGTAAAATCTATCTTTCTATACCAAAGCACCAAACAGCAAAACGATACTAAAGATACATAGGGAACAATAATGCAGGGATAAAATTGCAATAAAACCACAAAAATAGCGTAAATCAATGAAATAACAAAATAATTGTTCTGACAGCGTAATTAGTGGCCGAAATCGATTATCCAATAGTCACGCTGCCAAAATAACACGTTTTTAGGCAAAAAAAACAAAAGATAACAGTATAATGAATTCGTAAAAAAAAAAAAAACACCTGTTTGTGTATACATATTTGTGCACTAATAAAAGTTATCTGAGTGTGCAAATACATGTAAATAAGTGTAAATAAGTGTAAATAACTGTACAAAAGGGACCAAGTGTGCTAAAATTAAAAAAAAAAAATTTAAAAAAATTCCAATCTTTACTAAAATGCATAAATGTACTGTAAGTATGTGTAGGTGCAGGTAAGTGTGTAAAAAAACGTGCACTTACCGTTTTTGGAGCAGGAGAATCGCTGTCTTCTTTGGAGGAGTCCTGGCAGCGTGTCTGCAGAGTTGCTGCGCAGCAGGAAGTGCGTGGGCGGCTCTGCAGGCAGGAAGAAGGTGAGTGTAGTAGCAGACGCTCCATGCGATGCGTCTGCTACTTTGAAGTCGGATCTGCGACAATCGAGTCGCAGATCCGACTTGACAGCCCCCCAGCCTCGTTGCCTAGGGGGCTGTCTTCTCTCCCCACTCTCTGCGGAGGCGGCAAAAGCCGCCGAAGCAGAGAGAGCGCTCAGCTGCTAAAGAACGTACAATGTACGTTCTTGGCAGCCTGAGCATTTGCCTGCCAGCACGTACGCCGTACGTGCTTGGCAGGCAAAGGGTTAAGGCAAGCCTTGCATCACCTCAGAATCTTGTTTGTACACCAGAATTAGGGACCTTATGTCCATCCCCATGCACTGGCTACAAAATTAAACGTGAAGAGAACAGGGAATGTGAGGAGAGCAGTGGCAGAAGGGGCAGACAATATTTGATTGACAGCTGAAATCTTTAAATGAGCTTACTACAGCTATGAATGCTTTAATAAAATATTAAAATTGGATTTCATGTTTAATTGGAAAAGGACTTTTATTATACAGCTTTTTGTGTCTGGTTGACAGGTCCACTTTAAACTTCATTTTTTTTAATTTTGCGAATATATGCTTACTCTTGTATCCTTTAACCATCTCCTGTTTGCCTCTAGAAGAAAGAAAGCAATACACATTTTAAACTAGATGCACCGAATCCACTATTTTGGATTCGGCCGAACCTCCGAATCCTTCGTGTAAGATTCGGCCAAATACCGAACCGAACCCTAATTTGCATATGAAAATTAGGGTGGGAAGGGGAAAACATTTTTTACTTCCTGGTTTTCTGACAAAAAGTCACGATTTACCTCCCGCCCCAAATTTACATATGCAAATTAAGGTTCGAATTCGGTTCGGCCGGGCAGAAGGATTCGGCCGAATCCTGCTGAAAAAGGCCGAATCACGAACCGAATCCTGGATTCGGTGCATCCCTATTTAAAACCTAATCTGGGATAGAAACAAATTTAATAGGTGTTGTGTTATAAATTAAAATTAAAAGGCATCCCTTGGTTAATAATTATAAATACTAGGTATAACCAACCAACTTTATTTTTATGCCTTTATAAGGTGAAAAAAACATTGCAGTGTTCTCAGTGAAAACAGAGAGAACCAAGTCAAAACACCCCTGTTCACCTTCACCAACTTCCTGTTGAAAATGATGGGAAATGCTATCCCTATAGCAGATGGAGGAAATGACTCTGAAGTAGTTTTATGTCGATCCATACACATTTTTAAGGCTTTAGTTCTTACCTGAAATTAAATAGTTCTAGTGCTACAGTGATGTGAATTATTCAGAATATTTGTATATATGATGCTGTATATTTTGTAGCTTGTTCTGTTCAGTCAACAGAATAATGTGTGTTGAACATGTCTACATTAGATAGACAGCAAAATGTGTGTGTGGAAAGGCCCTTTTATAAGTTAAAGGAACAGTAGCACCAAAAAAAATGAAAGGGTTTTAAAGGAATGACAATATGATTTACTGTAACCCTGCACTGGTAAAACAGATGTGTGTGCTTTAGAAACACTACTATAGTTTATATATATTAAGCTGATGTGTAGCCATGGGCCATTTAAGCACATTCAATAGATAGCAGATCTGTTCTGAAGAATCCTATTGTACACTACAGATCTTATCTGTTATCTGCTGTGTACCCTGTGCCTTTTCTCCTTTTTCCATCTTGAATGTCTGCCTCTGTTGCTACACAGCAGCTTGTTTATATAAACCATATTAGTGTTTCTGAAGCAAACACACCAGTTATACGAGTGCAGGACAACACTACATTATATTTCCATTACTTTAAAAAATTTAATTGTTTGTGTTACTGTTCCTTTAAGTCAGAAAAGGGCCTTTTGCATACACACAAATTGCTGTCTATCTAATGTAGACATGTTCAACACACATTATTATTTTGACTGAACAGAACAAGCTACAAAATATACAGCATCACAAATATTCTGGCTAATTCACATCACTCGTTGCAGTACTCAAACTATTAATTATAGAACTAAAGCCTTAAAGGAAAACTATACCCCCAAAATGAATACTTAAGCAACAGATAGTTTATATCAAATTGAATGACATATTAAAGAATTTTACCAAACTGGAATATATATTTACATAAATATTGCCCTTTTACATCTCTTGCCTTGAACCACCATTTCGTGACTCTATCTGTGCTGCCTTAGAGATCACCTGACCAGAAATACTACAACACTAACTGTAACAGGAAGAAGTGAGGGAAGCAAAAGGCAGAACTCTGTCTGTTAATTGGATCATGTGACCTTACATGTGGTTTGTATGTGTGTACAGTGAATCTTATGATCTCAGGGGGCAGCCCTTATTTTTTAAAATGGCAATTTTCTATTTATGATTACCCAATGGCACATACTACTAAAAAAGTATATTATTATGATAATGGTTCATTTACATGAAGCAGGGTTTTACACATGGGCTGTTTTACTCAGTATCTTTTAATAGAGACCTACATTGTTTGGGGGGTATAGTTTTCCTTTAAAAATGTATATGGATAGACATGCTGTATTTTGTACACTGAGTGATTCAGTGGCCCCTGTTACACTAGATATCCAGGTCTTAACAGATTTGCACAAAAGCTTCCCTGTAAGGCCATCTTTTAAGAGGAAGCTTGCTTATTACAGTCAGTAGACTGGGCGATGCCCCAACATAACTGGCAGCACCAGGAGCTAGAGCACTTAGTATAGGTTTCTGAAAAGCAGGCTCTTTTAGCCAGCACTTTCGGGGGGAGGAGACAGTTCTTAGGTAGTAAGTGCCCTTTAAACCTCAGACAATTAAGGTGGCCATACACAAGGAGATCTGCTCGTTTAGCAATGTCGCCAAATGAGCGGATCTCTCCCTGATATGCCAACATTGAAGCAGCAAAACTATCAGATCAGAATGAAGGCCAATGAAAAGATGCGACCACGATCTGATGGGATTTTTAAACCTGCCCGATCAGCATTTGCCCGATTTCGGCCAGATATCGATCAGGGACGCCCGTCGGATGGCCCAACATACACTCGGTGTCAGCAGCTTTTATCGACCCATGTATGGGGGCCTTTAGTTTGGTTTTGTTTAGTTTGCTGATGAAGGGTGTGGTATCACCATGCTTACTCTTATAGAGCTCCCTGAGGTCTTTAGAAAAAATTTGAAACAAATGCCAATTTGCCCAGGCCATCTCAGCATATTCGGCCCAAGAGCAGAAACCAAGATGGTAGGGTCTGTAAGAACCCCAGAGTTGCATGACAGAACCTACAGGTAAGTAGCTCTCAACAATACTGGTGTCAATGTGCAAGAGTCTACACAAATAAGATCTACATGGGAAGTGTGCCAGAAGAAAACCTTTTATGTCCAAAAAGAACATGGAAAGATCAAAATTTAGCCATGATCACCTAGGCAAGGACTTCTGTGTTATCGACAGAGGAGGCAAAGATTGTGATTTGGCCCAAGTACCAGAATAGGTATTTGACAAAAATATTTCAAAAGAACCTGATACCAAATAGTGATGTTAATTTCATGGTTCAAGCTGCTTTGCTGCATCAGGACTTCATATATTCCATTATGAATTATTCATTGTATCAGAGTGCTTGAAGATAATGTGAGTCCATCTGTCAACAGATTAAAGCTCAACCAAAGGTGGGCCCTGCAACAATACAATGGCCCTTAACATTCCAATTAATCCACAAAGGAATGGCTGATTCTGGCATGGCCAAGGCAAAGCCTAAATTTAAATCCCTTTGTGATGCTGTGGGGGGGATTTTAAAAAGACTGAACATGCAAGAAACCCCTCAAACATCACATAGCTTAAAGAAAATTCCTCTCCGTCAATGTCAGAGACTGGTAGACAGTTCTTGAAGTTGCTTCTGCCAAAGGGGATAATACCATGTATTAGAGAAAAGGTTGCACTTTGTAAACTTTTTACATAGAAGAAAACAGCAGATCAGTTTACAGTATATTTTGTGGCATAACTTTAGGAGTGACAAAGTGGCAAAGTGACACTGTTCCCTCTTTCTTGCCTATTTGAGATGCCGGAGAAGCCAAACCCTAGAGAAGACCACGTGACTGCCAGGGTACTGGAAACACTGGCTATAGCTGGGTGGGGAGGGGGGAGTTGTTTATACAGAAGTTCAACTTTTTATTGAACTAATGTTCTAAAAAATGTATATACTGTCCCTTAAGGCTATGCAAGCAACAAATGCTAGATTGGAATCTGGTTATCCGCCCTAAAACAACATATGCAGCAATACATTTGTCTTAGCATCATACTATATTGGATTATCTTATGGAGATAGTTGTTCAAATGGCATGCAAAAAAGTACACTATTTATGGTGACTGACAAAGCTGTTCTTCTAAAATATATGTACAAACATACAAATATAAAATCAAGCTAAGTGAAGTTTTAGCTAAGTTTACTATGCGGCTTCTTTGAAAACAATTTAATATTGATTCAAAACGTATCTAGTGGTTTGGCTGGCAACACAGGAAGCCAGGTAAGAACCAGTAAGTGGTTTGTATACTTTGCATGTATATATTGGCCTTATCGAAAGCCCATCTAAACAAATGCTTCAGGTGGGCACGGAAATATGCCTCATTAACATCTGTGGTTTGATACAGCATCTAATCGACTGACTATTACTGGATCAAACTAGATCACATTGCAGAATTGGAACCGCTTGAACTAAATTGCAGCTGCATGTGAACTTTGACAATGAGATCTGACCCGGACTGCCAGACTAGCAACTTTTATCTACCAGTTCAAGTTGCATCACATCGTTGGATTTCACATCTGAGTGCAAAACAGTTCATTGGGTTTTCTATCATGTGATCTGTTTATTTTACAGCAATTTTAAAAGGTACACAATAAGATCCACATGTTTGGCAAGGTTGTCAAATGAGCGGATCTTACCTTGATATGCTCACCAAGGGCAGGGAGATATCGTGCTAACCCGATCGTTCGGCCCCAGGGCCAAGCGATTGGATTACAACGAAGGAAATGGGTGCTGATGGGTCATAGGACCGTATCAACTAGCAAATTGTGGTCCTCGATCTCAGGAAAAATTAAACCTGCCTGATTGATATCTGGACGATTTTTGGCCTGATATCGATCAGCGAGACCCGTCAGAAGCCACCATACATGGGAAGATAAGTTGCTGAACCACTCTAAAGGACCAATATCGGCAGCTTTAATATCTGCTTAATATCTCAAATCAATGCCACTTAGAAGAGTGGCAATTTAGCTATGTTTTTATTATGAAAGAAAGTCCTCTCCCATACAAAATCAAACTGGAAGATTTCAGTGTAAAGATGAACCAAGGCATTATGTTTAGTTTAAATGCATAACTAGAGTGCATGGTTCCTTCTCCAAGGGAATGTACTGCAGTACTACTACTACTCACTGGCTGGATTTTAATCACCTTTAAATGCAGGTGTGCAAGACTTATTGGGACTGACACCCCTTTTTTAATGTGATTTATGAAAGGGGTCTCTCATTGCATAAACCGTCAGTACGCTAAATTAATGAAAGGGGAACGTACTCAGTGAAGGAATGCCAAAAATGTTAGACAAACAGAAACAAATTCAGAAATCAATTGAAAAATATCTTGCACATACTTAAATATAATTCACCCAAAAAGCAACTATATTTACAAGGTACTAATTAAAATAATCATTCCAAATGCATTAGTTTATATGTGTAAACAACACAAGCAATAGGCATACCTTATAAATACATTCAGGGGAGCTAAATGATTTCGTTTTTCACTGCGTGGCTGTACAAAAATGACAGATGGGCATCCAAAGGCAATTATCACAATTGAAAATAAATTGCTTACAGGGGGGGGGATTTCTTCACAAAATGTTTAGGCCAAACAAGAGATAGCAAGGCTAATACGCAATGAAGCCTGCCTGCCTGCTGCACTACATATCATATCACTAAACACCATCTGGCCACTGCAAATCCCAACATGCAATGTACTGTTGGCTTCACATCAGACTAGACCATAGGACAAAGGAAAAGTGCTGCTACTAATTATTGCATGTTGGCTACAATGTACCAAAGTAAAATTCTAAAAATTGCCACCTTAATTAAACAGGCATTGATGTAATGCTCCCCTAACGCCCCCACATTAGGGAAAGGGGACTCACGTAAAATACATAAGAACTGCCATCAGTTCCCATAACGGGTTGAGGCGATTCAAAAAACCCCCAATACACCCTAAATAGTCTATTCCCCTCATACATGATACCCCAGTTGAGAGGCACAGGACACACGGGGTAAACCATTGACACTAGGGTGGGGGGTGGGGGGAGGCTATAACTGAGGGAATGGTGACCTTCTTGACTTAGTTCTCGCCCAAGTGATGCGTTTTATTTTAAGTGCGAGCTTCCCACACATAAACACGTAGCTCACAGTGTTAGCTCACAGTGCCTTACATACAGCCGTCCTACATGAAACAGAACAGCAGCCAAGCACCAAATTCCCAAAGCTCATCTCCCAGCAGGGAAACGCCACAGCCTGCAGTGTAATTGTCCTGCTGCACCTTTGCACTAGAAAGAACAAGCCGGGCTCCGGGTCACTGAGCTGAATGGGAGGCTGCAGAGACAGCAGCTATTAGCGGCGCAGATAGAGAGGAGAGGGCAAGGTGTCCGGCCACTACTGACCTTTCTAGTTCATCCAGTTTGCCTCCCGTTGCCATCCTGCCAGAAGGAACTGCGTGGATACTGCTGGGAAAAGCAGCAAAGGCAGCAGCGTCGGTCCCTCCCTCCATGCTGCAAGATCACTGCAGGAGCAGCTTGCGAGAACGCAGAAGACAGAGACTGAATGGAGAGAGGGGAAGGTACAAGGCTGTGCTGAAAACCTGAGAGAGAAATCCAAGATCCAAAGTATAATAGACTATCCATGCGGAGCCATGATTCCTGCTGCGCACCTCTGTACCTGTTCACTGGCCGAACTAGGGGGCCATTGCGGCTCGGCGCAGAAAACTGGGCGGACGGGCAGCTCTAGTAGCACTGCGGAGTTCCCTGTCTGAGGTGGCCACGAGCCCGGCTGCTTCAGCTGTTCCTTTGCAGAGGGAGGGAGGGGAAGGGCCACAAGACAGTGTCAGAGGGAGGGAGGAGGGGAAGGCTTGGCTTCTGGGGCATATTGTTCTCCTATTTCAACTTGTGTGAGCTTCAAAGGATTCATTGAGCTGTTATTGCTCTCGCACCCACGGCTTTCTTCTCCCTCACACAGGGACTGCACTCCCCACATTATTCAGTGCAGGTTGCTGGTGATGATGGGCACAAGGGGGGAAGGGGGGGGGGCGCTGGGAATCTCGGATCTCTCTGACTTTATTTCTTATTGGGAACTTATCAATAGATGGTGGGGATAGGGGGGAGGCCCCGGGAAATAACGCATTTCCCGCGCAAAAGATTCGGGGTGTAATTCTAAAACACCATCAGCAAAATTGTGGTACTGCATTTGTGCTACTGGTGGCTGTAGCAGGTTAAACATAGAGCCCCAGATAGATGATAGCCGGATTTCCCAGCAAGTTTGGAGTATGATGTGTCAGTGAGTCAAGGAGTGTATCAGCAGTACAAGTCTGGGCAGGCAGATGTTTTACAGCTTTCCAGTTAACCCCCACAGACCTGTGTACCTAACACACATTTCTTTATGTACCTTACGGCTAACCTGCTGTGCAACCTTGAGTAACACTTTACTGCTATATAAATAAAGCACAATAATTACACTGGAGACAGAATTCAGAGAACAGGTGTACCTATACTCGGGTGTAATAAAGTATAGCAGCAAATAAGGGCAAGGCCAGACATGGCGTTTTTACGCTGCGTTTTTAAAAAAGCTCGGTCTGGCATAAAAACTCATAAACTCCACCACCACTAAACACTAAATAGTGTTTTGCTGCACACGTGTGGCAGATTTCAGCAATAAGCCTGGTTTGGGGTGAAAGGAGAGCCCAATTTTCCTGTTACAGCTAAGAGACACTCATTGCCTCTTAGCTCATAGAAATAGGGAATGACAATGAAATAGACCAAAAAGAAGAAGAAGTCCAAAACAGGGTACACATGGCTGTCCAAGAATCAATTTTAATGGGGCTGATTTATAAACATAAGTGCTAAATTTCAAAAGTGCAGTTGACAAAAGAAATCAATAATGTCTTTGCTTTAATTTTCTACCTTTAAGTTGTCTGTTCAAAGCTTAATGTTGATTGGTTGCTAATGACAACTGCACTTGTGCAATTTAGCCCTCCAAGCCAGGACCAGAACTAGTGGTAGGCAGAAGAGGCACTTGCCTAGGGCTCAAAACTGAGGGGTAGGGGGACTAGGCAGGTACCTCAAATTTTGTCTACTTCTGGACCCATGTCAAAGGAACAAAATTATTGTTCTTAAGTTTTTACTGAGCTCAGTGTTCATCCTTTCCATTGGGAAACATTTAACACACTGCTGTGCAATAGAATGCATAAAAGTCAATGGCACGGTTACAAAAATGTTTTTCCCTATGTTGTGTTTGTATCCTGAGTTTGCTTTGCTCATAAAAACCTTCCTTAAAAATTTCTGATCTATCTTCAATCCACTTCAAAGATGACCACAAAATCTGCTGGAAGAATTGTGTTTGCATATCTCTAGGGCGTGTTTACCATATGAAAGCCCAATAATCTAAACTGGGTGCAGATTGGCACCAATGTTATGCACAGGTAAAGGCAGAGCAACATGCACCTTAGCCCAAGTAAAGAAAAAGACCAATTAATCAATTAATACAGCATGCAAGAAATGGCACACAAACACAGGTAAAAATCTGTAAACAGGCAGAGATCTGTGGCAAATAGATTATCATCTATCTATCTGTAATGGTTAATAGACAAAATGTTCCTTTATTTGTCCCCCTGATGATTTATAGCATACTTTTTTAAAACCAGGCCAAGGTTTTGTACTGATAAGCCTTAGGCACAAATTTGCGGCAGAGCAGAAGCACAGTGGCATGGCAGTGTAACTTCATTTTTGGGTGAGTGGTTACATGGAATGAGACATAACACAATTCTGAGATTTACGTACATTAGACTTTTCAGCTCAGTGAAATGTACATTTATTTCTGTCAGTGTAAAGTGGTAATAAAGCACAGAGAAGATGTGCAGAACATGTTTTACATACTGAATATGGCACATAGGCATACACTAGCTCTTATTATGTTTTGGACAAATGCCTACCCTGCCTGGAGAAACAATCACTTTGGAAGTCGCATCTGCAGTATATAAATGCAGGAATTTATATTCAGGGGTTACTAAAGTATAAACGAAAATTCAATTTTGGCAGAAGTTAATAATATAAGCTAGTTAAAAAGCAAAAAAGAAAAACTTGTTTTTAAAGGAGAACGAAAGTCCAAAATTGACTATTGCTAAAAATGCCATATTTTATTACTGAACTTATTGAACCAGCCTAAAGGTTCAGCATTGCTATAGTAGTAATGATCCAGGCTTTCAAAGTTGTCACAGGAGTTTCCCATCTTGGATTTTGTTAGGTCATTTAAGCGGATGCTACATGCCTGATTATTACATTTTGAATAAATAATAAAAATACATTGTGTTGGTTTTTGAGCTGCCATGTACCAATAATCTGAATTATTTACTAATCAGCCATACATTGTGACATTTATATTATATACATACAGAATATCAGTGATCCTCAACCAGTAGCTCTGTAGCAACATGTTGCTCTCCAACCCCTTGGATGTTGCTCCCAGTGACCTCAAAGCAGGTGATTATTTTTGAATTCCTGGTTTGGAGGCAAGTTTTGGCTGCATAAAAACCAGGTGTACTGCCAAACATAGCCTCAATGTAGGTTAAAAATCCACATAGGGGCTACCAAACAGAACACTGAAAACATAATTTAAAACATTTTTGCCCTACTTCTTTAGTTAAAGGGATACTGTCATGGGGAAAAATTTTTTTCCAAAATGAATCAGTTAATAGTGCTACTCCAGCAGAATACTGCACTGAAACCCATTTCTCAAAAGAGCAAACAGATTTTTTTATATTCAATTTTGAAATCTGACATGGGGCTAGACATTTTGCCAATTTCCCAGCTGCCCCATGTCATGTGACTTGTGCCTGCACTTTAGGAGAGAAATGCTTTCTGGCAGGCTGCTGTTTTTCCTTCTCAATGTAACTGAATGTGTCTCAGTGGGACATGGGTTTTTACTATTGAGTGCTGTTCTTAGATCTATCAGGCAGCTGTTATCTTGTGTTAGGGAGCTGCTATCTGGTTACCTTCCCATTGTTCTTTGGCTGCTGGGGGGAAAAAGGGAGGGGGGTGATATCACTCCAACTTGCAGTACAGCAGTAAAGAGTGATTGAAGTTTAGCAGAGCACAAGTCACATGACTTGGGGCAGCTGGGAAATTGACAATATGTCTAGCCCCATGTCAGATTTCAAAATTGAATATAAAAAAACGGTTTGCTCTTTTGAGAAATGGATTTCAGTGCAGAATTCTGCTGGAGCAGCACTATTAACTGATTCATTTTGAAAAAAAATTTTTTTTCCCATGACAGTATCCGTTTAAGCTTTAGTTCTCCTTTAAGAAGAACTAACACCTAACTAAAGAAGTAGGGTAGAAATGTTGTACATTATGGGGCAGATTTACATATGGTCGACTATGTGTATGTCATTCGACTGCCGAATGTAAATCCTTCGAATATCAAAGTCGAAGGATTTACCGCAAATAGTTTGATCGAACGCTTAAATCGTTCGATTCGAAGGATTTTAATCCATCGATCGAACATTTTTCTTCGACCAAAAAATTGCCAGGAAGCCTATGGGGACCTTCCCCACAGGCTTACATTGCACCTCGGTAGGTTTTAGGTGGAGAAGTAGGGGGTCGAAGTTTTTTTTAAAGAGACAGTACTTCAATTATCGAAAGGGTCGAATATTCAAATGATTTTTAGTTCGATTCGAAGTCGAAGGTTGAAGTACCAATTCGATGGTCGAAGTAGCCAAACAAACCATTCGAAATTCAAAGTTTTTTTATTCTATTCCGTCACTCGAGCTAAGTAAATGGGCCCGTATGTGTATGTCATTTTTAGGGTTTAGTTCTCCTTTAAATAGCATCACTTGCATTATAAGTCTCACGGGGGAATGTAATAAAAATCGCTAACGGAAAAACTATTCGCAATGCGAAAAGTTATGCCTTTGCGCGAACAAATTTTGCTTTGTGCGAATTTAATATAGCTTTTGCGAGCCCGGAAACTGTTTAGCGACCACTTCCGACAGTGAAAGACCGTGTGCGAATTTTATAGTTTGCGCCAATGCGCAGTCAATGTAATAAAACTTCTTACTGAAAAAGTCGTTATGTTTGCTCCAAAAGATTACGACACCTTCAAGCACTTCTTATGAGTGCGCAATTAAAATTCGCAATGCGCAATTAAAAGTCGCAATGCGCAATTAAAATTCGCAATGCAATAACAGTTTAAGGAACAATATTACATTGCGAGATGTGGATTTTTAGTCTTATTGGTGCGAATTGTTTTGCTCTTTGCGACTTTTATTACATTCCCCTGTCAGTCTGCTAGGTATATATTAATCAACATACAGTGTTGCCAAAGTTTCACTGTTTTCTATGGAGCATGCCTAATGCACTGCATGTAGCTCTATGCCTCGGAACTAGCATATCCATGTTTAGAAGTCAGTTAAAAGTTGCTTGTGTAACATATGGCCCTACAATAAATTAACTCAGCCACCTACAATTCTATGTAACCAATTTTCCTCCTGCAGCAATTACGTTTAATAAATGGTTTGCCATATTGCTCCATTAAAGCTTGACATCCTTTTAATACACATTTTAATATGTTGATGTTTGTATTCTGCTTAGAGGGAATATCGACAAGAGTAATACTAAAGAAACTAGAGAGGTACATTTCCTGAAAAAAATGTGAGTGGTGCTTGCCGTGGCAAAACTCAGGCCCAAATCTGATTGGCTGTTGTTGCCCCGCCCCTTTTTTCCTAATTGTGAACCACAGTCACTCAGTGACTAACATACCAAAGTTTGGGAATGCTGTCATTTAATGTGTAAAAATGGCAGCATTTCTATTTTTTTCTATTGAAAATCAATGAATGAAATTTGATTGGTTGTTGGTGGCTCCGCCCACTTTTTCTAAACTTGAAGTGGAAACCCCCAGCGACCACATTTGTGATATTCAAGGTCCCTGACATCAATACTGAGAGAATGGCAGCCTTCTTAATTTTTCCCATTAAAACCAATCAAAGAAATCTGATTGGTTGGTTTTGGCTCCACCCACTTTTCTTAATTTTAATCCCAGTCCCCCAGTGACCAACTGTGCCAACTTTGAGGAGGCTGCCATTAACCGTCTAAGAGCGGCAGCAGTTTAAAATTTTCCTATTTAATTGAATGGCTGAAATTTGATTGGCTGTTGTAGACTCCGCCCACTTTTTGTAAATTTTGGCTGCAGTCACCCAGTGACCCACGGTGCCAAGTTTGGGAGCTCTGGCTTTATTACTGTGAGAATTACAGCTGTTTACATTTTCTCATTGAAGTCAATAGGGAAAATCTGATTGGTTGTTTGCGGCTCCGCTCACTTTTTTGGGTCCCCAAAATAGGACAGAAAAGTCACAACACCCCATTCCCGAATAAGCTGAACGGTTTGACACCTCATTCATGGGTCTGCGACAAACTAATTATTCGATAAATTCCCCATTATAAGTCAATGGGGCAAATTTGGGGACCTCTCCTGCCCCGGGGGTAAAACTTATACCCTCGTGTGGGGTATCATCTGACACAGGTCGCAAACCTCTTCAAATGTGGTAAATTTAACGTTTCTACAAGATTCCCTCTCTGCGCTAGAATCCGTCAAAAGTTGGCCTCAATGTTAATCTATGGGACTTTTCGGGGTGGTTAATTGCCCCCGCAAGGGGCAATTAACCACCCACCCCTTAGAAAAGTCATACCACCCCATTCCCGATTAAGCCGCACGATTTGACACCTCATTCATGGGTCTAGGACAAACGGTGCGGGACTAGTTACGCGCCAAACTTTCATACGGAAGAAGAATAAAAATAAGTTTGCAAGATAACAGTAGTGATGCTTTGCTTCGCAAGCACCACTAAATATAGTGAAAACATATATAAAGGTATTAATGCTTATTTTTCTGATGATATTCAGTTAATACCAAATACATTTAAAGTGTTATCTGTCCTTATGTCGTAATATGCTGTAGACTAAGTACTGGGGAAATACTGAGTTGTTTAGAATAGCTCTTTGGGGTTCTTTCTTATTATTTATTCATGGTGTAAAGCAAGAGGCATTCCTTATTCTAACTTTAACTAGCTGTTGTAGAGAGCAAATGTTTGGTGCCTTTTAAATGATCAATCTCAATGAATATCAACAATTAACTGAATATATGTTTCTATAGCTGGCCACAGACGCAAAAATATAGTTGCATTAATCGAAGTTTGATACGATTTTCAGACCGCGTGTGGTTTGTCCTGACATTTTTCATACCTCATAGCATGGCCAAAGGTTGTTTAGTTAAAATATTTCTGTTGGCTAACGATAATTTCTTTGCATGTATTGCCTATCTGACGATATAAATGGATGACTGTCACTACTATTTGTCGGACATAACATCGTCTGATTTGTTCTTTTACTACTTTTATTTCATCTGTATGGTTAGTGGCAGGCCAGAAGATAGCGTTGTCTGATCATTCGTCAAGGTTAAAATCTGCGAGTCTATAGCCTCCAAGGGAAGAGTTTTGACCCTGATGCTTTCAACCTGCGCTTATTTGCAAGGTGAGAAAAGTAGATCATCTCCCTTTCCAAGCTCCATTGATCTGGACTGAAAACTACAGCTTCCATTTTAGTGCAGGTATACAGAGTAGAGCACATAGATAGATCTATATATGAATGTGGATATAGGAATGGAACCTGTTATTCAGAATGCAAGTTTTGGATCAAATGATCAAATACAATGTACTGTTTTATAACTACAGAGAAAAATCCATAATTCTAAGCTTTCTGGATAACAGGTTTCTGGATATTGGGTCCCTTTCCTGTACTGCTTATTGAAGTAAAATAAAGCCACATCATTGGCAGGAAATATACCCCTCCTCCCATTCAACAACAAAAGTAACTTTTTTTCTGAATTATTTTCCAGAGCTGATCTACTACATATCACACATGGTCCAGAATCAATAGAGAAAAATGTATTTCCACAGCAACTGGGCCCACCCCACAAAAAAAGAAAACTTTGGAGGGGCCTGGTACTCACTATGATCACATGAAAGCACTATTGAAGTCTAGGGGGAAACTGGAACTGAATTAGGAGTAATGTTTTTCTCCTTGAATTTAATCTTGCCCATACATTTTTTTAAAAAATCTTTTCTCATTGATTTGTATCTGGACCATTGCTTTAGGCATAAGTACAAATTATTATAATTTAAAAACATCCCTTTAATTAATCATTAGGGGGCATGTTTACTAACATTGGAGATAAATATCTGGAGAGATTTCTGGAGATGTTGCCCATAGCAACCAATCAGATCTTTGCTTTTGTTTTCTAACTTGGCTGTGGCTGTTTAAATCTAATTGCTGATTGGTTGCCATGGGCAACATCGCCAGAAATCTCTCCAGATATTTATCTCCAATGTTAGTAAACATGCCCCCTAGGTCTTGTTTTTTTGTCCTAAGAAGGACAAATATACCTAGGGAGGCATGTGGATCTATTCCACTTAATAATAATATATATTTAATGAATGCTTTCATGTTTTTAATGGAATATTAAAATCACATGACAGATGTTTACAGTGACATTATTTTCTACAGGTCAGCATTTTCCTAACCTGAGCTCACATGGTTACAGTACATGATGACATTGCAAAACCAGATTTGCATGCATGTCTCTTTCCTCTTTTCTTTAGTGAGCGTAATATCATCAATGCTAAAAATAGTTTGTCATGCTTCAAAGCATTTTGTGTACTTAAACAAGGGAACCTTTTACACAGGAAATATAAGCAGATTGCAGCATTACACTGACATATGTTAAGAGAGAATGAACACAGAAAGTGCAGATTAGTATGCAGTATATAAAAAATTACATTATGACAGAATAGCCACAGACAAGGGGGTGGATTCAGCTGTTGCCAAGGAAGACAAAAATCTGACTATCCCTAATAAAGCAAGGCTGTTCTTTGATTAAATGTGATCTGCTTAATTGGCATGCACAATGTACAATAACCAATTATAAAGCAAAGGCAGGAGGCCTTAGCATCTGGCACATTAAACAGGAGTTTTGTTAAACTGACATGGATAAATTCAGGTAGCATTTCAGTTGAACAGAGGAACATATTTGCAGTTAAGTGGCAGTGCTAATAGTTGCAACTGTATTAATAATTGAGACATCTGTACGCATTTTTCAAGAGCACAAAACTTGTGCCCCTTTGTTGCATTACAAAAAACAGGAAGAGGAAATTACAAAACAGAAACATTTTCATATATTAATGATTACAGGAACATTTCTAAATCTCATATTTACTTTGCCATTAAAATAATTATTGAGAAATTTTGGAAAACTTCAACAATTCCTATATCTCATTTAAAGATAACTAAATTGGATTATGGTAAATGAAAATGATCTAGAATTCTCCTGGATATATTCCTAAGGGCTGGGACACACTGGGCGATTTGGGGAGATTTAGTCGCCTGGCGACTAATCGCCGCGACTTTCCACGACCAATCTTCCCCGAATGCCTCCCCTCGCTCTGCGCCTGGCTAAAATGAAAAATCGCCTGCGCTAATCACACGCGGCGATTCGTTTTCCGAAGTCGCCCGAAGTTTCCTCGTGAGGCAACTTCGGGCGACTTCGGAAAACGATTTGCCGTGTGTGATTAGCGCCGGCGACTTTTCATTTTATCCAGGCGCAGAGTGAGGGGAGGCATTCGGGGAGAAAAGTCGCTGCGATTAGTCGCCAGGCGACTAAATCTCCCCAAATCGCCCAGTGTGTCCCAGCCCTAAAGGTTTGGGAACCCTGATACTGTATACCTAGGCTTTTCCAAAAAATAGAAATTCAACCTTCCTGTTATTTTAGTGTATGTGCAATGTTAGTCTGTTACTCTCAGACTTTACTTAATTGATATGGCTGTTATTTTATCAATATTTGGAGCCACTCCTAGGTCTGACTTCTAGCCATTCATTTTTGGCAGTGACTAGTGATAGGTGACTCTGACCCATTTCGGTTTGGCAAAAATTCGTGAAACGGCGAAAATTCACCAAAATGCACTAATTTTCTTTTGTCACGTGATGTAGTTTGTCAAATTTTTTTTGGAGCAAGAAAAATTTTTCACCTTTGGCGTCTATGAGCGTAATTTTTGCAGCGAAATTTCTCTCATTAGTGACCAACCACAGTGGGATCTCCAGAGTTCCACCCCAACCTCAGTTTACTTTTGTGCCCATATCGCTTATACAGACTGCCAACCAAACTAATTTATCATTATCATTCATGTAGCATCGCTTTGATCTTTGTTGATAAACCAATTGTAATTTCTTTCTTGACTATTCTACTTTCCTTCCTTATCAAATGAATTGGTGGAAAAATTAATGCACATTTCTTACTGATATCTACCTTGTATGTGTAATCAGAGAGCAGAAGGTTTAAAGCGTGTTTATATGCTGAAGGTATCCTTTTCCTGAATGTTTAACACTTGAAATATATATTTTTAGTTTACATTTGATTAGTAATCATATTACTGTAGCTGAGCCTCTAATAGAGATAAGGGGTTAGCCAAATATGAAAAGGGTTATGTTGGAGATATTTATCCTTCACAGGGGTTATCAGTGTGGATATTAAGACTTAAAAATAATGTAGGAGAACCAAGTAACCATATATAAACATTTATAACTATCATAAAGGGTAATCCATGTTCAAGTATAATTAGGAGTAATACGATTTTCATGAATCATACTGTATATATTATATTAAGCCATATAAAGGATTAGGTTAGAATGCTAGGAATGAAATAAGAATAAGGCTATTGTTCCAGCCACTCTGGAAGAAACTGGGCGACTCTGACTATAAAGTCCCAACCAGTTACACAAAGTGGTGTTCCCAGATTGCATTGATGCAATGCTCAATAACATGCAGCTGTCCAATTCACACTGAGCATGTGCAGAGCAGCAAACACCAGGGAGGATCCTGACAAAAAGTGTAAATTGCTTTGACTATGCCTTCATGCAAGCAGAGTCAAGTCTCTTTTGCTTTCATAAGGATTAACTTTCCTTGCTTCCCCCTCACAGAGACACCGAACCAGTTCCTTTCCTGCATAGCCCCAGCTACACGTTTCCACATGCCCCTGTTCCACCAGGCCATACCCTGTGACTGCCTCTGAGGATTCAAGTGACTTTTTAAGAAAGAGCGGATGTCATGTAGCTATGCCTGAGGAGAACATTCACCCCTACCCTGAAACAGTGTAAAAGCTAATATGTTACTCAAAATCACACAAATATATATATATATAAATATACCAATACTTGTTTTCTAACGATAATATTTAATTAGTGTTAGAAAGTTAGCTGTATCTTAAATTAAAGTTGAAATCTCTATTATTTTATGTGGTTAAAAATTACTTACAGGAAAAATATCTGTCTCAGCACTTTAGTTTGGACCACCACCAAACACACAATATGTCTTCCCACTCCAGCTTTTGTAGGGTCTGCTACCCTAGTTATCAAAGATTGAAATACCTCCAATAACCTGTAAAATCAGATTTTTTTGTGAAACGAAAAAAGACAATTTATTATACCCTGAGGATGGAAAAACGTTGAATCCGAAAATCCGGCATCTCAGACCTACCTATATAAGTTTATGGGAGAAATCCAAAAGATACTCTGATCTGCACTGGGTTTCATGCTAAAATCCGAAGATTTCTGGATTTCGGGCAAAGATTAAAAAAAAACAAAACAGACTTTTAAGAATTTTTCAAGTATTTTCCCACACAGGAATTTTTGGGGAAATGTATTAATAAATAAGAGGAAATAACCCATGCGGTTTTGATCAGAGTATATTTCAGAAAATAATGAGATAAATTCATATTTTGATTAATAACCCCCTAAGTGATAGATTCATGACAAGGAACTATTTGATCATTAATCTTCACGTGTGTAGTCCAATAGCGCGATTCAGCTGAAGAGAGTGTAAAAGCACTTGATGGATGTGACTGTTTAGGAATGAATACACTATATGGTATCAGTACAGAAAATTGGCGATTTTATCAAAAATGAAAGGTTAGGCCATATATATATAATGAATTTTTTTGTAGATCAGATTATGTAAACCTCATTAATGAGTTATTTTAAATTCGCAATAGCAACTGCATTGATTGGTCAAAAAAGACAAATCATCCGTTCAATAAACCATACTAGAGAACAAATGAGGGGCCATTTACAGAAACTGGGGGAGTAGAAGTGCAACAGCACTAAGGGGTGCAACAGCATGACCCTTATTACTCATTCAGGCAGAACTTCTTTCTCTGGTCTGGTTTTGCTTACTCAGTGGGAGTAAGCCAAATTTATCCTTATTGTCTGCCATAGGGCAGGCAGTAATGTTAGGGCTTCTTTGTGCCCTGTGTTATCTACAGTAGTAGGAGCCGAGTTGTGCCAAAGTAGGAGCCTAGTAGCGCTGAAGTAGGAGCCGAGCCATGCCGAAGTAGGAGTCGAGCCCCCCTGGCACCCTTTGCATATAGTCTAATACCTATACGCAAAGACCTAACCAACATCCCACCTTAGATCAAGAGACCACTCCGCAAAACATTGCTTCGGAAAGAACAGCTGGAGGGAACTACCCACAAACACGAGTTTGAACAATTACTTGTATCTGGGCACTGGAGGGAGGTCCCACAATATTTCACCATTGCAGCTCTTTACCGACAGGTGAACTCAACATCCAGAACAAAGAAAAAATCAATTTGAAATGCTGTCTGATTGTTCCTACCAAATGTGAGTTGGTATACTTGAAATTACGGGCATTTACCTAAGGGTTTAACGCACTATTGGCACCTTTCTTTTTTTCATAGGAAACGCATAAGTCTTAGTTCTGCTTTTGCTTGACATTTTTTTACATGGACTAGTGGGTCCAATAGTTACTACAAGCGCTGCACTTAGTAACCAGAAGTACCAAGCGCAGAGTCCACTACCCTTGTATTGGATGTTTTTCTTTAAGTTGGGGGGGCCCTGGACACCAATGTTTTTTTTTTAACTTGTACCTGTTCCTGGTCACCATTGTTTTTTTTTAACTTATAGGGGGCCACGGCACCAATGTTTTTTTTTACTTGTAGCAGGCCCCAGTAAGGGCACCGTAAATTCTGATGGTGACCCTGTATCTACTGCTTCCTACTCATATGAATAAAATGTTAGGGAACAGGTAGGGACAGGAAGTCAGTCAGAAAATGTAGCTCAAAAACAACTAAACATGTAGAGTAACAAAATTATGGTGATGGTGGCTTCATATAGGGATTTGATGACACCCATTAAAATACTGAAAAGCAACAGCATTACAGGGTTAATTTTTTTTAAAGAAGCATGTGTTACTAGTTTTGTCATATGGAGTCAACTGATGAGGCAATAGCTTCATATTTACTGTATGTCCCAACAAATTACAGATTATGAAAAAAGGGTTTTACAGTGTAATGTGAAACCATATAAATGTTCACACATTGCAGCCATCATACATAGCGTATGGAAACAAAAGGTATAATGCGTACCTGTCAACTCCCCTGGAAGTTACCCAGCCTGGCCAGGCCTTCCTTTGCATTCTCCCACGAGGAACAGTAACAACAAAAACTAAAAACATTTTAAAGTAATTTGAATATAATGTACTTTTGGTGTGCATTGGTAAAAGTTATGTGTTTGCCTTAAGCTGGCCACAGACGCAAAGATCCGATCGTACGAATCAACGTATGATCAGACTTCCCCATCTCCCTACCTGACACTAACCATTCCGATCAAATAAAGTACAAAAGAACAGATCAGCCGATGTTCTGCCCCTGACAGCAATCGTACAAAAGTTATGTCCGACAAAGCTAGTCTCCCTCTGAAAATCGTACGATGGGCAATACATGCAGAGATATTACCCGCAGCCGACAGAAATCTTCTAACCTGTCAGATCGACCAAACGACCGATCTCCGCTGGACGAAAAATTTCGGCACTCTCCACACACGGTCCGAAAATCATACGAATCCTCGATTCGTATGATCAGATCTTTGCGTCTATGGCCAGCTTTAGAAAGACTACAAGAGGTCCTCTGCACTCAACCCATTATCAATATATTTAAGACAGAGACATTTTGTGCATACTGCTACTAAAAAATGCCTTACCCTTTAAACAACACAGGGATTGTTTGTCCATATATTGCAATATATTTAAGCTGGCCAACTACGTCAAAGTCATCCCATATCTGGCCAGTCCTACGCTTAATTTTCATCTGATTCATTAAGAATTCAATTGCTTAATTATACATTTTACAAAGGGACTAAGTTTTACCTGCAACTTACTAGCTGCTTTCAAAGTAAAACTCCCAAACTTGGCTGCCCTTTTATTAGACACCAGTGGGATCACCTGACTATAGCTGGGAGGGGTGGGAGCTACAACATGGAGCTGGTCACTGCTCATGTATAACTATAACAAACAAGGGAAAGTTGTGCTCACCACTATTTATTAAAACCATTAGGCGGGGGTGCAATGAGGGTGTGACCACAAAATACATATAGTCAACTACAAGAGGTCCTCTGCACTCAACCCATTATCAATATATTTAAGACAGAAACATTTTGTGCATACTGCTACTAAAAAATGCCTTACCCTTTAAACAACACAGGGATTGTTTGTCCATATATTGCAATATATTTAAGCTGGCCAACTACGTCAAAGTCATCCCATATCTGGCCAGTCCTACGCTTAATTTTCATCTGATTCATTAAGAATTCTTAATGAATCAGATGAAAATTAAGCGTAGGACTGGCCAGATATGGGATGACTTTTTCATCTGATTCATTAAGAATTCTTAATGAATCAGATGAAAATTAAGCGTAGGACTGGCCAGATATGGGATGACTTTGACGTAGTTGGCCAGCTTAAATATATTGCAATATATGGACAAACAATCCCTGTGTTGTTTAAAGGGTAAGGCATTTTTTAGTAGCAGTATGCACAAAATGTCTCTGTCTTAAATATATTGATAATGGGTTGAGTGCAGAGGACCTCTTGTAGTTGACTATATGTATTTTGTGGTCACACCCTCATTGCACCCCCGCCTAATGGTTTTAATAAATAGTGGTGAGCACAACTTTCCCTTGTTTGTTACAGCTTTAGAAAGACTACTGTTTATATAAATAGGCATCTGTGTAGCCATGGGGGCAGCCATTCAAGCTATAAAAGGAGAAGAGGTACAGGATACATAGCAGATAATGCATAAGCTCCGCAATGGAAGAAAATTGGATGATCGGGATTGCAGTGTGTTATCCCCTGCAGAGATTCACACTCTAGTTACACCACTGGATAAAAACATATTGGTTTTGGATGAACAGGCTCTTTTCCAATTAAGCTATGTTAACAGACAAGATTAAGTTTATATTTGTCAAGGGCACAACACTTGCTTCTTGCTTGATTTTTAAGTCAATCATTACATATCTGAAAAAAACACAATGGGTCAGTAGAATGCAGATAGTAAAATTCTATTAAACATTTGTACATATTCTTCAAAGTTACTTTGCGTAAGGCCTCATCTAGACTTGCAGAACGAGAAAATCCTGTAAAACATGACTGTGGCAATTATTGTACTAATAATATATATTCTTAATATGACAAGCACTTATAAACAATTGTTGATGCCTAACATGACAAATTACCCATAATAATTCATAATCTATGTATATTGTTCTGTGCAAGCAGAAATACATTGTGGCCTCATAAAACTACTGTGTATAAAAGACTTAAAGTAAAACTATACCCCCAAAATGAAAACTTAAGTTTATATCAAATTAAGTGGCGTATTAAAGAATCTTACCAAACTAGTATATATATATATATATAAAGTAAATATTGCCCTTTTACATCTCTTGCCTTGAACCACCATTTTGTGATGGTCTCTGTTCTGCCTCAGAGATCACCTTACCAGAAATACTGCAGCTCTTAATGTAGCAGGAAGAAGTGTGGGAGTAAAACACAGAACCTTGTTTGTTAATTCACTCATGTGACCTAACACGTATGGTTTGTTTGTGTGCACCGTGAATCCTAGGATCCCAGGGGGCGACACTAATTTTTTAAAATGGCAATTTTCTAGTTAGGATTACGCAATGGCACATACTACTAAACAAGTATATTACAGGTATGGGATCCGTTATCCAGAAAGATCCGAATTACGGAAAGGCTGTCTCCCATAGACTCCATTATAATAAAATAATCCACATTTTTACAAATGTTTTCCGTTTAATAATAAAAACTCTTGTACTTGATCCCAACTGAGATATAAATAATCATTATGGGAAACAAAATCAGTTTATTAGGTTTATTTAATATTTACATGATTTTATAGTAGATTTAAGGCATGAAAATCCGAATTACAGATAGATCTGTTATCGGGAAAACTCCAGGTCCCTAGCTTTCTGGATAACAGGTCCCATACCCTTATGAAAATGGTTTACTTAGGGTTTCACATATGAGCTGTTTTATGCAATATGTTTATAGAGACCTACATTGTTCAAAGGGTATAGTTTTCCTTTAACATTTTATTCTGAGAAATAAGACACACAAACAGCACATACACACATTCATACTGAGAGAGATATTCAGTACCCACATATACCACCTCATTATATTTTTTTCTGCGGAAATAAATAAGGACAGTAAATCACAAAAGGATCCTTACAAACAGTTGACCTCTGAAACATATACAATGCAAGGAAAAGAGGTCTTAAAGGAGAAGGAAAGTCTCCTGTTAGGCACCCCCAAGTGAACGTATTTACTTTCCTGAAACCATGGGCCAGTGCTCCTATCAACAGAAAACTGCACCGGCCCGGGGTTATTCCAGAAGCATGCTCAGTAGAATGTAATACCCAGCTTTTTAGTTAAAGTTCGGCTTTTCACTCTAATGAGCATGTGCAGCTGTGTGAAGCAAGAAGAAGCTGGAAGAGGACCGATCCGTGGTAATCACTGGAATAACCCCGGGTCGGTGCAATTTTCTGTTGATAGGAGCATGGGCCTGGGGTTTAAGGAAAGTAAATTCATATACTTGGGGGTGACTAACATTTGGCACCCCCAAGTGTGAAACAACGTTCCTTCTCATTTAAGCAAATTCCACATGGAACATTTTTCCCTGCTTTGGTTGTTTTTTAAAAAATTATTTTGCATGCCAGCAGCCAGTCCTTATTAAAGGTTATTGATTCGGTTATTTTCGATTTCCACTTAATTGTACTAGATTTTTTCATAGGGCATCATAAGGACATGGGCGATTAAGAGAACTTTGCCACCCGTTTGATTTCCATCATGAGAAATTACAACTAAACTTGCATTCTTTAAAATCATAAATTTTGTGAAATTTATTAAAAGATCACAGTTTGAAAAGTACAAACAAAAAAAAGCACTGAATGATGCACTAAAAAATATGAATACCGCTAAAACCTCTAAAATTCAAGTTTTTCGGACAATCTAAAAGTCCGATTTGCTTAAAAACGATCTCATAAGCACAGCTCCCATCACCTTCTATAGCAATTCAGGCAGCAAAACACTCAATTCCAGGGATAGTGTCCTTAGCTTGGTACAGATTAGATCTGTGTTTCTTAATTTTTTTCAAACTACATAAAGATAAAATTAAGAATAAGCTTTGAGATTTAAGAATAAATTTAGAATTACTGCCTTTTTCATTATTATTTAAGGAGGATATATCTGTCTTTTAGAAGGGATACCCTGGGCTCTTGTTTTTTTTCCCTAAAAGGAGCACCAGACCAGGGAAAAAAAAACTTAATTTAGTATTTAAATTTAGTGGTGTCTAACATATTGGCATCTCGAAGTAAAATTGTCTTTCTTTATCCTTTAAGGCAGTAGGCTAATATTCCTCTGCACTCACCAATTTCCTACCTAACATGATGCCTCTTACAGTATATACAAAATGGCAGCCATCAGGAAAACTCAATAATGTAGGATAACATGACATAAGTATGCTCCAATTTTATTATAATACAGCATCATAACATTGCTCAAAAAAATTATTCTCTGTCTATAGACATAATTCCTTTTTTACTTGAGAGATAATCCTTTCTTTTCTATGTTGAACATTAAATGCACATTACTAAAAATACCAAAATTGGTTTTGGTGGAGATCCCATTTAAATATTAATTTCCCACTCGATTGGTACACACTCAAAATTGTGCCATACACTTAATATTAGTTGCTCCTTTTTCAACATAAACTTAATGAATATCTATGTTTTAATTTTCACTAAACAGGTAAAGTCTTAAACTGAAATTTCCCAACTTCCTGGTTCCACCAAATCACTATTTGAAGTACAAAAAAATAATAAACATATTACTAGTCAGCAGATAATTTGTATACTGACTATATAATTAGTGACTCTAACACTCTAGGGGTTATTTATTATAGACCGAATGCCAAAATGTTTAGTGAAAAAAAAAACTTGAATTTTTCGGGATTTATTATACCCCGAGGTTGGAAAAAGTCAGAATCTGAAAATCGGGCATCTTAGACCTGCCGAGGTTGTATATAAGTCAATGGGAGAAGTTCCGAAGATATCCTGATCTGCACTGAGTTTATTGCAATATCCGACGATTTTGTGGTTTTCGGGCAAATATCCGAAAAAATCTAATTTAGTCCCTTTGTAAAATGTATAATGAAGCAATAGAATTCTTAATGAATCAGATGCAATTTGAGTGTAGGACTGGCCAGATATGGGATGACTTTGACAAACAATCCCTCTTTTGTTTAAAGGGTAAGGCATTTTTTAGTAGCTGTATGCGCAAAATGTCTCAATGTCTTAAATATATATATATATATATATATATATATATATATATATATATATATATTTACATATATATATGTAAGCTGCGAACTCTTTTCTTCTTTTTAAGACACGCAGGGGTGACCAATTTAGAGGAAAAAAAATAAAAATAAATTCTGCTCACTAGGCGCTACCTTCACACATGAAGAGTTCCCTTACTAAACTGGGCCCCTTTTGGACTACCAGTAAGCAAACCCATGAGTTGGGGGTCACCCCTGTACTCAAATGTCCTGGGGGACTGCTCAACCTCCTGGCTTTTCTCTAATGTGTTACTCAGACCGATTCTCTGTTACTTGGTCTTGTCTCTCTCTGCACCTTGCAGTGACAAGTGGCACCCTCAGCCCCTCTGGGAGTTCCTCACACAGGCAGTATCCTTCCAGCTTTGTGCCCTGCTCTGAGAGAGCTTCCCAACAGCCTCACTAGAACTAAATATCTTTCCACAGGACAGCCTTCCGTAAGCTCTAATCCGTAAACTGGACTGCTGGATCGGAGTACCTGGCTTGCTTATTTCTTCCAGAATACTCCATCCTCCAGGACCTGGCCACCAAAGCCTTTAAACAGAGCAACTCTTCTCTGTTTATTAACACCATTCCTGGTGCCTATATCTTCTACTGGGGAGAAATAAAAAAAAACACCTTTTTAACCAATTCATCGGTCACTCTACCACAACATATATAAATATATAATCCATCCAAAAGTCGGCACTCTCCAAAATAACTTGCCTGGGTGCAGTATCAAAAATCAAAGTAATGGTCCATCTGATAGAAACCGCACTCATATTGGCGGCCGCCAATATGATAATAAATGAAATTTTTAAAAAAATACTTAAAACCTGTGAGTGCGGTTTCTATCCGATGGACTATATATATATATATATATATATATATATATATATATATATATATATATATATATATATATATATTCGCAGGAACAGCGACACTCACAGGATTTTCTTTGCGGGTAAAAGTATGTTTATTCCACTCAACGTTTCGATCCCTCACAGGGATCTTCGTCAGGAGATTACAAACCATATATATATATATATATACTCACATAAATACAATATTCTATTTTTGCACAAAAGTTCCGGTGTTGCTGGTCTTAGCAGTGATTGTATATTAACATATAATACACAAAAGCCATGAATATCTTGTAAATTATATCCTTATAAACGGTGAGTTCTGATGTCATCAGTTATAAATGGTGAGTAGTGATGTCATTTCTGTCACATGACTCACTAAAACTTGTGTATTATATTAAATAAAGTACCCCCTGTTGCAAAATATGAGGATATTAGAAGTAACCTCGGAGTTTCATGCCCTGTATAAAAACACTCGGCCTTCGCCCTCGTGTTTTTATATGGTCATGAAACTCCTCGGTAACTTATAATATCCTTATATTTTACAAAAGGGGGTACTTTATTCCCTATATAATACACAAAAGCCATGAATATCTTGTAAATTATATCCTTATAAACGAGTTCTGATGTCATTTCTGTCACATGACTCACTGAAATTTGTGTATTATAATAAATAAAGTACCCCCAGTTGCAAAATATGAGGATATTAGAAGTTACCTCGGAGTTCCATGACCTGTATAAAAACACTCGGCCTTCGGCCTCGTGTTTTTATATGGTCATGAAACTCCTCGGTAACTTATAATATCCTTATATTTTACAAGAGGGGGTACTTTATTCACTATATAATGTATAGGGAGTACAGTTGTTGCCTTGAAAATAGTCACTGTTTGTGATAGAGTGTTGGGTTTTTGAGTTTATAAAACCAAGTCCTGTTGAGTGCTGTACTCTTTTTATATATTATTATTTTATTACTAACACCCATTTTTGTACTTTAAATTTGTCATCCTCTCTCTCAATCTCTCTCCCCTCTATATATACAGTATATACGCACATCCATTTAAAGACTTATTGATGGTACAGTATATTACAGTTGATACATGCACCTACCTTGTCTTCTTTTACTTGGTTCAGATACTACTCAAACTTTATTTTATACAAATACCAATACTATGCATTCCCTAATGCAATCTGTCCATGAGATTTTGTGGTTTGGTAAAATCTTATACTGTTTCATATGTGACTTCTATCAATGGCCTCAAAGAAAAGTTTATTTTTTAATTCTAGGGGCAACTTTTGGTTGCAGAAAAACTACGTGCACTGCCAAACAGAGCCTCCTGTACACTGCTAGTCCAAATAGGCATACCCCCAACTGTCCTGTTTTCTGTGGGTCCTGATTTTGACAGTTCAGACCATAGTCCCAGCTTTTTCTTAAAAACTCCAGAGTTTCTGTTTGATCTCCTGATGCCAGAAAAAGATACAAGGTTTCTGAAACTCAATTAAAATAAGAGGCTTTTTTTGACAAAGAGCACAGAACACTCAGCAGCTGCACTTAGATACATTTGTAACAACTTAAGATAAGCAGAGATACAATTGTAAATCACAGACACAACTCAAAGGGCAATCTCCCCATCATTAAAGGAGAAGGAAACCCTTTTGGCGCAAAACCCCTTCCCCCTCCCCCCCCGTAGGCCCCCCCCTACCTTTGCCCCGGACAAATGCCCCTAACTTGTTAGTCACCCCTCCATGCAGGTCCTCTCTTGCCAAGTTCACGGGCGCCATCTTTGTCAGAATGCTAATCTTCCTGTACTAATCGGCGTTTGGTGGCGCATGTGCAGTAGGAGGCATTTGTCGGTTGGATCTACTGCGCATGCACCCCAATTTCACAAAGTTTCTGATTTATTTTTTCGGAAACTTCGTGACTTTTGGCGCATGCGCAGTAGATCCAACTGGCAAATGCCTCCTACTGCGCATGCACCGCCAAATACAGGAAGAAGAACAATCGGAGGGGGGCCAACAGGGGGGGGGGGTTTGCGCCGAAAGGGTTTCCTTCTCCTTTAACAAACTGTTATATCATAAAACATGTCCCTAAAACTCCCAGAAATGTGTTCAAACTTTCATAACCTGCCAAATTTAGTAAAATGGGCATGGTCATTCAGGGGTGTGAACATAAAATGGGAGTGGTGAAAACATTTTGCCGCGCACATCGATGCATATATTTTTGTCCCTGTTTACATTTTTCAATTGTCAGGAGGTATGCACATAGGGGCTACCAAATACTCAATCAGAGCCCTTATTTTACATTTCCAATGACTTTTTCATGCTTGTGTTGCTACCCAACTATTTTTACATTTGAATGTGGCTCACAAGTAAAAAAAAAAAACCTCTTGTTCAAGCCCTCCCATAAAATATTATTACAAGTGAACACACAGGTCAAATTGTAACCAAACAATACATTGTAACCTTTATGTATCCCCTGTTGCTAATAATATTGCTATACCAAAGATATCAATTTAAGTTTGACTAAGCTTTTACTTATCATATACTTTCAATAATTTATCATGCCTCTACTTCTATTATTATCTATTTAATTATATTATTTGCAGATATCTTCTGTGTGGGAATAAACTGCATGATTAACCCCACAATTCTATATAAGATGAGCCATAAACATGTATTCATTAACTAATAATTATATTGAAATTCAAATACAGTAAACATAACATATCCAAATTCATTCCTCGCAGGAAAATAGTGCTAAGACTTACGATTTCCACTCTTTTAGAAGCACAGCTAATACATTTCAGGTTCTTCTTCTGATGTATGCCACTCATTAAAAGCACATAACCTTTACTTACATCCAGGAGTCATAAATCTTGTAATCGAAGAGTGAAAAATGAAGTGAAGTCTATAGAAATAGTCTGACGCCTTGTTGCTCATTATTCCTAATTGAATATGTAATTGCTTAGTTACAGTATCAGCCATATTATTCTGCTTTATATTATACTTCACACAAACTCCTATGAATGCTATAAAATGTCTTCTAAACCAGAAAAGCTATATATTTATAAGATTAGTGTCAGGACTTACCCTGGTGGTCTAGTGGGCAGCGGGGTCCACCGCCGCTCCTTCGGCGTGGACGCCCGCTGCGCAGCTCTTGCAGCTCCGGCTCACTTCCTGGTGCCGGTTTCCCCTAAGGCGCGCGCGCCGCGCACGCTCGGTTCTTAAAGGCGCAGTGACGCTGGCGTGTGACGTCAGCGCGCAATGGCGCCAAATTCAAATGTATTTAAGGGGAATTTAGGTTTTAGCAAGTTGACCGTTGTTAGGTTCAATTAGTTTGTTCCTGGGTGTTTGCTTTGTGTAATTCCTGATTGATCTACTGTGTCTTTACCCTTGCTTGCCTGCTGACTACTCTGACCTCTCCAATCCTGACCTTGCCTGCTTTCCGACTATTCTATGATCTCTAATCCTGATTCCGGCCTGTCTGACTATTCTAACTGCTTGTGCTGGCCCGGCTTGCCTGTTCCTGGTGGCTTCCTATCTTCCAGTATCCTTGTAAACAGTCGTGCCCCATTGCCTGCCAGAACTTATGCCTTGCTCCTCTCGTTAAGTCCAGGTGGCATCTGAGTACGCCGAGGGCTCCTCCCGAGGCCAAAGGCGGTCACTTACTGGTGAAGTCGAGCTGAGACCAGGGTGCTTGGCATCTGTTCTGGTGTTGGGTGCCGACCGTGACAATTAGACTGTACTTATTATTATGTTCTTTACCTTTTACTATCAAAATTACAGCAGAAAGCTTACACATTATAACTCTTCTCGCTATTTATTGAGTGACTGATTTTTGTTATTATTATTATTATTATGAGTGATTTTTTGTAAGGATGGCTAATGGCAGTTTTGTTCTGGACCATGCCTGTTCAGTCACATGCGTTAGCTAACTGATTAAATAGGTTTGATACTGAGCTATTTTAGACTTTTGGATAAATGTCATAAATTTGCAACATTAAAAAACCATAGCAATTAATCCACCAAAACAAATCCAAACATTTAAATTACTGGTCCGCTGTTTAAATTGATTGGATGGGATGCGTTGGGTTACTGCTGCACACGTTGTGATTTTTATTTCATCACAACATTTGTTTTTTGTAGCCTGGCCTGACCTAAGCATGCTATCTATGACAATAAGGGGCACACCAGCCATGAGGTGAAAAGTCTTACCCCAGGCAGCATTTCCAAGCAAGTTACCAGGGGCTGCACAAAAATGGGAATTCGGCTCTTCTAGTGCACAAGAGCCTTTGACAGTGAGTTCCTCTCTAACTCTTCGTGAGAATCCCCCCAAAAAAGCTGTTGCAGTTGGTGAACCAAAGTGTTAGGATACTGTCCTGCAAAAATTAAAGTAGTGCAAAAATTAAAATAATGACTGCATGTTTTACTCCCTCAGGCATAATTGAAACCTTCAAGTTCCATTCTTCTAAAAAGTAAAAATAATCCATTTGCTCAAAACAGAACCATTAACAGCCTTTATTTAGAAGAGCTTTGCACACTAGGTACAACGTGTCACTATGATGACCAGTTCCTGACCCTGACCAAGCCTTGTCTGCTACCCATCCCGACAGCCTGTACCGAAACCATTCTATCGGATCCTGTCTTATATCTGCTATTTTGTGTACCGACCTAGCTTGTGACCTCAACTACGCTTCTGCCTCTTAAATTTGTACTGCGCATCCTGATTTGGCATTGGCTCTGCCTGTCTTTGACCATGCTCCAAGTTCACGGGCGCCATCTTTGTCCAAGCCCTCTTCTTCCTGTACTAATTGGCGTTTGGCGGCGCATGCGCAGTAGGAGGCATTTGTCGGTTGGATCTACTGCGCATGTGCCCCAATTTCAAGAAGTTTCCGATTTATTTTTTTGGAAACTTCGTGAATTTTGGCGCATGTGCAGTAGATCCAACTGACAAATGCCTCCTACTGCGCATGCGCCGCCAAATACAGGAAGAACAGCGATCGGACGAAGATGGCGCCCGTGATGATGAGAGGAGGGAGGGGGCCTACAGAGGGGGAAGGGTTTCCTTCTCCTTTAACAAAACTGTTATTTCATAAAACATGTCCCTAAACATGTCCCTAAAACTTTCATAACCTGCCAAATTTAGTAAAATGGGCATGTTCATTTAAGGGTGTGACCATAAAATGGGAGTGGTGAAAACATTTTTCCGCGCACAGCGATGCAGATATTCTTGTCCCTGTTTACATTTTTTCAAATGTCAGGAGGTATGCACATAGGGGCTACCAAATACCCAATCAGAGCCCTTATTTTACATTTCCAATTACTTTTTCATGCTTGTCTTGCTACTCAACTATTTTTACATTTGAATGTGGCTCACAAGTAAAAAAAATAGGGGACCTCTGGTTCAAGCCCTCCCATAAAATATTATTACAAGGGAACACACAGGTCAAATTGTAACCAAACAATACATTATAACCTTTATGTATCCCCTGTTGCTAATAATATTGCTATACCAAAGATATCAATTTAAGTTTGACTTTAAAAGCTTTTACTTATCATATACTTTCAATAATTTATCATGCCTCTACTTCTATTATTATCTATTTAATTCTATTATTTGCAGATATCTTCTGTGTGGGAATAAACTGCATGATTAACCCCACAATTCTATCTCCATATCTGTTACATGTATGGTTCCCTTGCTCACCCAGAACTCTCTCCTAGGTTCTCTCACATTAAAGGAGAAGGAAAGCTACGGAGGCATTTTATTGCCAATAGATTAGCTGCAATAGTGCAAGATATAATGCTATATTTATTCTGTAGAATGTTTTACCACACCTGAGTAAAAAGCTCTAGAAACTCTCTGTTTGTTTAGGATAGGAGCTGCAGTATAACATGGTGTGACATCACTTCCTGCCTGAGTCTCTCCCTGCTCTGGGCTCAGATTACAGTAGAAAAGGGAGGGGGTGGGGAGAGGAGCAAACTGAGCATGCTCTTGCCCAGGGCAATGAGGTATAAGCTGAAGGCAGGAAGTCTGATACAGAAGCCCATGTGTACAAAATAGAAGGAAAGAAATGCAGTGTTTCTTTTGACAGGGGACTCAGAGCAGCAGTACTTTGGGGGTTTACTGGTATATTTAGATGGACCTTTCTGATAAGGCTTACTTAGTTTTAACCTTTCCTTCTCCTTTAATACCTGGCGGCATCCGAGTAGCAGAGCGAAAGGCGGTTGTTATAGGCGGAACAGTGAGCCATGACCGGGACCTTGGGGCCTGTTCTGGGTTTTGGATACCGTCACTGTAGAATTGAATTACAGTCAACCTGGGAATGCCCTAGTATAATTTGTTCATTTAAGAAACATCAATTCACTTATATATAAAGTAGGGTTTCTATTAAATAAATTTGTTCCAGATTCACAGTACAGTAGATAAGATATGCAAGCAACATATCATGAAAAAATATCTGTTCTATAGCTCATACAATATGCACAGGAAAAGAGGGTGGGGAATAATGATATTTAACGACCATGACTCACTGCTGCATTTCTCTGAATAGTGTGGAGTGGGATGATAATTTACTGAGTACTTATGTGTGGAGAGCATTGTTTGTCTAGAAACCTGTTTTAGAAAAAAATATATGTACACTGCAAATAGCAGAATCATGTGTTAATCATGTGTGAGTTAATACTCTTCTAGGCGTTTGTGTTAAAAATTGTACTGCAAGATTGCCACCACCTATTGAGAGTTAAAAGGACACTGCTGCTGCCATCACCTATGCTATTACTATGAATCCATGCTGTGGTGTTCTCACTGGGACAAATCAGTAGAATTTTATCAGAAAATGCTCTTATAACAAAGATTACAGTTGTGTGTCCCAGTGAAACCTACCCCTACATGGATTTCTGGTTATCATCTCCCTATGCTAAAGGTCTACATTATGTGGATGGCAGCATGCAATGTGCAAAAATGGTGCTAAGTCCACTATTATTTTCACTTAGCTTTTGATTTGCTACAGGTGCTCTGAAATGACCGACTCATGAATACAGTGCTGCCTGTGTTTGGTAGTGTTGTGTTCATGTGGGATGGGCATGTAGGTTGTCCAACCCCCTATACATCCTGCATCTTTCACACATGCAAATTAGTGAGCTGCAGGAGACATAGATGGCAATTTGGCCTTCTGCTTACAGGTCACAAGGTGCAGAGAGCAGCCAAATTGCAGACAAAAGTGCTCTGTGCATGAGAACTAAAGGGCGTGCTCTTGCATTTCTGCTCAGGGTAATAGAAAATTGAACCTTTTGTTGTTGGGCGTTTACAACGTATGCAACATGCACCAAATACAGAGGCAAAGTAATTCCCTGAGATGATCCTGAGATGATCCTGCAATTACTGATAGGCTGACAGTAGACCCCGGGTTCCATAATGCATACCTCCCAACATTTGGAAAATAGAAAGCAGGACAAAAACATATGCCAGGAGTAGGGAGGCAATTGTTTTTTATGACCAAAGCCTCCTAAATAGTGCATCCTTTTTACAAAATTTGGCAGGTTATGGAAAGTTTGAGCACATTTCTGGGACTTTTAGGGTTCAGATTTTATGTGCAATTACAGTTTTGGTAATGAAGGTGAATTGCTCTGTAAAGGACCAGTAACGTCATTTTTTTAAAAAAAAAAATTTCGTTAGTATAGAACTAAAAAAACACAAGGACAAATTAAACTTTTAAATCGCTAAGTCTTTATCAAAAAATAACTTACCGAAACTCTGCTTGAGCTCCTCTTCCGATCTGGCGTTCCATCGTTTGGCGCTCAATTTCTCCTCACTGCTTTCCTTATAGGAGATAGCCAGGGAGGAGAAATCGAGCGCCGCATGATGGATCGTTACCGTGTCGCCTTTTCTGAAAAGGAACGCAAGCAGTTTCAGTAAGTTAGTTACTTAGCGATTTAAAAGTTAAAGTTAGCATTTTGCACTTGTATTGTTCACAACATTTGACTGTTGCTGGAAACTGGAGCTGATGGCAACTATGTGATTGGTCAGGTCATAAAGCAGATTTAAAGCATCTGTCACAGGTTTTTGACAGAAGGATAACGATGTAGGTATGTTTCAGAAGCACTTGTTTTCACATATGCAAAAGTGAAATAATAATAATAATATAAGCAACATAAATTTGTTGGGAATAAAATATTTTTAGCATTCTCAAGTGGAGAAAAATTGCTGCCTTAGAAAAACAATTGCCTGAGAGCTGCAAAAAAACATCAGGCATAGCAAAGCATTAATGCCACCAGGGATAACAATGCACTGAATTATATAAATAAAATACATTTGATTATACCTAAGATTATGTTGTAAAATACTGCATAATGTCTGTTATTGTGCCATTACACATTCCCCTGTGGCAGGTGATATATTTAATAATAGTAATAATAGGTTTGTTTTATTTTCAAAAACTCAATTCTGAGGTTGACTCATTGCTACTGCCTCTGAATCAATCATTTGACTCTGTAAAATAAACTTTGGGGCTGTCTGGAGAACATCCTCAGCCCCGCGACAGAGCATTTATAAGGCCGATCTCGGTGCGAGCGCCCATGTCAGTCAGAGTGCCTACACAAATGGCCTTCTGATGTCACACACATGCGCATAATGAGCAAGTCATTATATTCACTCATCATGCACATGAGTGTGTCCCAATATAGACGCTCATACCAGGAGCTCACTCCAAGGGGCAAATTCACTAACCTCCGAAATTGCGCCAGCGACGGCTTCGCTCACATCATCACACTTCGCCAGGCGAAAATTCGCCAGCACAATGCTAATTCAATAAAATGCAAAGTTGCGTCCAGGGCACCGAACGATGGTGAAGTTTTGCTAGCGTTAATTCGGCAAGCAAAACTAAGTTGCACTAGTGCTGGCTAATTTGCATACGGCGGGAAGGTAAATTTCAATGGATGTATATGTTGCAGCAAATACAATACACTACACAAGCCCAGTAATAAAAGAAAATAGAGTTGTTATAATGCCCTACACATGAGCCCACTGTATAGTTTATGTGCCATATGTAAGGAAATGTAGGGGGGAAGCCACGTACCCTAAAAAAAATTACGATCTTTTGCAACCTATCACCCTGAAAAACTGAAAAGTCGCCAGCGTTTTTTGGGACTGTGTTGTAGTTCTGCTCTGGAAGAATCCTTTGACTTTTGTGCAGATTATTACATTTGGATGCACACTGCTGCTTTGTATGTGTGTTTATTGCTATTTGGGCCAGGTAGAATAACAGCAGCAAAGTCTATGATTGAAAGCTTCATATAGCACGAGATGTATTAGGCCAATTATAGATTGCATACTTTTAATAAAAATGTTGCTTTTACATCGCCAGTCATGTGACTTTGACAGAGTGCCAGCCTCTCAAATCAATATAATAGAAGTCAGCTGATTAACAAACCTGTGGGAAAGCATGCAGTGTATTCTGAGAAATGGAGCCTTGCGTTGAGTATAGGAAAAACCTAAACAAGCGGTGCAGAAAGAGACAAACAAATAGTGCTTTCAGTTGCAGTTAAGCTGACAACTGAGCAACTTTAAAACCATTGGTAATGTTCAATTAATGTATACAAGAAAATACATTTTATTCACCAAAAAATACTTTTTGTTGTATTTTTCCGGTTTAAATTAACGTCTCATATATCAGCAGCTTTTGTTTCTGACTACCCCATGAATATAAATTTAGTTTTGTTTTTAAGGGTAGAATCTACTACACTAGTGTTTTGAATCTGATACCTTCCGTTGCGACGCGAGGAAGCACAGGCATCACCTCGGATGCGCCGAATCTAAGGTAAGTAATAAGAGTGTCAAATGCACACTGCGACAGTGTCCGACATTCCTATTACTTACCTTAGATTCGGCGAATCCAACGTGATGCCTGTGCTTCCTCGCGTCGGAAAGGAAGGTATTGAATTCAAAACGCCCGTATAGTTCTATCCTAAATGTTTTTTTAACTCACTGTAGACCTGTCCTAGCAGTACCTTGGAGGGCACTTTGAAAACATGTGTATTTTTCATTAATAATGTTGCATCAATGGAGGATTATCCATGTTACCATGTGTTTAGTGTAGTGCCATAATACAATATGTATATACTTATGATATTGCTTACACAATAAGGTACCTAGAGGGAGCACAAAGAAATATACTACAACTAATATGAAATAACTTTCCTACAGACATCCATTTTATGAGCAAGACAAAGGTGAGATCAATTAATAAAGCAAGTGGTTGCACAAATTGTGGTGAAAATACATTGCTGCTGATTCACTTGTAAATCCAAAGTCATCCCAGTCTACAAGACACCCACGTTCCAGTTATTATTAAGGGTGAATGCTGGCAATCCCCTAGCGTCACAGCCCCAGTTACTATGACAATGTCAATAACTGTGTGGGCTCCGTATAACCCCACAGTGCAGTAATACTATTAAATGAAAAAAAGAGGAAAAACTATGTGGTGAACAGATATAGTGATTGGGGTTCTTCAGCACATTTCTATTAGAAGTGACTTAAATTAAGCTCTGAAAACTGACAGAAAGCAGAAGCCTTAAGAAACTGGTGTTGTGGAAGGTGGAACAGAAAGATTTCATCTTTGAGGGTCCATAATTTTGTGTTGTCACAAAAGTCTTTCGTATGAGCAATTCTTATTGGTCAATGTTTTGGGTAGGACACAAAATGCATGAATGTGCTAGACCAATATTTTGGTGGGAAAGACACAAAGCTTGAGTGTTAGCCTGCATTATTTATTCAATCATGTGACATACACACTGCTGCCTATTCCACAATAACAGAGTTTTCAAGAATCGGAAAGAGCTGGGGCACACATATGGAGCGACTGAAACTGTAGGGCAAAGGCGAATGCTCAGAAATCTGTTGTTAGTGCAAGTTCAACAGTAATGCTGAGTATCATATAGCATCCTATAGATCTGATGGTTTTTACAAAGGAGGATTCAAGGACAGACATATATGAAGATTTGGGCTGCCAGTGCCAGAGATAACAGCAACGCTAAGGTGCTACTGTCCCATCCCAACATGCCAAGCAGGCCCAGGACATGAAAAACCCAGGTCTCAGGGCATTACCCAAGTAAATGAAGAATAAGGAGCCACTAACCTGTCCAAGTCCCCCCGGCTATGTGGTGTCCCTGTAGGCAGCAGCAGGTGGCAGTTAGCTCATAAGGGCCAATTGTCCGCTGAGTGTGACCATTAACTTCTTTTTGCAGCCTCACTCATGCTGAGCTGAGCGCCCACTCATTGGCTGACCTGCTCCTGACTTGGAAACTGGCACCAGAATAATGCCCAGGGCGGGTGCCCAGCTCCCAGAGTGTTACATCTAAAATGGAACATTTCACTCAAAGGTTTTGGGGGGGGGGGTGCAGCGTGGATGATTGAAATTTGAGGGCAGTGAACTGGCCAGGCAGGTGTTGGGGAGGGAGTGGCACTCAGAACAGGTGCCCAGAAACAGTGCTGGGCCTTGGGCAAATTGTGCCCAAGGCAGGACCAGCGACTCTTCACCCCTCCCTCTCTTCCCCCTCGGCAATGTGTTTGTCCACACTACACAAGCAGCGACAGGTCACACAGGGCATTGGATGATTAGGTTGGGGGGAGCAGAATGGAGCAGTGACAGTGGGGCAGGCAAGTGAGGAGTTAGGAGCAGAAGTGATCTGCTGAATGAAAGCTGCTGTATCCCAGTAGTAACACATTCAGCCTGCTTAATGCTGAAACTGTTAAGATTTACCTCCCCTAGTCACCCTTCCCTCTCCTCCCCCTCCTTAATGAATTTCCCTGCACTACACAACAAGGAGGGAGTGGGTTTGCAGGGGGCAGCAGCAATAATCAGATCTCTGTCTCTCCTGCCCCCTGCCTTGCCCCTATATGTGGATGCCCATGTCCAGATCCTTTTTATACTATACTACCCACCATGAGGAGTCTGAGTGTCTTACTTTCCCACAAGATATGCACCTCTTATAGCCTCGTGTATAAACCATATACGGTTACACAGTTACTGTACCTCTTCTTTTTAGATATCTAGATAAACATCTTGTGTACAAGTCAATCAATTTCTAACCCAACCGTAAACTGTGCATGTTTTGTCCCCAGAATAAGCAAACCAACATGGAAAAACAGTGATCCAAACCACACTTCTATCCACTTGTTACAAGTTCTCGATTGTATTGGCCAGTGGGCCATTTTTCAGCAAATCTACCTGAAGGATGATTGGTCAGACTCGGTAAGTAGTCACAAGGTAAACATTTGCCAATGAAAATAGCTATAACCAAACTCACTAAACTTTCTCTCAACAGATAATTGATCACAATAAGGGTAAGAAGGAGCGTAAAGTAGCTAAAGAGCCCTTCACAATGCAAGTCATGCAGTGGAAGCCTTCTTAAAACAAGTTTTCACATCCACATTGTACATTGTTTACAATATAAGTATATTTAAAAAAAGAGGCTGTATCTGTGCTATTAACGTGGTTCTGGATTCATAGTTTGCCACAGAGCTATTAAGGAGTAATTAGCATTGCTCCACCTATAAGCCTTTCATTTGTGGTTTTTAAGGAACATTAACATTACCAGTTTTAAAACATAACCATATTCTAAACTAATGTAATAAAATATACATTATGGGGCCGATTCACTAAGCTCGAGTGAAGGATTCGAATGAAAAAAATTCGAATTTCGAAGTATTTTTTTGGTACTTCGACCATCGAATTGGTTAAATTCGTTCGAATACGAACGAAATCGAACGAATCGAACGAAAAATCGTTCGACTATTCGACCATTCGATAGTCGAAGTACTGTCTCTTTAAAAAAAACTTCGACCCCCTACTTCGGCAGGTAAAACCTACCGAAGTCAATGTTAGCCTATGGGGAAGGTCCCCATAGGTTTGCTAACCTTTTTTTGATTGAAGGATTTTCCTTCGATCGTTGGATTAAAATCCTTCGAATCGTTCGATTCGAAGGATTTAATCGTTCGATCGAACGAAAAATCGTTCGATCGATCGAACGAACGTTTAGCGCTAAATCCTTCGACTTCGATATTCGAGGTCGAAGGATTTCAATTCGAGGGTCGAATTTCGAAGTATTTTTTACTTCGAAATTCGACCCTTAGTGAATCTGCCCCTATAAGTCCCCTTAACTTTTTCCACCAGTGCACCCATAAATACATGTGATGAAAGTCTACTCCAAACCTAAAGTTAACAAGAACTGCTGGAAATGTATTCCAGAACAGCTTTTGTTGCTGCATTCTTGATACATTTTTTCAATTCACAACAGTGCAAATACTTTCCAGGGGCCTGAAGGGTGAATATTTATTTAACAATACAATTTGTGTTTAGCAGCATATTATTGTGATATTAGTGTGGGTCATGGTTATGTGTATAAAAACAGGTCACTGGTCTGATGTAGCTTGATGCTGCAGTAGGGGCATAGGGTAAAACTATTGGCTCTTAATTGCTGTTAATTATTGTGTACATTTGTAGTTGTAGCTTTTATGTTAGCTAAAGCATATAATATAGTGCTATATTGATTTTTTTTACAAATTGCATAAGCTAGACATAGCTGTAAGTGCAAAATCTCAGTATTTTTGCACTTGAAGAAAAGGAAAACAGACTTCCATAACAGTTACACATTTTCACAATATAAAATGAAGGAAAGGTAGAAAAAAAAATCTATAAATGAACTGTTTTTGACATCTCAACATGTGACAGATCATGAGATACTTTAACTAGCATGCATTTAATTCTTGTATATAATACTCTGATACATATTTGTTTCAGGGGGAAAGTACCATATTTATAAGCAAGGTCATTAGTTTTTCATTTATTTGGCATTACATAAAAAGAAAAGTATGAGAACAAGGCATATTTTTTGCTTGATATGTGGTTTCACATCACTCCTTTTGAACACAGTGGTTTGATTTTGGTAATAAGGGGGGTGCTTAGGGCTTTTTTACTAAAGCTCTATTTTGTAGTCAAACTTTAAATGGGAAAATACTCAAATTCTTAGAAAAAAAACTTGGACTTTTTCGAGATTTATTATTTTCCGAAGCTGCTAACAATTCTGAGTCCGAAAATAGTCCAGCTAAAACCTGTCAAAATCATGTAAAATACAATGGCAAATGGTTTGTTTGAGCTGGTTTTCATTTGATAATCCGAATTACTCAAGGTTTTCAGCGACAACTTGAAAAAGTCGAGTTTCCAAATGTCAATTTCGAATTGACACTCAATTTTGTTGCAACGATTTTACAAATGAATATCAGTAGAAACTGGCAGGAAGAGCGCTTTCCTGCCACAGAGCAGCCTTGGAGACAAGGTAACAAGTACTGGAACCCTCATCCCACCCATTTCATCCATACAAACCTCATGGACATAACCTGGATCAGTATTCAGTTATCCATTTGCAAATGACACTCCTGGGCAACAGAAGGAAGCTGGCCCTTTCTGACTTGGCCTAAGTACCCCACCACATCATTTGGAGCAGCTGCCTTGGTTCTATTAGGTGTGGCAAGCACAGATTAAAGATAAATGGGAACTTCAAATCAAAGAAGGCTTCCCTCCCTCAAAGAGGATTTCTGCCTTCTTTAATACCAAAAAAGCCATGTAAAGAACAAAGGTCTATTCTCCTGTACTGTATTCTGTATTATGAGCATGTGCTCTGACCAACATGGCCACTTACATTGGGAGTGTCTTAGCACTGGCAGGGGGCAATTAAAAAAAATACTGTTACTCCAAACCAGAGTGTGGGCTCTATTAGCCCACACTTTTGGTTGAGGATAATATTTTTTGGCAACAGGTGTCCTTTAAGTTATTGTGCAGTTCTCCCTCCTACTATTTGAACACAGAGTGAATTAAAATGCTGGTTTATTTGGCAGACTCCTTGACCCCCCTCAAAGCTATGAGACCAAGCTGGCTGCCCTATTGTCCCTATTATAATCTGCCTCTGATTTATAAACAAAGTAATCTATATTTTTAATTAAATTATATTTCTATTTTTGTTCCATCATGTAAGCTTTCAGTTATTTCATTGTTTGGGTGGATTTCTCTTTTAAATGTTTATTTTTCTTTTTTACCATACTGTTTTCTGCTGCCACCAAGTGGCCAGCATCTCTCCACTCTCTTACAAATACCTGATCAGAAGGCAAGAAAAAAACGAGAAACTGAAAATGTGTTTTTTTTCATCAATTGTAATGCATGTTCATTCAAAGGCAAATGTGCTTCAATAGGGATGTTACATACAGCTGATCTGTGCACAAGGGTCTCGTGTTAGTGCCTGTGAAAGGTAAGCCACGCATGTTGATTCATGTCATATTGCTTTGCAATGTTCACTCCCTCTCTTTAGATGTGCACTGGGTTTAATTTTACTTTGAATAATTGCAGCTTGGCAAATGATTACTGGGTCAGACGGGGAGTAGTGTATACTTGGGGTCAGAGGTCCTTGGGAAGACACACTTCAGTTAGAGAATCTACTGTATGTTAGGAGAGGTGTTGTGCTAGAGGTGTGAACTTCTACACCAGTGATAAATGAGCTGTAAGGAACCTGCAACTCATCTGTTGCTGATGTTGTTGGTGCTGTAGCTTTAACTTTTAAACAGCCATGCTAAGGTAACCAACTTTAGGTTTTCTCAAAATACTGTCCCTAAAATACAATATAGGCACAAAAATGGGCATATCTATACAACTTCATATAATACTGTACAATGTATCTCTTTTTATTACCTTCAAAATAATGTTTAAATATGTTGTACTGTGCAGGCCAAAGGCTGCCTCTTTAAATACTAATTACCCTTGGTTTCATGCCTGGCACATACAGAGTCTTTGCCTCTCCTTTTAATGTAAAGGGAATTTGTTTCCCTTTACACTGCCCCTTTGAAAACTTGGCTTCATGCCTGGCAGTTGCATATTTTTGCCTTTTCAACTGGAATATGCAGGCCATATGCCTCCCTTTTCATTGCCCCATTGAAAGCTTGGCTTCATGCTTGGGATATGCATTTTTTTTGTCCCTACTTCAACTGGGATATGTAGGTCTTATACATCCTTTACACTGTTCTGCTGAATGTTTATTTTGCTTCATGCCCGGCAGATGCATTTTTCTTTCCACTCCTATTAATAAAAAACACAAGCCATATACCTCCCTTTACATTACCCCTTTGAGCACTTGGCTTCATGCTCAGCAGATGCATGTTTTGTCCCTCCTTTTAATGGAATATGAAGGCCCTATGCTTCACTTTACCTGTTCCTTTGATTGTTTGGTTTTATGCTTAGCAAATACATATTCTTATCCCTCTTGCCAATTGAATAAGCAGGCTATATAGCTTTCTTTATGTTGTCCCTTTGATTGTTTATACATATTGCTTATTTTTATGCTTGGCTTATGAAGATTTTTGCATTAATTTAACTTCAGACAGTACTGGCAAATCAAGAAGCCTATATTTATATATTTACTGAAGTGTTACTAATATTGCTAAATCAACTTATTGCATATTAACTGAAATGTCTGGCTTTAAAAACATATTTCACTTCAACCAGAAACATATTCTTACTATAGATTTATATCATACTGGGATTTTCCATTCTCTACCCTCTTAATATAAAAATAAAGTCCATATATATTCCTTTTAATCGTTCATGTTGAATGATTAGATACAGGGGTTTCTTCATCTCCAACAAAGGTGTTCAAAGCTAATTAAATAAAAATAAATAGTATCAATGTTGCTTTGATATTATATTTTTTTATTAGTTAATTAGATAACCCCCTGGCAATATTTTAGCTCTAGAGCTAGGCCATGTAACATATCATTTTTCACCCACCCTCATGTATGCTTCATTTATTTGACTTCAGTTTTTTGGGAAAATACATTTTTTACTGCTTACAGGAATAAAACAGTTAAGTGGCAGGATGTCTTTATACATTTATTTGCTTCTCGTTGTTTTCCCTCCTCCAACCTCTCTTCCTTATTGCTGTCATTAAAGGGAAAGCCCTCAAGTTCATAAACAAGGGTGAAGTTCACAGATTCTTATCGCTTTAGTGGTTATCCCTTGCTAAAGGAGCTGTACAATATTCTGTCTCTGATGCATTTTGATTCTCAATATGCTACTAACAAAGCAAGCAGTTTTTCCTGGACAGAAGAGAGGGTTAAGACCGAAGTTAAAGCTTTATGTTCTTTTACTGCAGATAATTTGTTCATGGTATGATGTGAGATGAGAACCACCCAGAGCATACCAAAACTGACAAGCCTGTATGCTTAATGAGTATAGGGGGTATAGTATCAAAAGCGTACTGTATTAAAAATGGTATAAGTTTGTAACGTTTTGTGATTATTTGACACTCACTAATGTAAAGGGGAAGTCAAAATATGTACAAGATGGGAAAATATTGGTACATGTTTGCTCTTCTATCGTGTTTATTATTATGAGTATTATTATTTTGCATTGGAGGTTATTCTTACATGGCCCAGCAGAATGTTTCCAGGTATCCCAGTGGACCTTGTGTTACATTCTTATTCAGTACTATCAGATTCTCTCACCAGTCAAAGTGGCCCAAAGATAGTGAAAAAGATTTAAAGAGTATGGCTACACAACGTAACCAAATCTAAAAAATATTTTATTGTGTTGAGAAATGTATTTTCTGCTGCAATGTATTCATTTAAAGCAGAAATTAGCCTGACATTCTTCATATAATGAGATGAATCCCATAAATGAATTTAAAATATGCTAATGCAATGCTGTAAGGACACTTCTGGAGGTGTAATTGACATTTTAAACAGGTATCTACACACACTTGCCAAGCTTACTGAGAAAATTCTAAACATCTCTCTAATTGGCATCCAAGAAACTGATTGAATCGTTTCTAAAGTAAAAATGCAGATAAATGAGTTGTAAACAAGTAGAATTAGCTTGGCAGATATCTGAATATTTGCATGACACATAGCAATCCACTTCGGTAATTATTATGCACCTGCAGTGATTCTTTGTTTTAAATTCAGTTACAACACTCTATGGATTTTACAGAAAAATGCATGATCCAACAAGGCAATTTAGATAAAAAGTTGAAAATGAGTAAAAAAGCAGGAACCCTACAGAAATCCCTATTAATTACCCTTTGGTTATACTGTATATGATCTCTAGTAGTGTAACAATGACTGACAATTCTACCTCTGTTCCTGCTGGTGATTTATAATGTGTTAATTATAGAGAATTTAGAGAATATATGTGTGTGTATGTGTGAACTAGTGTGGTAGAGCAAGGACCACACTGGGCCCTCTTTCAACAGGATAGGTTTTCACTATGTGGAAAGAAGAGGGTGTTGTTGATCTACTTTTATTTAACTTGTTCATTAATGACTTAGGGGAGGGTGTTGTAAGTAATGTATCAGTGTTTGCAGATGACACAAAACTATCCAGCCCAATTAATTCCAGGATGTGGCATCCTTGCAACATGATCTTAGCAAACTGGCAATCTGGGCAGCTCAGTGGCAAATGAGATTCACTGTTGATAAATGTAAAGTCATGCACCTGGGATGTAAAAATGTCCAAGCCACTTATACCCTTAATGGGACTGCACTAGGCAAATCCATTATGGAAAAGGACCTTGGAGTCCTTGTAGATGATAAACTTGGTTGTAGCAAGCAATGCCAGTCAGCAGCATCAAGGGCAAATAAGGTCTTGAGCTGTATTAAAAGGGGCATAGAGTCACGGGAGGAGGAGGAGGTCATTCTTCCACTGTATAGAGCACTTGTAAGGCCCCATCTAGAATATGCTGTACAGTTTTGGTCTCCATGTTTTGGTCTCCATCACTCAAACAGGTTATTATTGTATTAGAGAGGGTACAGAGAAGGGCAACTAAGCTGGTAAAAGGTATGGAAAATCTTAGCTATGAGGAAAGACTGGCCAAATTGGGGATGTTCACGTTAGAGAAGAGGCGCTTAAGAGGAGATATGATAACTATGTATAAATATATAAGGGGATCATATAATAATCTCTCTAATGCTTTATTTACCAGTAGGTCTTTCCAGCTGACACAAGGTTACCCATTCCGATTAGAAGAAAAGAGGTTCCACCTAAATATTTGGAAGGGGTTTTTAACAGTGAGAGCTGTGAAGATGTGGAATTCTCACCCTGAATCAGTTGTACAGGCTGAAACATTAGATAGCTTTAAGAAGGGGTTGGATGGCTTTTTAGCAAGTGAGGGAATACAGGGTTATGGGAGATAACTCATAATACAAGTTGATCCAGGGACTAGTCCGATTGCCATTTTGGAGTCAGGAAGGATTTTTTTCCTCCTCTGAGGCAAATTGGAGAGGCTTCAGATGGGATTTTTTTTTGCCTTCCTCTGGATCAACTAGCAGTTAGGCAGAGTAAAAAAAATAAAAAAAAAAATAAAAGTTTGAACTTGATGGACGTGTGTCTTTTTTCAACCTTACTTATTATGTACAACTCTATACTGCCAAAAATGTAAAATATTAAAAAAAGGACGCCAGGAGTTCTTTGCAAACAAAATAATACATGCTTTATTCAGCATAAAGCACAACAGGGTTGAGAATACTCAGCATATGATTTAAGTACAATCACAAATATAGCAGATACAGCACAGAATGGGACCACTGGAGGAATAGCAGGGGGAGTTGAAGTATGCACCTTCCAGGTTGTCGCTACAATAGACGTGGAACAGGGAGAGAATAATAATCTAATTCCCTTGTCAGTACTGCGGTCCCTTTACTACAGGCAAATAGGGCCTAGAGGAGAGCTGCTCCATTCTATCCTCCTTAAAAGCTGCTCTTGCTAACTACTGCTCACTGACTTACTTCTCCCAGAGAGTGCTATAACAGTGGCTATCCTGTACACTATCTAAACCTCATTTATGGGGTCCCTGCTCCCCGACTTCTCTAAAGGTGTTGTTCCTTTGGGCCTAACTTGTCTGGGACCTTGTAAGCTCCAGGCTCAATGGAAGATCCACCCAGACCAACTGCTGCAGGCCAAAGAGGAAGGACCTCCCCCTTTAGGATGATACAACAAGTTCTTTGTATAAAATTGGCAATTCTAGCCATATTTATTTTTAGTGTTTAGTTCTTTACAATAATGATATTCAGAAAAATATACAGTATGCAAGGGTTAGCATGCTGTTAAAGGCATTGTTCACCTTGAATTAACTATTAAAATGATGGAGAGAGTGATATTCCGACACAATTTGCAGTTGGTTTTCATTTTGAATTATTAGTGACTTTTTATTCAGCAGCTCTGCAGTTTGCACCATTGGACCATTAGGGCCCTATTTACCTCCTGTATTAGTCAGTTTTGTATATAATATGTATGTTTGATGTGTATGCCCTTCTATTGTACAGTGCTCTGGAAGAATTGAAGGGAATGGAGAAGTTAAAAGGAAGGAGGATGGGTTCCCTGCACGACATCAGAATCATACCATTATATAGTAACAATAAATTATAATGACGTTTTATAAACTATAATCCCACATTAACAAGCAAAACTACAAATGTTTTGGTTCTTACCTGTAAATACAAAGTCAGCACACTGATATCACTTGGAAAGGGTTCATACCAAGAACTGTAAAGAAAGAAAAAAAATATTTAGAATACCACTTGCAATGGTTACGGTTGTACTTAAAGTGATACTAACACTAAAACGACTTTTTAAAATATGAATGTACATTAAACGTTACCTATAGGTCATGCTGCTTTATTAGTATAGACTCACTGGTAAACATGAGCTCATTTTGTGAATTGAATGCATTGACCTCACAGCAATTACTTATTATTATATTAACTAATTATTATATTATATTAATAAATGATTGCCTTTGTATACTAATTAAGATAATAGAATGTTTGTATTCCCCAAGAGCTGATCACTAGATTCCTTATGATTTCTGCTCTGTTACATATTAATAATCTCAAGAATGTAAAACTAGATTTATGCTCTCTATGATGCAATGATGCATGAAGTCATCCTACTACCTACGTACTAATTTCCTTGCAACCTGACTAATGCCATGTAGTCATTTATTTTATCAATTGCACGCACCCAGTTGTTGCAGTTTTGGCCTGACCAAAAATTCCCCACATAACTTTACTAGACACATTTACTTTCTGAGTCAATCGGATCCAAGCTGCAGCACAATGACCTGTAAAATGGGAGGCCTAAGCAACAAGACTATCACTATCTTCTCCTGTTACTTCCTTGTTTGAATCTTCTTGATCATCTACTTGATCACTTTCACAAAAAATATAACTATATAAAATACCTATACTTGAGGCAGGATCATATGTGGGAAGAGATCATAACTGCATTAACCAAGTAGACTTGGAGCAATTAAGAAGAAAATAGAATAATTCCTTGGTGAAAACTTTCCCTAGGAAGTACTTTCCTTGACAGAAAAGAAAAAGCAATTGTTTCAGTCTTTGGCAGATATAGGGTAGTCTTAAGACTGAAGCTCAGAAGTAAGACCATAGTTAATGAAAAGACAATGAATAATTAATATAGCCATCAGGAGAAATGGCTGTTATTATTCAAATTTATACCTGAATGTATGATAGCTTTTTTTTAACGATTTATAAAGTCTAGAAAATGGATCACTATGAAGCATTGGATGATAATGCCATTGCCGTGGTTCCATCATAAGGGGTGAGGGTATAGGGTGTTGAGCAGGATCTATTTTTGCATAGGCCATACATATCATAAATTGTTGACTGCTATCTAAACTGGATATTTGTACCACTACAGGGAGTCAATGCCTTCATTCTGTGGAATTCAAAAAACATATTAGGCCAGAATGTGAGTAAAGAGAACACCAGTGAGGGTGTGAAGCTGGAGAGTTTATGTTATGTGATTTCCCCCATGTGAAGCCAGGGGGCTGAAGAATTGTGTTTATTTGAAAGTAAAAGCCAGCAAAGCGGCAATTTGAACTCTTTAAGTTTGTCAGTCTCAGTTTCTGTGCTAAAATCTGTGCTGGGGCCTTGGGTTTCGCTACCGGAAGCTTACACTAGGGGCAAATTCACTAAGTGACGAAGCGCCTAACGCTAGCGTGAATTCTCCAGCGTTGGGCATTTTTGTTACTTCGCCGATTCACTAACGGACGCTGGCGTAACTTCGCTAGTGTTACTTCGCAACCTTACGCCTGGCGAATTTGCGCAATGGACGTAACTATGCAAATTCAATGCACGCATTGTTCTGAACGCTACCTTTTATGCTAGACTTCCTTTGCCACCTCAGACCAGGCGAAGCGCAATAGAGTAGATTGGGATTGCTTCAAAAAAAGTTAAAATAAAGTCCCAAAAAACGCTGGCGTTTTTTCTTTATTATGGGTGGTAGGCTGAAAACGATTGAAAAATTTTTTGGGGCTCCCCTCCTTCCCCCCTACATTTCCTAACTCATGGCAACTTAACTATACAGTGGGCACATGTGTAGGGCAGAATAAAAATTTTATTTGCTGTTTTGAAGGTTTCCCAGGCTTGTGTAGTGATGCTACATATACCTCCATTGTAACTTCAATTTGGCGCCGTAAACAAATTAACCATCGCTAGTGTAACTTTGCCTTGCTTGTCGAATTAACGCTAGCGCAACTTCGCAATATTACGCTGCCCCTGAGCGCAACTTCAGATTTTAGTGAATTTGCGGAGCGCTGGCGAAAAAACATCTGGCGAAGCGTGGCGAAGTGGACGCCAGCGCAACTACGAATCTTAGTGAATGTCCCACTATGTGTGATACAATGTTCTGTTCTTTGGAATATAAATGTATTGGTACAAATGATTTTTTGTTTTTTTTAGCATATCTATATATATATATATATATCGGTACCCAAAGGGTATGTTGTGATCACTGAATTAATAAATAGCAGACCTAAATAGTGGTGTTGCCTTCATAAATCTCCATATAATTTACTTTAACGAAAATATAAAAATTGGCAGGATGGATTCATATTGTGATATATGTGTTTCTTATCCTTGTCCTAATCAGGGTTCATTCTTTTCAACCAGTTTTCTGTGTACACGTTTTATAAGCATATTGCTTTTAATTATGCTGTCATGCATGGGGCATAGCTGCAGGTACTGAAAATGTCAACTTTAAATTTAGATTTAAATGACATCATTACAAGGGTGGAGCTTTTTAACCTAATATTGGTGGTGTGCATCCAAAAATGTTGTCCTTCCTGTGAAAAGTTGGTATTACCTAAAACACAATCTAATGTGATTTTAGGTAAATCATTTACCCACATTTTGAGAGCAGATTGGGAATAATGGCTAAAGAGTTTGAAGGTTGTTTTTATGATGAGAAAAGCCATGACAAAGCCTTTATTTAAGAGATGTGTTGGAGATTGAGGATGACATTTCTGGAGTCTCTGTAAGAAATTGATCTTAACAGATGGATTGATGCTGCCAAACCAAGACTTATTGGGGGCCATTCTTTCAAGCTTGTTTGTTGGTTTACCAGCAATCTTTGGTGGTTTTTGGAAAGCACATGCAAAACATTTGCTGGTATATAGACATAAAGGCTTCCAGATGCCACACAGTGAGTAGCTTTTATTGCCGTAGTTTTAATTCTTGTTTGTAAGCTATCGTTCCTCTCTCCATTTCTCTGCTGGGTTTGAATCAGGTACCTTGTAGAGTGCAGCCTGTAGCCTTAGCTCTTTGCTGCTCAGGCAGGTTAGAGGTATAGACTAACCCTGTACTGAGGTTCTTATGGCTATCCCTAGTGCTATTAATTATACTCAGCTGCTCTGCATTAACTGGCAGGTACAGCCTATCCCTAATGAGTTCCCAGCAGAGAGCCCTTATTCAAGGGCTGAACTCCAAGAGCGATATTCGTCGGAGCGTGCAAAACGCAGGCGACAAATCAGATGCAGTGGCATGTGTGAATAAATAATGGACTACACACGATAATACTGTCGAATGAAGATGTAGATTGCTGCATTCAAATCTGACAGTTGTGTCGTATGGAATTTAGTTTATACCTGCGATTTTCCGTTCAGTACCATTATATTTTGACGCGTGCCACTACATCCAATTTGTCGACTGCGTTTTGTTGTTTTTCAGGCACAATCTGACAGAAAACACTAGTGGAGTTCAGCCCTAAACCCTGATCTGGCTCCTTTCCTTCAGAGGGCCAAAAATACAAGTTAAAAAGCGTCTTTATTAATCATAATTAAAAGGATAAATGCATCTCCATAGGCCCTACATGTTTTGTACCTACATGGTATTTAGTCATGGGCTCATATCTGTTTGCCACTCCCTGAAGCTGGGGGTGTGGGGTGGTACACTTGGACCACACAATCAACTTGGTGAGCTATCTACCTTTTTTGTAGCGCCACTTATTTGGCTCCTCTCCTTGCCAATTCCTAGGTCTCCATACCTGCTGGTGATCCTGCTGCGTTGAGCACCCTGTCCTTGTTCCTGATTGCTGAGCACCTTATCCATGTTCCTTATTGCTGGGTAGGCACCTTGACCCTGTACCTGATTCTGAGCTTGATTCTGAGCTTGACTCCATTGCACTTCATCTGGTCTGAGCTGGCGAAAGCAAGTCTGGCGAAAGAGGTACGTTCAGTAAAATCTTAGTGAATTTGCGGAGTTACGTCCATTCGCCAAATTGAAAATTCGCCTGGCGTTAGACTGTGAATCAACTCTAGCGTCTATTTCCTTCGCTAGCGAAGTGACGCCTGTGGCGAAGTAACGAAATGACATCATCCTGGCGAATCATCGCCAGCGTTAATCACTTCACCCTTTATTAAATGTGCCCCCTAAAGTTAATAAGGTATAATTAATACTATATAATCTCATGTTTCCTGTTGCACCCCTTGGTAGAACTTGTAGACTAGGAGGGAGTAGAGACTGGCAAGGGGACTAGAAGGATGCTTTCTCACAAAACAGTTTACTAATCCAACATAAAATGAACAACTACCGTTGTACCTGAACAGGCAGGATAATAAAATAAGCAACTTTACTGGCTCAGGATACAGTAGAAGGTACAAGATACAGTAAGGAAAAGGAATTGTAGATCAATACATTAATGCAGCCACCAGGATTCCCAGAAGTCACCTTCAACAATATAAACAAAAACCTGAAATAAATCGGGTTCCCCTAGTGGTCACATACAATCCACAACTAAGGACCCTCAGAAAAATAGCCAGAGATCTACAAGGTACACTTCATAAGGACGAGAGGCTCAAAAGCATATTCCCAGACCCACCACTCCTAGCATTCAGACAGCCTCCCAACCTAAAGTCAGTAATAATAAGAAGTGCCTTATTGCGCCCCACCAATAATGGAACATACCCCTGTGACATTGCAAAACCTGCCCACACATCCTGATATCCACTGAGGAAGGGAGCGAGAGGCTCCTGAAACGTTTGGTTATATTCCGCACATTAAAGCCTTGGAGGTACTTTAAGTACACCACCCGCATTGGCATTGCGTCTTCATTATTTTTGTTCTAATATTGAATGCATCCTGTTGAGTCACGTGATCAGGAGACACGCAGAGCCTGCAGCATACAAGTTATACAAGTATCGTGAGTGTATTGGCACTATTTATTTTCTTCAAGAGAAGTAAACTGGTAAGAGGCTCAATAAATGAATAAATAAAAAGGAGTTAATATTCTTGTCTTGTGCCATTGTTAAAGGGACAGTATACACCTCTTTTGTAACATGAGCTCATTGAATAGGGGTTGTGCTGAACATATTTATGGGAAGAAAGTATTTATGATTTTTGTTATTTCTTGCACTAAACAAGAATATGAAGCCAGTTTTACGTTATCACTTCCTGTCACTTCTGGTCCCAGAGACTTTAAAAGGAACTGATAAAACCAGTAACCCGTCCACTGATAATGAGCTGCTCAGAAGCTGCTGCTTATATATGTAGATTAGGCAGTTCTGAACAAATTGCTTTTTTTAAAGGAGAAAGGGTATGTTCAGTGAAAATAGCCCAAATTTTTAAATGAGTGCTTTAAAAATGGAAAAAAATGGAGAATAAATTCCCTCCTTGTGATGGCGTCATGGCATACTTAGTGTGCCTATAATAGCTGATTGTGGTACAAGTGTATCTGCAATGATAACTTGTTGGGTGAAGCATAGGGGCATCTTCCAAGAAGGCTCGTGCTGGGCCCAGCTTTTCAGGGGGCTGCATTCTGTTTCAACCTGTTTCTGGAAAAAACTTGAACTCCTGCTGCTTGTTTTGTTATTTATATTTTTCCCAATGACTTTGGGGTCTTTTAGACTGTGTTTAACATAATTTCTTTGATGAAGTGGGACTGGGCTGTTGATGATTATATGCCATTATGACCATGCAGCCTAATGAAGAGTACACAGTTAAAGCAATGGGAATTATAAAATTGAACAAAGAGGTACAGACAAAATTATATGAGATCAATAATTGATAAAATGTTGGATCTTAATGCAGTTCACAAGCTGAGGGAACTGATCCCAATAATAAACAGAGCTCACTGGACAAAACTGTTGTAAATATGATGTGGAACCAAAATCTATCTTTAGGATACACATTTTAGATCAGCAATGGGGATTTTATCACACATTTCAGTATTGTACTGCAAATACGACAAATAAAATATTGGTATGTGGAGTATGGAGTGTAAATCTGTGCACCTATCTACTAAAATAATACAGAAAGACAGAAAGTGGGGGAGGCAGAAAAGTCAACTTATCTAACTTATGGAGTGTGCTTTTTACATAATGCATGCAATTTTTATAATCTATGCTATTGAACTATATAGCAAGCAGCCATTTCTTCCACTGATATAGAACATTATTTTGTAGGAAATCTTCAAGCACTTGAACATGAAGTTCAACAGGAACAAAAGCAATCAAGCGTTCTTTAATGCTAGCAAAACTATTGCAGCATTTTCCCCAATAAGCAAAGGATCATTAGCTGTTGATTTTATTAAAACAAACAGACACATTCTAATCGCTATCATTGACAATATGCTACTCTCAAAAGCAATAACTGCATCTACATTCAAGGTGGATTCCACTAAACGTAAAGGGTAGACCTTTTATATATGGAAAAACCCTAAGCAGTTCAATATTTTCCTATTTACCAAAATATTCCTGACTGTCACAAATCTTTTTTTTTAATCATTCAACACAGAAAACAAATCAAAAAGTAATTGATAATGTAATTATGTTACTAGCTGGTAAAATGTACTAGTACTTAAAACCGTCCCTCAGTCAAAGGTCAACTTTACCTGAAATGTTGTCCTCCAAAAAATATTCTGCAGTGTGGGACCCTTGCATATCCACTCAATATGTAGATATATTTTACAATTAAGGACTTTTTTACTATTATTTTAGAATGTGGACTTGAATGTGAAACTTGAGAGATGGAAATTTGTCTACAGTACTTATAGTCTATGTTCTGAGTGAGTAAACTCAACCTCTAGTAACCGCAGCCACTGAAACCTTGATTTACTTTGTGCCCATCTCCTGATTTAACAGCGTAAGGCTCCAATAAACATAATCAACTGCGCAAACTTCTATGTTTGCCTCCCTTCTTGCTTGAGTGAAAAACAGTTCATGTGACAGTTCACCATAGAATTCAACACCTTAGGGCATACTTACGTTCATAATTGCAGTGAACAAGGCGCAAATTCGAGCAGCATTTTCACAAAGAATTATGGCAGCATTGTGGATGCAAAGGAGTGTTTAATCTACTGCAATTGTACTGCTCCCAGCACAACAGTGGCCTATTTGCCAAAACTGCATGTGCATTTCGCTGCAAATTAGTCGTAGTTGTGACGAATACTTCAAAAGTCCGTCTAGTGCCATTTCCAGTGTGTGCAGTGCAAGTGACATATGCTGCAGTAATAATGCAGGGCACTGTGGGAACCCCTGCTTCAATAGGTGCAGCAGTGCCTAATTCAAAAAGGAAGGCGCGAATAATGGAGCAGCTCCTAGCGCAACTGCGCAAAAGTGGTTTTCGAGTGACCCCACCACAGAGAACAAAGAGTGTTTCTATTAAAAAAAGAATGATTACAGGTATGGGGCCTGTTATCCTGAATGCTTGGGACCTGGGGCTTTCTGGATAACATATTCCGGAATTCGTAGCTATCTGGATAACGGGTTTCCAGATAACGGATCCCATACATGTACATTAATTGTCTAGCCCTGAGTTTAGCTTAGTATAAGAACAGGACTGTTAACTGCATAATGAATTGCTGACTCAAGATGACAAGTTTGCATTTATTTGGGGAAACTCACAATGTGATGTTCAAGATCCATACCAGTTATGCTTTTGGCAAGGCTATGGCTCTGTAATACATAAAAGTGCTTAATAGATGGAAATTTCACTTTCCTGTAAAATGTAATTCTATGCAGATGGCTACTGTATAGTGGGAAGAAGCAACAAAGTGAGTAATAGAAATCTGCTTTTAAGTTTTGTATAACTACAAAAGACTCATATCCATATACAACTCTAAATATGATGGCACACCTAGTTTGTTTTAACAACAGTATCAGTTTAATTAAAAATATGCCTCAACTTGAAAATGATGAATCAGTGTCCAATTCCCTCTGACATCACCTCACGTGTGTATCAGGATATAGACAGAAGGTGGAGGCTCTGAAAATGATTTGTTTAGTCAGCATACAAAGCTTCTTCATCCCCCATCCTGCCCGCAATAAATGTGTTCAGGAATGCGTTAGGAACTGACTACTGAAACATGTAAATGGGAAAAGTAGTTCATTTTAGTGTCATAGAGGCTTTGCAAGAACAATAGATTACTGGGATTCAAATATCATGGTTTCAGAGGATATGAAGAGCCAACTCACGTACCTTGTATCTTGGAGGTTAACTCATCAAAAAATATATACAGTATATTTAAATTCATTATAATTATATAATTATAATTCATTTTCAATCAAGGCCATTTTTACCATGAGGCTAGGTGAGAAACTTGCTTCAGAATATGCAGGACCCTGAGTGTTTTGGATAAGGAATCTTTCAGTAATTTGGATCTCCATATAATAAAAAATAATTTAAACATTAAACATCTTATTAATTAATTAAATTAAATCTCTTATTTATTTCTGTAAATAAGAGATTTCTGGATAGTGGGTTGCCGGATAATGGATCCTATACCTGTATTAAGATTAGTTGTAATTCTCACCTGAGACTGCCTGATATTCAAATATACTTGCAATAAATCAAACGTCCTATGCTAAGTCCACTATCTACTGTAGAACTATTCATAGAATTAAGTAGATCTTTTGTTATTTCATATTTAAGGGGGTGATGGACTATCACTATTTTTATATTTTTCTTTGTTTTTATCTTTAAGTTTGTAGGCAGTTTTAGCCAATTCATGTTGTCTATAAGAAAATACAGGTAAATGGAGGGCACACCTAATTCAAACTATAAAAAAGCAAATATGCAGTGAGAGGTGCAGTCTATGTTGTCTATAAGTCATTTTTACTAAATTGTTCTGTATTTTAACAGCATTATTGGGAGCTTAACATCATTAAGTGCAATTATTTGACAAGTAAGGCTCAGAACAAATTGTTGTGTACTCTTTTTGTAAAATGACCTATTCATGACTAATCTCAGGGTGAAATATTGTTATCTATTATTACTGTATGTCCATATGCCTTGTATATTAACATATATTTCTGTGGATTTATTCAAAAATTGTTTATAATAATTTGGGCAACTTTGCATTTAAGTAGTCCCCTCACAAACTTCTTTTTCCCAGAGAAAACAACCCCAACCTTGACAGTCTACCTTCATAATTTAAGTCTTCCATCCCTCTAACCAATTTAGTTGCACATCTCTGCAATCTCTCCAGCTCATTTATATCCCTCTTAAGGACTGGAGTCCAAAACTGCATTGCATACTCAAGACGAGGCCTTACAAGGGACCTCTAAAGAGGCAAAATTATATTTTCATCCCTTGAGTTTATGACCTTTTTTAAGCAAGACAGTACTTTATTTGTTTTAGTAGCCACAGAATGACACTGCCCAGAATTAGACAACTTGTTATCTACAAAAACTCCAAGATCCTTCTCAGTAAAAGAAGGAAAGCCACCAAAGCAGTTTATTACAGACAGATTAGCCACAGTAGTGCAAACTATATTACTATATTTATTCTGCAGAATGTTTTATCATACTTGAGTAAACAGATCTAGAATCTTTCTCTGTTTCTTTAGGATAGCAGCTGCCATATTAGCTTGGTGTGACATCACTTCCTGCCTGAGTCTCTGCCTGCTCACTCATAGCTCTGAGCTCAGATTACATCAGGGAGGGGAGGGGAGGAGGGGGAAGAGAGGGGGAGAGAGGAGCATACTGAGCATGCTCAAGCCCTAGCCCTGGAGGTTTAAGCTGAAAACAGGAAGTCTGATTCAGAAGTCCATGTGTACACAATAGATGTAAGGAAATGCTGTATTTCTTTTGGTGAGGGTTTACTGATGTATTTATATAGACCTTTCCAATAAAGCTTACTTAATTTTAGCCTTTCCTTCTCCTTTAAGGAAACTCCCGACACACTGCCATTTAGTGTATAACTTGCAGGTGACTATGTCATACTTTGTCCTTAGCCATAAAACTATGGAGCTTTTACTTGAAATTCAGAGCCAGGGTCTGACAACAGCCACATACACAAATAGATTAGAGAGAACACTGTATGTGTTGGGAGTTACGTTCACAGCCAGTACCAATCATTCTTAGCACTTGACTAAAGGTCAAAATTTAAAAACTTCTTAAACTAAATATTCTGTAGACACAATAATTTCCTATTTACCAGAATATAATTCTGGACTGCAACCTTTATTATATTAAGAATGTTGTTGGATCCAGCACCAAATGTAGTTTCACATTCTCTTTCTAACCTTATCCAAATTAAAAAACGATTTATTTATATGTTTATTATTATTGTTAACACATACTTATAAAATGCCAACATATTCCGCAGCTATGCAAAATGAATTGGTGCATGTGCAGATTTATGTACAAAAACAACGAATAACTAATACAGGAGGTAAAGAGTTTACACGTAATAATTGCGGTCAATTAAATAATGTCTCTAGCACATTCAAGTGACACAGCTTTAAAATAACAAAACAGTTCTGTAAATCTAGTGTCTGATTTGCAGGCAATAATACAATAATGCATAATCACTGTGTATTCTCATACCCAAGGCCTTACTCTTACCAGTAAGAATGAAGCTAATGGTGCATACATTCCAGGTCATGGGCTGTAAACAAAGCATGGATACAAAGACATTTCATGGCAGAATGCACTGAGCATCCACTAAAGCCTGACACATGCCATGCACATTCATGCTCAGTTAGCAGCCATATGCCATAAACGGAAAGCAATTATCAGACCAGGATGAACTTTGTGCACTTCGAGCATTTTCATGTCTCCTTCCTAATCTATCTGGGGTTGGTACACTAGGGTTAAATAAGCATAATGTATGAAAGGGCACAAAAGAAAACTGTAACTGAAGTCTGTACAAAGCTCATTAACTATAAGGGGCACATTTACTATTGGTCGAATATCGAGGGTTAATTAACGCTCGATATTCGACCGTCGAAGTAAAATCCTTCGACTTCGAATATTGAAGTCGAAGGATTTACCGCATTTCCATCGATCGAACGAAGGAAAAATCGAAGGATTCGAAGGAACGATTTTCCTTCGATCAAAAAAAGCTAGGAAAGCCTATGGGGACCTTTCCCATAGGCTAACATTGGTGCTCGGTAGGTTTTAGGTGGCGAAGTAGGTGGTCGAAGTTTTTTTTAAAGAGACAGAACTTCGACTATCGAATGGTCGAATAGTCGAAAGATTTTTAGTTTGAATCGTTCGAAGTCGAAGTCAAAGGTCGAAGTAGCCAATTCGATGGTCGAAGTAGCCAAAAAAATACTTCGAAATTCAAAGTATTTTTTATTCTAATCCTTCACTCGAGCTAAGTAAATGTGCCCCTAAATGTCATGTTCTTCTAACCAGATGTTGTGCAGATTGTTAGATGTGCTAAACACGGAGTTAAGACAAGACAAGATCCAACAACATTATTATTTCACTTTCTAAGGTCCAAAGTTATCAGAATAATATCACAAAACTGATTACAAATATGTCACCATCCTGGACTAATATGGTATATTCTGTCATCCAAGGTATGGGTAAGAGGATTCTTAGAGCAGAGGGTGTTGGACTTCTTTTATTAAAGCTTATTGTCTGTGATAAGTTATCAGCATGCAATATATTGAGTTTTACTGGACTTTTTTCTTTTGAACTTTTGTGTTTTATGATGAACTTTGGACATTTTCAGTAGAATGAATTCAGTTGAAAGCCGGACCAGTGTGCTTGCTTACCTCTATGCACCCCGGCCAGTGGGCACGTCCTGTTCGAAGCTATTGCGCATGTGCAAAGTCCGGTTTTGCATTGTGCGTGATGCCATCACGGCATGCGTGGTTGCACATTTTGAAGCAGCGGGTGCCATCTTTGTTTTGGACTATGCTTTATTTTGCTTTTACTTTTGGTTTCTGGTACCAAATCTGCCTATTTAAACCTGCTCAGCCAATCATTCCTTGCCCAAGCTGGCTTATGGTTCTGTCAGATTCTGCTCAAACCTTTGACTACGAAGCCCGTCCTGACCACTGCCTGTTCGTGACTCCTCTTCGTTTGACCCTTGTCTTTTCCTCGTTTTGGAACATCTGACCTCTGAAGTTGGTAGGATCCCTGACCAAAAGGGCGTCGTGAAAACCGGGACTAGTTGGGCTTTCCTACTTTACGGATCAGTCAGATTGATACCAGCAACCTAACTCCAGGTTCCGGCTTAACTAGTACGTTACATCAGTTTTTCTTATACATACAGACTGTACATGTCTAGTGCACTTTTTATTCGTAAAAAAAAATCCTCTCCCCCCCAAGCCCCTGGCCGCAATCCCCCCTTCTTTATAGGAATTCCTAGAAAACATGCTATTATTTAGTACCTTTCTAAATCAAATTAATGATTTCTGAAAAAAGTTTTTGCAATTAGACAAAAATGCAATAATACATCACTTTTTAAAATCTTTTGAGCCTCAAGAGCTGCTAACACACTGCTTTAACAAGGCAAGAAGACAACAAAATACGGGCCTTTTAACTCCTCATGTCCTCATGACAAAACAATCCCCCTACAATGCTGTATAGTCTGCTAGCTAGAACAGGGCAAACAGTTGCCTCCAAAAGAAAAAACAACAAGATTTTTACATTCTGATGCATCTATGGGGCAGATTCACTAAAGAACAAAGTGGGTAACGCCAGCGCTACCATCCGCAGGGACATCACCTATTCAATAACAGCCGCAGGCGTTAATTTGCTAGTGAAAGAGACCGTTGCTAGCGTTCACACTCTATCGCAAGGCGACTTTTCCCTTTGGTGAAAGGTTCTTACTCCACAAATTCAGTAAAGTGTGGATTTTACTGAACGTTACCTCTTTCATCAGAGTTGCCACATCAGAAGAGGCAAAGTGTTTAAAAGAAGTCAGATCATCCTCAATCTTCTGTCACTTACATTATATCCTGTGTGCATTAAAGTTCCAAAAACGCGGGCGACTTTTCCTTTTTTGAAGAGGAATTGCCTGCAAAAGTCATGACTTGAACTATTTTTGGGTAAGCGGTATTCTCCAGACATTTAAAAATATATGGAACATTAATTTTACTGTGGGCTCATGTGTAGGGCATTATATTAAATCTCTTGTCTTTATTAAGGTTCCCTGGATATGTATTTGAAAAAGTGGTAACTTCAAGCATTTGCACCAACATTTATAAAAAAGACAACTATACAAATACAACTATAATTACCCGCAGTAGTGAACTATCGCAGTGGTAGCGAATTTGCAAAGTGGTGTGATGTGTGCGAAACAGTCACTGGTGACAATTCACCCTTTAGTAAATCTGCCCCTTTGTGCAGACAAAGACTGGATAGAATATGTTACCAAACATAAAACAACACTATAAATATCTTTACGTATGCATTATTTCCTTATATATAGAAAAACTATAATTAAATATGCTCCTGCAAGTATTGGAGCCAGCATCACATACAATGCAGAGTGTACAAGTTAATTTGCTGAGTTAACAAAGAGTGCTAGCGATAAGGATCCCTTACTTGGTAAATAGTCCTTGCAGTAAGGTTTCTTTGATGTGAGCACCATGATTGAGATGTCTAATTCGCAGATGGCTATACAAACATTTTCGAGCAAAGATCCATTCCCGCCCACAGAGAACATAGTAGATCTGCAATATAAGGCAATAGCAGTTAGTGAACAGTGCGTTAGTATGCAAGTGTCATGCTTCATCTCATCTGTTGCCATAGCAGCCTCGTAGCAATTCACAGCTCTGGCAAGAAGCTATACTAGCACCATCCCCCTCTTTCACCATAGCCTGACAGTTTTAATGACCTGTTGAGAATAGCCTATTCATACAGGCAGCGGCACGGCACACTATTATATCACCAAGTTCAATTTTCTCTGCAGAAATGACACATGACAAAGCAAAGTAGTCAGAAGCATTCTTCCAGCCTTCCCTATGCCATGTTGCTCTCCTAGGTAAATGCACATTAATCACTTGCTGCTCACATGTCTAGGGTTGCCACCTTTCCTGGAGAAAAACAAATACTGATTTTCCTTTATTTTTTACTTTCTTTCCTATTTAAGGATAACTATACCCCAAGACAATTTAGGTCTCTATAAAAAAAAATTGCATAGAACTGCTCATATGTAAAACCCCGCTTCATGTAAATAAACCATTTTCATAATAATAATTGGGGAATCCTAAATAGAAAATAGCCATTTTAGGAACTAATGTCCACCCCCCGGGGATCCTACAATTCATGGTGCTCAAAAACAAACCACAAACCATTCATGTTACGTCACAAGAGTCAATTAAGGGACAAAATGCTGTAACTTCTTGTTACAGTTAGAGCTGCAGTTTTTCTGGTAAGGTGATCTCAGAGGCAGCACAGAGAATATCATAAAATGGTGGCTCAAGGGAAAAGATGAAAAAGGGCAATATTTACTTATACAGTCGAACCCCCATTTTAGGGTTTTCAGGGGACCAGAAAAAAATGGTGTAAAATCCAGGAAAATGTAAAATCAGGGAAATGTATTATGCATAATATATAGGTAGGATCACAAAACAACAATGTAAAATGAGGGAAAACTTAAAATCAGGGGATGTAAAATTGAGGTTCGCTGTATATACCAGTTTGGTAAGATTCTTTAATATGCCACTTAATATAATTTAAACTATCTCTTGCTTACAAGAAAATTATAAATAAGGGGCCTATTTACTAAAATTTTAATTTATCTTTCCATAAATCAAATATTTTCTCCAAATATTTTTCAAAGGAAAAATCGTTCGATCGAACGATTAAATCCTTTGAATCAAACGATTCAAAGGATTTTAATCCATCGATCAAACGATTTTCCTTAGATCAAAAAAAGCTAGGAAAGCCTATGGGGACCTTCCCCATAGGCTAACATTGGTGTTCGGTAGGTTTTAGGTGGCGAAGTAGGTGGTCGAAGTTTTTTTTAAAGAGACAGTACTTCGACTATCGAATGGTCGAATAGTCAAACGATTTTTAGTTTGAATCGTTTGATTCGAAGTAGTAGTCGAAGGTCTTCTAATCCTTCACTCAAGTTAAGTAAATGTGCCCCTTAGTGTAAAAACCATGAAAAACTGTAATACAAAAATTTACCAAATAAAAACAAGATAAAATACTGCTAAATATAATTTCCTATAGAGTGCAAAGATGTTGTCAGTTTTAAACAGTATAATATAATAACACTAATAATAACATATATAGCTGCATAAACACTGTCAGAAATGTTACTATATGATTGTGTAAATGTGTATGTTGCAGTTCTTAGATTTCTGAGGGTTCAGAAAACCCTTGCCTTAGTGCTGTATTCAAATCCACTTGATAGTTTTGTTGATTGTATCCCGCATTCCTAAGGGCTTGTCACAATGAGAAAAATTGGATGCAGTCTTAAACAAGCCAGAAAGAGTTTACACGATAAACTAATAAGAAGCACCAACTAGTTATTAATAAAAAAAACCTCAAAATATCTTCTTCTTTATGGACACTAAAAAGGGGTCAATTTATAATGCTGTGATAAAAGTGGATTGAAACATTACAGTTAGGGGCACATTAACTATTGGTCGAATATTGAGGGTTAATTTTCCTTCAATCAAAAAAAGCTAGGAAAGCCTATGGGGACCTTCCCCATAGGCTAACATTGGTGCTCGGTAGGTTTTATGTGGCGAAGTAGGTGGTCGAAGTTTTTTTTAAAGAGACAGTACTTCGACTATCGAATGGTCGAATAGTCTAATGATTTTTAGTTCGAATCGTTCGATTTGAAGTCGTAGTCGAAGGTCGAAGTAGCCAATTCGATGGTCGAAACAGCCAAAAAAATTCTTCGAAATTCGAAGTATTTTTTATTCTAATCCTTCACTAGAGCTAAGTAAATGTGCCCCTTAATGTTGCAGAGCAACCAATCAGCAATTAGATTTCAACAGTTAGAAAAGCTGTAAGAAACATCTCAGATCATGCTTTACTCCACTTTTTTTTACATAGCATGATAAATAGACCCCTAATATATTGGTCAGTTTTCAGACTGAGACCATTCTCCTATAATGCCAGACACATGTGGGTATGTGACATAAATAAACACTTGGCTAGGGCCTAACTAAGAACTTGTGGTTAAAAGTCATGTGAAATACATAGACACTTTGATCCAAAAAGGATTTGGAGCAATGTCTTGTATTTTTAAATATATTGTAGCATTTGCCAGGCCTTCTATACTTCTGTAATTTTAAGCAAGTTCACAGATGCTGCTTGATCTGTTTTATATATTCAGCAAAAGAATCAACTGAGCAATTAGTGTTAAATAAAACTCTTCTATGGCAAAGGACACATAGCGATATCACTATCATTGCTCAAACTACAAAGTATTATACAGTATATCCAACAACCACAAAGCAAAGAGAGCATGAAAAGAAACTGATCATTTTTGGGATGATTAATACTATGACAGAGGGGCAAATTTACGGGTGAAGTGACTAACGCTTGAAAATTCGCCAGTGTGACATCATTTCGGGAACTTCGCCGATTTACTAATAGTCACTGGCGTAACTTCGCTAGCGAAGGAGATAGACTCCAGCGGTACTTCGCTCCCTAACGCCAGGTGAATTTCCGCTCTGGCGAATGGACGTAACTATACAAATTAACAGAGAAGCGGATTTTACTGAACGGTACCTCTTGCACCAGACTTGCCTTTGCCACCTTAGACCAGACGAAGTGCAATAGAGTAGATAGGAGTTCCTACGCTAGCGTCTTTTCCTTTTTTCAGGGTGATAGGCTGAAAAAGAGAGTAAATTTTTTTTGGGGTATCCGGCTTCCCCTCTACATTTCCTAACATATGGCACATAAACTATACACTGGGCTCATGTGTAGGGCAATATAACAACTTTATTTTATTAAGGTTTCCCAGGCTTGTGTAGTGTAATGTATTTGCTATAACATATACATCCATTGAACTTTAACTTTCTGTCATATGCAAATTAGGCAACGCTAGCACAACTTTGCTTCGCTTAGTGCAGTAATGCTAGCGCAACTTCGCCAGCGTTCGGCGCCCTTGGTGCAACGTTGGATGATAGGGAATTAGCGTTGTCCTGGGGAATCTACGCCTGCCGACGTGCTGCACTGTGAGCGAAGCCGTCGATGGCGAATTTTCGGAGGTTAGTGAATTTGCCCCCGAATGTCTTTGACAGGGTACTTTGTTTTAGATCTATCTCAGTTACAAACCACATACCTTAAATGACACTGGCTTATGCATTTATTTGTTCAATTTTTGATCTACAACTCAATAAAGCCATAGGCTTTTAGATGTTTCCCCAAGATGCCTGGTTGGCATGGTGCCATTTTACTGTTTGACGTAGTATCCACAAGAATCACATTTAACAGTTTCAGTTCACAGCAATAATGCCACAAAATAGCAGTTGGTCTACCCCATCTGTAATGTATGTCTGTCTCTTAAGAATAACATTACCATATACAAAAGAAATTCAGCTCAAATTTCCTGCACACTTTCAGTTAGATTCCTTCAGATGTAAAGCCATAACTAATTCTCATGATCAGAAAAATCTGTGAACACCTTGGGCTCCTTAAATGGATCACTTAGTTCTTCCCATTTTAAGGGATGCAGGTGGAGCCGAATATGTAAGATATACATGTTTAAACCTTCTGCCCCTCTGCTGACATTGCTTAAGTTGGCCTTTTAGAGAAAGTATTCAGGGAAACAGTGTCTTTTTTTTCTAGATTTATTATACCCCAAGATTGCTAGAAGTCCAAATCCGAAAATACTCCATAAGTGAATGGCAGATATCCCTTTTACAATTTGAAGATTTCATGATCAGTGCTCGGTTTTGTACTATAATCCGAATAATTTGTGGTTTTCGAGCGCTAGTCCAAACAAGTTTTCAAAATTGGTATGATTCTAATTTTTTCACAATTTTTTTTAGTCTTCTTCCACACGTGATTTTATTTATGAATAAAATTGTAGCTGTAAATAAACCCAATGTGATTGGTTTGCCTCTTATAAGGATTCATTGTATCTTAGTTTGGATCAAGGTACTGTTTCTTTGTTACAAAGAAAAAGGAAATCAATTTTAAAAATTTGATTATTTGATTAAAACAGAATCTATGGGAGACTGCCTTCCCATAATACAGATCTTTCTGGATTACTGGTTTTGAATAACCAATCTAATACCTGTACTGGACACTTTTTTTATGCATAATAACAGTGACACATATTAGTGGAAAACAGCTATATTGCTTATCTCATCAAAGTCATTTCTGAAATTATTTGTGGTTTCCAAATCATTTATGTTTCAGAATAATTTAGTATGAAACCTTCCACTTATGGAAAGCAGATTTCACTATTCCAGATTAATAATATGGCACACAGCCGTGGTCGCAGTTTTTCTTATACTGATGGCCCTGGCCAGAAACTAAATAATGGTAAGCTAAATTTCTACCTTAGGCCAACTACAATCATAATTTCCAGATTCCTAGAGGTTACTGGCAGTTTTAAAAGAAGAATTAGCTTTTAGCATAAATGTTCTTTTAAAGGGGACCTGTCACCCAGACATAAAAAGCTGTAAAATAAAAGTAATTTTCAAATTAAACATGAAATCGAATTTCGATTTTTTTATTAAAGCATTCGTAGCTTTTGTAAACTTAACTTAAACTTTGTAAACCTCAGCTGTAAATCTAATATTGCCTGCCCCTCCTCTGCCTTAGGCATAGAGGAGGAGCAAGCAATTACTTTCACTTTCCATTGAGCATTTACTAGATGTTACTGCAATCCCCACATCCCCCCTCTCTAACATCTAATTGTGTAATCAGTGCATGGGAATGGACATCAGGTCCCCCATTCTGGTGCACAAACATGATTCTGAGATGAAGCAAGGCTTGCCTTAAAGGAAAACTATACCCCCAAAATGAATACTTAAGCAACAGATAGTTTATATCAAATTGAATGACATATTAAAGAATCGTACCAAACTGGAATATATATTTACATAAATATTGCCCTTTTACATCTCTTGCCTTGAACCACCATTTCGTGACTCTATCTGTGCTGCCTCAGAGATCACCTGACCAGAAATACTACAACACTAACTGTAACAGGAAGAAGTGAGGAAGCAAAAGGCAGAACTGTTGGAATACATGCAACAGCATTCATGCTTAAACACTGGAGTATTAAAATGGTCACAAGGTGGCGCTGTGAATATTGTTAATGTATAATTGCAATGATCTTTGCTGCTGTTTTTTTCTGCACTCTGTTGTTTTTCTTTTCTATCCACCATATTGATTTTGATCTTTCACACTGTTAAATGTGCTCTGTATTATCCCTGAGTGATTCACAAGTAAATCGTTTTCCAAGTTGCTGTGCTGAGTGTTCCCTGTGTGATCATCATAAAGACCACCTCTGCCAACAGGTTATGGGCCCAGGCACAATCCAACTCAGTGAAAAGACTGACACAAGGAATCTTCCAGAGGTTCTGTTTACTACAAAGCACAAGTAAGAATCACAGCTTATACAAGGAAGTGAGGCAGACATGGCTAGCAGCTCAGAACTTAAACTAGCAGTGGCTAAACTGAATAATGAGAATTATCAACTGTGGAAGTTTAAAGTAGAAATGCTGCTATCCAGAGATGACTTGTGGGAAGTTATAACTACAGATAGACCAGATGTTAATCACCAGGAATGGGATAAGAAAAACAGACAGGCACGGGCAACAATAAGTCTGTTAGTGGAAGATGAATAGCTTATTCATATAAGGCATCAGAATACAGCTAAAGGCATGTGGGATGCATTGCAAAAACTGCATGAAAGATCCAGCCTGAATAACAAACTATTCCTGCTAAGGAAACTATACCAGATGAGATTAGGTTCAGGAAAAGACATGCAGGAGCATATAAATGCAATGTTGCAGGTTGTGGCACAACTCCAGGCAATTGGAGAGGATATAAAAGACAGCCACGTATCAGCCATACTTCTGTGCAGTTTACCTGAATCATACAGTGCACTGATTAATGCCATGGAAACAAGGCCTGAAGCTGAACTAACACTAGAATTTGTCAAAACCCGGCTCATAGATGAATACATGCGCAGAAAGGAGCAAACATTTGACTATACAGAAAGTAATACTGAGGCAGCTCTTAAAGCCACAGACACAAAGCTACATAAGAAAGACAGCAAAGTTTGCTTCAGATGCAAGAAACCAGGACACTTTAAGAAAGACTGTTCAATATGGAAGGCAGAGCAAAGGGCAAAATTTCCAAGAAGTTTTAAACAAACAGTCAGAACTACAGTGAATGACAATGATAGAGATCAGTGGCACGGAACTTTTAAAGTAACAAACACCCTTTCAAACCAGAACTGGTATATAGATTCAGGAGCAACAAGTCACATGACAAGCGACAGAAACTTCTTTACAGAGTTTGATCCAAATAACAAAGAAACTATTTACCTTGCAGATGGAAGTAGCACTACAGCTGAAGGAATTGGGCATGGAATTCTTATTTGTCACAATGCTGACGGACACAGATTGCCTATACCAATAAAGGATGTGCTATATGTTCCAAAACTAGAAGGTGGGCTCTTATCTGTAAGGAAACTGGGATCCAAAAGACTTATCACAAAATTCCAAGGTGACAAGTGTACAATCCAGAATGGAGAAAAGGTCATCACAACAGCCATAGTGGATAAGCATCTATATCGACTGGACACAGTAAAGGAGCAGGCAAGACTCTGCACACAGGGGCACAACAACTGCATTCACATGTGGCATAGACGTCTAGGTCACAGACATCCAGATGGCATACAAGAACTGATTAGGCAGAACCTGACAAAAGATCTAGTATTGTCAGCCTGTCCAACTACCGTGAGATGTGAGTGTTGCATCAAAGCCAAAGCTACAAGAGCAACTCCTCCAAAGGTAAGCCAGAACAGAGCTTCAAAAACGCTTGACCTTATACACAGTGACGTATGTGGTCCTATGCGAGTGCCCACACCAGGAGGTAATAGATACATAGTGACTTTAACAGATGACCATTCAAGATACACAGTCACATATCTAATGAAAAACAAATCAGAAGTGTTTGAAAAACTGCAAGATTATGTGACAAAGGCAAGTAACAAATTTCAGAGAAAACCACTTGTGTTCAGAAGTGACAATGGAGGAGAATTCACTGGACACAAAGTAGAGAATTTCTTAAAACAGCTTGGGATAGAGCATCAAAAGACTGTCCCATATACACCAGAACAGAATGGGGTAGCTGAAAGGAAAAACAGAACCCTAACAGAAATGATCAGATGTATGCTGACTGATTCAGGACTATCTGAAAAATACTGGGGTGAAGCAGCAATGACAGCTACTTACGTGCAAAACAGATTGTACTCCAAATCTGTCATGAAAACACCATATGAACTGTGGCATGGTGAAAAACCCAGTGTTAAACATATCAGAGATTTTGGGTGCAAAGCATTTGCTTACATTCCAGAAGAGAAACGCAGCAAACTGCAAAATCGGGCAGTGGAAGGTATCCTTGTTGGATATGCAGAAAATTACAAAGGATACAGAATTCTGGATCCAAAGATTGACAAGGTGGTGATCAGTAACAGTGTAACATTTATTGAAGACCTAAGAAATGGTGTTATGACTTCACTAGAACAAAGACGAGAAAAGGTGAAAGATACTGAACAAGTAACATGTACATCTCCAGAACAAATAGTTGAAGTTGGCACTGAATTTGACACCACAGATGGGCAGACACAACCAAGCACTGACAATGAACCAAGGCGTTCAATAAGAGAGAACAAGGGCAAGCCACCTGTTCGACTTTCATACAAAGCAAATACAGCCTACATATGTGAACCTACATGTTGGAAAGACGTATCACAACTTCCAGAAGGGGAAGCCAATAAGTGGATAAAGGCTGCTGAAGAGGAGATAAAATCTCTGCATAACAACCACACCTGGAAGCTTACAGAACTACCAACAGGAAGAAAAGCTATTGGCTGTAAGTGGACTTTTAAAATCAAGTATAACACTGATGGTACAGTTGAGAGATACAAAGCAAGACTAGTAGCCAAAGGATATTCTCAAAAATATGGAGAAGACTATGATGAAACATTTGCTCCAGTAGTTAAGCACACTACAATAAGGACTCTGCTCACTGTAGCAGCTGCAAAGAAAATGCAGATAAAGCACTCTGATGTCAAAACAGCCTTCTTACACAGCGAGCTAACAGAAGAAATCTACATGGAACAGCCACAGGGATTTGAGAATCCACAAAAGCCAGACCTAGTATGCAAACTCCAGAAAGGGCTCTATGGCCTCAAACAGGCAGCTAGAGCATGGAATATGAAAATTAATGATGTGCTCACAAAAGAAAAATTTCAAAGGAGCAAAGCAGATCCCTGCTTGTATACTAAGAAACTGACTGGTAGGTGGATCTTTGTACTCATATACGTGGATGATCTGTTAGTATGCTTTGAGGAAGAAGGGGATCACATCAAACTACTACAAGCTCTAAATAAGGACTTTGAGACCAAAGACTTAGGTGACATAAAACATTACCTTGGCATACAGATTGAAAGAGAAGAAGATGGCAGTTATCTTCTGAACCAAAGTCACAAAATACAAGAAGTAATTGAAAATTTTGGGATGAATGATGCAAAACCAGTTAACTCTCCTATGGAAACAAATTACTTAAAAGAAATGAACAATAAAGTTGATTTGCTACCAAATAACTGTCAATACAGAAAAGCTATAGGAAAACTGCTTTACATTGCTACAGTTGCAAGACCCGACATCGCTACAGCAGTGGGATTTTTATGCAGAAAGGTGTCTAAGCCAAGTCAGATGGACTGGAATGCTGTAAAACGGGTCATACGTTACTTAAAGGGAACAATACATTTCAAGTTAAAGTTGCCTGCAAGGGGCAAATGTAACCTGATTGGATTTGTTGATGCTGACTGGGCTGGAGACTCAAGTGATAGAAAATCTACTAGTGGACACTTGTTTCTACTCTCTGGTGGACCCATTAGCTGGACCAGCAGAAAACAGTCAACTGTGACACTTTCTTCAACCGAAGCAGAGTATGTTGCAGCAGCACAAGCAAGTCAAGAGTTAATTCGGCTAAGACAACTGTTAGCAGATTTGGATCAAAAGCAGATGGAACCACTCAGATGTTTGAAGACAACCAAGGGTGCATTGCACTTGCACAGACAGAACGAGTCAACCCAAGAACCAAACATATTGATGTAAGGTATCATTTCCTAAGGGACTTGCAAGAGCAAAGACAGCTTGACTTAAAATATTTTCCAACTGAGGACAAGGTTGCAGATATGCTTACCAAGCCTCTACATGCAAAGAGACACTTGGAACTGTTAAAGAAGAGTGGATTATCAGTTTAAGCCTTTCACTGTTGAGAAGGGGTGTTGGAATACATGCAACAGCATTCATGCTTAAACACTGGAGTATTAAAATGGTCACAAGGTGGCGCTGTGAATATTGTTAATGTATAATTGCAATGATCTTTGCTGTTGTTTTTTTCTGCACTCTGTTGTTTTTCTTTTCTATCCACCATATTGATTTTGATCTTTCACACTGTTAAATGTGCTCTGTATTATCCCTGAGTGATTCACAAGTAAATCCTTTTCCAAGTTGCTGTGCTGAGTGTTCCCTGTGTGATCATCATAAAGACCACCTCTGTCAACAAGAACTCTGTCTGTTAATTGGCTCATGTGACCTTACATGTGGTTTGTATGTGTGCACAGTGAATCTTACGATCTCAGGGGGCGGCCCTTATTTTTTAAAATGGCAATTTTCTATTTATGATTACCCAATGGCACATACTACTAAAAAAGTATATTATTATTTTAATGGTTCATTTACATGAAGCAGGGTTTTACACATGAGCTGTTTTACTCAGTATCTTTTAATAGAGACCTACATTGTTTGGGGGGTATAGTTTTCCTTTAATAACAGTGTCCACAAAATGGCTCCTGCCTGCTTGCTATAATTATGCATTCCCAGACCGCAGGAAACAAGATTTAAATAATTTATATAGTGTAATTAAAATTATTTTGCTTGACTAAATTATAAAATAGGATTTTATATGTCTATAGGTCTATATGAACTATAAGAGCCATGAATATCCTATAAATGATATCCTTATAAATGATGGTAATGTCATCAGTTATGATCATAGCTCAGTGATGTAATATCTGTCACATGACATACTGAAGCTTGTGTATTTTAATAAAAAAGTTACTCCTTGTTATAAAATATAAAGATATTAACAGTCACTTTGGAGTTCCAGGACCTGTATAATACCACTTGACCTTGTTCTTTTATACGGTCATGGCAGGGTTTGTGATTTACCAGTACTGACAGCATTGCCAGAACCAAAGAAGTGATAATTGCCGACCAGTATTGGAAAACTTTTAGGAAAAAAGAATATCAAAACATGTCTAGCAAATGCATTCATCTTTATTATGTACAGTTAAACAAAGAATATATTGGAGGTTAACATCAACCAATCCGTAGGTCAGATTCTAATGTAACTTTTTTTTCTACTTTAAAGAATGAAAATCCACAGATCAACAAGTGCAATCACAAAGTCACTCCTAATGCACGCATTTAAGTTAAGAACTTGATTTTGCAACAGCCTTGGTTTCCATGGCAACTTATTTTGTCTTAATGAGTATAATTGACTGTGGCCGATTAACTGCCCAGAGCGCACATTTCAGTGAAATTACTTCAAAAAGAAAATTTTACAAGGTCAGATCACATAATGCAAATGTACCTTGGACAAATGTGAATAAAATAACATTTGTTATTCATTGAAGAATACACATCAGTTCAAAAGTATTGGATGAGCAAGAAAACTCAAGAGGAACAGGCTATTTTTTCCATCAAAAGAATCATCTTATAGGTGCTGTGCTATTGGTTTGTCAAAACTCCCGAGTTTCTTCTATATCAGCTCCTTAAAGGAATAGTTCAGTGTGAAAATAAAAACTGTGTAAATAACCAGTCAGTGTAAACCAAGAGAGCTGAAAAGCAGGAAGTAGTGTTCAGACTGACATGTTATACATCAAATCACTCCAGCCTTTATACATTACATTTTTGGCTAACTAACTATATTAGAAACATTTTTATTTTGCACAGCCTATCTATTTACCCAGTTTTTATTTTTACTCTGAACAATTCCTTTAAAACCTTGATTAGATTGGTAAATTCCACTGAACCCCAATGAACTGACTTATTAGCAGATTAATTCATTATATTATTAACTATTTATAAGATAAGATGCTTATAATAGAGTAACAGGGCAGATCAGTGTGACGGGCAGGGCTGGATTTGTATAGCGGGTGCCCCTAGGCCCGCTGCCATTCATCACCCCTGTCCCCTCCCCTTTATTTGTGCACATGCACAAATTTTCATCATCAGGTATGGAGCATTGGGGATTGGTGCATGGGAGATTAAAAAAAACTATTGTATCTCATGATCGGCCTCAGAGCTTCCGGGTGTAGTTGGGCTTCATGCCGCTCCCCAAAAATCCAGCCGCCCTGGGCCCAGGCCTTGGTGGCCTTTCCACAAATCCGGGGCTGGTGAGGGGCCAGATAGGTGGGTAGGGTTTAACTTTGGGCAAACTCCACTGACCCTAATGAACTGACTACTTATGGCAATTATTTAACTGTGTATATATATATATATATATATATATATATATATATATATATATATATATATATATATATATATATATATATATATATATATAAATAAATAAATATATATATATATATATATATATATATATATATATATATATATATATATATATATATATATATATAAACTGCTTATTGCAGAGTAAATAAGGGATATTGGGATCTATTTAATGGATTGTATGAGCTACACCTACATTAACTTTTTAGGAGTAGAATGAATAATTAATTGGCCTCACAGCGAGATCAGTGGGCACCTAAACTTATGGACAAGAAATCTTACCATATATATACAGTATACTGTATATTGCAGTTGCTGATCAGTCAAAGTCCTAATGCCCCCCCAGTTCATGTTCCCCCCAGCAGTTGCACGGTGTGATCCTTTATAGTTAAATCAGTGACTCGTGAGCAACATGTTGCTCTCCAACCCGCTGGATGTTGCTCCCATTGGCCTCCGTGCAGGTGCTTATATTTGAATTCCAGGTTTGGAGGCAAGTTTTTGTTGCAAAAAAAACATGTGTTCTGCCAAATAGAGCCTCCTGTAGGCTGCCAGTCCACATAGGGGCTACCAAATGGCAAATCAAAGCACTTATTGTACCACCCAGAAACATTTTTAATGCTAGCATTGCTCCCCAACTCTTTTTACATCTGAATGTTGCTCAGGGGTAAAAAGAAAAGAAAAAAAAAGGAGGGACCAACAAGTTAAACCCTACTTTTTCATAAAATCATTTATATCAGTAGTTGAGATAATTAAGAAATATCTATGGTCTCTGTTATTTCTGGAACAAAGAAGAATATAAAGCCAGTTTCACTTTAGTACTTTGTCACATCTTGTCCCAAAGAATTTCAAAGGAGCTTATAAAAGTAACTACCAGTCCACCGAGAAGCCCCTAATAATGAGTTGCTCAAAGACTGGTGCTTAGATAATGAAGAGATTTGTTTAAAGAAAGGGGGCTCTGAACAAATTGTTTATAAAGGATGGGGGATGATTTTAGTGATCGTTCACAAACATTCAATGAATGCTTTATAATGGCATTAAAAATTAGGAAAATATGGATGAATGTAATTTCAGAATGTTCTAATTTCTATTTTTTTTTTTTATAGTGACACCAAGAGGCGTTAATGACAACATACAGACAGAAGATTGTCAATGCATAATTGCATCAATCACAGCTCCACTTTGCGAACACAATGACACAACAATTAAGGGAAAAATCACTGCATTGCAGCTAAAAACATTGTTACTTACCAAAATTGTACTTTGCACACTGCACTTGCGGTTGTAAATGAGCTCTCATATCCCTTAACCAACAAACATATGTGTTTGGGAAAAAGATCTTGCAGCAAGTACTTAATTTGTTATATTAACCCACAACAAGTAATCATAGCCAAGGAACACTATGTAAATAAAGGGATATTGATTGTTGTCTATGTATATGCTAACTGCAATCCACTTAAGCAATGATTTTTTCTTTTAATCCTCTTTAAATGTACTACTGGGAGTACAGCATTATTGTTATTCTGACAGGATGTAAATCCAAAAATAAAATGAAAATACATTTTCTCAGAGTGCTCTCCTGGGCAGAGAAGATATCAGTAGTTTAATACTGCTAAATAGGATAGACAGCTCCCTAGCTCTCACTCCGGGGTGTTTTTAATGAGATGTTACTCTGCATATCACTTTCTCTCTCCTAGGGGTTTGAGGACTGGGCTGACAGCCATAGGGAAGAGGCTCAGAAAGAGTTGTTTAGTGGGAGCACTTACCGGACACTGGGCTCAGCGTGCTGCACACCCCACCGGCATCCCATGCGGTCAATTCATTCCAGGAAAAGAGCAAAAACAGCGGAGCACTGAGGAGGCCAGTAAAAATATAAAAAATCAAAGTTTATTTAATATACATAAAAAATCAGATTACAGCAGCAAAGTATGGACCCTGGCTGCCTTTCGTGGCGTCCTGCCACTTTATCAGCAGCTAGGGAAGAGGCTACCTTCCTCCAGAGCAGCACTTTTCAAAGTTCCCTGATCACTAGTTACAATGTCCTATCAGGTACCAGATGCAAACCTGATGCTCCCAATCACTTAACTTTGTTTCTCTGTAATTACTTTTAATGGCTGTCTTTATTGAATATTTTTGCTTTGTTCCACTTTTTTTTGACAAAATGTTTTAGTCAAATAACTTGTATAGTCCTTTTTTTAAACTGATATTGTATTCACAGTCATCCCTGCTAATTATGCAAACTACATAACAACATCACTTGCCAAATATGACAAGTCCTTGCTACTTGCCCCCATTGCCCTTTAATGCTTATACATGTCATGAGTCATTTAACAATACTGTCATAATACTAACTCCGTCTTCAAACTAAACACACTATTCTGACTTCATTCAAGAATCTATTCAGTAGTTTGCGGATTCCCTTTTTCTTGCACACAAATACACAGTTATTCCGTCCCCAGTTAGTTTTACCAAAAAGCAGTCAGCAAGTTTGCTGGCCAGTCTAATCATCCCACATTGGTTTCCTTTGCACACAAAAATATCCACTACACATCATGAACTGCTTATTACTGCAGAAATCAGGAAGCTTAACCGGCTTGTTTGTTAGTGGAGCTGACACTTCCATTTGGGCCCTCTCCTATTCATATTGATATCTCCTATTCAAATCAAATCATGATTGCTTGGGTAATTTGGATCCTAGCAACCAGATTGCAAACTGGAGAGCTGCTGAATAAAACACGAAATAACTCAAAAACCACAAATAATACAAAATAAAAACTAGTTGTCTCAGGATATCACTCTCTACATCATACTAAAGGCTAATTTAATGGCAAACAGGATATTAGAAGATGAATTATGTAACTTTGTATAGCCACAAGTTATGCAATTCAGGGGACTATTAGAAGGTTGAGCAGGAATAAAACACGAAATAACTCAAAAACCACAAATAATACAAAATAAAAACTAGTTGTCTCAGGATATCACTCTCTACATCATACTAAAGGCTAATTTAAAGGCAAACAGTATATTAGAAGATGAATTATGTAACTTGTATAGCCACAAGTTATGCAATTCAGGGGACTATTAGAATGTTGAGCAGGAATCCCCGCCCTTTTTTTTTTAACCATGAGTCTCATTCAATGTAAAAAGAGCTGGGGAGCAACAAAAGCATGAAAAAAGTTCCTGGGGGTTCCAAATAAAGGAAATAATTGGCTATTTAATATCCCTATGTAGACTGGTAGCCTAGATGAGGCTCTGTTTGGCCATAAATCTGGTTTTTATACAATCAAAACTTGCCTCCAAGCCAGGAAGTCAAATATAAGCACCTGATTTGAGGTCACTGGGAGCAACATCCAAGGGGTTGGGGAGCAACATGTTGCTCACGAGCCACTGGTTGGGGATCACTGAGGTGGTGTATCTAGGGACACTCCTGGCATGAGGCAAGGGGAGAACCTTGCCTCAGGTGTCAGTGAGCAGTAAAAAGCTGCATCTTGTAACTTTAAGAGCTGAATTTATGTTTTTTTAAAATCTGCTAGTGCAGAGAGGGCTATAGTGCTCATTGCACTAGCGATGCTGCCCTCTTTTGACCCTCTCCTAAGCTGAAGTTTTAAGCAAGGAGTGGGAGAGGGATTGCCCCTGAGTGTGTCCTTACTGTAAAATATAAGTATATAGTTATTAGCTGTCACTGGGGATGTCTGTGACATTATAAATTCACAAGGTTGCAGGCTGAGATATTTAGGTTTAGATTAATCGTTATTGCTCAAGGGGGAGCCAAAATGCCTGTGTGTTACAAACCCGAACACAAGTATCTTGAAGTACAGAGAGCAACCTAAACTCTGTCCAACAACACAGAGCCAGAAGGAACAATATGTGACAAAAACATTTTGAATTTGGAGAAATATGTACAGTATGTAACTGGTAATCTGCCTAAAGTAATAGCCTAAGGTATAGGTTTATAATGTACAAAAAAGCAAGAAGAGAAAATGAAGTTGGACAGAGATTGCTTTACTACAGTTCAGCAGCAGTAGAGCACAAAGGGATGTACCGTTTCAGAGTTTCAGACATAACAATTTACTTTCTATATTGGAACAACTTTGCAAGCACCCCATACAGCAGAATACACATTTGTGTATATCCCATGTCCGTTTGTTAAATGTTGAATGTTTCCTGACCATTAGGAAAGTGCTGATAAATTAGGAAAATACTGAAGTGCTGGCAGTCCTTTAGAATTTCCCAGTAACTTTATTTAAGATAAAGCAAAGCATCATCTAAAAAAAATTTTTTAAAAGTTGGCAGCATCCCTTTAAAATGAACTCACTGGCCAGGGTAACACACTTCCCAAGACAACACTACAAACAATTTGCTGCCATATTACTAAAGGTGTATGGGTAAAAACATCATAGAGGGTTCCTTAATTTAGTTGGTTTGGAGACAAAGTAGAATGTGCTGCTGTTACTAAATCTTTAAAGCAACAGGTCAGAATCACACAGACTGGAAAATCTTTGCAATCTACAATACCTTCACAGAAATACAGTATGTCTCTGTATAGGGGAAAATACAGGAAAGTATAAAAAAGGTAATGGTACAGGTATGGGATCTGTTATCTGGAATGCTTGGGACCTGGGGCTTTTCGGATAATGGATGTTTCCGTAATTTGGATCTTCATACCTTAAGTCTACTAGAAAATCATATAAACATTAAATAAACTCAATAGGATGGGTTTGCCTCCAATAAGGATTGATTATATCTTAGTTTGGATCAAGTACAAGGAACTGTTCTATTATACAGAGAAAAGGGAAATTCTTTTTTAAAATTGGATTATATGGATAAAATGAAGTCTATGGGAGATGTCCTTTGCATAATTCGGAGCTTTCTGGATAGCAGGTTTCGAGATAATGGGTTCCATACCTGTATCACAATTGCTGCAAGCACAATCAATTCCCCCTGAGCAATGTTGGCCATATTGTTTTGATTTAAAATGGAATGACTAGGAATGATAAAAAATAATTTCATAAGACTAAATAGTTCCCAAACGTATGATAACATTATATGAGCAGATTGAAATCAGATAAAGAGAAATGGGATTAATATTTCATACTGAAATTTGACTTTATTACAAACCATCTCTTTGTGAAGTTAAGGCCTAATGCACTTCCATTAGCTAAGCGATAGAAAAGTACTTTTATTTTACTGTATCAACCCCAAAATACGTGTTATGTTTTTCTTTAAAGGGACCTGATCATTTTGAATTTAAGTTCTTTCACCCACAGACATATAACCAAGATAGCAATGCCCAATCTTTTCTAGGATTTTGTGTCTTTTCAAGGTGGGGGGTGTGAGTACAATGCTGGTGCAAATTACATGGACTGGATGGAAGGCACAAATCAGGATGACTCCTGGAAAACCAGCAAATGTCAATTTAGTACACCTGCAAATGACAACTTAATGGAACTGCTTATCCATTAGGAGTGTCTGCGTCACTTACAAATGCAGAGCAGTGTGCAAAGTTCAATTTTCAAAAGCAAATTTCTGAATTGACCCACAATGCATTATATTCCACTACAATTACAGGCTTGCCAAATGTCCAGTTTTGACCCTGACAACCCGGTTCTTTGAAGGGCTGTTTGGGTCAAAACTGTCTGCCCGGTTTTCCAGGAAATTAAAAATATATTCACGTTGTATAAAATCTACACAAAGGATTTAAAAAAATCAGACAAAGTCTAGGGAAAGGAATTTAAACAAAAGAAAACCAAAGCACAAAATATCAAAACAATCAGAAACTATGGGGCCGATTTAAAATATCATGAATTCTAAAAAATCCCCAACAGTTCAATGTCCCTTTCCCTTTCAAGAACGAATACCTGATACATGTCTCCAATTAACATTTTCTAGTAATAATGTGATTTTTTTTTTTATTGTAGAATATCTGTTTTACGCAAACATAAGTGGGAGACTTTTTCTGTAACAATAAAGAATATTATTTGATGGTGTTAAAACAATAACAGTACAGGTATGGGACCTGTTATCCAGAATGCTCAGGACCTGGGGTTTTCCTGATAATAGATCTTTCCGTAATCTGTATACTTTGAGTTTACTAGAAAATCATGAAAATCATGAAAACATTAATATAAACCCAATAGCCTAGTTTTGCTTCCAATAACGATTCATTATATCTTAGTTTGGATCAAGTTCAAGAAACTGTTTTATTATTACAGAGAAAAAGGAAATAATGTGGATTATTTGGATAAAATCTATGGGAGACAGCCTTTCAATAATTCGGAGCTTTCTGGATAACAGGTTTTCAGACAACAGATCCCATACCTGTATAAAAATACATGCTCTGTTAGTCTATAGGGTCAATCATTTTATAACTAAGAGTTAAAAGAAACTTAATGTATTCTAGAAGAGAGAATATGGTAAGGGCACATTCTCTAAGACCTTCATAGATAAACTTATTATCGCACACAATGTCATGCATATGAATAGAAGTCAGGTGCCATGAACTTGACAGGATGCAATTTTATAGATGTGCAGTTAATTCATGTACAGAATTGCCTTGCAGAGAAGTTAGTGGAATCATCCTTCAGTGTAGGTCATACAGGAACATAAAATATACTGTTAAGAAACTGTGTCCTTTTCAATCCTGCCTTAACATTTACGAAATTCAGCGCACATTCATATTCTAATTTATTTCACCAATCAAAATACAGCCTTGACATTTCCAAAACTCTGCTCACTTCAGCAGACCATTTTCCTAGATGCTGCTAAGTATTTATGGCTATTTGAAATGTCGCTTTCCACAACATAACAGACAATTCGAAGAGTAAGAGAGCGATTTTATATTAAGAGTCATTAAATAAATCTTTTCCACATTTCCTCTGAGTCTGGCTGCCTCCAGTCCTGCATACACAGAAGGCCGGGCGCTCATTACTGAAAGCAATGAAACACAAGAAGCAACCGCAGAGCTAACAAGAGCAGGATAAGAAGAAAGAGTACAAAACTATTACGTAAAGCTGAAAATATTTAGTATGCTGGCTGGCCAACATTTTCACCATAAAGACAAGACCAAACCACATCCAACTGTACTAGAAGGTTGAGCTCATCAACGATGTAAATAGTTCAATGGATCAGCATTTATTTTTTACTTAACTCTATAAAGGCAAAACAGCTAAAGAAGTATGGGGTGCAGTTTGTCCAAAATATATTCTGTATACAAAAATGTCCCTAATACAAAGAATGAATGTCTCTCAGGGTACATAAGTATATGTGACAATAACAATCACATTTTATTCCCCACGAAAAAAAGTTTAAATTTAATTTGAGCTTTATCAAGTGAAAAAAACACGAAAGCCTTCATACCAAGTAGAAGTTGTTGAGGTGCTGTAGAAGTGAATGGGAGATCCCATTGGACCAATTTTAAAAAATCAGAATGTTAGAGGTTTTCGGATTTTTTGTCGCTAGGAATTGTCCCAAAAATTAAATTTTTAGAGCTTTTTGCTTTTTATCGCTTTTATTCATTTGTAATTTTATATTCGGAACTTTATAACCCTCTAAAACCACTAAAATCTGACCTTTAATAAATAAGCCTCTAAGTGTAAAAACCACAAAAATTTGCTAGATAAATGATGTTGATGTTCCATAGAAGTCAGTGGGAGGTGCACTGATCTTATTGCACCATTTTTAATCAATTCAGGCTTTTAGAGGTTTTGTGATTATTTTTTTCTAGCAATTGTCCGAAAAACTCAAACTTTTAGAGGTTTTAGAGATTTATTTCATATATTTTTAGTGCATCATCCAGCATTTTTTTTCCTGATCATACTTTTTATAGTAAGGTCTGATTTTAGAGAAAAAGGGGGGCATGTAATATTGGTTGCTAGTGCAAAAATAATTTGCAATTCATTCGCAAGGAATAGCCCCTACAGAAGTAACATAACTAGCCAGGTTCGTGCCTGAGTGCGACTGCTCTCCCCACCACCCTCTAGAAGTGATCTTCTAGCCATCTATGCGGGTGTGCGAACCACCAGCAGACCCAGAGGGGGTGCGGGCCCTGCAGTCTTTAGTGAGGTTGTATACTTACTAAATACTTGTGCAGACTCAAACATTTTAAAACCAGAACTGATGAGGCACTCCAGCTTTGTTGGAGCACCAGATTGCTTTAGCACATACAGCCTACAGCTTTCCATGGTACTTCTTCCAAAAAATATTAAATTGAAAGCAGCATTTCTAGCTGATTTTATATTTCTGTAGGGAGGTAATATGAAATCAGACAACGTTTGCCATTTAAAACACAAAATTCCACCATCCTTTTCTAGTCTTGGCAGTAAGTTCAGAGAACAAACATTCATACAAGCATGAGCAGCGAAATTAAAACAAACATATTTCAATATCATTTATACACAACAAGTGGGACTATACTCCCCGCCCATGTGACCCCCAACTACTCAATTATACATGAATGCTTCAAATATGTCAAAGGCAATATTTATTGTTCAACACTATGCCATATCTCAAAATAAAAACAATTAAAACCAAACTAAGCAGCGCTGCATATACAAAGGGATCCCTTGTAAATATTCCCTAAGTGTGACCCAGCATAGGTAATGGTTGATATGCTGCAATGTAGAAGTGGCGTATCTGGAGCCAACTGTAGCGCTCCGATCCTGTGCCACAATCTTAAGCAATTGAAGAAAATGAAAAGTTCCAAAACATCCGATGCTGGTATTTGATTAAATGTAATCAATATATGATGCTGAAATGTCCCCAGGTCTCAAAAGTGCCAAAGTCAACAAATATCAATGAGGCACCCCTCCAGCGTAAGTCTCCTCAAGGTAACAACCCCGTTCAGTATTCAAGGGGGAGGAGGAGGTTTTGTGCACCTGCCGTGCGGCTAAAACCCTGTGGGTAAGTGCAAATGTGTGGAATAGCCAAAGGACGCCTCCGTGGGGTGTCTACAGGTATAGATGTTTCCCACCGCAGCCCCGCTCAATTAAGGTAAAAAATATATTACCGACCATGCGGAAGTCCGTGAGTGACTGTGAGTCCTTGAAGAGACGTATAACAACGTCTCCGTTGCGGTTCCGTGATAAGCGGTGTTCGGCAGTCCTGGCGCTTGTGGACCTGTATGGAGGGATCCTCACTTGTACAGCGCGCGCTGCACCTCGACAGCCGTTTCGCCACGAGCGTGGCTTTGTCAAGAGGTCGAAGAGCCGGAAGTGATGTGCATTTAACAGAAAGGTCATGTGACCGTGAGTTCCAAATGCCCCAAGCGCTGTTCCAGTTTAATTGTATCTAGTGGGCAGTAAAGTTACATGCGCCCAGCAATTGAAGTTCCGCAACTTTTGTTGCCAATTATTTCCTTTGAGCGATTTCTCTGTACAATGTTTTAAATTCCACATATATGAAGATCAATGCTAGGTTGTCAATATAAATTGATACTGGTGAGAGTGTATTATAGGATAGCCCTATAGTGCTTTATGGCATCTCGGAAAACAGGACATAATGGTGAAAATCTTATATTAAAGATCAAATGAGCAATAAACTTAATCAATAATGAATAAACCAAATTAAATATAAACATAATAATAGGGAAAGCCCCAAAATTATAAAATATAACCAATAAACCTTAGATCTAAACAAAAAAAGGAAAAAAAACGGGAAAAAAAGAGAAAGAAAAGAAAAGAAAACGAAAATAAAATAAAATAGATGAAAACAATGAAGAATTAATTAACAAAAATTAATACAAAATTTGAATACAAAAATTTCATGCTTAAGGAACAAATCTTAACGCATTCAGGGAGAAAGAGAGGGAGGTTTTCCTGATTTTGAGCATAACAGGCTTTGTCAACCAGTAGTAAGTTCGACAATGCCTTAATGCATTATTTGATTATTTATGAATAAATGCTTGAAAATTTAAATGTCCATTAAGTCCAAATTCTGACTTGTAGGTATTAAGTCTAAAGATCCAAGAAGTCTCTAATTGAAGTAATCTATTTTCCAAATCACCTCCCCTTATGTCTCCATGTAAGCGATCTATACCCTGGAACGAGAAGCCCAAATATCGGCCATTGTGTGAGCAATATATGTGCTTAGCGATACTGGACGTAAGATTGCAGTTTTTTATGTCCCGTATATGTTCGTAAATACGTCTCTTTAGCATTCTGATTGTTTTCCCCACATACATGCTGCCACAATGGCAAGTGAATAAGTATACTACAAATGTGGTAGTGCATGATATGTAATGATACATGTCAAAATTTGTCTGCTCGTTCCCGAAGGTACTTGACATTTTTAGAAATTGACACTGTTCACAGGCTCCACATCTGAAGGTGCCTGGGTTCTCACATCAGGTCCTTTTGGACCCCTTCTGAAAATGGCTATGTGTTAAAAGGTCCCCGATACTTGTGTTCCTTTTATATGTAATTAAAGGGTGTGGGGAGACCAGGCGTCCTAAAGCAGGATCCCTGGTCAGTATGTCCCAATGTTTGTGAATAACAAATCTCACGTCCCTGTCATTACTGTTAAAGGTTAGAATTAATCTCGTATGTTCCTGATTTATTGGTTTCGCAGGTGAGTTTCTTTGCCTATAGGCGTTATAAAGCAGGTCTTCCCTGTTAGTAGCCAGAGCTCCTTGGTAAGCTCTGCGAAGGCATCTTGTTTTATATCCTCTAGCCTTGAATCTCTGATAGAGTTTATAGGCTTCCCGTTTATACTCCTCCTCAGAAGAGCATATTCTTCTCAATCTTAAATATTGTCCCTTGGGGATGCCTTCTATGCATCTTGAAGGATGCATAGATTTGGCATGAAGGAAGCTATTACTTGCAGTTTGTTTACGAAAGAGAGTAGTGGTCAGAAAGCCTTGTTGGTCCTTTCGCAATTCAATATCTAGGAATTCAAGCCTCTCCCTATCATAATTAACCGTAAAGGTCAAATTATACGTATTAACATTAAGTTTGGCCACAAACTCTTTCAATAAAGTATCGGAGCCCTGCCAAATGATCATGATGTCATCGATGTACCTGTGCCATCGAAGAATATGGCACAGGTACATCTCATACTCATCACTAGAAAACACAAATCGTTCCCATTCTCCAAGGTACAGGTTGGCATAACTAGGGGCACATTTTGCCCCCATGGCCACTCCCTGCCGCTGCAGGTAATATATGCCATCAAATAGAAAAGCATTATGGTGCAGAACGAATTCTAGTGCCTGCAAAATAAACTCATGTTGTTCAGCAATGGGATTATGTAACCGTTCAAAAATTGATCTTAAAGCCAACAACCCCAAATCATGGGGTATACTCATATAATGCTTCCACATCTAGTCCCACCAATATACAGTCCGGATCCAGTACTAAGCCATTTAGTTCCCTCAAAAGATGAGAAGTATCTAATACGAAGGAGTCTAACTCCTTTACGAGGGGCTGTAGTACTATGTCAATGTACTCACTGATGGGCTCAGTCAGTGATCCGCAGCCCGATACGATGGGTCTCCCTGGTGGATTACTAAGTGACTTGTGAACTTTTGGTAGGGCGTAGAAAGTGGGAACTCTTGGATGATTAACTTTTAGAAATTCACTTGTGTTCCCATCTATAATACCCATTTCTCTCGCTTGTTCAATGAGCACAAAAAGCTCCTCCTTAAATTTGTGCAATTGGGGTAGTAGCACCGGTTGATACCACTGCTTATTTTCCAAGATTTTTTTGCACATAGTGACATATGCTGAAGAATCCATGACCACCACATTTGATCCCTTGTCAGAGGGCTTTATGGTTATATCGGGATTAGATTGTAACTGTTTAATTTGCAAGAACTCCTCTCTTGTGAGATTGGGAGATTTGACATTTTTTGGGATCACTATGTGCAAAAAAATCTTGGAAAATAAGCAGTGGTATCAACCGGTGCTACTACCCCAATTGCACAAATTTAAGGAGGAGCTTTTTGTGCTCATTGAACAAGCGAGAGAAATGGGTATTATAGATGGGAACACAAGTGAATTTCTAAAAGTTAATCATCCAAGAGTTCCCACTTTCTACGCCCTACCAAAAGTTCACAAGTCACTTAGTAATCCACCAGGGAGACCCATCGTATCGGGCTGCGGATCACTGACCGAGCCCATCAGTGAGTACATTGACATAGTACTACAGCCCCTCGTAAAGGAGTTAGACTCCTTCGTATTAGATACTTCTCATCTTTTGAGGGAACTAAATGGCTTAGTACTGGATCCGGACTGTATATTGGTGGGACTAGATGTGGAAGCATTATATATGAGTATACCCCATGATTTGGGGGTTGTTGGCTTTAAGATCAATTTTTGAACGGTTACATAATCCCATTGCTGAACAACATGAGTTTATTTTGCAGGCAATAGAATTCGTTCTGCACCATAATGCTTTTCTATTTGATGGCATATATTACCTGCAGCGGCAGGGAGTGGCCATGGGGGCGAAATGTGCCCCTAGTTATGCCAACCTGTACCTTGGAGAATGGGAACGATTTGTGTTTTCTAGTGATGAGTATGAGATGTACCTGTGCCATATTCTTCGATGGCACAGGTACATCGATGACATCATGATCATTTGGCAGGGCTCCGATACTTTATTGAAAGAGTTTGTGGCCAAACTTAATGTTAATACGTATAATTTGACCTTTACGGTTAATTATGATAGGGAGAGGCTTGAATTCCTAGATATTGAATTGCGAAAGGACCAACAAGGCTTTCTGACCACTACTCTCTTTCGTAAACAAACTGCAAGTAATAGCTTCCTTCATGCCAAATCTATGCATCCTTCAAGATGCATAGAAGGCATCCCCAAGGGACAATATTTAAGATTGAGAAGAATATGCTCTTCTGAGGAGGAGTTTAAACGGGAAGCCTATAAACTCTATCAGAGATTCAAGGCTAGAGGATATAAAACAAGATGCCTTCGCAGAGCTTACCAAGGAGCTCTGGCTACTAACAGGGAAGACCTGCTTTATAATGCCTATAGGCAAAGAAACTCACCTGCGAAACCAATAAATCAGGAACATACGAGATTAATTCTAACCTTTAACAGTAATGACAGGGACGTGAGATTTGTTATTCACAAACATTGGGACATACTGACCAGGGATCCTGCTTTAGGACGCCTGGTCTCCCCACACCCTTTAATTACATATAAAAGGAACACAAGTATCGGGGACCTTTTAACACATAGCCATTTTCAGAAGGGGTCCAAAAGGACCTGCTGTAAGAACCCAGGCACCTTTAGATGTGGAGCCTGTGAACAGTGTCAATTTCTAAAAATGTCAAGTACCTTCGGGAACGAGCAGACAAATTTTGACATGTATCATTACATATCATGCACTACCACATTTGTAGTATACTTATTCACTTGCCATTGTGGCAGCATGTATGTGGGGAAAACAATCAGGATGCTAAAGAGACGTATTTACGAACATATACGGGACATAAAAAACTGCAATCTTACGTCCAGTATCGCTAAGCACATATATTGCTCACACAATGGCCGATATTTGGGCTGCTCGTTCAGGGTATAGATCGCTTACATGGAGACATAAGGGGAGGTGATTTGGAAAATAGATTACTTCAATTAGAGACTTCTTGGATCTTTAGACTTAATACCTACAAGTCAGAATTTGGACTTAATGGACATTTAAATTTTCAAGCATTTATTCATAAATAATCAAATAATGCATTAAGGCATTGTCGAACTTACTACTGGTTGACAAAGCCTGTTATGCTCAAAATCAGGAAAACCTCCCTCTCTTTCTCCCTGAATGCGTTAAGATTTGTTCCTTAAGCATGAAATTTTTGTATTCAAATTTTGTATTAATTTTTTGTTAATTAATTCTTCATTGTTTTCATCTATTTTATTTTATTTTCGTTTTCTTTTCTTTTTCTTTCTCTTTTTTTCCCGTTTTTTTCCTTTTTTTGTTTAGATCTAAGGTTTATTGGTTATATTTTATAATTTTGGGGCTTTCCCTATTATTATGTTTATATTTAATTTGGTTTATTCATTATTGATTAAGTTTATTGCTCATTTGATCTTTAATATAAGATTTTCACCATTATGTCCTGTTTTCCGAGATGCCATAAAGCACTATAGGGCTATCCTATAATACACTCTCACCAGTATCAATTTATATTGACAACCTAGCATTGATCTTCATATATGTGGAATTTAAAACATTGTACAGAGAAATCGCTCAAAGGAAATAATTGGCAACAAAAGTTGCGGAACTTCAATTGCTGGGCGCATGTAACTTTACTGCCCACTAGATACAATTAAACTGGAACAGCGCTTGGGGCATTTGGAACTCACGGTCACATGACCTTTCTGTTAAATGCACATCACTTCCGGCTCTTCGACCTCTTGACAAAGCCACGCTCGTGGCGAAACGGCTGTCGAGGTGCAGCGCGCGCTGTACAAGTGAGGATCCCTCCATACAGGTCCACAAGCGCCAGGACTGCCGAACACCTCTTATCACGGAACCGCAACGGAGACGTTGTTATACGTCTCTTCAAGGACTCACAGTCACTCACGGACTTCCGCATGGTCGGTAATATATTTTTTACCTTAATTGAGCGGGGCTGCGGTGGGAAACATCTATACCTGTAGACACCCCACGGAGGCGTCCTTTGGCTATTCCACACATTTGCACTTACCCACAGGGTTTTAGCCGCACGGCAGGTGCACAAAACCTCCTCCTCCCCCTTGAATACTGAACGGGGTTGTTACCTTGAGGAGACTTACGCTGGAGGGGTGCCTCATTGATATTTGTTGACTTTGGCACTTTTGAGACCTGGGGACATTTCAGCATCATATTTTGATTACATTTAATCAAATACCAGCATCGGATGTTTTGGAACTTTTCATTTTCTTCAATTGCTTAAGATTGTGGCACAGGATCGGAGCGCTACAGTTGGCTCCAGATACGCCACTTCTACATTACAGCATATTAACCATTACCTATGCTGGGTCACACTTAGGGAATATTTACAAGGGATCCCTTTGTACATGCAGCGCTGCTTAGTTTGGTTTTAATTGTTTTTATTTTGAGATATGGCATAGTGTTGAACAATAAATATTGCCTTTTACATATTTGAAGCATTCATGTATAATTGAGTAGTTGGGGGTCACATGGGCGGGGAGTATAGTCCCACTTGTTGTGTATATATGTCAAATTGTTGGAGGACACCCCAGCCCATCTGCCCCCACATATATTAGTATCATTGAATTTTGGTGCCCACACTGCACTTATAGTTCGTTTGGTGGTGTTTTATATTTCAATATCATACAGAGATCAAACATGTATATTTTAAAACACAGTCCAAGGATATGTTATTAATCCTTTTTCAGTCTGCATCTTTTCTCTCCAACATTCATCTGCTTCCTTACTGTGCAGGATTATATCTATCTACTCAATGGCAAGACTACCCTGTTCCTTCAGCAAGAAAGTCTGATTGGCTAAATACCAATTTAAACACGATCTTGCACAATTCCCATAGCCAGTGTAATGGTTGAACCTCAGAAAAGATATTCGGGCACCACAGGGTAACACTTGTTGTGGGGAGAAAAAGCAGCTGAATTAAAAACAAATCAAATATGATATAGAACCTGGTGTCATACCTATAGTATTTAGAGATTTGGAACTTATCAGTATCAAGATTTGGTGACTTCTACTAACTTTACACAATACTGCAATTAATAATGCGTACCCCCCTCCCAACTGTTTTCTGCAGGCAGTCCTAATTTTAATAGCTCAGCCCACAGTCCTGGGTTTCTTACGGAAATGTCCTGGGTTTCTATTTGATCTCCTGCACTGACGCCAGAAAAAGATGCAACATTTCTGAAACTTAATTAAAGGGCACCTGTTGGGTAAAAACGTTATCCCCAACCAAAGGTGCAGGCTAATAGAGCCCGCATTCCAGGTGGGGATAACAGTATTTAAAAAAAAATACCCCGCCAGCGCTACACTAGCTGCACCGGGAGGGAGCTCCCGGTGCAAGCAGCCATGTTGTGTCACTCGCATGCACATAACGCGCTTGTGACATCACTCGCATTCGCATAATGAGCAATTTGTGGCACATTTCCATTATGCGCGTGCAAGTGACCGGACATGGCTGCTCGCACCAGGGCTCTATTAGCCCGCACCTATAGTTGGGGATAACATTTGTACCCAACAGGTGCCCTTTAAATAAGAAGATTTTCTGCACTTACATTTTTGACAATTTAAGATAAGCAAAGATACAAGTGTGACTATTTAAGATAAGCAAACCTCTTAGCAGAACTGAGACTCGTTGAAAGCCTATTTCAACTTCTTTAGTAAAACACATAAAACATGACCCTAAAATTCCCAGAAATGTTGTCAAAAATAAAATCAGTGAAGCCCTGACAATAAGCTTTAGAAAAGTGTCTACTAGCTTATCTAGTAGTTCAGGCCCTTCAGATCACTACTTCTATATATATTTAAAAATCATGGAAAAAAACCTGGGCAAGGGAAAAAATGCAAATTTCTTTCCATAATCACATTTTTTTTTAATCTCAAGCACTAGCATCTGTAAGAAAAAAAATAAAAGAATAATTACGATAGCATTTTTTTGTGAAAAAGTTTTGCTAAGCTAATAAAAATATAATTTTTTCATATACTTTGAATGCGGCCGTAAAATGACAACTGTTTTAATAAACTTCCTTACTGAAATGTTTGCTTTTATTTTCTTTAATAAATCTCAATTATTTGAGAAATTATCCCTGAGTATATTCACAATCACGGTTTTTAGGTGCAGTTAATGGTGATGTTAGGATTGTGTGGTGCTGCTTCTGAGAATAATTATTGCACTGACTTTGACTGGCAGTGAAGATATGCACACATAACATGTAACTACTATACTCACATTTCTACCTGTGGAAAAGGAATAGTAGTACTCCTGCCTTAGTTATGGAGTATGGAGTTGTAAGGTCCCCATTCTCCATGTACACTGGATCAATACTATACAAAAATTAAAGAAGTCAAAGGAAACACATTTTGTCTCATAAAACCATTTACAACAAATGCTATAAATATAGAAGCTACTAAGGATTATGAGAATGTACCTAACCCTGGCAGGTGCAGATTATTCCTGAGCCTGTATAATCTTTTCACTGTAGTGCAGGACTGTTTAATGGCTTCTTAGGAAGTGTACTCTATGAATAGCAAGAAATCTCTTCTGCAGTTTGCAATTTCCATAAATAAATCTTAGCATAATATATGATTCATGCTTCAGAACTGTCTGTAGATATGATATCCAAACACAGCAAAGAAATCCCCAGATTGTTACTGAAATGCAAATGTACGCTTCTAAAACTGCCAATTGTGCCACTCATCTGACAACTCTGAAGCGACTTCATGCACAGCTGAATTTGGAATTTCGATTTATGGAGCCTTGAATGTTGGATTCCCAAGAACTGGGAGAATGGCCAAGATATCAATCAACTTGTGATGTCAAGACTCAGAATTGTTTCCTGCTTTCAATATATATTTGCACGGAGACATACAGTAAATGGTTTTGAAAACAGTTAAATCAAGCTCATCTGGATAGCACTGGCATTCTTACTAAAATACAGGCTAGCTCTACAGTTCATCATAAAGATCATTTCAAAAGCAATTTCTGACAGATAATCCTTACCAGAGTATGCCACTCACTTAGCCGATTTATGCCAGTCAAAGTCAAAACAGAGGAATGGTGTCTTACTTATATATAATCATAAAGGTAGTACAGAAGTGGCGGGGACATCAGGGATACTTAGAAGCAATCAGACTAAATCCGAACTGATTTTTCAGCCTTATTTATCAGTATATTTTTTTGAAAATTTTCTGTACTAAAAAAAATTAATAAAATTTGAATCGTACAGATTGCTCGCATTAGACCCTTGAAAACTTTTGAAAGATTTTTTTGGATTATTGCCCAAAAACCACTAAACCTTCAGATTATTGTCCGAAACCCAGCGCAGATCAGGATATCTTCAGGACTTCTGCCATTTTCTTCTACATGAACTCGACAGTTTTTTTCCCCACTAACAATTCGGATTTTATAGTGAAAAGTTTTTGGCAGTTGGACTTTTAGTAAATAAACCCTTAATGATTATAGACATACTTTTCCTAAGAAATACAAATATACAGGGAGGTGCCAGTTTAGGAAAAATAAGACGAGGTAAATCGTTAGGATCCTGTTTCTGAAAATGTTTGCACTTGCACATATACTAAATGACCAATAAAACAATTGAACAGGGAATGTGAAGTGATCACATTATGTTTGTGCTAAATTTGACCAAATCAGTCTTACTTTCAATGTACTGGTATTTTACTTGGAATTCTCCCACAACGCTCTCTGTATTTTAATATCAGGGAGTATATTTTCTGCTAAACAGGGCTCTATTTGGCACTTTCATTAATATTGAAAATGCCCCATTTCTGTGCACCCTTTACAGGGCCGTCGCAAAATTTGTTGCCAACACATACATTTATGTAGCCAAATCCTGCAGCAAAGTTCAGGGGTTTAGGTGTATACTGTATCTCCCAATTAGGGAACAGCCTTCTGTTTTAAATCCACTGCAGGCATTTTTCATTTAGAAAAGTTAAATACCTAGTCAATTAAAATATATACACACAGCTTTAATATCATTCCACCTTAATAAGGATCTTTGCTCCTACAGGATTTTTTTTTCTGCCAAGTTAAAAAAAAAATACTTTTGTTCTAGAATTGGGTTTTGAAAAGAAATAGCTTGACAGCACTTGTATCCTGTGGAGATAAAAATATCCTTAATTCATGTTTGCTTGAATGTTACCCTTTAATGAAGGCTCATTTGTTACTTCATTGCTTATTTGTCATATAGCTGTCAACAGCTGCTGCTTCCAAGACAATGTGTCTGATCATAGTAGACATAAACGCTGAATATCAGGAAATGCCCTTAAACATATCATTAAGTAAATGCAGCCAGTAACATTCTGTGCACAATAAAATCCGCCATTTTTAGAAATGAGAACCATACTTTCAAATATCCTTATATGTGCATAAAAATCAGGTAGAAATACAAATGCAATAAACATGTTATTTGTAATCTATTTCTTCAGTAGTCACTTTTTACTTTTGATCGGGAAGGTACTATATGATGAACTTCAGTGAATGCTCTGAATCACCATAACCAGAGAGTAAATGCTATTAACCAAGGAAGCCCCGTCTCAGGTGACAGGGACTTTTGATTGATAAAGTGTCACCTGTGGCAAGGCTCTCACCTTGGCTGCTGACATGTCTGTCATTGGGCACTTACAAGGGGCAGATGTAGGCAGATTTTTCTTCTCTCCATTGGCATATGCATGACATGTGTGCCTCTAGCCTTCATTGTTTAATAATCAGAGCCAATTTATAGAAAGGAATAAAACAAGATACTGCTTTTAACTGCAATACAAATTTTACAAAGTCCTTAGTAATCATGTCCCCTAACACACACATTTTTCTCTAGAGAAAACAACCATAACTGTGACAATCTTTCCTTGTGGTTAATGGTTTTATTCCTTTTGCCAATTTAGTTGCACATCTCTGAAGTCCTTCTGGCTCATGAATATCCTTTTTTCAGGATTGGGGCCCAAAACTGCACTAAATAATGACGGCCTTACCAGAAATCTATAAAAATCCCCAAATCCTTCTTAATTAAGGATTCCACAAACACTACCGCATAGAAAGAGAAACATGTTTGTATTACTGAAGTCACCCATAATAACAACATGACCTTGTAGTAGCTGGGCTTCATTCTCCTCACTTATACTGGGTGGTTTGTAGTTTACAGAAATTATATTTTTTTCAACTGAAATCTCTACCCATAGGGATTCCACACGCTCCCTAGAGCTATCCTTGTTAATTTCTTTAATGCATGACTTTTTTTTAAAAAATCCTACCAGAAAAAAAGTGTTTACCAATCTGCAATCATGTCTCACCGGGTAATACCAGGGTAGGAGGTAAAGGTTTTGCCAACCTTAAAATTCTGTTTGTTTTCCAAGGAGGATTTTGGCCAGCTAGAGTTGGGCCTAAAATACAGTTAGGAGGGGGAACAGGTCCCACCAAAGTTCGAGGTTTGGCCAAAGGATGGAAGGATTCCCTAGTTTATACAAAATGTAAGCCAACATGTGCTTGGTTTCTACTTCCTAGAGGAAGTGTGTGCTGAGAGCCTGGGATGGAGGTAGTTACTTGTAGTTACTTGTAGTGCTAGGAAAGATTTCTAATAACTCACATTAGACTAGAATTCGATTTGAGTTTTCGGTTTGATCCTATTCACCCGAGTTTAACAAATTTGATTTTTTTATTACATTTTGAAAAACTCCCATGAATTCGAAATTGACGTTTGATAAATGTGCCTCTAAATATCAGGAAGGCTATTAACATCTTTTACATTTTTCAACGGACCTCTGCCATTGACTTCTACATGAACGCACCAAAGTATGTGTGTGGCAAAGTATTGAATTAGAACTGTTTCCAGGGTTGAGGTGTAATACATCTCACATTCGAACTCAAATTCGAAAATGGTTTTTAATTTGGAATTTTTTGATCAAAAAACAAATTAGAATTTACCATTGGAACCTTAGTAAATCTACCCCTAAATATCTAAAATACTTTTAGGGGCATATTTATTAAGGGTCGATTTAGAGTTAATGGGAGTTTATAAAAACTCCCATAAACTCAAAATTAAAAAAAAAAAAAACAATTGAAATTTATTAAAGATAGTCGAATTTGAAAATTCAATTTGAAATTCAAATTTAAAACTCAAATCAAATTCGGACTATTCCCTAGTCGAATTACACTAAAATAAACTCAAAATTCGAACTTAAAAATTAAAATTTTCAATTCAACCCTTGATAAATCTGCCCCTTATTGTCATTGTGCTCTTCACCCCTCTTTTGCTTTATTGCTTCTAGCAAATATAGAAAAATACAAGTGTGCTCACTTCTTAAACCTTAAGAAAAGTGCATTTGTTCTAATAAATATGTGTTCTTTAACCCATATCATATTTTTCTAAGATTCTATTTAATTTCATACTGTTCTTCATGTATCTTCTGCTTTATTGTTCATAGCGAATATAGAATTTTGCAACTGTATGTTTTGTTATGCACTTAGTCTCTGTTCCTTGGAAGGAAATATATGTTCTAATAAATCTAATGTGTTCCTTAACCCATATCTTTAAATTTCTATAAGGATTTACCATATTTTAAATTAGCAGCTGCATAAAGCACTTTGGGCTGCTGTTTCCCATTATTTTATTGACATATAGCTCCCCATCTTTTAAACATATCAGATATTTATATAGAAAATCACATATGCAACAGATTAGTTGGATTTTTAATTTTTGGCAGTGCTTCAAGATCGGTGGCCACTGTGCATGTGAGTGAGCGAGAATCCTCATTTGTTCCCATTTGGTCTGCGCTAAGGGCTTTACTGTGATTCAAAAATAACTAGAGGACAGAGGTTCTGAGCATCCTACATACATGTGGGGATAAGAGGTCTACTGAGCACTTTCTTTTGTCATTCACAGAACTTTCCTTTCTCACGGTCAAGCGCTGACCTCCTCTCTCCCAATCCTCAGAGGATTTTGACTTACAATTTTGGAAGATTTCAGTATGCACATCTGTCTCATATCTGCAAATACACACATATTCTTGGAATATTTCACTTACACTGTTTTAGGATCCAAATGAAAATCGTTTTTTTATTTTAGACATTCCCCATATGTGATAAAAAGTCTTCCTAGTATAAATAACACATAGTAACCAAGCAGATGCTTTCTTTTAAACAGGTCATTAATAAATGCTACCTGCTGATTGTTTGCTATGGGGTACTGAACCTGGACAAACTTGTACCTTTTATTACATAATCCCAAGTACTCATTTATGAATTCCATACAAAGTTAATGGATGCCAAATTTACCTGTTGGCATATAACATGTATTTTGATTGTGCCTCTAATGCACAGCAATTGCGTACTGGGATCTTTGCTGGCTGGTCCTTGTGTTCTCTAATCCTTCCTCTTTATAAACAGTTATCTAATTGCTAGTGTCCCACTGACCATAGCAACCAGACAGTCTTGAGAATGACAGGCCTGGGCAGTAATCTATATAACACAATGGCAATTTTGCTCTATTTGTTTTTTTCTGCAGCTGTCTCAAAGATGCTATTCTATAATTGGTTGCCGTGGGTTACCATCATGGGGCAACTTTGCCCAGTGTTAGTAAATGAGTCTGACTGCATTCACTTCCTTAATATAGCAAGTGGGCCCCTAGGTTAAGGGTGCTGCAAGTACTGCCAAATGTGAATCTGAAATGTGGCATTGTGGACAGGACTCAAGGAAAGAGTAGGTTGTCATGACTGTAAACTACTAGCAGTGAGCAAATATATCGTGTTTCAATTTGTGAAACTACGTGAAAACTCTCGAAACTGTGACAAATTTGCGAAACATAATAAAGTCTATGGGCAAAGTTTTTGTCACTGCAACAGTTTTGTCTACCGTCCGTCATTTTTGTCTTCCATGTGCCATTTTGATACATGCAATATTTTTGATGCACTTGAAACTAACCGTGTGGCAAAAATTTGGGGCTGTTAAGCAAAACTTTTCACGGGTGGGTAAATTTGTGACAAAACCATACATGGTGAAAAATCATCTCTATAAACTACACCAGGATAACCTAATTGTTTTATTTCAAGCTGATGGTTTGGAAAATTGCTGAACTTTCTGCAGTAACCCAGAGTCATCAAGGAGATATTTGCTGTCAAAGAACAAGCAATCTACTATTTGGTTACTAGACTTAAAGTAAGCTTTACACATTGGCACCAGCTTCTAGAGAATAGAAGAGTGTAGTAACTTACTTCCCTGGTGATCCAGTGGTGTGGCGGGGACGCCTGCCTCGCCGACCTCCTGTGCTCGAATGTGCCGGTAACTAGGGCGCGTGCGGCGTGCCTCTGCTGTATTTATTGGCTCATGCACGCTGGCGTGTTGCAGCTAGCGTGCAATGGCACAAAAGTTTAGGGTATTTAAAAGGCCAATGTACTCTTTCTCACTGCCCGTTATAGGATTTGTTCCTCGTAAGTTTCCTGGTGCCTCTGTGCTGTATAGCTTCTGTGATCTGTTTCCTGTTGTGACCCTGTCAGGCTTACCAGGAATCTGGAACCAATATGCTGATAGAAGGCCGCTCCTACAGTACCCCACACGGTATACCCTCGATATGAACAGAGGAGAGACTGGTAGGGGAAGGTATGAGAGCCGATTAGCAGTTGGATGTTGAAGCACAGCTCCCAGCGGAGAACAAGAAGATTGGTCAGGCAGGCCGGGTCAGGAACGGAGAGGTCAGCGAAGTCAAGGTCAGGCAGGGTCAAACCAGAAAAACAGCAACCGGAACGTCAAAACAGGAGGAGTAGGCAAGAGGCGTAGTCAAGTGGATCAGGTCGAAAAGAATCAAGCTTGGATAATTCACAGGAATCTTCAGAGTAGCAAAGACGATGTCTGAGCAAGGTCCTGCTCTAAAAAGATGGTTTAAATAGGCCCAGCGTCCAAATGGCGTCAGCGTCACAGCGCCAGCGTCAGTACCGTCGCGCTTGCGTCAGTGCCGTCGCACTTGCGCCGGCGTCACCGCGCTTGCGTCGACGTCACCGCGCCTGCGTCGCTTCTGACGCGCTGCGTGACTGCGCCTGGAATGACTCGAGGGGCGGAGACAGAACCCTTACGATCCTGACAGTGCCCCCCCCCTAGGCGCGGCCTCCGGACGCGGTCCTTAGTAGTATTACCAGACCTCCGAGACTGAAAGATTTCCACCAGTCTAGGGGCGTGAACATTAGCTGCTGGTTCCCATGAATTCTCTTCTGGGCCAAAGCCCTTCCACTTTATGAGGTACTGAAGTTTACCTCCTCTACGTCTGGAATACACGATAGACTCAACCTCGAACTCCATATGATCTTCCACCAGGATAGGATCAGGAGTAGACTTCCTCCGCCCCGGAAATTGATTTGGTACTACAGATTTCAGCAATGAAGAATGAAAAACTGGATGTATCCGAAAGGAATCAGGTAATCGTAACCTAAAGGCTACTGGGTTGATTCGTTGTATAATCTCGAAAGGCCCCAGAAAACGTTGCGCCAATTTCTTGGATGGACAATTCAGCTTCAGGTTTTGAGTAGACAGCCACACCTTGTCTCCGACCACAAACTCCGGATCTGGATTTCTGCCTTTGTCAGCAAAGTATTTGGTATCAGCCTGTGCCTTTAACAAATTCTCATGTAACATCTCAATATTAGATCTTAACAGGGCAAGTCTATCTTGTGCAGCTGGAACAGATTCCTCCTTGAGTAACCCAGGAATCATGGAGGGATGATAACCAAAATTAGCGTAGAAGGGAGTTTGCTTGGTGGATGAATGTACGGAATTATTATAGGCAAACTCCGCCATAGGTAGGAGTTTGACCCAGTCGTCTTGAAGAAAGCACGAAAAGCATCTTAAGTATTGCTCTAAGGTCTGATTAGTCCTTTCAGTCTGACCATTTGACTGTGGATGGTATCCAGACGAAAGGGATAACTTAATTTGTAATCCCCTACAGAGAGCTTTCCAAAACCTTGAAGTGAACTGGACTCCTCGATCAGACACAATGTCTTTTGGTAGCCCATGAAGTCGTACCACCTCTCTAATGTCCGCTGTCTCTGCTGCCGTTGGAACTCCAGATAGAGGAATAAAATGCGCCCATTTAGTCAACCGGTCTAAGACTACAAATATAACTGAGCAACCTTGGGAAGGAGGAAGATCCGTAATGAAATCCATTGAGATGGAAGTCCAAGGACAATTTGGGATGGGTAACGGATGAAGAAGTCCAATTGGTTTCCCCGTAGAAGACTTACAACGGGCACAGATGTCACAAGATCGAATAAATCTGGAACAGTCACTGCCCAATTTTGGCCACCAGAAATGCCGCCGTGCCAAATCTAGAGTCTTACGTAACCCAAAGTGTCCAGCCAAAGGAGAATCATGGATGGCTTCTAATGCTTCAGTCCTTAAAGTTTCAGGAACAAATAGTCTTCCTTTATTGAAGTAAAGTCCTTCCCGAAGGTGTAAGGGAACTTCTGTAGAAGGGGGAGAACTCCCCGACTTCTCTCGAATCTTATGTAACAATGAAGATTGTAACAGTAAGAAGCTGTTGGCTGAGAGAATAGTTTCGGGGGACTTTACTGGAGCTACTTCTTGAGAACCCAAACGGGACAAAGCATCAGCCTTGTTGTTTCGTGAGCCTGGACGATAGGTAATGTGTAACTGGAACCTCGAAAAGAAAAGGGCCCACCTTGCTTGTCTAGGTCTTAATCTTTTGGCAGTTCGCAAGTATTCAAGGTTCTTATGGTCTGTATACACCAAGATAGGATGGACTGCACCCTCCAGCAAGTGTCTCCATTCTTCTAGAGCCAATTTAATTGCTAACAGCTCTCTATCTCCGACGTCATAGTTACATTCAGAACTGGACAATTTCTTTGAAAAGAAGGCAACCGGGTGAAGAAGGTTTTGGGTCCCCAGACGATGAGATAGAACTGCCCCTACGGCAACTTCAGAAGCATCCACTTCCAGAACGAATGGTTGGGAAGGGTCAGGATGTGCAAGAATAGGGACCGAAGTAAAACTCTTCTTCAAGGTGTCAAATGCTTCCTGCGCTTGGGAAGACCACAGAAATTTAGAACATTTCTTCGTTAGGTCAGTAATTGGTCGGATAATCATGGAAAAGTTTTTAATAAATTTACGGTAGAAGTTGGCGAACCCCACAAATCTTTGTACTGTTTTACGATCTGTAGGAATAGGGCAATCTAGGATTGCCGACGTCTTCTTTGGATCCATGATGATTCCATTAACAGAAATAATGAACCCCAAGAACTCAATGGTGTCTTTTTCAAACTCACATTTCTCTGCCTTCGCTATCAGATCATGAAGGCGTAAACGACGAAACACTTCTCTCATGTGACAACGGTGTTCCTCCAGTGATGAGGAGAATACTAAAATATCATCAAGATATGCAACCACATAAATGTCCAGAATGTCTCTGAAAATGTCGTTAATGAAATGTTGGAACGTTGCTGGAGCGTTACATAACCCAAAGGGCATAACGAGATACTCGAAGTGTCCGTATCTGGTTCTGAAGGCTGTCTTCCATTCATCCCCTCTCCTAATTCGGATGAGATTATAAGCTCCCTTCAAATCCAATTTTGAAAATACAGAAGCAGAACGAAATCTCTGAAACAGTTCGTGGATCAACGGAAGCGGATAACGGTTCTTGATGGTTACCTTATTAAGCTCCCGATAATCTATGCAAGGACGAAGAGAATGGTCCTTCTTCTCTACAAAAAAAATTCCAGCTCCGGCAGGTGACGTGGATGGTCTAATGAAACCTTTCTTTAAGTTTTCGTTAATGTATTCGAGAAGGACCCCTAGCTCCCTTTCTGAAAGAGGAAAGATACGTCCAAATGGTATAGGAGCACCGGGCAGCAAGTCGATCGGACAATCGTATGCCCTATGGGGTGGAAGGACATCAGCACTCCTCTCATTAAAGATGTCCAAGAATTCATGGTAAACCGCAGGCACTGTCAACAGCAGTTTTTGTTCAGTTGTAGTACAAGCCACAGTCTTAGGAGGGGCCTGTGGATGAAAACAATTTTGGAGGCAATATGGAGAAGAAAATGTTACAGTTCCTAATGCCCAATCAACCACCGGGTTATGTGCCTTTAACCATGGCAGTCCAATAATAATTGGAAATAAAGGAGAAGAGACCACATCAAAGCGAATTAACTCAAAATGCATCTCATTTATTGAAGAAAATAAAGGTGAAGTCTCTAAAGTAACTGGACCAGAACGAAGAGGAGACCCATCGGCCATCTTGATAAGGATCGGCTGAGACTTCGTCATTAATGGAACTTGATGGTCCCTTGCGAAAGTTGAATCCATGAAACAACTGCTAGCGCCTGAGTCAAGGATTGCCGCCACTTGCAGACCGTTTGTTCCCCACTGCAAAGAGATAAACAGAGAAATATGGGCACTTGAAAATTGGAGCTGGGACTTAATTTCAGTCTTTGTAGGACCATTACCCTCTGGGCGAACAGGACAAGTGCGCAGAAGGTGATCAGCCGAGCCACAATAGAGGCAGAGGTTACGGCGTCGTCTTCTCAACTTCTCCTCAGGGGACAAACTTGGCCGAATTAACCCCAGTTGCATTGGTTCAGCTGCAGGAAGTGAAGAGGTGCTAGGAATCGGTGGAGGAGCCTTGGGCATGACCCACGAAACTTGAGGAGAAAACTTCTCAACCTGGCGTTCCCTTAACCGCCGATCCAATTGGATGGATAATTGGATCAGCTCTTCCAGGCTGTCCGGAACTCCAATTCTTGCTAGCTCATCTTTCAACGGAACAGACAGACCGAACCGGTAGTGATGTCTTAATGCCGATTCATTCCATGAGGTGTCAACAGCCCACCTACGGAATTCAGCCGCATAGTCCTCGACGGGTCTCTTGCCTTGGGTCAAATACTGAATGGCGGTTTCGGCAGTAGTTGGCCTCTGTGGGTCATCGTATAGGGAGGCCATAGTAGCAAAGAAAGTCTTAGCATCAGCCAGGAGCGGGCTGTTGAGCTCCAATAGGCGATGGGCCCAGATCTGTGGCTCTCCCGCAAGGAAAGAGATCACTGCCCCGACCTTAGTGCGTTCGTCATAGTAGGTTCTAGGCTGGAGCGAAAACAGAAGTCTGCAGCTGTTCCAGAAGGTCCGAAATTGGCTTCGGTCACCCGAAAATTTATCCGGCAGCGCAATCTTTGGTTCAGGGTGTATCTCCCCTGAAGCTGCTTGGGAAGGAGTGGCGCTGGATGTGGAAGCCGAGGCAGTATCTGGATCAGAAGGTGGAAGTTCGGTAAGCCGAGCTTGCAAACCATGATACCCCCCTTGAAGTTCTTGCACTGCTTGTGTGAGGGCTGCGATCTGCTGGGCTAAAGTCTCTAAAGCAGTTACTTCCTCAGCTGGTTCCATTCTGCTTGGCTCAGACATACTGTCAGGCTTACCAGGAATCTGGAACCAATATGCTGATAGAAGGCCGCTGCTACAGTACCCCACACGGTATACCCTCGATATGAACAGAGGAGAGACTGGTAGGGGAAGGTATGAGAGCCGATTAGCAGTTGGATGTTGAAGCACAGCTCCCAGCGGAGAACAAGAAGATTGGTCAGGCAGGCCGGGTCAGGAACGGAGAGGTCAGCGAAGTCAAGGTCAGGCAGGGTCAAACCAGAAAAACAGCAACCGGAACGTCAAAACAGGAGGAGTAGGCAAGAGGCGTAGTCAAGTGGATCAGGTCGAAAAGAATCAAGCTTGGATAATTCACAGGAATCTTCAGAGTAGCAAAGACGATGTCTGAGCAAGGTCCTGCTCTAAAAAGATGGTTTAAATAGGCCCAGCGTCCAAATGGCCTCAGCGTCACAGCGCCGGCGTCAGTACCGTCGCGCTTGCGTCAGTGCCGTCGCACTTGCGCCGGCGTCACCGCGCTTGCGTCGACGTCACCGCGCCTGCGTCGCTTCTGACGCGCTGCGTGACTGCGCCTGGAATGACTCGAGGGGCGGAGCCAGAACCCTTACGATCCTGACAGACCCCTGCCTGTTTTTGGACAATTCTGACTTCTGTACCTGACCCTTGCCTGGTAACCGACTCCGCTTATTCCGTAACCCTTCTGATTGATCTCCTGGTTTGACCCTTGCCTGCCTGACTCCATTTGTACTCTGCCTGCCCTGACCCGGCCTGATTTGACTATGCTTTCTGCCTACACCTTGTACCGCGACCTTCTTGGCACTTCTCTTAATAAGACCTGGCGGCATCCGATTAGCCGAGGGTTCCTCCCGAGGTGAAAGGTGGCTGTTAAAGGCGGAAGCAAGAGCTGAGAACAGGGTGCTTAGCATTGGTTCTGAATTTAGGTTGCCGACCGTGACAAAGAGAGTATCCTGTAAATGATTTCCTTATAAATGGAGATTGCTGATGTCATCAGTTATTATTGGTGCTCAGTGATTTGTTTCACATGACTCTCTGAATCCTGTGTATTATAATAAATAATGTACCCACTTTTAAAAAATATGAAGACATTAGAATTCACCTCAGAAATCAATGACCTGTATAAACACACTTGGTCTTCAGCTTTGCTTTTTTATATGGTCCTTATATTTGACAATAGCGAGCACATTATTTCTATTAAACAAACCAAACCATGTAAGAATATGATAGTATAATGCGGCGAAATGCGGGAATTCGCGCCTGGCAGATAAATCACTAAGGTCATCAGTTATAATCGGTGCTTAATGATGTACTTCCTGTCACATGGCATCACATACATAGGCTTTCCAAAACTAATCACATAGCAAACACAAGGCTGTTGTATACTGCATTGTAAAATTTCTTGGTTTCTTTTATTCATTTTAATGCTGCTGAATATATTTCTCATGGATATTAATATTACAGCAACCTCTGAGCACAGATCTAATTTTCACATGTCAAGGACACTGTCAAGTTCCAATATATTTGTAATTATAATGTCACTATGTGTTATTTGCTAAAATATGCTGGCAGAATTTGAGGGTTTAACCCTGATGGCAGGGACTAATGAATGACCTTAACAAGGAATCCGTCTAAGGAGCATGCCGGCTGGACAGGAAGTGGAAGAGAGTGGCTTAGGCTTTGGCTGGGGAAATCTTATTAACCCAAAAGCAATAACTGGAAGTTTTTATTCCAAACATTTCTCAGTAAAATGAACATAAATTATTAATTCTAAGCAACTTTCTATTACATAAATATATATATATATTATATAAATGTAATTGAGGTAGAAAACAGCATCTGATCCTCTTTTTCTATTTTCTGCACTGCTTGATCTGACTTAAAACAATGTAACAGAAACCAGTTTATTAAAACGAAACGTTAGCTAGGGATGGCTTCTTACTATACAGGTATCAAGAGTTAAAACGAGCAGTTTAAGGGGGAAATGCTGTTTTCAACTGCAATTTACAAATAACATTAAAACCAGTGCAATCTTTGCAAAGCTGCTTAGAATTAGGCAAAGTATAATTATTCTCCTTATTCTCCTTATTTTGGTAGTTACCTTTTAAAAAGTTTTAGTGCTGCAGTTGGTGAAAACAAGCGTTTGAGGGTGGAGTCAGCCAAAGGCGGTTTTTTCATTAAGGCTTGGGGGCAAATTCACTAACCTGCGGAGTTGCGCTAGCGCAGGCTTCACTAGGCGAAGTTTCGCCAGGGAGCCGCTAATTCGCTAAAATCCGAAGTTGCGCTCAGGGAGGCGAAAGGTAGCAAAGTTGCGCTAGCGTTAATTCGTCAAGGAAAGCGCAGTTACGCTAGCGATGCCTAATTTGCATACGACACGAAGTTAAAGTACAATAGACGTATATGTAGCAGCAAATACATTACACTACACAAGCCTGGGAAACCTTCATAAAATAAAACAGAGTTGTTATTTTGCCCTACACATGTGCCCACTGTATAGTTTAGGTGCCATATTTTAGGAAATGTAGGGGGGAAGGAGGGTACCCCAAAAAAATGTATGATCTTTTTAAGCCTATCACCCTTAAAAAAGGAAAAGACGCCAGCGTTTTTTGGGACTTAGAAAAAATTTCAACTTTTTTTGAAGCAATCCCTATCTACTCTATTGCACTTCGCCTGGTCTGAGGTGGCGAAGGCAAGTCTGGCACAAGAGGTAACGTTCAGTAAAATGCGCAAGTTAGTGAATTACCGTAGTTACGTCCCTTCGTCATCATGCAACTTCGCCTGGCTAGATTAGGTACACTTCGCTAGCGAATTTACGCCAGCAACCGTTAGTAAATCTGCAAAGTAACTAAATGACCTCACGCTGGCGAATTTGCGCTAGCGTTAGGTGCCTTGCACTTTAGTGAATTTGCCCCTTGGAGAGGCTAAGCCTCCCCAAATCTGTCTGCCTAAAGAATTAAAATAAAAGTTAAAAGACAAAAAATTAAAAATCACACTGTGCCACATGTGCATGAGTAAAAAAGCAGAATGGAGACTTAATAGTCAGTACTGCTGCTTTGCATTTCAACTGTCCAAACATAGTAACTATTTCGAAGGAGTTTGCATTTTTCCTCCTACACGCAAAAAATATACTGGCAATTTTACTGTATCCTAAATTTGAATAAATGATCATACCTCCCAACTACCCCGTTTTCTGCCGTATTTTGACTGCTCAGACTGCAGTCCTGAATTTATATTAAAAAGTCCAGAGTTTCTCTTTGATCACCTGCAGTGATGCCAGAAAAAGATGCAAAGTGTCTGAAATTTAAGACAATAGTTTTTTTTGGCAGAGATCTCAGAACATAGAACACCTGCACTTAGATACAGTTGTAACAATTTAAGATACGCAAATATACAAATGTAACTTTTTAAGATAAGCAGGTCTCTTGAGGTAATAAAATTAATTCAACAAAAGTAAGAGAAGTCTGATGTATATCTATTTATTTTTATTCATATAATTATTGTGCATATGCACATGGATGGGGAATATGAGCATGGGGAGAAGTGAGTTAAGATAGCAGCAAATGACAATTACATGGAAAACAAAGATTGTCTGGGGTGGAAGTCACACAATTACTCAACAAAAAAGGGTTATATCAATGTTTAGTTGAGGCAGGTTAATGGACAAATATATTATATACAGTACCCCTTAAAAAGTTTAGCTGTGTCTTTAAATGACAGAAGCATGCATCCATCATATTTATCAGGGGGGGATAAATTCCCACTCACATGCAACCCAATATTAAACAATAAAGCAAAAACTATGGAATATATTCTCTCTATGCTCTGATGCTGGAATAATGTGCTCCATTCTGTTGCTTTCATCTCTCTGCAAGACACGGAGTAAAACATTGGCCCCTAGAGCATTCTCATTACAGACATACTGTACAGCAGGCATCACACTAACACCGGGGAGTGTTTTTAGAGTAAGACTTATGCTAGCTCTGCAGGAGAGACAATCATTCTTACTATGAATGGGTTAACACCTTTAGACCAAAGAAGGTCATTAAAATATTAATATCCATCACACTCCACTGCACAAAGGAGTGAACTAGTTTTTAGACCAGAACGATCCCATTGCTGGAGGTGTTTGTCTCTTAAAAACCGTTACAGGAAGATATGAGTTTCTAAGCTGAAGGGATGCACTCTACATTGTCAAGATATGTATTATTACCAAGCAAAATCGAGAAAACACGAGACAAAGGCATTGGTTGAAGAGTTAATCACAGTAGACATGCTCTGTTGTTGTTGTCTGGATCTGGGATGTGTTTATCATTTCTGCCTCCATGGTTTCAGTGACATCTTGTTCTGCACTTACAACTCCCTGGGTGAATAGAAGAATAATACCATATCATTATATCAGGGAAAGCTGGCTAGTATATGTAACCTCCCTGCAGTTTCTCTCCAGGGAAGCCCTGTGCTTAGGGCACATACACTGACTCATTTACCAAAGCTGACATTATGCTCCGGAGAAGAAAGCTACCTAATGGGGGCCTGACTGTCACACAACATCACTATTCACTATAATGATGACAAAAGGATATTATAAATATATAATATATCCTATCATATACAATATACATGTTAAAAGGAATTAAATAAAGTGCCATTTTACTTTGCCTATTATATGACCAGTAGTGATGGGCAAATTTTTTTGCCAGCCATAGGTTTGTGGCAAAACTCCTCATTTTGCCAACTGCAAATTTATTTGCGAATCTGCGGCAAACATTTGCTGCGACAAAAAAGTCAATGCAACAAAAAGGTAGTGCAAAAAAAATGGCCATTGACAAAAAAGTCGCCTTAAGAAAAAAAATGGGCATTGATTTTAATGTATTTGGAGTGAAAAAAATTGTCGCGCACGTTAAAAGATTGTTCCGCAGAAAATGATTTTCAATACCTATTGACTTCAATGCCATATCGCTAATTTTTTTGATGGGACAAATTAGCTCATCATTAATGACCAGTCATTGTTCTTATCATTATTATCATCACAGGTATGGGATCTCTTATCCAGAAACCCAGAGAACTCAGAATTGGAGGAAGGGCATCTCCCATCAAATCCATTTAAAGTAAGTAAATAATTTTAAGTTAACATACTCTCTGTGCACAATGACACTATCAAACTAGAATTTTTGAGAAACAGGAAAGGGCCTGAACAGAAAGATAAGCAAAAAATAAATAAAATAGGAGGGCAATTTTCCATTTAAAAGCCTTCTATAATTTCCTATTCACTACCCAGGTATATTAAAAAGGCAATACAAAAATTCCATTATGAAAGAAATTTAAATCTAAGCAACTTTACATTACATCAATTTAACATTATTTTTTAATGTAATTGCTATTGAAAGCGGTGTCTGTTTGTCTCTTGCTATTTTGTATGCTGCTGGTTCAGACCATTGAAATAATGTAGCAGAAGTCAGATGAGTAATAAACTGTTTTTGATACAATTATTTCATTTTTTTAAACAGAGTATAGCGGATTCTGCTTTTAATTGCATTTACATTAACAAATTAGTCTAAAATGATTGAAATGAATGTTTATTTTTAGTTCCTGGAAAATTCCATGTTTTCTTTCATTAAGCTTTTCTTTATGGTTTAACCCCTTTATATTGCTTCATGAAATAGTCACATGACCAGATAATGTATAGGAACAATGTTAACTTTTGTGTTTTCATTTTATCCAAGCCTTCTATTACATCTACAGTATTTGTGACTTTTACAGCAAGGGAATTATGAGTAGATTTTACCCAATGTCTAACAAACACACCTCCAAAAATAAGGAGTACCTCCTTAACATAATATCATCCTCTTTAAGGGCAAGTCAACTCTAAAATGTGCCTAATAAAAGAAAGCTTCATTCTAAACAACTTTGCAATATATGTTTATTAACAATTTTCAGTGCTTTTAAAGTTATATGTAAAAAACAAGCTGTTGAAAGAAACATTTAAATCCTGATTGTTACATTTTAAATAATGTTGCAAAAGTCTTGGTTCCCCAGCAAAGACAGTTCTGTTAATCAGCTGCCTTGTTTCAACAGTCTGAGCCTTCAGGGTAGATAAAAGAAAGAAACAGACACTGCTTTCTATAGTAATACATATTTACAAATAAGTTATAAGTTACAAATAACTTAAAAACCATAGAAAATTATAATCAATGTATATTGCAAAGTTGCTTAGAATTATGTTGTCTTTTATAAGGCAAAAAACATTTTTTTGGATTGACATTCCCTTTAAAGAGGAACTATCGCGAAATTGAAAATTTAGTATAAGCTTCATCATAATGAAACAAGAAACATTCTAAATACAATCAATTAAATATTCTGCATAGTTTCTGAAATTATCAAGTTTATCTTCACAAGTCCTCTCTCAGCATCTATTTCTCTTCATTCTGTATTCTTGCAGTAGTTGGGTGTCAGATATTCATTGACAGTTAGATCCAATATACTGTATCTTATAGGGGGCTTCCTTTCCTAGCAGATGTATAAGAGCTCACTCAAATAACTGATTGCAGTACAAACAAAATAACTGTCTTTTGCACAAATCCTGCATGTAGAGAGACATGAGGTCAGGTGATTTTAATAGCGTGAGCTCTAATACATCTTCTAGGCAAAAGGAGCCCCCATATAAGACATATTTGATTGAATATCTGACACCCAACTGCTGCATGAAGAGATAATGAAGAGAAACAGATGCCGAGAGAGGAATAGTAAAGATAAACTTGATTATTTCAGAAACGCTAAATGTTCAACTGACCCCATCCCACTGAACCCCTTTGTTACATACATTAATAAATGACCAGAAGAGATGCTATAAAATGGCCACAGCATTTATTCACATTTTATCAAATAAATTGCACCTTGCCAGCCTAACCCAAGGCAATATTCTAAAGCCACTATGCTCTGCCATTCCTCACTGAAGACTTGAGATCAGCACTATGACATTATATTCACCATTGAGCATTAGGCTGCCTCTACCTATAGAGAGGACGGCCCACAAACTTTGCTACCAGCAGGAGCTGCATCTTCCAACATGATAGAAGTTCAGCAGCCCTGCTACTAGTCCTGAATCTGCAGTGTGTCGATGATAGGAAATACAAGCAGTCTGTCACCTAGCACAAGGAGTAGTAGTGTCTGTATCCAGGGCTGCTTTAATAAAGGGGTATCTGCCCAGGGCCCACTACTGTTGGGGGCCCACCGCTGAGCTGTTTTTTTTTTTTTTTTTACATAGCAGCCTCTGCTGCCTCTCTATCCCACCCCCGCCGCCAACACCACCATCCCAGCCATCCTCACCAAAATCTCCCCCCCCCAGAAATCGGTACTTGGTAGATCCCCCTGCACTGGAAATCCTCTCCTTATATAAGCGTCTGTAGGAGTAGGCGCCGCCGCAGTCTACAAATTGGCAACAGAGGGGGAGGGAGCGTATTGCATGACGCGTCAAACAAAGTGCTCAACGCCAGGCCTGGCAGTCTACTCTGAGTTGGGGCAGAAGCCACCCGCTGCTGTGCCGCCCACCTTGCCTTGCTTGCCTCAGTCAGTGTGGGTGGGTAGTTGGTATGTAAAATATTAAATTTGTTTGCTGTAATGCTGTATATTTTGTTGCTCAGATAAGGGATAGTTTGCCAAATGTTGGGAGCCCCATGGGGGGGTATCAGATGGAATTGATTACTTCTGGGGGTGTTTATACATGAAATAATCTGTGTGCCAATCTTATGAGTTCTGGGGTTGTTTATGCATGAAATAATCTGTGTGCCATCCTTATATGAGTTTTGGGGGTATTTATACATGAAATAATATGTGTGCCATCCTTATATGAGTTCTGGGGGTATTTATACATGAAATAATCTTTGTGCCATCCTTATATGAGTTCTGGTGGTATTTATGCAAGAAATAATCTGTGTGCCATCCTTATGAGTTCTGGGTGGTGTTTATACATAGCATTTGGAAATAACATAAATTAATACAATATTGACTCTCACTTTTTCAGCATAAAGATACCAAAAACAACACCATATAACAGTGAATTCAATAAAACATCCACATTTAGTTATTAATAGGTGATATGAGAACATAAAGAAGAGAACTCCTGACATTTTGAAAAATATGCAAAAAGGGGGAGGGTGGGTGCGATCTCCTCTCCCAGCCCAGATTTCACCTGCCTTAATGGAACAGTAACACCAAAAAATTAATGTGTTTTAAAGTAACAAAAACATCATGTACTGTTGAACTGAACTGGCAAAACTGATCTGCCTGCCCCAGAAACACCACTACAGTTCACACAAACAAGCTAGCAATGGCGAAAATTGAAAACAAGCTATATGGTACAGGTTAAATAGTGGATACCAGATAACACCATTATGTTCTACACTATCCGGTATCTCCTGTGTCACCTGAGCCCTGTCTCCTTAGAATGGCTGCCCCCATTGCTACACAGCAGCTTATTTATATAAACAATAGTAGTGTTTCTGAAGCAAACACAGCAGCCCCACCAGTGCAGGGCAACAACGCAGTATATCCCCATTGCCCCAAAAAAGCCTCATTTTTTATGTTACTGTTCCCCTAACTCATTGTTTCTCACCATTCACAGCTTCATCTGATTATGCCAATCTCTAAACATAAAACAATGCAATCTGGCTCCTGTTCATTCAGATCCCTTGTCATATAGCCCCTGCGCTTATAGCTCCAGGGATTTCCCTGAATTTTTAATTGATTCTATTTAAAAAAAACTTGTTATTTCAGTATGCTGAAGCTTAAAACTTAAATTTTCATTTTCGCAGTAGTTCCCCTTTTATGATTTACTTAAGGTGCCCATGTATTTCTATATTTCAGTTAAATACATATGAAGACATCACATTCCAGAAGCTTCTCATTCATAGATTTTTATTTTTATTTATAGTTTTCTGGCAAATTTCGTAAACTATAAGGTGCTATTATTGCTAGTATTTTTTTTATATGAACAATCCATAGTGATTGTAAAAAATAATCAAGTCAAAAGACAGTTGAACAATTAGTAACTGTAATCAGCTTTGAACTGATGGATTCCTCAGATGAATTTTTCATAAATCTGCCCCTAGGTGTAAAAGCACAAGAGGTATCTCAGTTGAATGCTACAAGTATCAGAGCGATCATGGAAAACAGAGATGTTTATTGCCTCAAACAAGGATATGGAGACTGCTTAATACATTTTGTAGAACCTTCAGCATGAGACAAAACCCTATTAAACATCTCCTGTGTTATAACCTAATAGCAGCAGTCCCCAATCCTGTCCTTTAATATTACCAGCAGATCACGTTGCTTTGAATATCTTTACAGACCATTAGGAGATGAATGAGCAGAGCTACCAGGGGATCAATAAATATTGCATGAACTTGGGGATCAGTAAAGTATGAGATGATTTTGAGTTAGATTATTGTGTTTATACACCAACGCCATTCCTGATACTTGGGTTCAGTAAGAACTCCCAAGAAAAGGGTCTGCATGACTTGAATATATTACTCAGGAAGATTTATCATAGCTACCAATCTACATATTAGGGATTCACCGAATCCAGGATTCGGTTTGGGATTTGTCCAGGATTCTGCCATTTTCAACAGGATTTGGATTTGACCAAATCCAAGTGCCTAGCTGTGCCGAATCCAAATCCTTAAAGCATGTGATTTTGATCACACAAACAAGAAAGTAAAACATTTTTTAACTGTTCGCACAGAGCATGGTTCTTTTGAGCCCTTCCTGGCCCTAATTTGCATATGCAAATTACTGTTCAGATTTGGTTCAGGATTTGGCCAAATCTTTCACAAAGGATTTGGTTGAATCCCAAAATAATGAATGTGGTGGATTCCCACTGATATACTGCTGTAAGGGTACCTCCAAAACCATGCAGTTTCTTTGACAACAATAAAGGGAATTTCTCTGCACTGCTTGTTATGAACATGTCTTCTACTACATTGTTTAATGAATAAACTTGGGCAACCAAATACCCTTTTCAATTGCAATTACAAAAGACTTTAAAATAACTATTTTTGCTACAATATTTTCGTCTTTTGCCATTATTTTTGAGATTTGGAGTTACAGTATAACTGTAACCAATTACCTTTATTGCATGCAACAATGTCCCTTGATTAAAATCGCTGTCTCGGAAAAGAAACCTTACTCTTATCTTATTGACCGACAATAAAATAAGGTTTTCTGCAAAGCAAAAGAACAAAACAAGAAACAATTCCTGGCAACTTGTTCACAGACTGGAAGCCTTTGTATTGGCAATCCATATATTTTTTCTAAAACCTGGAAGAAATGCTTTTACCTAGCTTTGGGGTTGACTGGATCAGCAATAAAACTTATGACCTATCCTCTATTAAATTGCAGCACCATGACTATTTTAAAGGCATATATCAGTTGTAGGCGAGAGTTTCTCTTTCAGCAGAGGCAAATGTGACAAGTAAGCACCACTGTAGAAAATGGGCCGCAGGCAATATTGATTTCATGTTCTGCTGTTCATGCCTTGCACTGATTACAGATATTCATAAAAGCTTTTCCACTTTACTCGAAAACATCTTAAATAATTGAATGAACATTAAAGCAAGTACAGAGAGTGCTCCATAGGTCAGTGGTTTTATTGTATTGAACATATAATATGTGTATACCTCTGAAGTCATGTCTTATTTTCTTTTAAAGTGTGTTTCAAAAACATGAAAGTCTTCAGTGACATAAATACCCAGAGGAACAATTTTTTAAAAGTTTTTTTAAAAAAATGAAAAAAACTGATGCTTCAGAGTTCAAAATGCATTTAAAAATGACAGTAAATAATAACCTAAGGGACGAGAGGCTATATAGTATTAATATAAAAATAGTAGTGTAATCTGTGATACTGTCAGACCTATAGAATAGTAGTGTAGTGATCCCTGGCCTTTACATTTCCAGTCCCCTACCCTAATTATTCTAACCCTTAGAAGTCCTACTTGCAGTCCTCCAATTACTCCTAAACTACACCACCAGGTAATGCTTTCAGACCTGTCAACCATCTTGGATTTTTCATAACTCTTTAGAAATCCAGTATTCCTATAAACCTTCTTTTATTCAGGGTGTCGCTCCACTTGTAGCAATACACTGCATATGCAATATGCAAATGATTGCATATCCTAGATCTTCATATCTGGCAGAGAAAGGAGTGTGAAGTCTGGCCATAACAAAGGGTGAATATGTGTGGCATGGTTAAAGATCACCCATATTTGGTTCTGGAGGGTTGACATCAAGTTGACAAGTGAAGGGGTGATTTAGGGAGCATAATATAGAGGTAATGTTCATACCTTAATGCTCTTAATAGTTTTCCTAGTTTTTAAATATCTCCCCTGTCTCTACCATTCATAACTATATCTAACTTACCACATGTTTTATGCATCTCCTCAAAAATAACCTTGCTTACATTATCATTTTGAACGCACTTACAATTGGTTCAACAAGTAGGTTGTGTAGCAGAAACCTATAAGATCTATAGATAGTGTAGGGAACATCTAATTCTAATGGGGGAATGTTTTATGTTTTGTTAATGCTAAAAACATTCGCAAACACCTTACATTAGTGACCATGTTTGTGTCCTTTTTGAACGATTATAATCCTTAAAGATTTCCTTGCAATGATTGCGAGCAAATGGCTCTTGCCAACATGCGCAGTGTATGTAATCGCAAAACATTTATTTGCAATGAGATATTTAACAATAAAATGTTGTTTATATAGTTAATTGGACAAAAATGTAATGTATAAAGGCTGGAGTGACTGGATGTCCAACATAATAGCCAGAACACTACTTCCTGCTTTGCAGCACTCAGAGTTATAGAGCTATCTGCATTTAGGAAATAAAATACAATAAGGAATATTAGGAAGGAGGACAAACAACTACTACGTACAAGTCTTTGTTCTGCATTCCAAAATAAAGAATTATTTGATCAACAATCTAAAATAAGAATCCATTTCCTAAAACTAAAACCAATTCACACATGAAGACATTCATCTTTTAAAAGCTAATGAAGCCTCAACAATTGGGGTTTCAGATATTATATATTAAACCACTCCATACCAATTAATAGCATGGGAATCTGACTCACGGTATTATGATATGAGGAACACCTCTCCAGTGCTAGATGGATCAGAGAGGGACATTCAATTCAACATCAGATCCAGTAAACCATGATAGCTTGGCATGCTTCCTTCTAAAGCATATCTCCTATAAGCATCAGAGGCTGTTAGTTTCCATTAAATATTTTTTAATTACATGATGGCATCAGTATAAATCATTTCTATCATACAAAGGTCCTACAATTCTGTAAGCTATTTTAACTGAGCAAGAAACTACAGTAATAACAGTAAGGGAACTCTATAAAAATAACATAAAACTACAGATGATAAAAAAACACCTGAACACCAGTGAACAGGGGAAAGACTGTGTTTCAGTCTGGAATTAATCTACACACACCCCTCCCAGGCAAGAATTTGACGGCTCATAGATAAAATCACTAACATGTCAATGAAACGTGACATCATATTTATGGAAGACTAATATACCAGATGAGGCTTAGAATGTGTTGGTTTGTACACATAAAAGTATCTATATATTGAAGGACATGAGGCTGCAAATTTGATTTATACGTTATACCAAGGGATATATATATATATATATATATATATATATATATATATATATATATATATATATATATATATATATATAAAATCCAAAAAGTGAGGTGCACACTGGGAACTTTTGCTTAATTTAAAAGGTCAATTTTATTAAATAAATCTTAATAGGTCAACATTTCGGACTGTTTCTGAGACCTTTATCAAGACCATTAACACGCCATAAAACATATTGCCAATAAATAAGTAAAACCAATTAGCACTCACCCAACCCCGTGCCACCCCTTGGGACATGTGATGCACAATTAAGCAAAAGTTCCCAGTGTGTACCTCACTTTTTGGATTTTTGTATGCAGCTTTGGATGGTAGCACATGGGTCAGTCATTTGGAGTAGTGGTGTGTTGAGCCATTTGGACTGTGTGTGTGTATATATATATATATATATATATATATATATATATATATATATATATATATATATATATATATATATATATATATATATATATATATATATATATATATATATATATATATATATATATACACACTGCTGCCAATATTGAGTGCTACAGTGCATAGGTGTCTTGCAATAGAATGGTCTTGCAATAGAACCAGAATGTTTACTTGTCCTGAGTTGTACCAAGCTATATTCAAGATTATGGTTAAACTTCCAAATAACTTGCCCACCAAAGATATCAAACCTTTTAGGCCTATAATTCCCAGGCTGAGATTGTAATCCTATTTTAATCATCTTTCCCTCAATCTACAGGCACCATAACTGAAGTGAGTTTGAAATAATCAGAAACAGGGGTCCGGCTAAAACTGAACTAAGTTCTCTTAGTAGTTGAGGCTGTGTTCCATCAGGTCCTGGTGCCTCGTTCACATTAACTTTAAGTAAACATTTGAGTACCATATCATGTGTCAGCCACTGTCTTATCTGAGCATTAGTGCCTCTATCCAGCTGGTCTTCAAGCTCCTCTGTAGTATTCATTGAAGAAAAGAATTAAGCAAATATGCTTTTTTAGAAATCCCAACTTATACTTAACTTGCATCTTATTACTATTAATATACTTACAAGGATTTTATGGAGTTCGTTTTCGACCTCAAAGTAATCAGTTCCTCGTTTTCTAGCTTTGCCTTCCTGACTGCTATTTTATATTAAAATAAATTAAAAGCAGCTTCTGTTCCATCTGACTTTCTTACTTCCAAGATGATGAATGTTAATGACCAGGGGAATTATTTAGGAACTAAAGCTTCCCAAAAAACACACTTTCATGTACACTCTTTGTGCTGCATTGAACATGCCATTTTCCAGGTAGAGAAACTTCCCACTGACCCAGGGTAGATGTGCCATCCTAGTAAATAAAAGCAAGTGAAGCAAGTTTATGGGTCAAAAAGTATTTTTAGGCGTATCCCAAATATTGGTATAGCCTACCTGTACACTACACATAAAATAGGCAAACACAAACATTTTATTTTGCTGCCATGACGGTTTATGGTTCTAGGATTAAAAAAAAAAGTAAAATGTACTGTTTGTATAAAAGCTAATGTCTGAAAATGAATTCTTGTTATGATTGACACCAATACTCTTCTTATGCCTTTTGTATTTCTTCATTTTTATTGCACTGGCATCAACTGTAATTTTTACCAGCCAGGCAAATACAATAGAGCCAAGTAAAAACCTATTTTCAGAGCCATTTTGTTGCAGAGCCTTTGCACCATACCAGAATTCTATTAAAAGTGAGCAAAATACCCCATGTCTAGCTTATATGACATGTCAAATGGCCACGGTTATAACAAGGCAATGGCATTTTAAGCAACAATAACTATAGGTTACAGAGTAAGACTAGATTTCCAGGAACAAGATCACTGCAATAAATTTGTACAGTTTGTCCGATTTAAAAAAATGAATACATTTTCTGTGACTGTGACAATTGTTTCCAGGGATGCTTGGCAGCTATTATTAGTCAAGTGAAGCACTTCATGATACATCAATGATCAATAGACAAAAGAAAATAATATACATTATACCAAACATTTACAAGGATGATCCTAAGAGGTTACGAAATACACAGCCTTCTTCAAGCATGCTTCAGCACTGTAAAATCTTGAAGGATGTTGGGAGTTTTAGCAGCTGAATTACAAATGAGTGTCCATTTCACTGAATTTATTAAAAATAAGCTTTTCAATATAAAATTGTTAAATTTAAATGTAAACAGTAAAATAGTGTACCATATGATTTTGTCTTGAGCGGTGTTGTAAAAGGGAATCATTTTCATTTCTCCATGGTAGACAGGGCTGGTCCTATCAAATGTGGGGCCCAATTGGGACCATGTTGGCGGGGCCCCTAGACAAAGTGTTGCTGGCTACTGACACACCAAGCATTTAGGAAAATAAGGACATACAGGCACAAAATAGAAAGGAAAGTGGCAGACAAGGTAAGAGAGTGAGAGGGATGAAATAGGGACACATAATAGGGGCACACAGGGTAAGAGAGAGAGGGAGGAAATAGGAGAGTGGACTGGGCCAATTAGTTTGGGGCAGGCTGGGACGATTCCGCTTGGGAGCAGGTTTGGTTGGATTGGGGGCAGGCAGGGCCTATCAAGGTTGGAGGAAAGCTGGGCCTATGAGAGTTGGGGGCAGGCTAGACCTATGGATTTGGGGATGGGCTGGACTCTCAAAGTTGGGGGCAGGCCAGGCAGCATCATGTGCTGAGGGAAATATTATCTGTGCTGCCCTCTGGTGCGGGGCCCCCCAGAGGTGCGGGGCCCAATTGGGCCCAATTGGTCCAATAGGCCTAAGGCCGGCCCTGATGGTAGATATATACAGTATTTTCTGCTTACAAAAAGAATGATTATTTCCTGGCAGTCCTTTAAGTGATTTCCTTTCTGCCAATAAAAATCATTCCATTTGAATTCAGGAATAGAGATGTCGCGAACTGTTCGCCGGCAAACTTGTTCGCGCGAACATCGGGTGTTCGCGCTCGCCGGAAGTTCGCGAACGTCGCGCGACGTTCGCCATTTTGGGTTCGCCATTGTTGGCGCTTTTTTTTGCCCTCTCACCCCAGACCAGCAGGTACATGGCAGCCAATCAGGAAGCTCTCCCCTGGACCACTCCCCTTCCCTATAAAAACCGAAGCCCTGCAGCGTTTTTTCACTCTGCCTGTGTGTGCTGAAGAGATAGTGTAGGGAGAGAGCTGCTGCCTGTTAGTGATTTCAGGGACAGTTGAAAGTTTGCTGGCTAGTAATCGTTTTGATACTGCTCTGTTATTGGAGGGACAGAAGTCTGCAGGGGTTTGAGGGACATTTAAGCTTAGGTAGCTTTGCTGGCTAGTAATCTACCTTCTACTGCAGTGCTCTGTATGTAGCTGCAGTGGGCAGCTGTCCTGCTTCTGATCTCATCTGCTGACTGCTGCAATAACAGTAGTCCTTGTAAGGACTGCTTTTATTTATTTTTTTGTTGTTTTACTACTACTACTACTACTACTACTATAAGAGCCCAGTGCTATTAGTCTAGCAGTGTTGGGGAGTGGGACTGGTGTGCTAATCTGCTGCTCCTAGTAGTTCAGCAGCACCAACTTTAATTTTTTTTTTTTAATATTCATTTTTTTTTTATTTTACTTTTTTTTATTTTACTACCGCTGTAGTAGTGTATAAGTTGACCTTTTAGGCATTATTTGCCCTGTAGGCATTATTTGCACACTGTTTTCTTCAACCCGCCATCGAGCTGTGTGACCTTGTTCACATTCTGTCTAAATATCCATAATATTACCGTCTCCAGAAAAAACACCGGAGTCACTTTTTTCAAGCAGCCATAATATATTTTACGTAATCCGTATCCACCGCTGTAGTAGTGTATACGTTGGCCTTGTAGGCATTATTTGCACACTGTTTTCTTCAACCCGCCATCGAGCTGTGTGACCTTGTTCCCATTCTGTCTAAATATCCATAATATTACCGTCTCCAGAAAAAACACCGGAGTCACTTTTTTCAAGCAGCATTCATATATTTTACGTAATCCGTATCCACCGCTGTAGTAGTGTATACGTTGGCCTTGTAGGCATTATTTGCACACTGTTTTCTTCAACCCGCCATCGAGCTGTGTGACCTTGTTCCCATTCTGTCTAAATATCCATAATATTACCGTCTCCAGAAAAAACACCGGAGTCACTTTTTTCAAGCAGCATTCATATATTTTACGTAATCCGTATCCACCGCTGTAGTAGTGTATACGTTGGCCTTGTAGGCATTATTTGCACACTGTTTTCTTCAACCCGCCATCGAGCTGTGTGACCTTGTTCCCATTCTGTCTAAATATCCATAATATTACCGTCTCCAGAAAAAACACCGGAGTCACTTTTTTCAAGCAGCATTCATATATTTTACGTAATCCGTATCCACCGCTGTAGTAGTGTATACGTTGGCCTTGTAGGCATTATTTGCACAGTGTTTTCTTCAACCCGCCATCGAGCTGTGTGAGCTTGTTCACATTTTGTCTAAATATTGATAATATTATCGTCTCTAGAAAAACCACTTGAGTTACTTTTTTTCAAGCAGCATTCATATATTTTACGTAATCCGTATCCACCGCTGTAGTAGTGTATACGTTGACCTTGTAGGCATTATTTGCACACTGTTTTCTTCAACCCGCCATCGAGCTGTGTGACCTTGTTCCCATTCTGTCTAAATATCCATAATATTACCGTCTCCAGAAAAAACACCGGAGTCACTTTTTTCAAGCAGCATTCATATATTTTACGTAATCCGTATCCACCGCTGTAGTAGTGTATACGTTGGCCTTGTAGGCATTATTTGCACACTGTTTTCTTCAACCCGCCATCGAGCTGTGTGACCTTGTTCACATTTTGTCTAAATATTGATAATATTATCGTCTCTAGAAAAACCACTTGAGTTACTTTTTTTCAAGCAGCATTCATATATTTTACGTAATCCGTATCCACCGCTGTAGTAGTGTATACGTTGACTTTGTAGGCATTATTTGCACAGTGTTTTCTTCAACCCGCCATCTAGCTGTGTGTATTATCGTTTCCAGAAAAACCAACTGAGTTTTTGTTGTTGTTGTTGTTTTTTTAAAAATAATGCCAGGCAAAGGCAGGCCGCCACGCAGAGGCCGTGCTAGGGGCCGTGCTGCTATGCAATCCTGTGGCCCTAGCAAATTGCCCAGTTTTAAAAAGCCAATGACCCTGAACTCCCAAAATGCTGAAGAGGTAGTTGACTGGCTTACACAGCACACCCCATCCTCTACCGTTTCTAACTTTACCACAACATCCTCCTCATCCTCCACTGCTATGGCCACCCCACGTAACACTTCCTCCACCACCGGTGCCCCTTCTTCACTGGGGTCAGAGGAGTTATTTTCCAATGAGTTTCTTGAACTGAGTAATGCGCAACCATTATTGCCAGAAGAAGATGAAGGAGATGAGGACCTTACACCAGATTTAATTCTGGCAGAGAACACGATAGAGATGGACATAATGAGTGATGAGGAGGAGGTCCCCGCTGCTGCTTCCTTCTGTGATGTGTCAGAAGAAATTGATGCATCTGAGGAGAATGATGATGAGGAGATTGATGTTTTGTGGGTGCCTAGTAGAAGAGAGCAAGAGGAGGGTAGTTCAGATGGAGAGACGGAGAGTCAGAGAGGCAGTAGGAGAATAAGACTTAGAAGAAGCAGGGAGGACAGCCCGCAGGGATCAGCAGGGCAACAACATGTATCGGCACCTGTGTTCAGCCGGCCAACGCACCCGCCATTGCCGCCAATACCGCCAACTCCGCCAACTTCTACTGTTACCGCCAGATCGCACACTTCCAAAAAGTCAGCAGTGTGGGATTTTTTTAATGTGTGTGCCTCTGACAAAAGCATTGTAATTTGCAATGAGTGCAGTCAGAAACTGAGCCTTGGTAAGCCCAACAGCCACATAGGTACAACTTCTATGCGAAGGCACATGAGCGGCAAGCACAAAGCACTTTGGGAGCAACACCTCAAAGGCAACAGGCAAACTAAAAGCCACACTCCTTCTGGTCCAGCATCTTACTGCTCTACCTCTGCTCTCCTTGACCCGTCTGAACCACCCTCCACTCCGCCTTCCACCTTGACCACCTGTTCCCATTCCCAGTCATCTGCCACCAGCCAAGTTTCTGTGAAGGCCATGTTTGAGCGTAAGAAGCCAATGTCTGACTGTCACCCCCTTGCCCGGCGTCTGACAGCTGGCTTGTCTGCACTCTTAGCCCGCCAGCTTTTACCATACCAGCTGGTGGACTCTGAGGCCTTCCGCAAATTTGTAGCAATTGGGACACCGCAGTGGAAGGTACCCAGCCGCAATTTTTTTCTAAAAAGGGAATACCACACCTGTACCAACATGTGCAGAGCCAAGTTACCGCATCTCTGTCACTTAGTGTTGGGCCAAAGGTCCATATGACTACTGACGCATGGTCCTCCAAGCATGGTCAGGGCAGGTATGTCACCTACACTGCCCACTGGGTGAACTTGGTAATGGCTGGGAAGCAGGGAATGGGTAGCTCAACAACAACAGTGGAGTTGGTGTCACCGCCACGGATTGCACGCGGTTCTGCCACCACCTCTACTCCTCCATCGCTCTCTACCTCGTCTTCTTCTTCTTCTTACTCTGCTGCTGGGTCCTCCTTCTCCTCCTCCACACCTGTGCACCCCCAGCTCCCCCTAGGCTATTCGACGTGCCAGGTACGCCGTTGTCACGCTGTCTTGGGGATGACGTGCCTGGAAAGCAAAAACCATACCGGATCTGTACTCCTGTCATCTCTGCAGTCACAGGCCGATCGGTGGCTGACCCCACACCAACTGCAGATCGGAAAAGTGGTGTGTGACAATGGAAGCAATCTGTTGGCAGCGTTGAGACTAGGCAATTTAACACATGTGCCCTGCATGGCACATGTGTTAAATTTAATAGTCCAACGTTTTGTCTCCAAGTACCCAGGATTCCAGGACGTTCTCACCCAGTCCAGAAAGGTGTCGGCCCATTTCAGACGTTCCTACACAGCCATGGCACGCCTTGCTGACATTCAGCAGCGCTACAACATGCCAGTCAGGCGTTTGATTTCTGACAGCCAGACTCGCTGGAATTCAACGCTCCTTATGTTGGAACGTCTGCTGCAACAACAAAGGGCCGTCAACGAGTACCTTTTTGAACTGGGTGGTAGGACTGGATCTGCACAGCTGGGGATTTTTTTCCCCCGTTACTGGGTGCTTATGCGCGATGCCTGCAGGCTCATGCGACCTTTTGAAGAGGTGACAAATATGGTCAGTCGCACCGAAGGCACCATCAGCGACCTAATACCCTTCGCTTTCTTCCTGGAGCGTGCCGTGCGACGAGTGACAGATGAGGCTGTAGACCAGCGTGACGAGGAGCTGGAAGCGCACGATTTCTGGTCGGAATCACCAGAACGAACCCAGGCACCTGCTGCAACGCAGGGAGAGGTGCCAGAAGTGGAGTCAGAGGAGGAAGGTGGCTTTGTGGAGGAGGAGGAGGAGGACCAACAGGAGCAGGCTTCCCAGGGGGCTAGTGGTGACCTTTTGGGGACCCCTGGTCTTGTACGTGGCTGGGGGGAGGAGACCGTGGATGATGCAGTCCTTGATAATGAGGAAGCGGAGATGGATAGCTCTGCATCCAACCTTGTGAGAATGGGGTCTTTCATGCTGTCATGCCTGTTGAAGGACCCCCGTATCAAGAGGCTTAAGGAGAAGGACCTGTACTGGGTCGCAACGCTACTAGACCCTCGGTACAAGCATAAAGTGTCAGAAATGTTACCAACATACCACAAGTCCGAAAAGATGCGGCATTTACAAACCAGCCTGCAAAACATGTTGTACAATGCTTTTAAGGGTGATGTCACTTCAGGAACTCATCAACATTCCAGGGGCAGAGGTGCCAGTAATCCTGCCACGAGCACACCTGCAAGGACAAAGCCCTTTGGCCAGTCTGTAACGTCAGACATGCAAATGTTTTTCTGTCCAAGGCAGCGCCACAACCCTTCTGGATCCACCCTCAAAGAACGCCTCGACCGGCAGGTAGCGGACTACCTGGCATTAACTGCAGATATCGACACTCTGAGGAGCGATGAACCCCTGGACTACTGGGTGCGCAGGCTTGATCTGTGGCCAGAGCTGTCACAATTTGCCATGAACCTCTTGTCTTGCCCAGCCTCAAGTGTGCTCTCAGAAAGGACCTTCAGTGCAGCAGGAGGGATTGTAACTGAGAAGAGAACTCGCCTAGGTCACAAAAGTGTCGATTACCTGACCTTTATTAAAATGAATGAGGGGTGGATCTCGGAGGGTTACTGCACGCCGGAAGACTTGTTCTGACTTCTATGCAGCTGTCCTTCTCTTCAAGCCTCATGACTCCACACACAGCTGTCCTTTAGCGTCCTCCTCCTCCCTCCGCCACCGTTACAAACTAGGGTGCAAACCCTACTGGTTTAATTTTTTCTGGCCTCTGTGCTTCAGTGTCTGCAACCAAAAAAACTGGGCAAACAATGTCTACAAGGTCAACGTATGGCAAAAAATGACTATTTTCAGCATTTATATGGCATATTTTTTCTGGCAACTGTGCTTCAGTGGCTGCATCCAAAAAAATGCATATTTTCTGCATTTATATGGCATAATTTTTCTGGCCTCTGTGCTTCAGTGGCTGCAACCAAAAAAATGCATATTTTCTGCATTTATATGGCATAATTTTTCTGGCCTCTGTGCTTCAGTGGCTGCAACCAAAAAAATTTATATTTTCAGCATTTATATGGCATAATTTTTCTGGCAACTGTGCTTCAGTGGCTGCGACCAAAAAAATGACTATTTTCAGCATTTATATGGCATATTTTTTCTGGCCTCTGTGCTTCAGTGGCTGCGGCCAAAAAAACTGGGCAAACAATGCCTACAAGGTCAACGACGTTGACCTTGTAGGCATTGTTTGCCCAGTTTTTTTGGCCGCAGCCACTGAAGCACAGAGGCCAGAAAAAATATGCCATATAAATGCTGAAAATAGTCATTTTTTGCCATACGTTGACTCAACGTATATGGCAAAAAATGACTATTTTCAGCATTTATATGGCATATTTTTTCTGGCAACTGTGCTTCAGTGGCTGCGACCAAAAAAATGCATATTTTCTGTATTTATATGGCATAATTTTTCTGGCCTCTGTGCTTCAGTGGCTGCAACCAAAAAAATTTATATTTTCAGCATTTATATGGCATAATTTTTCTGTCAACTGTGCTTCAGTGGCTGCGACCAAAAAAATGCATGTTTTCTGCATTTATATGGCATAATTTTTCTGGCCTCTGTGCTTCAGTGGCTGCAACCAAAAAAGTTTATATTTTCAGCATTTATATGGCATAATTTTTCTGTCAACTGTGCTTCAGTGGCTGCGACCAAAAAAATGCATATTTTCTGCATTTATATGGCATAATTTTTCTGGCCTCTGTGCTTCAGTGGCTGCAACCAAAAAAATTTATATTTTCAGCATTTATATGGCATAATTTTTCTGGCAACTGTGCTTCAGTGGCTGCGTCCAAAAAAACTGGGCAAACAATGTCTACAAGGTCAACGTATGGCGAAAAATGACTATTTTCAGCATTTATATGGCATATTTTTTCTGGCAACTGTGCTTCAGTGGCTGCGTCCAAAAAAACTGGGCAAACAATGCCTACAAGGTCAACGTATGGCAGTTGTTTAAAGAGAACAGTAGATTACTAGCCAGCAAAGCTACCTAAGCTAAAATGTCCCTCAAATCCCTGCAGACTTCTGTCCCTCCAATACAGAGCAGTATCAAGCAGATTACTAGCCAGCAAACTTACTATCATCTGTCCCTGAAATCACTAACAGCTCTCCCCCTACACTATCTCTTCCAAGCACACACAGGCAGATTTTTCAGATACATTTTTGCCCTTGATCCCCCTCTGGCATGCCACTGTCCAGGTCGTTGCACCCTTTAAACAACTTTAAAATCATTTTTCTGGCCAGAAATGTCTTTTCTAGATGTTAAAGTTCGCCTTCCCATTGAAGTCTATGGGGTTCGCGAACCGTTCGCGAACCGCTCGCGTTTTTGCGCAAGTTCGCGAATATGTTCGCGAACTTTTTTTCCGACGTTCGCTACATCCCTATTCAGGAATGAGTCATAGCAAGATTAATTATGCACACTGTATATAAAAACAAAGGTATTCTGTTACTGACATAACATGTAGATGTCTTACCTATAGAGAAGACTGTAGATTATAGAATATAGATTCATGCCAAAAAGAGGATTTGGTGCATTCAATTCCAGAGTTTCTCATGGAGCCAGTTGCAATTTCATGAGAAAAAAATGTTTTTCACATACGTTTTCTTTTGAAGCCAATTGGAAAAAGTCAAACTGAATTAAGAAAAAAATTTTTTTGTAAATTGAATCTCACCCATACGTTATCATGTGATAAACCATAAAATAACATTTTCTTGTGGAATTAATCTGCCACAGATCCTGCTGAATTCAGATCAGGAATTTCAGTTGTTATTGTTCATCCAACCTTACCCCCCCCCCTATTTTTTTTTAAATAGACTGAAACTGGTCCTCTTGCAGTATTTCCCTGTATTTTGCAATATACAGTACATTGGGCCACAATATTCAATTAGGAGAAAAGTTTTCTCCTCAAATTGAATCTCACATATGAACCTGTATTCCTTCAGATTTAATAATCATTATTAAGAGCTTGTTATAATGCTGGCCTGTATGGGAGAGTGGCATATAAATGTGTCTGGTGTCTGGAAGGAACCAGTTGTAGGGTATCCCTAGAATCTGTGGTTTGGGATGACGAGAGTCGTTCAGATAAGAGTGTCTGCACTTTTAAACATGGGCAAGAACCTAGCAATGAAGCCCTCTTTAACTTTCAACTCTCAAGGCAGCAGGGGCTCAAAAGGAAATTAGGGAACATACTGGAAAGGATGAACACATATTCAAAAACTAAATGTTGCATTTAAAACAATATAACTAATATTGGAGCGGTTACTGTACTGCATAATGAAGCAACCTGACTAAAAAAGGTCAAGCACATCTGCCTACATGCCAGGACAAACTTATCCAAAGGGATCATGTAAGAGTAGATCAGGATCTACCAATAGACCAGGATCAACCAATAGACCTTTAGCTGGTGATCTATAGATCTCAATACACTGCAAACAAACAGTTTGTCTAAAGTATTCTCCAGGTCCATTCTTTTCATTCAGATATTTATTCTGTTACATAAGAAATAGTTCTATAATATATTGTTGATTCTTCAATATAGCAATATAAATTCTCTCATAAATCAATATAATATTTAAGTAATATTTTCCGTGGAACAGAATGCTAACAATGATGGGACAACATCACTAAAAGTAGATTCCTGTATTAGTAAAGTATGGGCACTCCTGAGTTACTATGTTCTTTCTCATTGGTGTGATAAAAGTAGCTAATTTGACTAAAGCTGGCCATAGATGTTGAGATTTTTAAAAGATCCGATCCTCATCGTGAGACCACGATTTTCTCTGAAAGATCGTACGATCATACGAATTGACCATCAAAAAAAAAAAGACCAATTTGGCAGGAAAACAAAGGGGAGCTGCCTGCTTGGCCCTGCAAACATATATAGATTGCACTGGGACCGACAAAGATTTTTTGACCTGGCCGGTCAATTTCCCGACAGATGACGGCCGAAAAATCGTAAGATGTGCGATCGTTCGAATCCCACTAACCGCACGATAATTTCGAAGGATTGGTCGGACTTCTCTAAAATTGGTCGTTCGGCAAGAAGAATCGTTGCGTCTATGGTGAGCATAATAAACCACAATAAATTGTGTTCTCATAGATGACAAAAAAATACTAAAACAGATCAGTAGCCATTACTTCAGTGATATAATGGTTTACTATAGGCATTTTACATTTTAGGGTAATAGCTTTACAGAATGTGTTCCTGTTAAATAGAAAGAAAGCAAATTCTAACTAATTACTTCAAATGCTTCCACAAATTCCATTTGAAAGGTCACCAGAGGAAGACAAGCAATCCTGAAATCCATACACAAACAAGACACGCATCCTTCCTGTCTCCCGTTGTGATGATCCAGAAATAAAGCACAGATGTAAAAAGTACCAATACACAGCACTTTGTTTATTCTAAAAATAAAGGCATGTGCACATATAAAAGATGTAAATATGTAGTTGGGTTTCATACAATAATCCGAATAATTCGTGGTTTTCGTGTGATAATCCGAAAAAGTCAAACTTTTTGTACGACAAATCAGAAAAAAACGATTGTTCAGATTATTTTTGTGATTTTATGAAGTTTTTTCCCGCACCAGATTTTTTTGAGTTAATTTATTGCTAAATAAGGTAGAATTGTGAATGGGAGTTAGGTCAAAATTGTTTTAATAAAATAAAAATAAAAATGTGGATTTTAGTAAATAATAATTAGTAAATAATTTATCTTCTCCAAGGAGATTTTAAACTTAAAATACTTAAAGACAAGAAATATTTTATATTTATGCTTCGGAAAGTCCGATATATTTTGAATCCTAGATTAAAACCCACATCAGAATTTTTAAAGTACCTCTCCACAGATAAGCTTACTTTAGATTAGAAGGCCAAAAAGCCCCTTAACAGTTTACTGATCCAAGAAAACCATGTTTGTCCCACATTAAAAATTAAGTATTCTACTTCACACTTACTTACTGTAAATCTTTGCTGAAGTTAGTGAATTTTACATAATATCAAAAAATCTATTCTAAACATTATAGCATCTTATCTGCCACATGTCTTAGGGTACAATAATAAATATTACAAATATGAATGCCAGCAATAACAAGATAAAAATATCTTTACATAACATGTGTACCGGCAAAAACAACCTGTTTGAAAAACAATGAAGAATGTTGTATTTTTTATTGCCTGGATAAATTCTTTTAGAAGAAATTATTTTAAGTCACACAAAATGCTGCATGCTCTTTTCAGGTGTAAGATCAGGAAAGCACTTCAGCTTGGTCCTACAATGTTATTCCTTATTTGTGGCACAGTGCAGGCTATGTTACACTTGACAAATCTGATTGACAAATCACAGGGAGTCCCTGACTGGGCTGTTAATGTGTGTTCGACAGGGAAAGGGGTCAACCACACATTAACAGCCCAGTCAAAGACTTCCTGTGATTTGCACTAAAATATATATTAGCCTTTACTAACCCTCATCACTGAGAAGCATGAAAATGCCCCTAAAATCCTCAGAAACAGTCAGCTTCCTCCAGAGTAGGTAAGCATGATTAGTGGTGTGGTTAGGGGCTTAAGCTGCATGGCCAATAGGGATGTAGCGAACGTCGGAAAAAAAGTTCGCGAACATATTCGCGAACTTGCGCAAAAATGCGAGCGGTTCGCGAACGGTTCGCGAACCCCATAGACTTCAATGGGAAGGCGAACATTAACATCTAAAAAAGCATTTCTGGCCAGAAAAATGATTTTAAAGTTGTTTAAAGGGTGCAACGACCTGGACAGTGGCATGCCAGAGGGGGATCAAGGGCAAAAATGTATCTGAAAAATCTGCCTGTGTGTGCTTGGAAGAGATAGTGTAGGGGGAGAGCTGTTAGTGATTTCAGGGACAGATGATAGTAAGTTTGCTGGCTAGTAATCTGCTTGATACTGCTCTGTATTGGAGGGACAGAAGTCTGCAGGGATTTGAGGGACATTTTAGCTTAGGTAGCTTTGCTGGCTAGTAATCTACTGTTCTCTTTAAACAACTGCCATACGTTGACCTTGTAGGCATTGTTTGCCCAGTTTTTTTGGACGCAGCCACTGAAGCACAGTTGCCAGAAAAAATATGCCATATAAATGCTGAAAATAGTAATTTTTCGCCATACGTTGACCTTGTAGACATTGTTTGCCCAGTTTTTTTGGTTGCAGCCACTGAAGCACAGTTGCCAGAAAAAATATGCCATATAAATGCTGAAAATAGTCATTTTTTGCCATACGTTGACCTTGTAGGCATTGTTTGCCCAGTTTTTTTGGTCGCAGCCACTGAAGCACAGTTGCCAGAAAAAATATGCCATATAAATGCTGAAAATAGTAATTTTTTGCCATATACGTTGAGTCAACGTATGGCAAAAAATGACTATTTTCAGCATTTATATGGCATATTTTTTCTGGCCTCTGTGCTTCAGTGGCTGCGGCCAAAAAAACTGGGCAAACAATGCCTACAAGGTCAACTTATACACTACTACAGCGATGGATACGGATTACGTAAAATATATTATGGCTGCTTGAAAAAAGTCACTCCGGTGTTTTTTCTGGAGACGGTAATATTATGGATATTTAGACAGAATGTGAACAAGGTCACACAGCTAGATGGCAGTTGGTTGAATAACACACTGGGCAAAAAATGCCTACAGGGCAAATAATGCCTAAAAGGTCAACTTATACACTACTACAGCGGTAGTAAAATAAAAAAAAGTAAAAAAAAAAAAATGAATATTAAAAAAAAAAAATTAAAGTTGGTGCTGCTGAACTACTAGGAGCAGCAGATTAGCACACCAGTCCCACTCCCCAACACTGCTAGACTAATAGCACTGGGCTCTTATAGTAGTAGTAGTAGTAGTAGTAAAACAACAAAAAAATAAATAAAAGCAGTCCTTACAAGGACTACTGTTATTGCAGCAGTCAGCAGATGAGATCAGAAGCAGGACAGCTGCCCACTGCAGCTACATACAGAGCACTGCAGTAGAAGGTAGATTACTAGCCAGCAAAGCTACCTAAGCTTAAATGTCCCTCAAACCCCTGCAGACTTCTGTCCCTCCAATAACAGAGCAGTATCAAAACGATTACTAGCCAGCAAACTTTCAACTGTCCCTGAAATCACTAACAGGCAGCAGCTCTCTCCCTACACTATCTCTTCAGCACACACAGGCAGAGTGAAAAAACGCTGCAGGGCTTCGGTTTTTATAGGGAAGGGGAGTGGTCCAGGGGAGAGCTTCCTGATTGGCTGCCATGTACCTGCTGGTCTGGGGTGAGAGGGCAAAAAAAAGCGCCAACAATGGCGAACCCAAAATGGCGAACGTCGCGCGACGTTCGCGAACTTCCGGCGAGCGCGAACACCCGATGTTCGCGCGAACAAGTTCGCCGGCGAACAGTTCGCGCCATCTCTAATGGCCAAGGCCAAGAGATACCTGAATTATAAAACCTTGAGGTTTTGAGACAAATAAAGCTTACACATCTTAAAACCATCGCTATGAATTCATAGTGAAAAATTGATGCGTGAACTTATTATATAGGATACAAATGCAATAACCATTGAGAACTCATTTCTCATTTATAAACACTGGGCAAATCTGCCCCTGGGCCTTAACACATAGCGACCAACCAAATGCTTGCTTTCATTTTTCAACCTGCAGCTGGCATAAAAAAGCTAATCACTGATTAGTTGCTATGGGTTATTGCCCGGGTGCAAATTTGCCCAGTGTTTATAAATGAGACACAGTGGGGGTCATTTATAAAGTTCTCGCAGCGCATATTTTTTTGCAAATGGTTGTATTGCAAATGTTTTTTCCTGAACGCTAATATATTGCAATTCTCTGCCCGTCTTTCCGGTTTTTGCAAATTCGCAGTGTGAATATATTTTCGCAAATGGCGTGCAAATGAGACAGGAGCTTGCGCAAGTGCACCCAATGTCCGAGGTTGTTGTGCGCGAAAATATCGTTGACAGTAACTTAAATTTGCAGTTTGCGAAACTGTTTTGCGAATATTTTATCCGCCACCAAAGTTGTGGCATAATCGAGTCGCAGAGTGTGCGCATAAAGATTCGCAATTTGCGAATTGTGACATATTTATAAAGCCCCTTTAGACATTCGCATTGTGAACAAAAATTTCTCAATTCTGTTTGCACTCTCTTATTCAGCTTTATAAATATAACCATGCGCAGGGCAAATATATTCACTTTGCGAACCAATCTGCCCTGTGCGAAGTTTATAAATGACCCCCAGTGTCTTTATATTAACAGTATTTTGGATGTGTGTCCATATAAGACTAAAAAGAATGATTATTCATTAAGAATATATATATATATATATATATATATATATATATATATATATATATATATATATATATATATATATATATATATATATATATATATATATATATATATATATATATATATATATATATATACTGAATCTGAAAACATTTTCCAAAGCCACCACTGAAAAATGAGAGGGATTGTTTACAGCCACAACTGCAACTTAACTTACACCACTTGCACACCTATTAAACAACTGCAATTTACACAAAATTGATTCACAAATCAAAGCCCTTTATTAAAGGTACTTGGGTCCAAGGCCTCTTCTTGCACCTTCTCATAGTGTTGGTGCTACTACATCCATCCTACCTCCTGCATTCACACAGCAGCCAGTGCCAATAGGCACAGTATACTGGATCTTAGGATTTTAGAGAACTTGGCAGTACTGCAGGCTGTATGACACAATGGAATATTTATTGTACCAGAGGGTGCTTGAGAAGGTTAGACCATCTGTCAGAAGAATGAAGCTCAACCATAAGAAGACTTTTCAACATGACAATGGGCCTCAGCATTTCAGTAAATCCATTAAGGAATGACTATAAAAATGAAATGGTGAGGTCTGGAAAAGCCAAGGCAAAGCCCAGATCTAAATCCCATGGAGATGCTGTGTGTGTGTGTGTGTGTGGGGGGGGGGGGGGGGGTTGAAACTGTCTGTCTGTCTGAAAGAAACTCTTCAAACTTTTGGGGCAGAGTTGGTGTCAGAGACTGGTGCCTACTTAGGTTTCTTTCTGCCAAAGTAAACAATTCCAGGTATTAGAGCCAAGGGTATACTTACTTTTTCCACAGTATTTCCTTGTGTTTTGCTCAATTATATCATCTTTATCTTTATATACTGTTGAATGAAGATCAAAAATGCATATGTCTACATATGAAAAAAAGAAAACACGTAAGATAGGATCTGCTTACTTTTTCGCATTACTGTATAAAGACTTATGAATGACAATTAGAAGTAATTCTGCAGGCACATTTGAGACAAATTTGGGGAACATTTGCTGATATTAATAATATTTAATATCACTGATATTGTTCTGCATTACCTAACAATGAGTGACTGTTCTCCATATCCTGAAACAGGCTTGTTGGCCCATGGCAGCTAAAGGTTGAGCACCCAAAGACTTTCACTGAAAAAATTCCTGTTTACATGGAATACCCTAGAGACTAAACCTCACCCATTAGGTTTTAAAGCACAGCTAGGGCAGCATGATGATCGGCTTCCCAACCACAGTTTAGTTTGTTATTCCATGTAAATGGAAATTTTAGGAGTGATCCTAGCCTTCCTTCCCAGAATTCCTTCTGCTTTGCATACAATTGAGGAGCATATATATATATATATATATATATATATATATATATATATATATATATTTACACTCACACATACTGTATCTATTTTAATAATTTTACTGCTAATTTGTAACTAGTGATGGGCGAATTTGCGCCGTTCGCGAAACGGCGAAACGGCAAAACGGCGCCGGCATCTCGTTTTTGATGCCGGCACCCGTTTTTGACGCCGGCGCCCGTTTTTTTTTTTACGCCGGCGACCATTTTTGCCGCGAATTTATTCATGGGCGTTTCGCAAATTTATTTGCTGGCGGCGAATCGCACAAATTCGCACCTGGCGAATAAATTCGCCCATCACTATTTGTAACCCTTTAAGTACTAGAAAATGTGTTTCCTAAAAGTGAGAATGGAACCTGGGAACTTAGCAATCACAGCACATTGCAGCCAGGAACTCAACAGCCAGCACAATAGATTCTATTTTCTGTGGAAAATAAGTATTTCATACCATGTTATAATGCAATGCATTCATATGAACTGCAAGAGCATAACAAAAACAAAATGAGAAGTCCCTGCTGTTTGATCCTGCTGATATTAATTCTAAAGTCCATTAAAAACTGGTATAAAGAAAATGTATCCTGTGCTTTTAGAAATAGCCAGCCCTTCACAAAAGAAATGCCTTTAGATAAGCTATTATTTCTCCTTCTCAGTGTAAATGGAGGTGTAGCAGTGGGACTTGGTATTTTAGGGGGTAATTTATCAAAGTTCACATTTTAAATTTTTGCCATTACTCGTCGTATTTATTAACCAAAAAACTTCAAAAAGTTCATGTAGAAGTGAATGGGAGTTGTCTGTGGCAAAAATAAGACATTTTTAAAATTTGGTTACCTTGCAATTTTTCTGTCTTTTGACTGCTGGGGGTGGGGTGGGGGTGATATCCCTCCAACTTGTAGTGCAGCAGTAAAGAGTAACTGAAGTTTATCACAAATCATATGACTAAGGGTACCAGGAAATTAACAACATGTCTAGCCCCATATCAGACTTCAAAACTAAAGCTGGCCATAGATGTTGAGATTTTTAAAAGATCGTTTCTCGGAACGATCGTACGATCGAACGAATTTACCATCAACTAAAAAGACCAATTTGCCAGGAAAACAAAGGGGAGCTGCCTGCTTGGCCCTGCAAACATAGATAGATTGCACTGGGACCGACAAAGACTTTTTGACCTGGCCGATCAATTTCCTGACAGATGTCGTAAGATGTGCGATCGTTCGAATTCCACTAACCGCACGATAATTTTGAAGGATTGGTCAGACTTCCCTAAAATCAGTCGTTCGGCAAGAAGAATTGTGGCGTCTATGGGGAGCTTTAGGGGCAGATTTATCAAGGGTTAATAAACCCTCGAATTCGACCCTCGAAGTAAAAATCCTTCGAATTCGAATATGCACAAAAGCTTTGATCGAACGATCGAATAAAAATCGTTTGATCGAACGATTTTAATTGATAGATCGAACAATTTTTATTCGATCAAAAAAAACTTCGAAAAGTGCTGGGGAAGGTCCCCATAGGCTAACATTGCAGGTCGGTAGGTTTAAAGTGGCGAAGTATGAAGTCGAAGTATTTTTTAAAGAGACAGTACATCGACTATCGAATGGTCGAATAGTCGAATGATTTTTACTTCGAATCGTTCGAATCATTTTATTCAATCGAATTCGACCGAATTTGACCCATTCGATGGTCGAAGTACCCAAGAAAATACTTTGAATTCTTCAATCGAGCTTAGTAAATCTGCCCCTTTAAATATTAAATTATTTGCTCTTTTGAAAAAGGATTGCAATGCCAAATTTTGCTGGAGCATCACTATTAACTGATGCGTTTTGAAAAAAACATGTTTTCCTCTGACAGAATCCATTTAATGAGAGGCCTGAATATGAATTCATTGTTGATGCAGTAGACTGGAAAATTGAACATGACTTTAATGTTAATAATAACTCAGACAAAAAAAGAAATACTGTATATGCTGAAGAACGATATAGATACTAAATCATCTTTTCTTCCAACACATTTTAATATATTTAGTCCTGATTCCTCTTTTAGTAAGATATATGAACTATTAAAATACATACAGTTCATAAAGTAGTTGAGAATCTTTTTTTTTTTTATAAAATCATATACTCTAGTAAATAGAAATGTCAAGCACCAGTTGTAAAATTGTAAAGAAAAAAAACACTGGCAGTTCAAACCCTTTTCCTTGCAGCTGTGGGGAATGTTCCAGAACATCATATTGCTAGACAATGCACATTTCCTGTTGATTTTATTATAACTCAAAAATGTAGAATCTATGTCACTCTGTAACTTCACTGCAGCAAAAATGACTACATTGTTGACATGGGTAGAGTTAATAATGATTTAAAAAAAAAAAAAAAAATATAAGAAGAAGTTTATTTGCCATCTTGGTGACATCCCAATATACCCATAGCTGCTGCAATATTATTTAGTGGTTCCACATTTAATTTCTTTTAAAACTCTCTCATAACAACAGATTGGCTCTACAGCAAAATTGAGAGTAGTTATATTTTCAAACTAAAACATATTTTAGTGGCAGACTACGTTTTTCTTCCTCCCTGTAGAAACCAAAACAAATTTTTAAACTAAGCTGGTTTCAGAACAAATGGTTTCTGTGATGTGAAAAAAAAAACCATGTAGGATGTTACACAACAGATTTCACAAAAAATGAGTAGCTACGGAAACCAGGAAAACAAAAATATTAGGACTATGACACACAGGATATACTCTCTGTTCATGTTTTTCTGATGAAGAAGAAGTGTCCAACAGTGCTACTTCCGCCCCAATGACTTGCAATGGGAAACGTGTTACACAATGGAAACTGCTTTACAGCCCAAATCCGCCACTGCTATTTCACAAATTAATTAACTGTTCATTTGTCTTTCGTACCTCTTTAGTCATTAGGCTATTGTGACCTAATTTTTTGTCTTTCTGACAAGGAGGCCCTCAATGTAGCAGTTAGTTGCTGCATAAACAGCATCTGATTTAGCATTTTTGGTTCTCAAATGCTACTGTTCCTGCCTACTTGGTGTAACCTCAGCCCAACGCATCACATCTATTCGCTAGCCATTGCTGTTTTTGATATAAACATTATCTTAGGAACCTGTTGCCTCTCATACATTTGTTCCTATTATTGTCTAAGTTTTTATGTTGATTTTCTGACTGCTGTGACATCACTCATTATATAGATGGCTTGGACAGATTAAATTACTGAATTTGTCACTTTCATCTTGTACATTATGAGAAATTACTAACTTTTTTCAGGATAATCTGAAGAACTACAATTCTGCCTGGGCAGGTGCTACACTCTTTGCTCTAAATGGGAAGTTAGACACTGAATTCCTATATCCTGCTCTCAGCCTGAGTGTACAGATCTTGATTACTGAGAGCTCTTAAAGGTATTATGCTGTAGTTTGAGTCCCTAAGCAACTACCTGTTCTGTTTTCACTGTTCTGATCCTTCCTTAGTTTTGTCATCTATTGGATTCTTCTGATATGTTGCTCAGATTTCAGATTCCTTTTCTTGGTTTTATTTTGAATGTAGCTTCCAGTGTGAGCTGCAGTCATAATGAATTGCCTATTGTGCTTTTTGCCTCTGTGTCTCCACTGCAGCTTCTCAACGATTTCCAATCTCTACTTAACAGTAAGCACTTAGTCTTCACTACTTACATGTGCTTTTTCTCCTCCAGTTGTTTTTCCTCTAAAGTCTGGTTTCCTCTGCTATATCCCTGCAAAGAAAGTAGGGATGTAGCGAACTGTTCGCCGGCGAACTTGTTCGCGCGAACTTCGACCGTTCGCGTCCGCCTAATGTTCGCAACGTTTCAGGGTCACCCCCTTTGTCAAGCATTGTCATGCTTGACAAAGGGGGTGACCCCGAAATGTTGCAGTGCACTCCGCTTCAATAAATCACTGAAAACTTCATGCAGACCTGTGTGCCGTGAGGTTCTTTCTACATTACTGCTTTGGGGGGTTGACGAGCCTCCACCCACTTGCACCAGGCATATCTTCACTTATCGACAAGGTGGGTGTGCTAATCCACACTACATTGACTGGACAGGCATACACAACACACACTGAGCTCGCATTTTACAATATCTTATCTCACATTCTCGGGCACAAAGACAAAGCATCAAAACAGTGTACTGTACATGCTATGGTCTTTTAAATAGTTTGATACCAAACCAAAGTTGCCCCATAACAAATAACATTGGGGGGGGGATGTCAGGCTTTGTATTAACTTGCCCATATACTAGAAAAATATCATTCAGACTGACTCACTTCTCTTAATTCAATTCTCAGTCTTATTTGCGTTTTTCTTGCATGTTAATATCAATATGCTTATGATTACCTAAACTATGTGGAATGCATAGAGCCCAAAATAAAAATTGCATACTTGTTTCTATGGATGGCTCTTCAGCTGCTACATAAAAGAACACACTGCCTATGTGTTTTGTCTTAGGAAAGCGCATATTATTAAGTTATAAAGAATTCAAAATAGGTAGTCCCTAAAAGAAAGTATGAGTTACAAATACAAATATGAGTTACAAATGGTCCTTACTTTACACAAGGCAATCCAGGCTTTATTTCAGCTGTGTTAAAACTACACTCATCATATATATTCCAAAAACAGCTGAACTGAAAATTTTCTTAGTATAACATATAATGGTTGTGCACTCTAAATACTATTTTATTTTCGCACTGACCAATCTAAATCTAAAAGAGCTTTAGTTACACTCAGTTAGTATTTGAACAATATTAGTTTTAACAATATTATGTTTTGTGTTCAGTACCTGATGATGCATAACATACTGCAGTAAGGAATATTTTGCATGTCACCAAAGCTAATTGTTCTGCTGCCTTCGTGCTCTGTAATTACATATAGCAACATTAGTTCACATTGATCCCTTCTATAAGTACGTTACACAATCACCACAGCTATGGTGCATCAGTCAACAAATGATATATTATTTGGAAAGAAAGATAAAAAAAGGAAAGCTGTATTTTCACAGAAATGGTAATAACCCTAATTGTTACATTGAGTCGAATTGCTAAATTCTGAAGTACTGAATTTTCTAGTGAAATCTATACAGTCTATAGCTTCATCTTGAATACAAAAATAAAACCTGGGAGAGAGTTGTAGTGTAATGTTATACAGTATGCTACATAGATTAATATCACTCAACTGAAATTGAGCCCCATCCAATATTCTGCAGGCAGCATTTACATTCAGATCCTAGCATTCCATACTATAGAGGCATTGCTCTTAAAAATTATACAACCGAAAACCAGGGGCGTTGAGATGGCCTTGTTGAGTATGAGAGGTATACTGTAACTAACATGGTACAAGCTCTACAGGGTTGCAAGAGAGGGTTTAAAAGGGAACTAAAATCAACGTTGCACATTTAAACAAGAACCAAGGCTCTAACCTTATTGTATGTTGTAATCTCATGCCCATCCTTCCCAAACCTAATGCCATTAGCAGAGTGCAGTAAACCTAATCATGTTTGTTGTGGGTGTGTAGCGAATGCACAAAAAAAAAATCCTCAGCATCAATGTACATCAATAAGCTCAAACAACAACTATCTAAAGAACTTACATGTTAACAGTGGGAATACTAATGGTGCATCCAAGATGGCAGCCAAGAACAGGGGTCGCATGTGTCATTTAATGTATTTAAAAATAAATTATGGAGCATTGTTTGGTTTTGTCAATAGTATTTTGCTTTTAATGGGAGGCATATTGCAAGAAGACCACAAGAAAACTGCAAGTTTTAGTTCTTCTCTAAGACTACCCAACCTGAATCTGGCACAAATATACTAGGATAGCATAAGATTAAAAATATCGCCATGTTATAATAAGATAAAATAACCCTAGGCTTGTAAATATGTTTGAAGAGAAAAAACAAAATCCTCCAGGGTAAGACAAACAGATGGGCTGGCACACTATTACAATAATACAATAATAGTCTAAATGAACTGGCATGAAGGCTAAATTATAGTTGGATGGCAAGGCATATTAAAGCAATTGCCTTGGGAATGGCATGCTGGGCTGTCATGGCATTACATTCAGATAAGTTGGCAACACTATGGCAATGCTGACGAGACATTATACTTGAAAAGACAAAATCTGACAACTTGCATAGCGCCTATAGCTTTCACAGTGCTAATGTCTTAGATCCAAGTCCAAGATAACCGATAGAAGAACAACAAATTCAATCTTATTTTGTTACCTTTTGTTAATTTTATTCTTCTGCTTCCCCTTTTAAGATCAATTACGTTTTTTTTTTTAATTTTAAATCTATATGTAAGAGAAGAGTATTGTCACAGCTGTCATAAGGCATTACAGCTGTTGATGTAATGAAATTCACAATACCTGCTTTTTTGAGATGTGTTGAAAAGTGCCATTTATGCCTTTGCTCTAAAGCGAAATAAATGTACACTAAGAAAAATTCACTAAAGCGCTTCTTTAAATGTGTTTGTGCATGCACATGGAGCATCAGCGCTTGTGCATGCACACAGCATGGGGAGGGGGGTTCATGGTCGGGGAAGTTAGGAGTGGCCCTGTGACTATAAGGAGGTCCCTACGGGTTGCAACCCTGGTGGGCCCCAATGCTCCAGTCCTACCCTGTATGGAACTGCCAATGCCTGCATCTTCAAGGTTATTAGATAGTCGCATTCTCCCACAGCTGCAAGCCTCTAGAAAGATTTATTTTTCATACAATGGAACTCACAGGGATCAACACATAGCAATTATAACTAAATCTAATTTTACTGCAGTTTGGTAAACCATTGATGTAACTTTTTGTTTTTATTTACTATACTTATTTCTTTCTCTGGCCTTAATACCTGGTTGAATACGGGTCATTTATAGTCTTTCCTTTCTTTTATTTCCATTACATTTTGGCTGATTACTTTTTGAGGACACTGCATAAACATGAGAATAGGTAAGATAAGCACAATACATGTTGAGAATTATTTTGTAACACAAAAACCTTGGAAGTCTTACATACTTCTATTCAGTCACTAAGCCACACCTCCTCTTTAAAGGGATTCGGTAACTGTAAAACATGTTTTTTTTCAAAATGCATCAGTTGATAGTGCTGCTCCTGCAGAATTCTGCACTGAAATCCATTTTTCAAAAGAGCAAACAGATTTTTTATACTTAATTTTGAAATCTGACATTGGGATAGACATATTGCTAAACAAAAAGAAAAAAGAACGACCCATAGTGTTGCACCAACCCACTTTTTTGATCTGAGGTCCCAAAAGATATAAATAAAACTTAACTTTTATTAATTAACCACATAAAATTGATATGAAACAAGAGTGTATAATAAATATTAAAAACGAGGTTAGGTACATGAGCTGAATCGACACTGAGTCAGCAGCTCAGGAACGGTAACTGTAGACTGAGAAAGTCTAGTGAATTAGTGTTATCAATCACACTTATTATCTTCCTATATTCTCACATACAGCAGGGTACTGGTTAACCATTGTATAAGCGGCCCTGGCGGACCGAATGAAAGTATGGGTCACTATATGTCCTATATGGATAATTAGGCCAGAATGTGGCAACACACGCTTATATCCTAAGCTATTTGTGCGTTAATATATGGCCACATATTCTTGGGTCCCGCTCCCCTCTCCTTAAAGTTAGAGCAAGAGCGCCGTATATATAAGCAGCCGACTGATGCGACACTGTTGTCAGTGCCGAAAGGAGAATCAATCAGACGGTGCTGTTCACGCTGCCCCTGTTCCTCCCACACCTCCCCTTCTTAGCGTTGAACAGAGGAACTTGAAACAGTGTATCCGACTAGCGACAGTGTATCCTGCTAGCGGAATACATTGGGCTAGATTCTAAAGGACGCGGTTTCCCAAACCTCCCTTCCACCCTTCCGCCCTTTCACCAGTACCCATTCATTCCCGTTTGACCTAACGATTTTAAAATAAATTAAGAAGCGCCTCTTAATTTATTTTATAGTGACCCATACTTTCATTCGGTCCGCCAGGGCCGCTTATACAATGGTTAACCAGTACCCTGCTGTATGTGAGAATATAGGAAGATAATAAGTGTGATTGATAACACTAATTCACTAGACTTTCTCAGTCTACAGTTACCGTTCCTGAGCTGCTGACTCAGTGTCGATTCAGCTCATGTACCTAACCTCGTTTTTAATATTTATTATACACTCTTTTGTTTCATATCAATTTTATGTGGTTAATTAATAAAAGTTAAGTTTTATTTATATCTTTTGGGACCTCAGATCAAAAAAGTGGGTTGGTGCAACACTATGGGTCGTTCTTTTTTCTTTTTGTTTAGCTATATATATCTTATGACCCTGCACACCACTGTATGTTACTAATCTCAATCAACGGAAGGTGCTACCTACTTTTCTTTTCACGGGATAGACATATTGTCAGTTTCCCAGGTGTCCATAGTCATGTGACTTGTGCTCTGATAAACTTCAATCACTCTTTACTGCTGCATTGCAAGTTGGAGTGATATCAAATCCCTCCCCCCCCCCAACAGCCTGACAATAGAACAATGGGAAGGTAACCAGATAACAGCTCCCGGACAGCTTCTTCGTATGTGATATGAGAATAGTACTCAGTAGTAAAAAGTCCCACTATGACTTCTCCAGTTACATTGAATAGGAAAAACAATAGCCTGCATGAAAGCAGTTCCACCCTGAAGTGCTGGCTCTTTCTGAAAGCAAATGACCAGGCAAAATGATCCGAGATGACTGCCTACACACCAATATTACAAGTAAAAAAAATATACTTGTTGGTTCAGGAATAAAATTTTATATGGTAGAGTGAATTATTTGCAATGTAAACAATGTCAATTAAAAATAAAAACTACACCATAAAAATCATGACAATATCCCTTTAAATATATAAATATATATACAATGTATAATTGTCTGCTTTATAGAAGAAGTGAATCTAAAGAGCATTTTTGTTAACATTTTTTTTTTTGGTTTATATCCCCTTAATGCATGTGTACAGAGTACTTTTCCCTTTTTAATGGCAAATAATGTCATCCACTACAATCTCACTACATTCTCAACAGTGCAACAGCAATTAACACAATATTATAATTGTGAACACAATACACAATTTTCTGCAGATTACCCTGAGATTTGCAAAAATGAAAGCACTCTGATCCATTTCTTTGTCAGTGTTAAAATAGCAGCAAATTGTTGCTTTGGGTTATACAGAGCCCGTAATATTTCATGAAAAAGCTATGAAGCACAAATGATAAATGAAAGGCAGCAGTAATCCAAAACATATTTCTGCTTTAAGCAAAATAAATCAAATCAGGCATTCCAAAGAGAGGAATCAGCCAATGACCTCTTACACTTTATTTGCGTGGAAGCATTATTTGAACAAACAGAAATATTATGTCAAGGCAGACAAAGAATGAAATAGCTAACATTAAAGAACCACTAATACCCCAAAAATGACAGTTATTCATTTGAATTTTAATATACCACCTACTTGTATCCTGTACATGCAAAATAAATGTTCACTGGAGTACAGTTGTCTCTAAAATCATAATCAACATGCTGCAGCAATAAATGATGTGTCTAAATATTAGTTCCCATGTTGTCCCTCCTTATGTACCCCAAAGCCCATTAGGAGTAAGAAGAGAACAAGCCAGTACAGATGAAGAACCAATTTGTTAAGTGTTGATTTGTTGTAGCCCACATGACATGTTGCAGGAATCACAGGCCCTTTTTCAATGAATGCCTGTGATGCCCAAATATTTGTTTGGGCTATAATAAACCAGTGGTTCCTTGTCTGTCCTAGAGTACTGTTTTTATTACTAAAAGCTGTGGTGTCTTGTGGCATATTTTATCTGTTGTCTAAACAGCCCCACCTATGTTAATGCATTCATTTGAGCCGTTCATAACCCGTTATCAAGAGAGTTGTGAATTCTGGGAAGGCCATCTCCCATAGACTCTATTTGAATCAAATATATGCTAATTTTCTAAAAAAAAAAATATTTAGTTTTTCTCTGTTAATAAAACAGTCCCTAGTACTTGAGATATTAGATATAATTAATCCTTATTGGAGTAAAAACAATCTTATTGGGTTTATTTAATACTAAAAGAACTTTTTGTGGACTCTCCTACCAGAAGCCTCCCTAAACAAAACTTCCAGGCATTGCCCCCTCTTCCTCCCACTATGGGGCAAAATTCACTAAGCGCCGAACGCTAGCGTTACTTCGCTAGCATTTGGCATTTTCGTCACTGCGCAAATTCACTAACGAACGCTGGCGTAGATTCGCTAGTGTTACTTCGCACCCTTACGCCTGGCGAATTTTCGCTACGGACGTAACTACGCAAATTCACTCATGCGCGCAGTGTACTGAACGCTACCTTTTACGCTAGACTTCCTTCGCCACCTCAGACCAAAAAACGCTGGCGTGTTTTCTACATGATGGGTGATAAGCTGAAAAAGATCGAAAATTTTTATGGGGCTCCCCTCCTTCCCCTCTACATTTCCTGACTCATGGCAACTTACCTATACAGTGGGCACATGTGTAGGGCAAAATAAAATTTATATTTGATGTTTTGAAGGTTTCCCAGGCATTTGTAGTGATTCTACGTATTCCTCCATTGAAATTTGAATTTGGCGCCGTATGCAAATTAACCATCGCTAGCGTAACTTCGCTTCGCTTAGCGAATCAACGCTAGCGCAACTTCGCAACCTTACGCTACCCCTGAGCGCAACTTCGGATTTTAGTGAATTTGCGAAGCGCTGGCGAAACTACGCCTGGCGAAGTGCGGCGAAGTGCGGCGAAGTTACGCCTGGCGCAACTACGAATCTTAGTGAATTTGCCCCTATGTGCTTTAGTGTGAGAGAAAAAAAACACATAAAGAGCTCCCGGTTGCCCTTTTCCAGCTCTTGTCATGAAGCCTGCCAGAGCATGCGCAGTTGGGCCAAGTCAGGAATCTGCTTCAACTGTGCAAGCACAAATCAGCTTTGAGACTCGAAGACTATACGAAGAGCCAGAACAGGGAGCTCCGTTGTGCTTCTATGCATTTAAGGTTCAGAATTTTTTAAAGGGTTTTTTTTTTTACACTAAAGCACATCACAGGGAGGGAGGGGGCAATACCTGGAAGTTTAGGGGGGGGGCTTTTGGTTTGGGGGGTTTAATTCCCCTATAAGGCATAGAGATCCAACTTGTCGAAAGATCCCTTATCCAGAAAACCCCACATCTTGAGAATTCTAGTTAACAGGTGATTCTAGTTAACAGGTGCCATACATGTACTGTGCACCTTCCTGTCCGTTAATGTATTTTACTACAAAGTAGAGAGAGGTAAAATATGACAAAACTTTAAGTCCTATTTGTTAAAATCTTGTATTATTAAAAGATAAAACAGGTCTCTAAGGAAATCACAATAACCTGGAAACTAATCTGACAGTGATCTCAAGGTGATGCTATAATTACTGAATTAATTCAGTGAATGCATATGGAGCCACTTCAATTCGTTGCAGGATAAAGAAAAAGAGCAATTTTATCATCCTACACACAAAAACTCCTCATTCCAGTCATATTAATTTTCTCTTCAACTTTCAGGCTTAGAATTTCAAGTCATTAACCGTGTCCTACTAAACTTAGTAATGGCATATCTCTGGTTCCAACCATATTCTACTAATATAGCTGATAAATTCAACTTTCTGTGCAAAATACAGGTCAAAATGCGTTTCATATTAAACTCGAGAACTACAACCCTGAGAGTTGCAAACATTACATAGGGGGTTTGTATACAGAAACTGTGGATTACTAAGCTAATAAAAAGAAAACAATAAAAATATACTGTTTAGAAAGGGTCTATTTTTTTCTAAATTGTAGGGGAAAAGTAAAATGGAAAGGGACAGATTGTTAGGGTTTTCATACTGTTTTTTTTAGCATAAAGAAAATTATTTTATTGCTGCCATTCTGGAAGAACAGAGTGAAGAAGAATATGAATTAAAATGGCCTAGAACACCAAGGGTGGTCATAGGAAGAAACACAAGTAGCACTAAGTTCAGGAAAACTAAGGGACACAAAAAAACACCCATTAGTTCTCATTTACCTCATGTCAGACAAAACAATCCAGAGTAAGATGCAGAATGCATCATTGGTGGATGCAAGGCAGCCTTGTCCTTACTCCCTGACATATGGCAGTCCATAAGCACAGAGCACCAATTAGGGCCTGTGTCCAGTGATCTCTTATTTGCGCATCTGAATGGCGTGTCTCCCCCAATCAACCCCTCATGAATACAGCAATAATGAACTCAGACAGCACTGTATTCATGGGGCAGCTCATATCTTTATGCTTTGAAGCAAAGCACAGAAGCTTGAGCAATTTATTTAGTGCTTACGGCAGGGGCAAACCGCAAAAACATGGTTGATTGCTTCTTTTACTTCAGATGATTAAAATAACTGTTTAACACTTACAAAATCCCATATATCTGACAAATAAAGCCTTGGTAAAGGCAGAAATTGGGTCATCTGACTGTAGCAATCTATTTAGCAAGCCAGATCAAATAATTATTTTTTTAACTCCAGAACATCTTTTCATAGCCAAAAGACTCAGGCTCTGACAATGCAACAGAAATAGAAATGAAAGAGGAAATCACAAAGGTCTCAACAGAGATGTAAAGAGTTTCTATTTGTTGAAAGCTTCACTACTGTAGAGCTCCACATTTGTAATGAGGCCAAGATGACAAACATGAAGCAGCGCACGGACATTTCTATAAAATACATATTTAGGCACTGTGGCTATACAATACTCTAAAGGAATCAGACATTAGACAGTATGAAATGATAATGCAGTGTGAAAGTAGGAGTATCAATAGAAAATGAATTAATGGCCTGCAACATAATAAGAGTGAATTCTTGATGGAAGCTGCAGGGAAGGTGCACAGATGGAGACTGATTTCACCAGTGGGAGAGCAGTAAGGAATTGAGGAATAAAAATGAAACCCAATGCAGTCTGATGCTGGAGATATAATGTATATGCAAAACTGAGGCTGAAATGTGACCTATTTGAGTAGGTGCCACTCATATCAGTTACGTAGGCCAGAATTTTCTGCTATTATCAAAATAAGTCAAGTCAGCTGCCAATAAATCTTACCTTACAACACTTCTTTATAGAATGTAAAAACACTCAAACAATCAAAAAGTCAGAAGTAACTGAAAAACCGCTGCCAGAGCTCTTGATTCAGAGGTGTAACTATAGAGTAAGCAGACCCTGCTGACACCTGGGGGAAAGGGGGGCCCAGAATGCAGGATCTGCTTCCTATAGCTGTAGAGAAAGAGATTTGCTCAGTCTTACATAGCTTGCTGGGTCCATCCACTATCTGTCAATTCAGCTTAACACAGCTCTTCCCTTGATCCAACACATCTTGTCAAGTGTGCAACATCCCTGAGACACTTATGAAACTGAAGTAGCCCTTAGGTCTTCTGCTGGAAGAAGTGTGCCAGGGCATCCCCACTACTTCTTATAGATTCCTCTGATTCTTTCTAGAGGCCAAACCACAAGTATCTTCCAATTAAGGGGCTCTGGCACAACTTATTCTAACCACATTACAAATATACAGTATATGCAAATATACACCTGATGTACTTAAAAAAAAAACTCTCAAAGCTCATATTTCTCACACCTGATCATTAAATAGCATATACAGGGTAGCAGATGTGATGGCAAATTACAGTATGGTTATGAGGCACCCTGTATGACCTTGATGTTTCAGCATAATACAATCATTGCTTTTCCACACCATCTTGACCAAAACTTTTTGCTAAGAAGGCAATAAGACCACAGGCTGATTCCCCACTTTATATGCTATTGTGTTGTCCAGTATCTCTTTTAGTTTTGCATTTTTGTTGTCATGTAACAGATAATTTTCTGTACAAATTAACCAGGCACACCTCCTATAATGAATTTATGCTGCCTATGAGATAAATTCCTGACAATGGATCATTTAACTTCTCATAACAATTGGAAAATATTCATAACACAAAATAAAGCAAAGAAAAAGAAGTTGGCTGAACTAGAGTGCACATATTGTAAACCATTGGCATAACTAGCGTGCACCGGGCCCCCCTGTTGCAGGTAAGAGAGCAGCTGGGGAGGGTTTTGTTTTTGTTAGCTATAGAGGAAGCAGACCACCCCCCCCTGTTCCCCGGGGCCCCCTGTGACTGCGGGGTCTGCTTCCTCTATAGTCACACCACTGTTGTAAACATACAAATCCTTGGGCAGGGATCTAACCCTTTCTATTTTCGTTTTTGTCTCTTATTTGTAATTTATAATTCAATGGATTCAGGCTAACTAGACCTATTTTTAAAAAAAAAAAAAAAATACATTCAATACCAATAAAAGCTATTAAATATTAAAAGAAGGTGCAACTGACTGGGGTAGAGAACAGTCTTAATGCATTGCCTTTCTTAGGGGAAATATTGCTAATACGCTCTAAACTTAAAATTGCAGTAGTAGTTTATTTAGCAGTGTTTTAGTATTTTCTTCAGCAGAAAGAAGACTTACAGTATGCAACATTCTTCCTGGGACTGAACCAGTGCCCTGGTGTTGTTAGTATTGCCTCTATTCTATGTGAGCAGACAGCTAAGGTCCTGGTTCACTGCTATTGTTATCCTTGTATTTCCAGGTAGCCATGCCTGTTTTACTTCTTGTTAATCTACTTCCAGATGTTCTGGGTTAGTCATTAATTTGGCTATATAACCCTCTGCTCTGCACTGACTCATGGCCGGTTCTAGGTCAAGCATGATTGGTCCTAGGTGCTCTGATCCTTGTGGTTGCTGTTCCTTTGACTCATGTTCCCTGTGTGACTTCCTGGTTCTGACCCGGCTTGTTTCTGACTTTGAGTTTGCCTCATGATTCTGCTCCTGTTACCTGGATCTGACCCGGCCTGTCTGACTATGTCCAGATCATTCCTTACCGGCTCCTTCTCACGACTATACGTTTGCATGGTAAGTCCTGGTGGCACCCGAATTGCTGACGGCCAGGCCCAAAGACAAAGGTGCCTGTTATTTTCAGAAGATCACACCTAGACAGGAATCCCATTGTCATTCAATGCAAGACAACAATACATCTTATTTAATAGGTAACCTTACTAAACTGCTAAAATTACTAAATTACTAAATTGTATTGTATTCAGATGGCTTCTATTTTTTTGGTGTCACTAATTCTTTATAGATTGACTTTTTTTTTTTTTAAATAAATTGCATCTGCTAAGTGGTGGCAGGCAACAAATTTCACTGTTGCATATTAGTCCAGTACACAGAGGTATGTGGGAAAGCTTTATTAAAACAACTTCTGAACTTCTGCATTGTTCATTTATGGGAAACCTGTTATCCAGAATGCTCGGGACCTGGGTGTTTCGAGATAATGGATCTCTCCATAATTTGGATCTTCATACCTTAAGTCTTCTAGAAAATCATGTAATCACTGAATAAACCCAATAGGTTGGTTTTGCTTCCAATAAGGATTAATCATACATTAGTTTGGATCAAGTACAAGTTACTGTTATATTATTACAGAGAAAAAGGAAATCATATTTAAAAATCTGGATACAGTGGTGTTTATGGGACACAGCCTTTCCATAATTTTTAGCTTTTTGCATGTTTGGTTTCCAAAAAACTGATCCCATACCTGTATTTCCAAAATAATTTGCCTGTTCTTGTTTATTATTGTGTATTATTAATTGCAAAAAATAATGAAAGGCTTTGGGATATTATATACAAAAATATGCCAGCTTTGGGGTACACAAAAAATGTTCACTCCTTTGCCAGCATATGACGTCTTTCTTGAATGTCCTCTCTTTCTATTATAGGAAGATTTCAATAGCTTTTATACAAGGCCAAAATTCCTTTGCCTTTTTTTGCTGCGAAACAAAGCTTCCCAAGGGCTCTGTCCTAGAAACTCTTTCCAGACTATCCATGCGGACATTGATCATAAGTGATTTGCCTGTGGACCTGTAAAAATATCCAATTAATTAAGATCAGCCTTCTGGGAAACGAAATAAGAGAGAACACTTTCCTATAATAGTTTCAGTACATTCGCCTGTGTTAAACTGCACTCTGCATATCTGTTTGGTTATAGTTCAGACCCTGGCCTAAGAATTACAAATTCTGCTCTACCCAGCATATCTAAACAGGCCATTTGTAATAGAAACGTTGCAGCGGTAAAATATAGATATAGCTGCAGAATAAAGTCAAGTGCCAAGTAAATTATGCATACACATTCTCTTGAAAACAGGTACTTCTACAACATTGTACAACCTTATTTAAAGGGATACTGTCATGGGGAATTTTTTTTTTCCCAAAATGAATCGGTTAATAGTGCTGCTCCAGCAGAATTCTGCACTGAAATCCATTTCTCAAAAGAGCAAACAGATTTTTTTATATTCAATTTTGAAATCTCACATGGGGCTAGACATATTGTCAATTTCCCAGCTGCCCCAGGTCATGTGACTTGTGCTCTGATAAACTTCAATTACTCTTTACTGCTGTATTGCAAGTTAGAGTGATATCACCCCCCTCCCTTCCCCCCCCCCAGCAGCCAAACAAAAGAACAATTGGAAGGTAACCAGATAGCAGCTCCCTAACACAAAATAACAGCTGCCTGGTAGATCTAAGAACAGCACTCAATAGTTACATTGAGAAGGAAAAACAGCAGCCTGCCAGAAAGTATTTCTCTCCTAAAGTGCAGGCACAAGTCACATGACTGGGGGCAACTGGGAAATTGACAAAATGTCTAGCCCTCTGTCAAATTGAATATAAAAAAATCTGTTTGTTCTTTTGAGAAATGGATTTCAGTACAGAATTCTGCTGGAGTAGCACTATTAACTGATGTGTTTTGAAAAAAACATGTTTTCCGATGACAGGATCCCTTTAACATAATGTTTAGGGCCATATATCTAAATGCAAGGCCTGATTAATTGGCTAACATGGCTAGAGGAACATACCTCAAGACTCTGAGGGATGGGTGTACTTTGGTGCATGTTTGTCAGGATTTAAAATAGTGAAGCTCATCTTACTGTTTTCAAGGAGAACAGCAAAGGCAATGTTAAGAAGGGTGAGTAAAAGATATAATCTGTGGAGCCTTACACCTCCACATACAGAATAAGTGTAGGTGGAGTCAGGTATCTTTTTAAAGGGAAAGATTTTTCATGCAGGCAGCAGGCTCAGTAGACAAAGTAGAATTTACAAGTACAAAATAACTTGGACATGTGTCTTTTTTCATTAATTACAATGCAACTATAAATATGTCTCAGAGCCCACAAGGATCCTAATACATGCCTTTGCATCATCCATACTTCCTGATATCTTGAGCGGATAACCTGCTGGTGAAAGCATTCCCACAGCTTAATGCACCAGATATACAGCTTTGCACTTGGTCTTCAATGCTAATCTTAGTCTCACTTAGACCATAAAACATTTTTCCATATCCCGTTTGGCCGCTCTCATGCTTTTGTGCCTTTGCATAGTTCTTTTTGAGCAATGGCTTGTTTTGCTACCCTCAAATTATGATTCAGTGAAGTATGGTAGTAGAAGCATCATGCTGAGACCTTCATTATCATCAATAAGTAGTGAATATCTTGTAGAAGGAAATATTTTTGATGCAAAATACAAGGAGATACTACAAGAACACCCATTTTTGTTTGCTTAAAACTGGACTTTTGGCAAAAGTTAATAAGTGACGAGGATATTAATTCCAAATGCAAGGCCAACAGTGGAAAGGCTCAAGACTAAAAGAGTTGACTGTCCTACAAAAGCTTAGGCAAGCCTCTGATCTCTATCCAGGTGAAAATCTGAATCATTATTAAAAAATTAAGGGGCAGATGAATAATCCAATTAACATGAACAACCTATACCAAATCTGCTTTGAAGAATGAAACAAAATTACTCCCAAACAGTATGTAACACCGACACATTATAAGTAACTAACTATAAGCAAAAGTTTAGAAAGTGTTGGAAGTGATAATATACAAAAATATCAAAGTAATTATATTTATTTTTTAATTGTCATGTGCAATTTAACACTCAGATTCAAACACTCACATCAGTCACCACACTGTGGCTATACCTGATATAACAAAAACTGAGTAATCTCATGACCTCTAGCATAGAGAGCAGAAATGATACCACAAAGCTGAGCAAATAGTTACACTTTCCCCAAAAGACCTTATACACAAGAAGATAAAAATGTATCACTGCTTATGAAAAATGTGATATGAACTGTCTCAACAAAATACAACAAAGATTATGAAAGCAATTACTGAGATATTTTATTTGGGGAAAAAAAGAATTTTGAAAAACGTAGCAGTTTTTTTTTTAGAATTAAGAAAAATCTATAGACAAGCATGTGGTGGATTTTCTATTGCAATTGTGGGGGATTGGGGTAACATGGAGATTTTTTTTTTCATAAGCACAAACTTTTTTCCTCCAACTCTAATAGTTTTTTCAATTAGGTCACCATGCTTTGTGTCTAAAGCAAATATGCAAATAGAGGTTATTTTTAGTATGAGCACACTGACTATTATCAATAGGCCATTATTCAATCACATAATATACCCCAATGTCTAGCTGTGCAATGTAATTAATTATCAATACTATCTTTGTGGACCATGGCCAATGCTTTCACCAGTTTACAATGCAAAAAGTACTAAAAGGTCATAAGGGGTTTCTACCAGTGAATATTACAGAACAAATCTAGTTCTCAAGCTCCGCAAGACTGCCAGATAAAGACGCAGGGCCAAATTGTAGACAAGGAAAAAATATTTTTGAAAGTTCTTGTTTTCTAACTTTCATCCCTGAAAAGGTCTACAGTTTGCTCTATAAAATGATCTGATGATATTTTGTTGGCTTATGCACAGCTGTCACTAGTTTTCCAAGTTAAATTAGTTGATGCACATATATTAATCAGACACATGTGCTAGTTGTTTTTTAATAATTAATTTTTCAGTGATAACTGGATTAGGAATCTTCAGTATTCTGTAGAGCTCAATCAGGTGCACACCCTCACCAGGAACAAAAAGCAAAGACCAATTGCACTTTATTTTAACACTGCATAGTGTTACGATTTCTGCCCTTTAAAGTCGGACACTTATTGAATACACATTCTGCAAAAAGTATGTATGTCTACACACAAATCCTTGATCCATATTTCCAGCTTGCAGCATGCATATTCAATAAGTGTTCTATTCTAAAGGGTGAGATAGTAACTCTACCACTGCACAGTCTATATCATACTAAAAGGGCATTTCAAGACCTTCCCCTCTAAGCAGTTCATAAATGAATACCAGCAGGGTGACAATTACAAATTTTTTTTTTCATTCATCCATAAATTTGCTATACCTAAAATGGACATTATCAAATCCTAAATCATTGAGGAAGTTCAACTCAGGAACTACTGTAAAATATTTGTGGCCAGGGTGCTGAGGAGAGACTTGGGTAGAGAGCCACACAAGGATTTTGTAACCAACAGAGTAATAAATTGTATCCACTATCTCCAAAGCTGGATGAGCAAATAGCTTTATACATTTGTATTAATGAACTACAGACTATCGGACTGTACCAAACATATAGACAGGACAGGATGTGCCTTCCACTGGGGCCCTGTAAGTATAAATATCTTTCCCACTCCTGCACTGACTAAAATAGTCATCAAATCAAATTTCCAGCACCCCCAATACTTAAACCAGTGCAAATCATGAATTTGATGTTGACGACTCACAATATTGTGGATGAACAGACACAGGGATAGTACCAAGAGCTAAATGAAATATATTTAAGTTTAAAGCAATAGTTTCGCTAAGGTGGCCCTGGTCAACGCAAAAAGGGCAATTGAAATGTAATAAAAAGCAAAGTGCATTTTCTGGCAGTGTAACCTCCTTCCTTACAGGCGTCGGCCAGAGTAGCTGTCCCCTGCTCCATAAGGAAATAAAGCAAATCCTGTATTTGAAAATAGAAATATTTATACAAGTAACTGGGTCATCATAATATACATTTCATATGGCAGGATAAGTATAAGTTCACTTGTTTTATCACCTTAGTTTCCAAATACAATCCTATTCCATTTTTAATGCTGATATATTTTGCTCATAGCTATAGAGAGTAAAGAAGTGCAGCTTGCATATGAAGTATGAACTTAAACCACAAGGAAATGGATTATGATGTGTAGGCAGCAGAGGCAAGGTGCTAGAATTTTACATTTGAAGTTAAACTAGCAGCAAAATGTCAAGGAGAAAGATTTTGAAGGGTAGCCTGCTGACATTTCAAAGAAGAGATGTTGCCTTAGCTTCTACTTGAGGCAGTTCTAGAAATTAGTCAAAATTTAAAGGGAAACAAACACTGAAGAATAACTGTGAGTTATGATACAAGGTTGTCTCTTCACAGTCATTTTTCAGCTTGTGGACCACTCACTGCATAATATGCCTTCTCAGCACGTCGGGTAGTAAATAAATTAGTGACAACAGCTTCTGACATGATAGAAACACCCCTGCCGACAGACAAAACGAAATAGTGCTCCATTCACCATAGGCAACATCTCTAATGCCCATGTTTTAAAATTAGGAACCTCTGTTTACTGACTTCTTGCTTGTACCACTGGAGATTTCATAGGCACAGCCTTGTTACCGATCGTAAAAGTCTCAAACTTCAGACTAGATGATTGCATTTGCAGACATACAAAGAAGTGATAGAGGAGCTCACCGCAACTCCCCCTAAATCTCTAGAGGGTTCCCAGCCACTCTTACTCAGCAAACAGTCTCCATGATCGTTTAGATTCTCCACAGCTATTGATCAACTGCACTTTTCAAATATGGTTTTAAAACATCTTTCTTTATTTCAGCTGTTTAAAAATAGCTGTCAGCACGGTTTAGTGCAATAAATTTTAGCTGATTGCAATTCTATTATCAATGGCCTTTAAAAACTGGAGTTAGCCTATGTAATGATAAATTCATTTTAATTAACATTTATACTTTTGTGCTTCTGATAATCTGTTCCTGAGGTTCCTATTCCTGCGCAGCAGTTGTGAAGTCACCTTGCTGAATCTAGCACCTTCCTTGACTTTGATTCTCTGGTTATTCCTGGCCCAAGCCAGAAACTAGATCTGAACAGCAAAGATGACAGTTGCCAACCCAGCTGCTCAGCTATGCAGTTATAGAGCTGGTGTGGGTGATACAAGGATTGTTCTGGGTAGGCATCAATCCAGTTCATGTGGGGTAGGAGGTCCTTTGTGGGCAGTTTAAACTCAGAGTAAGGGTGTCAATCCCTTTAAAATGTTTATCAAATGTTTATAAAAATGGATGAATAAAAAATAATGTATTGCATACAATGATAACATACCTTTCACTCCATATGTAATAAAAGGCAAAATGTTTACCTAGGTGCAGTAACCCATAGCAACCAGTAAAGTTTATAATGTTATTTCAAACAGGTGATCTGGAAATGGATAATTATAAAGAGCTGGCTAATGCATCCATATTACACTACTATATCAATGATTTTGATGGGTTGGGTAAAACATAAATTAAAATCACCACATTTGACCAGATTTGGTGGACCAATAAATGATTGGTTGCTATTGGTCATAAGAACTGCACCAGATGTTGCATCTTATACTACTTAATCTCCTTTAGCCTTTTATACTGTATCTCCATGCTTTAGGGTTATTTATCAGACATAAATAACTTAAGTAAGAAATACTAGGTTGTATAGACATCTTTATTAGTGATGTTGGTGCAAATGCTTGAAGTGGCCACTTATTATTACAAATGTCCAAGGAAGCAAAATAAAGACAAAAGTGATCCTCTAATGTCCTAGACATGAGCCCAGGTGGCATGACCCTCAAATGGTAAAAAAACATGTTAAAACAAAAACTTTTTAATAGTTAAAACTTTTAAAGACAATCCCGCTTTAATTTTTATCATTTTTATGACTTTTCGTCATTCAGGATATGAAGTCACTGACATAGCATTGAGGAGGATGTAGCTTCATCTTATGAGTTTGTCAGGTCTAAGCTGGAGTAGGAAACTCTGGAGGTAACGTTCTGTAACATTGTCTGTAACACACTTTTGAATTTGCAGAGAAACGATTGTTGGCTTGAGAGAATATGCGTTTGGCAAAAGGGCACAAAACTGCGCTAGTGACTGTCTCTTTCGCTAGAGAATTGTCTTTTATGCCTGTTAGTAAATTGTCAGTCCCTGCGGATGGATTTTCTTGAAAATTATTGCTAATGACGGCCACTTCGCCCTTTAGTAAATCTGCCCCCTTGTGTTTAATCATCTGGCATGCTGTGACTGGAAGGAAATAGAAATATATTTATTATGCCCCTAAAAAAGATATTAAATTGTAAAAACGTAATTCTACCATTTTGTATGCTTCATTTTACTGAATATAAGAAGTAGAGAACCTAGCCTGGTTAGAATGAGACGGGCTTAAAGGAGCCAAAAAGCCCTTTATATTCAGTTTAAAGTCTTCTGAAAACAGAAGGTATTTACTTGCCTTGTGCCATATATGCTGGTCAAAAGAAATCTTCAAGTTTGGATATATGGCTCTGAACTATTAGGCTGTATCTGTGCTATAAAACCAGCGGCTCTGGATGCATAGTTGCCCACAGGGACATAAAGGAGTGATTTGCATTCCTCTGCCCATAATGCCTTAAACTCTCATTTTTGGTTTTAAGGCAGTGCTGTGTATATGGCACAAGGTAAGTAAATACCTTCTGTTTTCATAAGGCTTTACTCTGAATATAAGAAGAAATTGTGGGTAACTAAACATAAAACCATGTAAATTGCAACATAATATTGTTTTTTGATATCTTTTTTTTAAAGATAGTATCCAGAAAACCAAGTCCCAAGCATTCTACACAATAATACCATTACCTTTATTTACCTTGCACATATTTTGCACTTGCGTTATAACTCTAAATGTATTACTGGTTTCCATAGTAATTGATGGCGAAAAAAGCAACAAGTCAACACTGCTGAAAACACGGCCATATGTTGCCAGCCACATTATACATGCCTAGTTCATTAGCAAGCACGAGCAAAGGAAGCTGCTGGAAACCCATGACATCCAAAAGTATACACGCAGCTGTTGTTTTTAAGTTTCTGATTCTGCTTTTACATTTTTAGACCATTGGGATATTGGCTATAGTAGGAGCATTTTTTTTCACAAACATGAATGTAAACTGCTGATTAGGCTCCTGTACAAAGTTAAATACACAATGAACTTAAAAATGAACCCAGAAGTCAATAGGTTACATAATGAGAACACTGGTGTTTAGTAGTTAATGAATCTTTTGATCTTATTCGGTTGATAAATACAAAACTTGTTCTTTTGCTTTCAGCAAGCAAATGTTTTACACAAAAAAGTGAACTTTTCTTTCTCAAGGCTGGCTTTTACTTTACTGCATCAAATGACCTGCTAATGGAAGAAAAAAAAAAACTGTTGCATTAAGAGAAAGTGAAACATTTTTTCTACATAAAAGCACTTGTGTCTGAGGTCTGCCTATGATCTACACCTTGTTCTGGTTAAGAAAAACTGGTGTGAGTGCAGAATGCCCTGAGTTGGTATGAATGATGCGCAAATTGGGGAATAGAAGATGGACATATAAGGGCCTCCACCAGCCAGCCTCTCATGTATACAGTGCTGCTGAAACACAAGCAGTGATGTATTCACAAGTAGGTCTCTACACCTGGGGTGGCAGGGGGGGTCTACTACCTGCAGGACAGAGAGCAGAGTGCACTTTAAACCCTGTCCTGCAAATCAAAAATGGCGTCAATTGTTTCCAGGCAAAATCGAACCCTTTTCATTTGGATGACTGTAACCCTTTAAATATTAGTTAACATCTTTTATTTTTTCCATAAATTACGAAGTACAGTCAGTTGCTGCACAATTACTACCCATATTGCCCATATTTTTCTCAACAGGCCATACAACTTTGACTGACATATTGACTACAAGAAAAATACACTGAAGCACAGTTCTTGTATCTATGCTGAAAGCAACTGTAGTAAAAATTGTATATGTATTCCTGCTGCTAAAAAAAAATCATCAATAAACCCAATAGCTCTTATAAAGGAGAATAATTGGGTTCACTCCTCTTAATCTGAAAGGGATTCTGCCATGCTTTTTATGGTGTCGTTTTTATTTCTAAATTACACTGCAAATTATTCACTCTGCCATGTAAAATTCATTCCTAACCCAACTACTATATTTTTTTAGTTGTTATATTGGTGTGTAGGAAGCCATCTCAGGTCATTCTGCTTGGTCATGTGCTTTCAGAAAAAGTTAGTGCTGCACTATGGAACTGCTTTCTGATAGGCTATTGTTTCTCCTACTCAATGTAACTGAATGAGTTGCAGTGAAACATGGATTTTTACTACTGAGTTCTGTTCTTACATACCTTCCAATTGATCTGCTGATGGGCTGCTGGGGGGGAGGGGATATCACTCCAAATTGCAGTACAGCACTAAAGAGTGACTGAAGTTTATCAGAGCACAAGTCACATGACTGGGGGCACCTGGGAAACTGACAATATGTCTAGCCCCATGTCAGATTTCAAAATTGAATATAAAAAAATCAGTTTGTTCTTTTGAAAAATGGATTTCAGTGCAGAAGTCTGCTGCAGCAGCACTATTAAATGATGTATTGTATGCACTGATGCATAGTAGAAAGTAATAAAGTAGAAAATAATCAAAAAGGCCCACATTATAGACTATTGGCCACCATTGATGTGGTTAGCTTATATGCAAGCATACTACACCAAGATCGTCTGAGTGAAATTGAGAAATCAACCTATTAAGTTTATTATTGAATTGCTTACCATGTGTCTCAATTATAATTATTTTCGTTTTGAAGCAAAAAATTTTCAACAGATATCTGGGACGGAAATGGGGGCACCTATGGCCCCCGCCTATGCAAATCTTTTTATGCATCAGTTCGAGTGCATCCATATTTTGTCTAAATTCCAACAGAGTATTGTCATGTATAAATGTTTTAACAATGACATTGTATTGATTTGGAGAGGGAGCGAAGAGAGCTTTAGCAATATGATGACAGAACTTAATCATAGCTCAGACTCTATTAAATTTACGTCCAAATGTGGTAAAGAATTGGAATTTTTGGATTTATATTTGATACTACAGGGGTCTAGGTTGGAGTACACTTTGTTCAGCAAGAAAACTGATCGTAATACTCTTTTGCATGTGTCGAGCTGTCATGCACCGTCTCAGAAACAATCTTTACCATTATCACAATATTGCAGAGTATTGAGAAATAATTCAAATCCCTCTAAGTGTGAGACACAGTTGACACATATGACTGAACATTTCCTAGAACGGAGCTACATTAGAAAAGACAGAGAATACTGTCACCATGCACTAAGAAACGAGATAGTTGTCCTTTAATATTGTCCACCCAATTCAATGGCCTATCTTCTTCTATTTGTCAAGTGGTTCGTTCTAATTGGAAAATTATAAAAGCTGATCGAAAACTGGAAAAGATTAGTCCAAATCCCCCATTGTTTAGTTACCGTAGGGGGAAAAATTTTAGAGATTTATTAGTAGTAGGAGATCCAACACAATGTTACATATCACAAAGACCTGAACCATCATGGCTCCCTTCAAATAAATTGTGTTGCTTTAAGTGCCCCTCGTGTCTGTCTCGTCGATACATGACTCCTGGAAAAGGTTTTGCACATCCACGGACTAGACATCGCTATTCGATCCTACATCATACTACATGTACAACAACACAGGTGATTTATTTAATTACGTTCCCTCGTGGGTTCTCCTATGTCGGCAAGACATCTTACACTAAGATTACGTATTGATGGCTATAGATCTGGGTCCAGGAAGCAAGTATGCGGGTCGGTGCGGGTAGTGGTTCCGTGTGGGTCAAATTGCGGGTTACGGTACAGGTCCCAAAAAATTTACCCACGCAGGACTCTAGTGTACGTATAGAAAACAAAGGAAACAGCACCAAGGGTCTTTGCAAAATATTAGCAAAATATTTGTATTATGGCATGGTATGCCCAACCGACGTCGAAACGAAACGAATCGTCGGTTGGGCATACAATGCCATAATACAATTATTTTGCAAAGACCCTTGGTGCTGTTTCCTTTGGTTTTATATATATATATATATATATATATATATATATATATATATATATATATATATATATATATATATATATATATATATACGAGATCCAAAGGTGCACTCCGTTAACTCAGTCGATTCCTGGGTGCCAGCCAAAGTGGGTAAGTATTTGCAGAAAGAAGCGACACTCACAGGTTGTTTTTCAGTGCGGATAAGTTGTGCTTTATTCCACTCAACGTTTCGATCCCTCACAGGGATCTTCGTCAGGAGATTACAAATTTTTTACAGATTTGTTTGTAATCTCCTGACGAAGATCCCTGTGAGGGATCGAAACGTTGAGTGGAATAAAGCACAACTTATCTGCACTGAAAAACAACCTGTGAGTGTCGCTTCTTTCTGCAAATATATATATATATATATATATATATATATATATATACCAATACTGTACAAGAACCGCACTCACAGGACTTGTAAAAGTGCAAAAAAGGTTTATAAATAAACCTTCTTTTTGTTTGACATAACTTTTTGTCGTAAAGTCCTTGGAGTGCTGTCGCTTTGCTATATATAAATATAGATAGGGACAGAGAGAGAGAGAGAGAGAGAGAGAGCGAGAGAGATTCCAACATAACTGACAGCACAACAGTACCATCTAGTGACATAAGCAAAATACAGTTAATACATGACACAGGGTTTATGCAGGTTTGTATTCAGAGCTGTCAACCTATAAGCAGAGAGAATCGTGAGAAACAGAAAATATTTACTGAAGTCACCGGAAGTGAAATCACACACGTGGGCAATTGCTCTCTTGAAGCCACTGAATACTAACCGTGCACTCTCCATATGATGTCACTGACTGCTTAATACACACATGCTCTTAATTTAAAGAGAACATGTAAATATTTGGCAGAATGTAGGATGACAGGAGACTTGGGGCAGGGGGCCAAATTTGGGTAACTGTTGAAAAATAGATATCATCCTGAAAATAGATAGCAATTGAAATCACATCTCCTCATTGAACGCTAAGCCTAGTTTTGTTCCAATGGATAGACACACAAGGAATCTTCCTGTATTTTAATCACTTGACAGGTAGGTTTTTTTACTATTTAATATATAGAATGTCAGTTATTATTAGTAAGTGTAGGCCCCCTACCACTCATTCTTAACAGCATTCCCATCATTCTATGAGTTGCAAATCTATAAAGGTAAGTGGGATATTCCATAACTTACACTATGGTTGGTATGAAAAACCACGTTGTATAAGCTCAACTGTTCTTTAGTCATCTTGGCTAGGGGCCATGATTTGTCATGTTATGCTTTGTTATTAAAGCTATTTCCCATGTATTACAGTCATACATCCCAAGCAGCTGCTGAGTCGTCAACACAATATAAATGTATTATACTGTATAATTAATAACTGGCACAAACCAAAGGAATGAAACATCTAAAAAACCTTGTTTATTTTTACTGCATAATGTTTAAACAGTTGATGTATATCTATGATTCATATACAGTTAACCATTTTTTTTCTTTTCAGAAAATAAGTGCGCATTGAGGCAACACAACTCATTCTGTATAATGACTTAACTGTCTTAGCTTTGCAAATGATAAAAAAAGTGCACTTCAAAACTGCTTTCTTTTGGCTTTACATACAAGATGATTTAAAACTAAAATGTCCAAAAGGGCCAATGTATCAGAATACATGCAGTTTGGACAGCAATATGCAGGTCAAATACCTGTATTACAATGCAATATTGTCAGTCAGGTGTCAGTCTCTACTATTTCCCATTGGCTTATGACTATTCAGATTGGCAAGGAATGTACTACATATATGATTACTTAGATTTGATGCTCTAAAAAGAAAAAACACACTAAAGGCAGTGGATGGTCAGAGTGCAAATTAAACCCAGTGTAGCTAACTGTATTTATATACTGTATATAGGTACCCAAGGGCCCTAGGGCTGCAACTTCGGTTAAATATAAAAATAGAAATAGAAAAACCTACGCCTGCCAATGGCCATTTGTGCATAAATTCAGTGGCAGAGCTGATGATGGGGGTACCTGTTCCCCTGTAGATATGCACCACTCACCAAAGGGTGCCTAGGGTGACACTGGGCCGATATATGGCCTTGCTTAGAAGACAATGGTCTGCATCATGGGCCCTCTCTAAAACAAATCTGAAACATTGCCAACATGCTAAAATCCAATATTCAGTGAAGACGGGGGCAGAAGTCGTATGGGTGGAGTTCTTCACCAATTGTAAAGAATCCAGCAAATTAATCGTAGGAGTATGCTATAGACCCCCTAATGTAAGTGAGGAGGAAGAGACAATGCTCCTAATGCAAATAGAAAAGGCTGCTAGTTTAGGCAAAGTAATGATAATGAGGGATTTTAATTACCCAGATATTGACTGGAGCAACGGTACTGCTAGATCAGTTAATGGGAACAAGTTTATAAACTTATTGCACGACAATTTTTTAGCACAGGTTGTTGAGGAGCCAACCAGAAAAAATGCTATTCTGGATTTAGTGATCTCAAATGACCCAGAACTTATAGCAAATGTGCAAGTCATTGAACCCCTGGGTAATAGTGACCATAATGTTATATCATTTAATGTCTGGTGCAAAAAACAAAAATATACTGGGGCAACAAAAACGGTGAATTTTGGAAAAGCTAATTTTAGTGCCTTGAGGGCTGCCCTACAGAGCATTGATTGGGGCATTAGGTTTTCAGCTAAAAACACAGAACAGAAATGGTTGTCCTTTAAAATGATATTAAATCATTACTGTTCTCAGTTTATTCCCTTAAGGACTAAACGTAGAAGCTCTAAGAATCATCCTGTCTGGCTTAATACAGAAGTAAAGAAGTTAATGGGAAAGAAGAGAAAGGCATTTAAAAACTACAAATCTGTAGGGACAGAAGCTGCATTTAATGAATATACTGTAAACACTGTAATAAATGTTGTAAATCAGCAATCCGGAAGGCTAAGAAAAGAAATGAAGAGTTAATTGTGGTGGAGGTGAAAACTAACCCTAAAAAGTTTTTTAAATATATTAATAGTAAAAAGATGCAGGTTGAGGTTGCTCCATTAAATAATGGTACCAGTATGGTTGTAACAGATACAGATAAGGCAAATGTGTTAAATCAGTTCTTTTCTTCAGTGTATACAATAGAGGAGTCTGGGTTCACAGGCTCATGAATGGTTCAGCTCAATCTAGTCAGTGGCTGACTCAGGATATGATTCAAAAAGCTTTAATACAAATTAATGTAAACAAGGCTCCAGGGCCTGATGGCATACACCCCCGGGTTCTAAGAGAGCTTAGTTCAGTTTTAGACCAGCCATTATTTCTGATTTTCTCAGATTCAATGTCATCTGGTATGGTGCCTATGGATTGGAGAAAAGATGATGTTATTCCAATATTTAAAAAGGGATTACGATCTCAGCCTGGCAATTATAGGCCAGTAAACTTGACATCTGTGGTAGGCAAATTATTTGAAGGCTTGTTAAGGGATCACATTCAAAATTTTGTCCTAATGAATGGCCTTATGAGCAACAATCAGCATGGCTTTATGAAGGATAGGTCATGTCAGACGAATTTGATTGCATTTTATGATGTGGTAAGTAAGATTCTGGACAGTGGGGGGGGTAGTAGATGTGATCTATTTGGATTTTGCCAAAGCGTTTGATACTGTGCCCCACAAACGACTGCTTTCTAAACTAAGGTCTGTTGGGATTAATGAAGGCGTTTGCACGTGGATAGGAAACTGGCTACAGGATCGGGTACAGAGAGTGGTTGTTAATGGTACATTCTCTACTTGGAGTAAGGTTCTTAGTGGGGTCCCCCAGGGCTCAGTATTGGGTCCACTTTTATTTAACTTGTTCATTAATGACTTAGGGGAGGGTGTTATAAGTAATGTATCAGTGTTTGCAGATGACACAAAATTATCCAGCCCAATTAATTCCATCCAGGATGTGGCATCCTTGCAACATGATCTTGACAAACTGGCAATCTGGACAGCTAAGTGGCAAATGAGATTCAATGTTGATAAATGTAAAGTCATGCACCTGGGATGTAAAAATATCCATACCCTTAATGGGACTTGCACTAGGCAAATCCATTCTGGAAAAGGACCTTGGAGTCCTTGTAGATGATAAACTTGGCGGTAGCAAGCAATGTCAGTCGGCAGCATCAAGGGCAAATAAGGTCTTGAGCTGTATTAAAAGGGGCATAGAGTCAAGGGAGGAGGGGGTCATTCTTCCACTGTATAGAGCACTTGTAAGGCCCCATCTAGAATATGCCGTATAGTTTTGGTCTCCATCACTCAAACAGGACATTATTGTATTAGAGAGGGTACAGAGAAGGGCAACTAAGCTGGTAAAAGGTATTGAAAATCTTAGCTATGAGGAAAGACTGGCCAAGTTGGGGATGTTCACGCTGGAGAAGAGGCGCTTAAGGTGTGATATGATAACTATGTATAAATATATAAGGGGATCATATAATAATCTCTCTAATGCTTTATTTACCAGTAGGTCTTTCCATCTGACACGAGGTCACCCATTCCGATTAGAAGAGAAGAGGTTCCGCCTAAATATTCCGAAGGGGTTTTTTACAGTGAGCTGTGAAGATGTGGAATCCTCCCTGAATCAGTTGTACAGGCTGATACATTAGATAGCTTTAAGAAGGGGTTGGATGGCTTTTTAGCAAGTAAGGGAATACAGGGTTATGGGAAATAGCTCATACTCCAAGTTGATCCAGGGACTAGTCCGATTGCCATTTTGGAGTCAGGAAGGAATTTTTCCCCCTCTGAGGCAAATTGGAGAGACTTCAGATGGGTTTTTTTTTTGCCTTCCTCTGGATCAACTGGCAGATAGGTAGTTAATAAAAAAAAAAAAAGGTTGAACTCGATGGACATGTGTCTTTTTTCAACCTTACTTACTATGTTACTATGAATTAGGTAGAACTGAGGGCATTTCTTTCCGAAAGCACTATTTTTTTGTTTAGTTCTTTAAAATCCAGATCTGTATCAAGTCGTGAATATATTTTAGTTAATGCAGAAAACCACACATTATAGTGGAGAATAACAGCAATCAGTCTGTAATAGAACGTGAAGGATTGTGGCAAAAACCTTAACTTCATATCATCTCAGCAGGAGTCATCCTACATAAAACTGTGGATCCTTGAATAAGCTGCCATAGAAATGACATTAAGAAACCAAAGAAGCAGCTAACAAACAGTTTCCAGATAAAACAGAATAGAATATTGGAGGTGGCAGGTGGTTTTCACAGCGGCGTACATGATTACCAGGACACAATGCCACCATTTACAGCTCATATATTTCTTCACTTTCAAAGATGCTAGTGATAAATTGCTTCTCTCCAGATAGGACTTACAATGCAGTAAAATCCAACCACACTATTAAGGGGTAAAATGCTATTACCTCTCAATGTTACCCATAAGAGGGCAATGCTTGTAGTATTTCTGATATTATAAATATCAAACAGTCTCTTTTCTGACATGCAAACTTTTACTTTATGGTGGCTAGCTTGTAGATTTAACTTTTGCAGGCGGAATTCACTAGCATAACTACCTATACAGCAGACCCTGTGGGGGGGGTCTGGGCAAAAGGTGGGCCCAGACCTCAGGGTCTGCTGCAGCACGGTGCAGGCACAAGAGGTGCAGCGCAAGTGGGTCGGGGGGGGGGGGGCGGTTTGCACCAGGCAACTGTTGAGATTAGTTAGTGTATCCATTGAGATAAAATGTAGGTTCTTTAAAACCAAATACTTATAAATTCAACTTACTGCAGAGCTAACTTCTAATTTATAACTGCACTACAGCATTTGGGGTTTTATAAATTAAGGGAGAATCAGCATGCAAAGTTAATCCGCATGCAAAGCACATTTTTAAGGGTTAACACTTGAAACTGCTACGCTTGCTATTTAACTCACATAGATCACATATTCATGCTATACTGTATGAATAGACCATCCAAAAAGTAGCTATCCACCCAAAAACAGCATTTTGTATAAACAAAGAAAATGTAATTCTCAAAAAACTTTCATATATGTGCTTCTTACATTTATAATGGTTATTAATGCAATTGCATTTGAAAACAGTATTTGTCCATCTCAATTCTCTCTGGTTCTGACTTCTGAAACAATATAGCAGAAGCCAGTTCTTCTCCAAGTCAGGTGGCTTCTGTTACATTGGAGCAAAGAGTGAAACCCAAAGCTAGCCAGAGTCAGCCAGAGAGAAATTCCACCACTCTTCATTTATTTATATGGTTTTAAAAGCAGATTTATCAAAAGGTGAACTTTTACTTTTGCCGACTAATAAAATATGCCCTCAAATATCCCATACATATGAATCAAGAGTGGCAGATTGGGGTAAGCATTAGTTTCACTCTTTGAAATACTCTTACATTTGGAAGACAGAACCAGAAGTGCAGAGATATAGACATTTACACATGCAGTATATCACTTTCAATACCAATTCACTTTACTACTATTATTAGACATTTTTCAACACTTTATTTTTGAATTGATTGAGGAGGATAGCGTCTCTGATTTATAGACTGACCACGGACAGATGTAAAGTACCAGAGCTATGTAATCTAGGATATGCATACTTTATTTGTTATTCAATTTTGAAATCTGACATGGGGCTAGACATTGGCAATTTCCCAGCTGCCCCAAGTCATGTGACTTGTGCTCTGATAAACTTCAATCACTCTTTACTGCTGTACTGCAAGTTAGAGTCATATCACCCCCATCCCTTTTTCCCCCCAGCAGCCAAACAAAAGAACAATGGGAAGGTAACCAGATAGCAGCTCCCTAACACAAGATAACAGCTGCCTGGTCGATCTCTGTCTTCCAAACCAAAATTTGATAAAGAGGCCCACATAACACAGAAACCCCATATATACCCATCACATTTAAAGTATAAATAAATGCCATTTTCTATGCTGCAATCCAGCTGGTTAACAGTTTTTCTCTTTCTGCATCATTTGAAATCCTGGCAGGGAAGGAGGGACAAATTGTAACAACTTCTCCACAGCTTACAGACAGCATGAAGGAACTACATAACCCACAATGCATTGCACTGTGATGTTCCTTTCCTTATTGAAATCATGTGTGCAGGGAATTGTGGGGTTTGGATGATGCAGGTTGAGGACAGATGGCTGCTGATAACAGTAGTCATTACTGAAATCATACCAGAGTTGTATGTAACCAGCTCTACAGCCGAGACCATTTTACAGTTTGCTATTATAGTCATACAATTATTAACATTCACAAGAAAACACCAGTTCGATAAACTAGCTTTTTCTGCAGATGTTTTTTTTACAGTGGGACTAATAGGAATGCTTTACAGCTGGATTTATATAGAAATGATATAGATAGAGAGCTAGACAGCTAGCTAGACAACAGATAGATAGATCTAAAGCTCAGATTGAACTAGTCTCAGGGCAGCAGCACTGTGGTACATGTCAGAAGTGAAAAGAGAAGGCGGAGAGATAACCCAGGGCTAATAATAGGAGAAGCAGGCTATTCTCTTACCTACAGCCACCTTGAAGATGATTGAAGCACAGAAAACTGCAGCTGTATAGGGACACAAAAATCACACCTTCCCTCCAGACGATCCTGCAGTGGCGCGACAGTTTCACATTGCTGAAACCTAGCCGTGTCCCTGCCAATCATCCAGGCACTATATAACAAAGCGAGCCTGCTGGAGATTCTGGGGTCGTTGCTTAGCAACGAGCAGAGCTGCCCACAGGTACATGCTTGGAGCCTGTGCCAGAGCTATTCATTTCAATGAGTCACAGAGGCAGCAATTAACTAGTACTTCCTTCTTCCCTTCCACAGTAAAAATCCACGTTCCCTAATCAGTAGCAAACTGTTTTGCTGCAGCTTTCATATGTATCATCTATAGAGAAAAAGAAGAGAGATTGATCAATGCAAATTCCCTGGTCCCCTGTCACATAAATAACCTATGCAGATGCATGTATTTACAAAGACAGGGGTTTTTTAGTTACAACATTATGATCATAAAATTGATAAGCCACCATACCACGTCAAGGTAAAACCCATATGGCGGTCCATAACTATTTACCTCTGGTCATAATACTCAAATGCTAAAGTCTCCCAGCATAAAAGCATTAACTGAAATCATAGGGCTTAAGGTGGCCATATACGGATAGATCCGCTCGTTTGGCGATGTCGCCAAACGAGCGGATCTCCCTCCGATATGCCCACCTTGAGGTGGGCAATATCGGGCTGATCCGATCGTGGGCCCTAGGGCCCAATGATCGGATCCTAGCGTTCACCAAACGGGCGGTCGGATCGCGGGACCGCATCAACGAACAGATGCGGCCGCGATCCGACGGGATTTTTAATCCCATCCGATCGAGATCTGGCCGACTTTCTGACTGACTTTCGGCCAGATCTCGATCGGGGAAGCCCGTCGGGGGCCCCCATACACGGGCCAATAAGCTGCCGACACGGTCTGTCGGCAGCTTTTATCGGCCCGTGTATGGCCACCTTTAGTCCTCCCCTGCCATTAGCTTTCAAAGGAGAGCGATAACCTAGACCACCGTATTGGTTCCATGAGATTAATCCTCCCCCAGCTTTTAAGAGAAAGAGAGAGAGAGACTGCCCAGACCAACATCCATTTCCAAAGGCATGGGGCCACCATTTAAAGGGACGGGTGTGGGGGTGCTACAATCACATGGAAGCCTGGCCTGCAGCACAGCTGCTAAACTTCGGAACAGAATAGATCTGCTACAATACAAAATGCAAAAAGGAAAGGTTGTGGGAACACTCCATGGCTAAATGCTAAAATACAATGGAAGTGCTACTGATCTGGCCAAATTAACTACAGACATAGAGTATATGTAACATCTAAAATCTTAGTTTTTGTTTATGACATGGTGCAAAGTGACAGCAGTCTCAGGGTACTGGATATCATATTGGTACGAGCCCTGTGCAGCATGCGAGGTGTAGTTCCACAACACAGCTCTATTCCGCCATACAACATCACAAGGGCCAAGCTGAGAGAGTGGGTCATAATGTAACTGTAACTTCCCAACACCTAAAAACTTTATTTTGGGCCAAGAAAGGATTACAAAGGCTCGAAAAGATTCTTCATACAGAAATAACCTTTTCTACATCTAATTCCAAATTGCTTGATATACAGCAGGTTATTACTCTCTTTTCTAGGATAATGATACTTTCTCTTAACTGCAAACCTAGATGTAGAATCCATCCTTAAAGAACTTCAATTATACACTATTCTGTATCAATAATCCCATTGTGCAATAGAAATGTTTTGCTACTAATATACATGCTTTTGGTTTTCAAATTTGTACAGATTATGCTTTTATATATAGCTCAGAGTCTCTAATCTCTTTTTCCTCTACCTCTTCATCATCTGTCTCATAGTTACAGTACTTGACTGAGTATTTCTAGTTCCCACCTTCTGTTCTGTCAACAATTTAATCAATAAAATATGATTGAACTATTTATTAATCCCAGTGAGTAGGATATTTATCCTCACTGGGGTAAGAGGACCAGCCTTGTTGGGATGGTTGGCACCCCTGGTGTGAAAAAATCAGGATTGCAAGTGGCTCGAAGGATATTTTAACTGAGTGTAACCATTATACAGTTGCATTTTCGTGGATGTTGCCCTATCTGTGTATTGAACTGAGAGAACCCTGGGGCCAGGGGGCATACAGAAGGCACCATTAGTTAGTTTGAAGTGTTTTTCATTTCAGTCTATTCTCCAATACTCTCTACTCATTTTATTATTTTTAATTAATAACTCAAAGGCACCCCAATACCACATTCTGACTCTTAATACATTCTTAATGCTTAAGAATACACACATACATACAAAATACAGGCCAATTGCACTGGTGAATTCAGAATACTAATTCTTGCCAAGCCACTTGCTTCTATCCAACATGATAAACACCAAGTCGGCTTCATAAAGGGTTGTCAGGTGGCAAATATGCAAGCCAGGTAATAGATTGACTTGAAATTGAAAATAAACAAAGCTCACAAGCCTTGGTCCTCAGTCTTGATGCAAAAAAAAACATTTTAAGGACATGACAACCCTAATAAAGATAGGGTTTTACAAGAGAAGCCCACTTTTACTGAAGCCAAAAGTGCTCAAAGTTCTTCTTAATAAGACACCATTCTCCAGAAGCATAGTCATTCTCTTAAAAAAATCAGCAACACTTCCCCACCATTGCACACTCTTCACTAAGACAAAGACTGTGAGCCTACACACTAAAACTCAATCCCAGAATTGCACAAGCACATCAAAGAGAAGTCTCTATTGTTCCAATCGCTCTCTGGTGGCTGCAGGTAAAGTTTGTACATGTACTGAATTATTTGTGTGACGCCATTGCTTAGGATATTGCAGCTGTGACTGAGGAATCGCTCACAAGTTTTCATATTCAACTTTTCAACAAAGTAAAAATTAAGTAAAAAAAAAAAGTAAAAATTAATGCAAAAAAGCTTTTTGTTTCAGATAGCAAAAGGGGAACAACAAACAGGTGAAGTCATGTTTGGGGGGCTTGCCTTGTCCTTTTAACTGCCTGTTCTGGCCCTCCCTCTTTGTACTTCTTATCTGTTTAAAAGGGCTGTTCACCAGCAAAACACATTTGTCAGTTTAGTTGTTTTCAGATTGTCCAGCAGAAATAAAGATTTTTTTTTTTAGATTTTCCAAAATAGTTTTTGTGAATTTAAAGATTAAATTGGTAACTTTTAATATGTTATAAAATGGCTAATTCTAAGCAACTTTTCAATTGACTTTCATTTTTTTTCTCTTTTTTATAGTTTTTTTAATTATTTGCCTTCTCCTTCTGACTCTTTCCAACTTTCAAATGGAGGTCAGGGACCCCATCTAAAAAACAAACATATTGTTATTGCTATTACTCATCTTTCTATTTAGGCCCTCTCCAATTCACATTCCAGTCTCCTATTCAAGTCAATTTGTGGTTGCTATGGTAATTTGAACTACTGCATACAAAGCTAAATAACTCAAAAACCACAAATAAAAAGTAAAACCCAGTGCAAATAATATCACTCAATACATCATATTAAACGCTAATTTAAAGATGAACAATCCCTTTAATGTTCCCTTTTCAGTGTGGCAGTTGAGTAATCCAGGTGCAGATTCTGAACTTTTAAAATTTGCAACATTAGTTGATAGATTGGCATCTGTGGAAAATTAGTAACTATTGTAACAGCTGCTCTTAATGAAACTCAGGGATTCGGCTGTTTAGGGACAAAGATAAGAAATGTATCAACTAAATGTATCAATTTAGTTACAGTTACAATGAACTCTCTGAACATATAGTGGAAGGTGTTGGGAGGTAAATAACCCCTTTAAAGCATTCTTCACTGCTTCACAAATTTTCTGCAGCTCTCTTTCAACCTGTTTGACAATGCCAGGTCAACTTTACTAAATTTTTAATTATAATTTGATTTGCCTTCCTCTTCTACATCATAGTTACAGAGTTACATAGTTACATAGTTACATAGTTAAATCGGGTTGAAAAAAGACAAAGCCCATCAAGTTCAACCCCTCCAAATGAAACCCAGCATCCATGCACACACCCCTCCCTACTTTCACATAAATTGTATATACTCATATCTATACTAACTATAGAGTTTAGTATCATAATAGCCTTTGATATTATGTTTATCCAAGAAATCATCCAAGCCATTCTTAAAGGCCAACCCCAACCCAATTTAGTTGCACGTCTCTGCCCTCTCTCCTCTTAAGGACTGAAGTCCAAAACTGCACTGCATACTCCAGATGAGGCCTTACCAGGGACCTATAAAGAGGCATAATTATGTTTTCATCCCTTGAGTTAATGCCCTTTTTTATGCAAGACAGAACTTTAAATCATTCCAGCTTTGACCCCAGCAGCCAAAATACTATTGTTCTGTGAGCTTAGTTTATAATTATTCTTACTTTTTATTCCTTATCTTTCTGTACAGGCCCTCTGCTGTCCATATTCTAGTCACTCATCCAAACCACTGCCTGTTTGCTAAGGTACCAGGTAGCTGCTGAAATCAAGCTGCTGAGCAAAAATCTCAATAACTGAAAAATCACAAAAAAAAAGAAAAATTTATTGAAAATTGTCTCAGAATGTCTATGTCATGCTAAACATTAATTTAAAGGTAAGCAAAGGACATTTCATCAAACATTACCAAATGTTAAAATGCCACTCAGAACAAATAAACACCAGTGTAGTTTTAACAATTTACCAAGAGATGGCAGCAGCACTTCATTCTGTTATTGAACTTTGAAGAAAGGCACAAGTTGAAAACTATTTTAAAAGAACAATTCTAAGACATTTTGCACTGTATTTCTGCAATATTAAATCAGTTTTGTGTATTTCATGTAGGTTTGTGATTATTATATTTATTTATTAGTATGTTGTCTGCTTTACTGATAAAATTACTTGGGAAAGCATTTACTTTCACCTGCAGTGCATTCATTGCTCTGGTAATAAAGTTATAAGCTTCATTAAACATTAGACTGTCGAAAATTGTTTGAATCACCATGTCATTTTACTATAAACTGCAAATCTTAAGCCACAGATCCTCCCTAGAGGGTGCAGTCTTTACTGCTCATCTACTGTATAGCCTCAGTCCCCACCCTGAAGCTAAAATCCATCCAAACATGCTACTATAGGTAAAACCATATCGTAACTGACGTTTGAGATAGTCAACATGGATATCAGAGGCTGGAAAGTATAGTGTTTTCTTGTGTTGGAAACTTTCGTCACACCTATAATCTGTTAGAGTCTTTGCAATCTGGTTTTTTACCTAAGTTACAGATGATTTTCAGGTTGCCAAAACCAAATTTTTACAAAAATCTGCATTTTTACAGTAGACCATTTCCTTCTTATGACAAGTCTACATGTACTTGGCATCCATAACCACACTGCTTACTGGCTTTCTTTTTACCTTTCTGTTATTTCTGTCTTAATTATAATCTTGCTAATAAAACCAGTCCCTATACTGAATACTTTCATTAAAATGCACTGTGCATTTTGTGCATGTAGAGGCCATAAACTGTGAATACTGAACACAAATTTCCATGACTGACACTTTAGCGATTCAGTGAAAAAAATTGCCAGTTTTTACCAAGGGGATTTACTTATCACCTACATTTTTCCCATTGACTTTAATGGGTTATGTCATAACTATAACGGTATAAACAGTGGCGGAACTACCGAGGGAGCAGGGGGTGTGAGCGGGCCAGGGCCCCCACCCCCTCAGGGACCCCCGGCAGTCCGTTCGCCGCTGAGAATGCCGGCATATGCGGCTGTACTGAGGGGGACGGGGCCCGGCTGCGCGTCACGCACCAGGGCCCGCCCCCCTCTAGGATCGCCACTGGGTATAAATAACCTCATAAAACACAATGATTGGGTGGCATAAAAGCAGTGGTGTAAATATAGAGGAAGCAGACCCTGGGGAGTCGTGGGGAGCTTCAGGGGGCCCAGGGAACAGAAGGGCCAAGACCTATAGCCAGTGTCGGACTGGGCCGGCGGGACACAGGGAAAAAACCCGGTGGGCCCCATCGGCCCAGATCCACTTCTCAGTGGCACGGCGTGACCCCACTTTGTCGGGGGTCACAGAGAACTAAAAATTTTGTACATGCACACAAACGTGGCGCCACGCACATGTGCGCACGCGTAGGTACCCGGCACTGCAAGCGTATGCAGATACGCGATGCAGCACGCCGGAGCGGGAGCAGGGCCCTGGTTCAGTAGCCCCGGTGGGCCCTAAGTCCCCCAGTCCGACCCTGCCTATAGCTGAAAAAAACAACCACAGCCTTTCTCTCTCTGACCTATGGGTGGGGGAGGGGGATGCAGGGGGACAGAGACTCCAGGGCAAGGAATGGATGAGGGGGAGGTAGGGATCAGCATGCACTGTGCTCCTTCAAATATTTTTTTTAACTAGTGTACGCTAATACAGAATAAAAGAAAATACTGTAGATATCTTTGTAAATTCACTGTTTATTTTACCTCACTTTTTGCACTGTTTTCTCAGCATGTTAATGACCATCTGCTCATTTGTTGAGGTCTCCAAACGAGTGGATCACTCCCCGATATGCCCGCCTTGAGGTGGGTGATATTGGGTTGATCTGATTGTGGGCCCTAGGGCGCCCATTGGAGGGCTCCATACATTACCCAATAACCTTCCAACTTATATTGGCATGTGTAAGGCAACCATAACATTTTAAATGCACTGACTGTACTCCCTGCCATCTTGTTATTAGCCTCCCCTATTATAAGAACTATACATCTGTTTTGTTTGCATTCAGTTTCAGATAGTTCATCTCCCACTTGCAGATCAACTAAGCACCTATTGATTGTGGACAGTAGATTCCTACTGCCCAGTTTAAAGCAAAGATAGAGTTGAGTATTATCTGTATAGGAAAGGTAGCTAAAGTTAGACTACATTTCTAAGTGTGAAACTGGCAACATTTAGTTGTAAAATTGAACTGAGTCCTGTGGAACCACATAAGGTATTAGAATAAAGATGATGTGTTTACTCCAGCTATTGTCCTTTTGTGACCTTCAAAAGGATTTTACTCCATCGAACACTGTACTGTTTTGACCACAGTACATGTATAAACATTCTATTCAGATATTATAGTCTATTTTGGTTTTGGCCGAACCCCCAAATCCTTTGTGCAAGATTCAGCCGAATACTGAACCAAATCCGAACAATAATTTGCATTTGCAAATCAGTGAGGGGGAGGGATTTTTAAGGATTTGGATTTGGTTCAGCCAGCCAGGCCGAATCCTGCTGAAAATTGCAGAATCCTGGCCAATTACCGAACCTGAGCCCTGGATTTTTACTATGCATTTACTATGCAAACAAATGTGGATTCTGTACTGCATTTCATTCTAAACCCAGACTGCAATGTGCCATACAGTAGATCTTGTTGTTTAAGTCTGCCTTCCAAACTATTTTAACAGTCTACTTTTGTACTACATTTGATAGAAAGGTAATGTTTAAGATCAACCTGTAGTTTGCCAAGATCTCTGGGTCCAGGGAAGGTTTTATTAAAAGTGTTGTTCACCTTCCAAACATTTTTTTCTGTTGATTGTTTTCAGATTGTTCATCATAAACAAAGACTTTTTTTCAAATGCTTTTCATGGTTTTTTTTTTGGTTTTTTTATCGTTTTCCCAAAATTTAAGTTTAATGTTGAATGTTCCTTTTTCTAGTGTCTCAGTCTGGCAGTTTAGTAATCCAGGAGCATCTGAACAGTTACAAATGTACTTGATACAATTGGTTGATACATCTCTCAACAATATCTGTGGAGTATTAGCAACTATTGTATCAATTCTAACAGCTGCCTGTAATGAAACCCAGAGATTCTGCTCAGCAGGGACAAAGATAACAAAGGCATCAACTAAATGTATCTATTTAAAAGAGTTAAAGAGTCAGCGACCCCCCCCCAAGCTGCTTTAAAAGGTGAAACTTTTAACTTTACACTTCAATAATAGAAAAATAGTCACAAATTGCAAATAGAAAGTCATTGAAAAAAAGTCTTTATTTCTTGTGATCTATCTGAAACCAACTGAATTGAAAAAAGTGTTTGAAGGTGAACAAACACACAGGTTTGTCTCACAGTTTGAACATAACATATGTTTGATGGGAAATAGTTTACAAGACTGTCAGTGCACAAATGTTCTGTAGTTAAGAGGTTTGTTCGCCTCCTCATCTTTTAAACAGTTTGCTAAGAAAATTACTGATGTGCATTAACTTGTCAATGAAATTGACATTATCCCTAGGCATTTTTTCAAAAATTGTCATTCTCAATGGATGTTGGGCCCCAAGGATTTAAATCTATAACCTTTTGCAAGTGTTTTAACAGCATTATTGGCCTTGATGCTTCTGGTCATTTTAGATACATGCATAAAGCAATTAGGTAATGATGTTTTTATGATGATTTCCAAAATGCATTACAGTACTCATGGCAAGAGAAAACAGGTTATAAAAAAATAAGCAGATTGGCTTTAACAAAATAAAAAAGCCTCCACTTGGTTGTTGTTAAAGTAAGTTGTTCATGTAAGCTGTCTCCTATACTTATCCTCCCCAATGAATGCATTCATGTTTTTTTTGGCATCTAAAACAATGTAGGCAAACTGCCATGGAAATTTGTAAAAATGAATATTCATTACATGCCAAATATTCAACTGATGGTTTAATTTTAACAGGGGATAGTGGATTCATGGGTTAAGGTGTGAGATACTTTCAACTGCTAGTTACTAGACCAATCATTCACCTTCATATCTGCAACAATGCTCTTCTGTCCCACCTTCGCCATTTACTTTCCTCCATCCATGCATATTCCTATGGAGTCATTACATGCTCTATTCAACTTCCTTTTTTTCTATGTCTCTATTGCTATTTAGCATACAGTATGTTTCCATCTCCAACTTCTTTTATTAAATTGCTCTTCTCTTTTTCCGTTTTATCCTTCTCTGCATTTAAAATGTTCCTTTCTTATATAGATCACCTTCCCACTTCTCAAAAGCTTTTGTCCTCTCCCTTTTTAGCTAACACCATCTTTTTTTTGTTGCCCCTCCTTGTCCATTACTAGTTACTAGTGATGGGCGAATTTATTTCCAAGGCGCGAATTTGCGGAGAATTTCCACGTTTCACCGCCAGCGAATAAAAATGTGCGAAATTGCAGCGAAAATTCGCCAGCCTCAATTTTTTTTGACACAAGTGACAATTCTGACGCCGGCGACAATTAATAGATGCCCATTACCTTTAATGTGCGTCAGAATTGTTGCTGGCATCAGAATTGTCGCCGGCATCAGAATTGTCGCCGGTGTCAAAATTCATGTTTCAAGAATTTTTTGCCATTATGTGAATTTCGTGGGAAATTTGCATATATTGGCAAATCGAAACGCGAGAAATTCTGCCCTCCCATTTATTTTCTTATCTCTTCTTCTGCTCTTTCACATCCTTTCTCATCCTGTGGACTCCAGTCCAGGGCCGGACTGGCAATCTGTGGGTTCTGGCAAATTCCAAAGGGGCTGCTATAAGGTCCCATAGAAAGTCAGTATTTAGTGGGCTGGTGGGGGCTTTTGGGCCTCTGTGTGGGCTGATTGGGCCTCTGTGTACCTGAAATGCCAGGGCCTATTTTAATTCTCAGTCCGGACCTGTTCAGGTGAAGGTGGAGTTGTATTCATGGGTAGCAATGGCACCTGTCCAGTTTGAACTGAACAGCTCAATTTTTCATGGGGTTTTCATGGGGTTGGTTGGTTTGGAACTTTCTGTCTGAGTTTCAGCATTACCTTATCAAGTCTCAAAAGGAAATTCAAAAAGGATAAACTCACAAAATCAAAAAAAGATTAAAAAAATAGTTATGGAAAGGAAAAGTGTAACTACTAATTAGAGATGATGAAAATGCTATCTATTGCCACAGTTTGCTTCCTATTCACAGAAGAGGAACAGGTGCTGTTCAGAATTATAATTATTATAATTAAATGTTTTGTCAGTGTAATCATTTTTCCACTTTAAAGACTTAAAGACCATTTTGCAGTTTATTTCACCCGGTCTCTTCACACTGCTCAGTCTATCTGAATAGATAGACAGCATGAACTAAGCCATTCTGTCCAATCTGTCATTTACTAACAGAAACACAGCATTCTAAGCACCAAAACAAAGGCCACAATTGGCCTTTTTCAGCATTTACAAATAGCAACAGGTCTCTGTGCTCCATTTCAGAGTGCAAAGACCCAGGGCTGGAACTAGGCACATGTCTAGGGCACAGTGGCAAGGGAGGAGCCAGGCACATATCTCTTCTGCTGCTTACCCCCATCCCAGTCCTTATCCCCTCACTGCTTGGTGGTTATCTTCTGTGGCACTGGGTCGTCCGTGCCTGCTTGCGCATGCGTGGCGCGAGGTTCCCACACCGCCAATCAGTGAGGCAGGGCTGGGTTGTCCCGCCTATGCAGAGAGCTGCAGAGGCACATTGGCATGCCAGCATGTAGGTGCAGCTCGCATTGGAACCTACCTCCTGCCTTAAAGGAACAGTTCAGTGTAAAAATAAAGACTGGAGGTTGGAGTGACTGGATGTCTAACATAACTTCCTGCTTTTCAGCTCTCTAACTCTGAGTTAGTCAGCGACTTGAAGGGGGGGCCACATGGTACATATCTGTTCAGTGAGTTTGCAATTGATCCTCAGCATTCAGCTCAGATTCAAAAGCAACAGATATGACCCATGTGGTCTCCCTTCAAGTCACTGACTGCCTGGTAAACAGTCAGTGGAAACTAAGAGAGCTGAAAAGCAGGAAGTAGTGTTCTGGCTATTATGTTAGACATCCAGTAACTCCAGACTTTATACATTACATTTTTGGTTAACTAATTATTTAGTTATCCACTGAACTGTTCTTTTACGGCAGTAGGGACAGAGCTAGCTGCTCTTCCTGATGCTGTGCTCATCACTGAGCACTGCTGGATATTTTTATCTAGTGCTCAGTGCAGGGCGTGGCACACACGCGCGGCGGGGGCCTGGTCATAAATGACCCCTATTATGTGTAATTATGTGAATCATTTGCAAAGGTATAGCTATAATAATGACTTGTGTACATCTCTAGTAGATTGGCCCAAGTTGAAGGCCCTTAATCAATTAACTTATTACAGTTTGACATTTTTGTATCCTTTTGCCTTCAAAACAAGGCACAACAATCATAAATAATCAACAATAATAGTTAAAAATAATTAGTTAAACACAAATAACTGCTTGTTAAGCAAAAATAAAAATAGTTGGATTTGAAAGGATTTTAGTAATTTTGAAGCAAAAGGTTACAAATAAATATGCCATGCACAACATATAATAAAGAGATCTTTGAAATGTAAACCCTTCGTATTGTCATGCATACCTCAAAACCTTACTACATTGCATAAAATATAGAGGATTTAATGGGTCTTTTAAGACTTCTGAGTTTCATTTGAATACTTAATGGGACAATTCTACAGGGGTTGACATGATGCAGTGATAGAGACAATAACTAAATATTACTCTACTACTCTATTATTATTATTATTATTATTATTACTCTATTCCCAGAGACCTAATTAGAATATAAAATTATATTTTCCAGGACTGGATCATTATCTTCCTGCTTTTTTTGTGAGAACATCAATTTTGGCAAATTTTGACCTTTCATACAGTAGGAAGTGACAAGATGCAGAGTAGGAATGTTTTCCACGCACAGAAGCAATGTCCTCATCATCATTCTTGGGGTTTTTTACACTAAAAATTCAGATTTTATAGTAAAAAACACAATGTTTTCGGATTTTTAGTATTCAAACTTTAATAAATAATCCCCTTTGTGTGGGTACTAACTATACCCTAATTCCTCTCATCTCTTTCACTCAATAGCCAGCTAAACCCCAACCCTGGCACACTAGTGTAACACGGTACCTCAGAAGATGTAGTAGATCTGCTGAGCGACGGTGGAGAAAGTCACGAACTGATCCTGACTTCATCCACTTCAAATTCCTGCTCTCCTGCTATAACCGAGCTCTATCATTAGTCAAAGAACAATACTTCTCTTATCTAATATCTACTATGTCCTCCAAGCCACAGCAGCTGTTTGCCACATTTAACTCACTCCTATGCCCCCCTTCACCTCCTTCACCTATTAATGTTACCACCCAAGACCTTGCTCATTTCTTTAATGAAAAAATCGATCTCATTAGGCTGAGCATACCGTCCAACAACAATCTCAGACCAACGTGCAGTCCACTCACATCTACTTTGCACTCCTTCACCCCTGCAACTCTAGATGAAGTTAGCAAACTTCTAGCCAGCTCAAAACCCACCACCTGCTCCCTTGACCCCATACCCTCTCGCCTTCTCCACCCAATCTCTGATACACTCTCTCCTGCACTTACCCACCTATTCAATCTTTCACTCTCTACTGGTACCTTTCCATCATTATACAAACAAGCACTAATCACTCCTATCCTCAAAAAACCTTCCCTTGATCCCAGCTCTCCCACTAACTATCGACCGGTCTCCCTTCTTCCATTCGCATCCAAATTACTAGAAAGGCTGGTTTACAAACGCCTGATCCAGCATCTCACTCACAACTCCCTCCTCGACCCCTTGAAATCTGGCTTCCGCCCATCACACTCGACTGAAACTGCACTCACCAAAGTAACCAATGATCTTCTATTGGCAAAGTCTAAAGGTCATTATTCCATTCTAATCCTTCTAGATCACTCTGCAGCCTTTGACACAGTTGACCACACACTCCTCCTTGACATTCTACACTCATCCGGCATTCGGGACACTGCTCTTTCATGGTTTACATCTTATCTGTCTGACCGTTCCTTTAAAGTTTCCTTCTCTAACTCTACTTCTACTACTTTCCCACTCTCTGTTGGAGTTCCTCAAGGCTCTGTTCTTGGCCCCCTGCTGTTCTCGCTCTATACAACTTCACTAGGAAAACTTATTCAGTCATTTGGACTTCATTATCACCTTTATGCTGATGACACCCAACTCTACTTGTCTACTCCTGATCTTTCTAATTCTGTCTTTTCCCAAGTCACAGACTGTCTCTCTGCTGTCTCCTCCTGGATGTCACATCGCCACCTGAAACTGAACCTTTCTAAAACAGAACTCATTATATTTCCTCCAAGATCTTCCCCTGTCCCTCACTCACCGTAAACAACACCACCTTTCATTCCACCACACAGGCACGCTGCCTAGGAGTCATTTTAGACTCTCATCTGTCTTTTTCACCACACATTCAAACACTTGCAAAATCTTGCCGTATTCAACTGCGCAACATTGCTTGAATACGACCCTATCTCAGTTCAGAATCAACTAAAACACTGATTCAATCTCTCATCATCTCCCGCCTTGATTACTGCAACTTACTCCTCACAGGTATTCCAACAAGTCACCTTTCACAACTCCAATCTGTTCTAAACGCGGCCACTAGACTCATTCATCTAGCTCGCCACTTAACATCAGCTGCTCCCATATGCATGTCCCTTCACTGGCTCCCAATCTCTTCTAGAATCAAATTCAAATTACTTACACTCACATTCAAGGCCCTTAATAATGAAACCCCTCCCTATATTTCATCTCTAATCTCCAAATACACTCCTTCACAAAACCTACGCTCTGCTTCTGATCTTCGCCTCACTTCTCCTCTGGTCACTTCTGCCCATTCTCGTCTACAAGACTTCTCTCGGGCTTCTGCTTTTCTCTGGAACTCTCTGCCACAAGCTGTCAGACTTTCTCCTTTCTTCAAAAATGACAGTGTTTATACAATCCTAATGTCTCAATTGTACCCTAACCTTTTAGTTTGTAAACCCTATTGTACTCTGTAATCCTTGTCTGTTATCCACCATTTATTCCCTGTTTGCTATAACTGCAGTAAAGCACTGCGTATCTTGACAGTGCTATATAAATAAATGATGATGATAATGATGATGATATGTTTTGATGTGGTTAAGTCACTTTTCACCATTCACATTTCTTGAAATTCTCTAATTATTATAAAGATGATAATTAGGGTGCACTGATCTAAGTGATTATTTGAACATGTTTTCGGTGGTAATCTTAAAATAGAATACTATACTATGGTATTGTTCTGTTTTTAACCCCCTCAAAACATCTGGTTTTGAGGTATACAGTGATTTATATTGGAACTTATGGTATGTTTGAGTATCTGGTTCTTAACAGAATCTCCATAAAGATTCCCTGAACCCCAAACACAAACCAAAATACACAAAATACACACAGCAGCATTTTTGGGGCAGGGGACTTCTTATTAAGCTTCCCTCTTCCATCAGTTCATCAGTTTTAAAGCAACTAGTAAAGATCCTTGGCATTCTCGCTATGGGCGCCGTAGCCCTTAAGTCAACAGCAATAAAAAAATGTCTCACTACTAATGGAAACATACTACACAATTTTAAAAACAAAAGGAACATTGTTAAACTTCAAAAAGAATTTTAGGGAAGAAAAAACAACATACTGTGATTAACCAGCAACAATAAACCCCCAATATAAACTGCAAATTTTTGTGTTTACTCTTGGAATGTCTAAGCGCTCCACTAGAAAAAGGTTCATGAACTTGTATGTTAAATGACACACAATTGCACCACCCTCCCCTGTAAGTAAATAAAATAAACCAATTTTCTAACTTACCTTAGCTATGTGGTTCTACCTGTTTGTCTAAAAAAAACTATTAGCAAACCACTGAGCTGTTTTATTCCTCCTGTCATTATTTGTCATATGCTGCTTCCATGTTGAGCCAATAATTCGACTATTTATTTTTCTACTTTTGTTTGCTTAAAAATGTTTTTAAAGGCATATTGACATGACTGTAATGTTTCATCAGTGCCATCCCTAGGGTTAGATATCATGGGTGATTTATGTACTGTGTGTTCCTATAGAGAAAAAAAGGCAACAACCCAACTACAAGTGCTCAGTAGGCCCTGTGGATTGACAGCAGCCACCAGATCCAGGGCCCCCACAAATAAAGTGATTTGGGGAAAGAGTACCCCAGAATATTGAGTCATGGATATGGCTTTGCGTATATATTGAAACTGTGGCAATAGCTATTTACAAACATGTAACAAATCACAAACAAAAATATAGTTCACTTGTAATTAATGTTCACTCTCTTGTATTACCCAATTTCAGGCTGTGTAGAGGTATATCAACCAGAATAGGGATACTAAAAAAAAGAAAAAGCAGTAAAACCCCACACTCAAAATTAATTGAGATCTAATTATATAAGTGCTTAGTGCTATTATAATCATATGCTTAGTTCTCAATCAATTTAGCACTAACATACAATTAATGGTATTTCAATCGATTGTGTTATAAATAAATAATTAAAATGATTAAAGTGCTCGAGTGCTATAAATCAGGTTATGTGACCTCAATAAAATGTATTTACACACAATTGATGAATAATCTAAAAGTTCATGGTTCTTATATGAATTAAATAAGGTGCTAGTGCTGTAGTTATAATTTTAAAGTGAGTTCATGGCATCAAACAATTAAAAAAATATATATACTTAGATCTCAATTAATTTTAGTAAGGTAGTGTGGGTTTTACTGCTTTTTCTTTTTTTTAGTAAACATGTAACAAATGTTATTTTACCAGAAAGCCATCTCTCACTTTGAATACATATAGGAGAACATTTATTTTAATTTACAATCATTTGTATATTTTTGCAAGAAATTTACTTTTTATTTACTCTTTAATTCTTCATTGTGTTTTAATTGCCCTCCCACCCAGTCCATTCCAGTTACATTTGAGCGGCATGCAGAGCAGTCTCCATTGTGTGAAAAGCAGTTTATATTTCCCATGATTTTTTTAAGCATCAACATATTACTATCTGAGCTGGTGGGCCAGCAGCACCACTGTATTTACATAGCGACCTGGCATTACATTTACATGTTGTGTGGGCTGTTTCCCATATTTAATAATTTTAAATTAATGTTTTTATTTGATTTGACATGATGTTCTTTGGGTGTGGTAGGAACCCATTATGCAAGAAAGCCTGTTTAGTGAACTACAGGTCTGCTAGGAGAATAGTTTTTATGCATTTGTGCAAGTTCTATGCAAATGAATTTGATACTTATACAATCCGATCTGACTTGTCACACTTTAAATCAGTAACCATCCTATCTGCATGCATAGATGCCAGGGAAGCCTGCAAAGCATAACTGCAACTGTTAGGACTTACTTGCTCTTGAACCCTGGTCTGCTGGATGAACTATATCTGCATTAACCTACTCAGTCACTGGGGGTTATCAGTAGGGATGCGGGTCAGCTATCCTGATGGTCATGGGTTGCTCCCTTACTGCTGGTCTCTTCCTCTGCCCAACTCATTTACATCAAGTGTTGCTAATTATTCAATTCAGGGGCTTTATATGCCCATTGGAAGCAACTCCTGGTTGCTTGATCATTGAAGCCTCAGAGCCTATCTAGCGGTATTCTGTTCCTTTGTTCCTGCCATTGTTCCTGAGTCCCTCCTGGTTCCCTGTTCCTGTTCTGTGCCTGTGTTCCTCCACTCTATTTCTTATTGGTTGTTGAATTTTCTGGTATTGACCCCGTCCTGACTTTTGGACTCTCCATGTCAGTCTCTTGCCCAGACCCTCTGCAAGTTATTGGACGCTCCTTGTCAGTCACCTGTCCAGATCCTCTGCCAATTATCATACTTTCCTTGTCAGCCGTCTGCCTTGGACCATTGGCCTATTAAAGGACTGGTGTATTTTCCCGAGTCTGAATTAATTGCTGCCGTATTCTTCTTTAAATAAATCTTCATTCTTACAACATGTCAGTTACCGTTCCAGATTTATATTACTCACGTTACACAGCACAGAGGTAGTGATGGGTGAATTTGTCCCTTTTCGCTTCGCCAGGAATTTCGCGAATTTCCGACGAAATTCACAAAACTGGCGAAAAATTAGCAAAACTGCAATTTTGGGCGCCGGCGTCAATTTTGAAGTCAATTAAAGTCAATGGGCGTCAGTTTATCGTCGCTGGCAAATTCCATCCAGTGAATTTTTGCTGCAAATTTTTTTGCCAATGGCGAAATTTGCTGAGAATCCGCGCCTGACGAATACATTCACCCATCACTACACATAAGTTCCTACCTGCCAGCCACTTACCTGTGGCTCGACCTGACAGCAACTTTCTTGTGCAAAACCTATAGGATACCAAAGTCATTATTAATGCAACATTCTGGGCATGATGTAATTTGCTTAGTGAAAGAAAAATATGATCTGCAATTTGCCCTGCAATTTCCATTGTTTTAAAATATGACCTTAATCAAATATAGCGTGACTGTCTTTTAATAACCAGTTGGTTTTAGTATGACTAGTAGGGCTCTTAAAGGAGAACTAAACCCTTTTCAGCAGAAAAGAAGATGGGGAGCTACTGGGGAATCTTTGGAGCCACAGATCTTCCCTGCTAAAGGACTGTGGTTGCCTTGAGCTGGTACAGAAGCCCAAACATAATGTACAAATTTCTACCCTACTTCTTTAGTTAAGCTTTAGTTCTCCTTTAAAACTTAACTCAAAACAAATATGGGGTATGTGATAAAAATGTCTGTGCTCGAAAAAATAACAGTAAAGTGAAAGCTGAGGTCCTTAGTATAGAAATATTTGCGGTTCCAATTTTGCAGAAAATGATTGCACAATTGCTTAATACTTCTATGTTTAGATATAAGTGACTTCCCATAACTTGCTAGCCCCTGTGTCCCTGTTCCTCCCGCTGATGGAAGTTCCAAGCCAGGATGAATAAACCTTTACTTCACTATAAATCTTGGATTAGTCCTCACCCTTATTATGGGTTCAAAGTTATTATCAAACTTGAAAGAGTTCAGAGAATGATACTTATACTAATTAAGGGTTGGAACCATTGAGCTATGAAGAAATGCTTGACAAACTAGGTTAGCAGTCATAAAGAATTCTTAGAGGTGCTATGATTAATATACATAAATACAATCAAGTTCATACACAGATCTCGAGGGAAACCTGCATTCTGTAGCACAAAGTCATTTACTGTAAATGGAGGCAAGAACAATCGACTTAGGAAGGGTCCTTTATTATACTTACTTTACCAATACTTTTCCATACTTTCAGCTGGAAAAATTATTATGTAAAAAATAAGAATGGGTAATGAATTTACCTACTGAAAGAGTTAAATGCATAACCCAATATTCACATATATAAATATGATGTTGTTTTTTTATATCTGGAACACTACAGTGTATAAATGTTTTCTTGCACTCTCCACTTGTTTCTGAACTTTAGCTAATCTACATGTTTGTTTAGTACTAGCTGTTGCTAGTACTAGTACTCGTACTCATTTAGTAATAGGGTTGCCACCTTACTAATATTTTACCTACTAATGCTGTCATAATGATGCCGGAGTGCAATATTATAAATGGAAAAGAAAGATAACAGATACAGGAATGGTATAGTTACCTGGAAATCCATTATCCAGAAAGCTCCGAATTACAGGAAGGTCCTATAGACTCCATTTTAATCAATTAATTCCATTTTAAATTTTTTTCCATTTTCGCTGTAATACCAAAATAGTACCTAGTACTTGATAATAACTAAGATGTAATTCATTCTTATTGATGACTAAACATTGTTATTGAGTTTATTTAATGTTTTAGTATAGTCAAAGTATGGAGATCCAGATTACTCAAAGACTCTTAGGGGCAAATTCACTAACCTGCGGAGTTGCGCTAGCGCAGTCTTCACCACACTTCGCCGTGCGCCGCTAATTCACTAAAATCTAAAGTTGTGCTCAGGGAGGCGATCGCTAGCGAAGTTGCACTAGCGTTAATTAGTCAAGGAAAGCGAAGTTACGCTAGCGATGCCTAATTTGCATATGGCGCCAAGTTAAAGTACAATGGACATATACATTACACTACACAAGCCTGGGAAAGCTTCATAAAATAAAATAGAAGTGATATATTGCCCTACACATGTGCCCACTGTATAGTTTAGGTGCCATATGTTAGGAAATGTAGGGGGGAAGGAGGGTACCCCCAAAAAAAATTATGATCTTTTTCAGCCTATCACCCTTAAAAAAGGAAAAGACGCCAGCGTTTTCAACTTTTTTTGAAGCAATCCCTATCTACTCTATTGCACTTCGCCTGGTCTGAGGAAGGCGAAGGCAAGTCTGGCGCAAGAGGTAACGTTCAGTAAAATGCGCAAGTTAGTTATTTAGCGTAGTTACGTCCCATCGCCATAGCACAACTTCACCTGGCATGAGGGTGCAAAGTAGCACTAGAGTAGGTCCACTTCGCTAGCTAATTTGCGCCAGCACCCATTAGTAAATCGGCAAAGTAACAAAATGACGTGACGCTGGCGAATTTGCGCTAGCATTAGGCACTTCGTACTTTAGGGACTTTGCCCCTTAAGCTGCAAAACCCCATTTTGTCACCTGAAGATTTCCCATGGGTGACAAAACATCCTTTCTGCCAATGCCCTAAAAGAAAGTGAGATAAGCCACACTGTAACTCAATGTGCATGCCTAGATACCAGGAAAGCCTGGAACCATAACCGTAACTGATATATGTAAAACCTATAGGATGCCAATATTGTATCATTAATATCACTTGCTGGCAGAGATTTTGTTTGTTGTTTGTTACAGAATGAAGAACATGCTCTGCAGTCTGCCCTGCATTTCCCAAAATTGCATACATTGTGGTAGAAGATATTTTGTTGGGACCCGCTAGTTAGATTTTGGGCTTTGGTCCATCTGAGAATGTGTGGAAAATAGTACAAAAACCTAGGTAAGGTGATAAGAGCATAACCTATAAATACTTGCTATGACTAAATTAATTTAATTGGCTGATAAAATTTTAAGCTTGCCTCAGCTCATTTAATTTAATTTAAAGCGGCTCTAGGGGATGCAGGAGTGCCAATGCATCTTATACTTTGTAGCAAGGTGAGACACAGTGACATTTGCAAAAAAGCCATCTCCTCAGTGTGCCTGCACCCAGGCTAATGCAGTGGCATCAGGTGCAGGCACATGAGAAAGCTGTTAGGAGCAGGCAGGGCCGCCATCAGGGGGGGACAGGGGGTACAAGTGCCCCTTTGACAGTGCTGAATCCGTGCGACCATTTCCGAAGTCATGAATAGCAGAATTGCGGAAGCGGCGAAAAAAGACCCGAAGCCACGAAATTAGCCGAAATTGAAGTCCTGAAGCAGTGAAAAGACCTGAAGTCACGAAAACAGCTGATATTGAAGTCCTGAAGCAGTGGAAAAACCTGAAGTCACGAAACAGCCGCAATTGAAGTCCTGAAGCAGCGAAAAGACCCAAAGTCACGAAAGGAGGCGAAGTTGAAGTCCTGAAGCCATGAGTTCAGTTCTACTGAACACCAATTTGTGTTTTTTTATTTTTTTTAATCCCCTGGCCACCAATGTATTATTTTAATATTCTATAGGCCCCTGTCACCAATGTTTTTTTTTTTTTAACTTGTAAGGGAGGCCCTGGCGCCAATGTTTTTTTAAAAAAATATTCTTTGGGGCCCCATTTTTTTTAACTTGTAAGCACCAATGGGTTTTTTTAACTTGTAAGGGGGGGCCTGACACCAATGTTTTTTTAAAAAAATATTCTTTTTTTTATCTTGTAAGGGGGGCCATGGCACCACAGTTTTTTTTAACTTATAAGGGGGTCCTGACCATCAATAGCTTTTTATAACTTGTGTGTGCGGGGGGTTACCTTTTTTAGTGCTGATGTCTGTGTGGTCTTTAAACTGTTGTGTGGAGTGGGCGGGATCAGGGGTGGGGCTTGGGGGCCCCAAAAATGTTGTTGTACGGGGCCCCTTGATTTCTAATGGCGGCCCTGGGAGCAGGTAGGTGATGGAGTAGGTGATGATTCTCAGCCAGTGTTTATCTGCAGGCATTACCTTAAAAAAAATGTGACCACTAGTAATTAGATAATTTATCTTAGATAGTTTGAGGGTAGATAAGAACATTTTGTCTTTTGGGTACACAGGTAATACCGTTATATATTTATACAGTATGCGGCACAGTACAACATTTAACTTCTGGCCTGTAGACCTGAGGCTAATCCCCTGATTGCAGGCTCACTTAAACTATGCAGAGCTACACTTTCAGTTGTAGGTGATACGTGAAGTGAGTTGGAATTCAGAAAAGTGTGTTTTCCTTTACAAATAGAGTTGTTTTGGAAGAGTTTCCTTGGTGATGGGCATACACAAACCTGCAGGTTATTTGCACTGGAATGCATGATTTTCTTTTTATTTACTTGTGCTACAAGCATGGTCAAATTCATTTTTTCCATGTAGGGTCTGTTTTGCTAGTTTTGTTTGTGTTAGGATGAGCACACTACAATCCCTTACACTTTTTCAATCCTAATGCTATGCCTTGTGTAGTCCTATACTGAATATAGACATTTTTTTCCTATTAAAAGCCTAACCTATGCCAATAGAACAAAATGTAATCTTGTGAACAAATAAATGGGCAGCCAACTTTAAATATCTGACATAACTGAATGGGCCATATAAACCAACAAGCAATTCAGCAATTTAACTGCTCTAAGAATTGAACCACCCTTTCTGAGTCAACCCCTATCACAAGGAAACATAATTCTAACCAACATTCCAATATACACTAATTAAAACTTTTTAGGGCTTTTAAAGTTATTTGTAAAAACATTTTTTTTAGTATTCTGTGCTTTGGTGTCTTTTTCCACTGATGGGTGAAGCATTCATTTGCATTTTCAAAGGAAAAAATGTTTGCATTGTGAATATTTTTCCATTCCCATTTTTATTACATGCAGTCAATAGCATTTAGTCCATAATGTATGTGCGAAATCTCGTCTTACCCTTTTTACCCCCAACCACACAGTAATGGGAAAAGGGACATGATCCCATAGGTAAATGTGTTGGATTATTCAAACCTATAGCAAAACATTCATGTCGAAGATATGAGGAAAATGTACTTAAAGCCTTGCTAATATGAACAAAATGTTAAAAAGTCCTAAAAGAATATCTATGCAACTACTAAATACTGTAGTACTGTAATGTTATAATTAAGCACAAGTAAAGCCATTGGTGAAACAAGATCTGGGGTTTTTCATACTATAGAGCCATGATCCCCAACCAGTAGCTTGTGAGCAACATGTTGCTTTGGATGTTGCACCCAGTGGCCTCCAAGATGATGTTTCTTTTTGAATTCCTGGCTTAAAGGCAAGCTTTAGTTGCATAAAAAACTGGTATACTGCCAAACAGAGCCTCCTGTTGGCTGCAAGTCCACACCAATGCCCAATCATAGCCCTTATATGTTAAAACGGCCCTCCAAATCTATTTGTGTAAATCAAACCTAAAAAAAAAAAAATCTAATACTGTAGTATGTTTCAAGTCTAGTCTTTTAATTAGATGGAAAACTCTATTAAACAATAAACATTTGCCCAGGCCCAATAACCAGTAACGATAATTGACAGGTAGCATTTATGGGTTCTAATTAAGTTAGAAAAATGAAAGCCAACATGATAAACTTGATTCTGCCAAATTTAACTCTACTATTAGCATTTACTCAACACTCCTTTTCTGGGTGGGTGGGTCCATATAGTCCATCAATTTTTTTTAAAGAGTTAGTTCACCTTTGAAGGAACAGTAAGACCAAAACAAAAAGTGTTTAAAAGGAATGACAATATAATGTACTGGTAAAACTGGTGTGCTTGCTTCAGACACACATCTATAGTTTATACAAACGAATTGCTGTGTAGCCATGGGGGCAGCCATTTAAGCGCAGGATACATTGTAGATAACTAGTGATGGGCGAATCTGTGCGAAACGCATTGAACGTCAATTTGTATATGCGCGACTATTTGTTCCAAATGCATTAAAGTCAATGGGTGTCCGAATAATTTTGACGCGTGACAATTTTTATTTGCGCTTCAAAATTGGCACAGTGGATTTTCCGATGGCGAATTGCCGCCTGCTGCGAATTAATCTGCTTGTGGAAATTCGCCGCAATTTTGTGTTTGGTGAATTTATTCGCCCATCACTATAGATAATGGATAAGTTCTGAAGAATCCCATTGTATACTATAGAACTTATGTATGTAGAGCTTATGTATGTAGCTTTGAATGGCTGCCCCATGGCTACATAGCAGCTTGTTTATATAATCTATAGTTGTGTTTCTGAAGAAAATACACCAGTTTTACCAGTACCGGGCAATACTACATTATATTGTCATTCCTTTAAACACTTTTTTTTTCGTTGTTATGGTACCTTTAAGTTAACTTTTAGTATAGAATAGCCAGTAATTTTAAATGATAGTTTAACCTAAAATGAAAATGTTTCTATGCTGCGGCAAATCACAACCACAAACAGGCATTGTGCAAAGTGCAAGAAATACCAGACAGCGGCTTTTTTTTGCACTTTATACACTTTTGCACACTATGGGGAAGATGCAATTCAGCGAGAAAAAATGATCCCTTTGCTTATCAAATAAAAACTCAATAGAATAGAATTTATTGGCCTGCATAATAATGAATGTAGCAGGTTTGGCTACTTGTAAGTACTAGGTATACATGGTACTAGTATATACTGTATATATATATATATATATATATATATATATATATATATATATATATATATATATATATATATATATATATATATACAGTTTCTTCATACACCTATCATTTGTGTGTACACACAATTTTTTCTTCCTGCTATAAGTATATCTCTGTGAAGCTCCATGCACAGCAAGTGTTCTAAAGCCTGTTCAAATAATGATAACAATCCTAATCCAGTATAATTTTAATTTCATGCCTTTGACATCATTTCACAAGATAATTTATGGCAGAGCCTTATAAAAAAGGAATTTTATTTTCTGATAATTAAATACAAACCTGATGCTAAGCTTGTTCGCTACGGCATATCTAAGTCCTTTCCCAAGAACTGGTTTGTACTAGTATAATCTAACATTCATTTTCATATTGTTTGAGATACAATTAAGAGCTGATCTTTGTTTATTTTACTGTGATTAAAAGGATAGAATAGGTGTGAGCATCATTTGTGCAAAAACAGAGAACATGTTGAAAAAGAAAATCTCCATTCACAGTGGCTAAAATTTGATCACAGTTGAATCTGATCAATGCTTGAGCTTTGCTGTGATTGTTTAAATTGTTCTCCTGTCTACTACTATAATAATGTCCTGAACACAGTTGAAAACATTTCCTATTTATCCACCCTAAACATGCTTTTGACACATACTGTAACCCCACCTCATCACACTTGTGTTAAATAATTGTGCAGGAATTAAGACCAACACACTCTAGTCACTGTTTCTAAAAATGAATACATAAGTAGTTTTAGGATTCAAATTTTAATGAATAAATAATGTAGTGTTGCCCTGCAATGGTATAACTGGGCTGTTTGCCTCAGAAAGACTATTATAGTTAACGTAAACCAGCTGCTGTGTAGCCATGGGGGCAGCCATTCAAGCACAAGACAAATAGTAGATAACAGATATGTAGAATCACATGTATACTACAGTGCTTATCTGTTATCAGCTGTGTAACCTGTGCCTTTTATCCTTTTTTTGATTGGCTGCCCCCCACAGCTACCCAGCTGTAATCTGGAATTCATCCATTTCATACCTTAAATCTAATCTCATTCATTATAACACTTGACTCTTAGATTCTGAATTTGTCATTGGCTTAGACTCAGAGAATGAAATGTTTATTGAGCCTGCACTGTAAAAGTTTCAAGAATTTGCTCAGTAGTAGAAGAAGAAGTAGAAGAAGTACTATTATTTCAGTGTTATTAAGTTACCCATATTGGGTAGTTTGATATCAAGCAACATTTTATATGAGTATTACATGCAAAAAAAACAGATAATTGTTCTGTTCTAGACATGACAAGCTTTTAGGCTTTGCTTGTTCAACATTTTGATTTTTTTTCAATGTATTTTATTTCTTGTGTTTTTTTTGCTCTCTATAATGACAGAATTTAAAGCTGCATAGATCTTTGGGGTAATTGATATTTTATCTCGATACAGCTATGAAAGTTTATGGGAGAGATGTCCTGCAAATGATTGAGCAAAGTAATCAATAGGTTTTGTGGAGCCTTTAATTTTTGTATACTTTTTAAGAACTTCTTGTTTATGCCTACGATTTGCCCCACCCTCTCTGCACTGACCTTACTCCCACATACCTGAACCTTTTAGTGCTTCAGGAACTAAATAAAGATGCCAGCCCTAACAACCTCATGGCAAACGCCCTTCATACACGTATGAAAGGCGTTTGCCATGACTAGAGGATTCCCAGAGAAGTTCTCAAAATACAGGCTTGATAGGACATGTTCCTCTCCCCCAGTAGAAATAAAGTAAATTACTTCCTTTTTCACTTGTTAATAAGATGCAGCCCTGTGTGTCCAGCACAATCTGTCTCATCCTGATAACATTAAACTTTGAATAGGTCACACTGACTAAGTTTCATAAATTCATGAATTACTTGGCATATAAACATGGCAACAACTGATTTATACATGTAAGAAGTTCATGAAATGTGTATGCGTTAAGTGTGTAACAGGAAACCGCTTAAATAGCTGCTAACATTGAGTTCCGGAACTGCACAAAGAAAGGGGAAAATCAGAACTAGTCAGAATATGGAAACTAAATTGGCAGGATTCCAGTAAATATACAGTAGTAAAGTACTGCTCCACTGAGATGAGATGAGCATTGCCCTTCTTCTCTCAAAAGTTCAAAGTCAAGAGACATAGTATAATATCCACCTTCTTTGCCAGAAGTGATGTCATAAGGTACACACCAGCCAAGTACTCAATTCCCACACTTCTCTGGCATGAGTTAACCAATGCAATGCTGCAGACAGAATATACAGAAGGGTAACATCTGACTTTATTGATTGAGCTGGTAATTTCCACCAAGCATTTATTGTAAAATTGTTATCTCAGCAAAGGTACACTTGTGAAATTGGGCTTTGATCTTAATTTAAGATTTGTTCTAGTTACATGGTTTACTGATTAAAACCTAATATGGCCCACTATATTGAACGATGTTAAATGTGCATAGTGTGAGTGATTACCTACACTGTTATAGTGCTGCTGTATCTCTGTATACAGGTGAAATAAACTAAGGAGTTATCCTTGCTAAGGAGAGTGCCAGTATTTACATCCCTGTTTTGTTGGCCATACTCCACTATCATGATATTATGCTTATAACAAACAAGGGAAAGTTGAGCTCACCACTAAATTTTAAAAACATTAAGCGGGGGTGCAATGAGTTTGTGACCACACAATTCACATAGACAAATACAAGAGTCCTCTGCACTCAACCCATTATCAATATATTAAGGACATTGAAACATGTTGTGCCTTAAGCTACTAAAAATGCCTTCCCCTTTAAACAACAAAGGGATTGTTTGGCCATATATTGCAATATATTTAAGCTGGCCAACTACATCAAAGTCATCCCATATCTGGCCAATTTTATCTGATTCATTAAGAATTATATTGCTTCATTATACATTTTACAAAGGGACAAGGTTTTTCCTGCAACCTACTTACTTTCAAAGTAAAACTCCCAAACTTGGTTGCCCTTTTATTAGCCACCTAGATCACCTGACTATAGCTGGAAGGAATGGGAGCTAAAACAAGGAGCTCCTATATAAACTATAACAAGCAAGGTTAAAACTTAGTCCCTTTGCAAAATGTATAATGAAGCAATTGAATTCTTAATGAATCAGATGAAAGTTGAGTGTAGGACTGGCCATATCAGGGATTACTTTGACATAGTTGACCAGCTTAAATATATTGCAATATATGGACAAACAATCCCTGTTTTGTTTAAAGGGCAAGGCATTTTTAGTAGCTTAAGGCACAAAATATTTCAATGTCCTTAATATATTGACAAGGGGTTGAGTGCAGAGGATCTCTTGCATTTGTCTATGTGATATTATGCTCATGTTGGACTTTAAGCCATTAACTGCATTTGATATGTTCCTTGGTAATATAAAGGTGCAAATGTCCTTATATTCTCAAATATAAAATATTCTCATAATCGGGTGGATTTACACTGTTTGTACCATCAGATAATTTGTATTCTCTCTTAGGGATCAAGATTCTGCCAAATGACAAAATCATTGGCAAGTCTTCATTGCACAGGGAGGCCAAATTACAGTATGAGCTTGTTCTAAGGTCACTGAGCTTGCACCTGTAGAAGCATTCCCTGTTATAAGAACTTTGGCCCAGTATGAATATCCTTTCATGTCCTATAACATGCTTTGCCTCATGGCACTGACTCAATATGTTTCAAGTATAATATACTTTTGGTGTCCTTAAGTTCCTTATGAAGGAAGTAATTTCTGGCAATAAATTGCCTTGTGAAATAGTAAAAGGAACTGAACTAACCTGAATCAGTTCTGGGTTAATACTGATAATCTAACTAAGTAAACCTGTGTGTGAAACAAGAAATTGTTTTGTTTTTCTTGTAAAATAAAAGCGATTGTCTGCCTAGTGACCTTCACACTGTAGACTTATTTTGATAATCATCACAGACTGGAGCAGTCTGTGTATTGTTGGTTGACTAACAACTATGAAAATCATTTTTAAATTTAAAAACAGTTTTTTATGAGCTTTACAACTGTGCATGCAGCTATCTTATAGATTCTTACATTTGGCCTGTTTTGTACTCTAATGTAGAACCATGGTGATCAGAACCCTAACTTCATGCAGCATTCATTTGAATGGGAAATGTGCTCACTTTGGCAGACAATGGACTATCAAGTGATGATCACTAGAGAATGCTTAGGTCCATGCTGCCATGCAATCCCTCCTGCCAATACAGTATATATCAAGTCAAAAGAAAAGTCAGTAATACCTGTGAAGTTGAGGTAGGGTGTTCCTAATTTTATTGAGGTGTTTAGAACACAGAACAGGATGAAGCATTTCAGAAGAATTATATGCCCCAACTTGAAAAAGGGCATATTTTATCCCACAATGTTTGATACTACACTTCCTGAGCACAGCAATAAATTTGGGAACACCCAACTGTAACTTTTGTACTGGATTGCTGTACGTAAACTGCAGCAATCTTGGTTCTTTTGTATCAAAGGGTATTTCTGGACTACCTGTGGTAGAAATTTTTTCCCGAGTGCTACAATCCACCCCATCTGTCCAAATGCACTATATAAACAGATTTATTTTTGAAATTTCAGCCTACCACTCATATCTATGGAATAGCGCAAAGCAAGTGTACAAGGCAACCAAAGAAAGGTGTTTGCTGTTTCTGCAGCAGATATTGTGGTTTGGCTGAATCAATGAGGTGGTAGCTATAGAAACAACCAAACAACCAATCAGCAGTTAACTTTGATAAGTGTCCTGGTGGTAAAATTCTGAAAGCAAATTACTGACTGGAAGCTATGTGTTATTGGGTTCAGCCAAAATTGCCTATTGTTAGTAATAGATAGCCACTGAATCAACATACTGTATGTACTTTTGTTTATTGAAGCAAATAATCTGAATGAGACATTTGTATTGAATTATTGTCCCTTGTAAAACTAGGGCATTTATTCAGATACAGTGGGTACAGGCAGGGCAGCCATCAGGGGGGGGACAGGGGGGAGAGTTTTAGGGGGCCCCGAGGGTAAGGGGGGCCCGGCCACGTCGCACTTTCTTGATTAGCCAGGCCCCCCTGCTTTCTGAGAGCTGCTGACTTCGGGAAGGCAGGGCGGGAGCACAAGGGGAGGTATCTTCTGTCCATTACTTCCCCTTATTGGTCCCTGAGTTTAAGTCCCAGTTGAGCTGCTCAGGGATTGGATAGCTGAGGTTTGAACTTCTCCTCCAGCTCATCCAATCACCATGCAGCTTTACCAGGACTTGAAATTCTGTGACCAAAAAGAAAATGTCACTGGAAGAAGATGCAGCCACCTGTGCTCTCCTCCTCCCTTCTGTAGTTGGCAGCTCACTGACAGCAGGTGGGCCACACTAATGAAGTATGTGTAACATGGCAGGGCCCCCCTAAAGGTGACCCTTTGTGGTCCCTGTTGTGTGGTGGGGCCCTGGGCACCAAATTTTTTTTAAACTTATGGGGGTGCAAGTTTTTTTACATGGACGTTTAAGGGGGGCCCTGGCCACCAATTTTCTTATAACGTGGGAGGGCCCTGGCCACCAATTTTTTTTCCCCATGTGGGGTCCTAGCCACCAATATGCCCTGCGATTTCTGATGGCGGCCCTGGGTACAGGTATGGGATCGTATCCAGAAAGCTCCAAATTACAGGAAAGCCATCACCTATACACTCAATTTTAATCAAATCATTTTCAATTTTAAAAATTATTTTCCTTTTCTCTCTAATAATAAAACAGTACCTGGTACTTGATCCCAACTAACATATCATTAATTAATCCTTATTGGACGGAAAACAATCTTCTTGGGTTTTATTAATGTTTTAATGCTGGAGACCTGGCACAAACTGCCTGTTTTTACACAGCTGCAAAAGTCATTATTATTTGAAGGACCAAGATAGCTGACAATCATTGCTACCATTTTATATACTACAAAACTCCATGAATATGTTCAATGTGCTTGAATATGCTCAATGTTTGTGGAACCCTTTCAAATCTGCTACCATCAGAATTGCTTGGAAGTTTGTATTTGAGAAGCCCTGATCTTGTTTATTAGATTTTTTACATCCCCAACATCCTTGTCCCTACTGCTGCTTTTAAACAAGTAACTGACTGAAAGTTTTAACACTTGGTAATGTGTCTGTTTATAACATCTGAAGAGAGGCTATAAAGAGACCCGGAAATAAAATGCTAAATCATACTAGATATGTTGTTTGTATGCCACTAGATATTACATAAACTGAGCATTGGAAACAGGATGCACCCTTCTTCATCAGGCTGCAAATAAAAATATTAAGCTCAATGTGGATTCCTTTCCCAAACTGTAATATTTCTTATGTAGTCACATAACTATACACTACATAACATGGTGCAACAATAAGCAAAAATGAATAAAATTGAAACCCTTATTAAGCTTCTACTGTATGTCTTTCTAAAGCAGCTCTGGGATGGAGGTCACTGACTCTGTTCTAAATGATATAGAATTTCATTAAAGGCAGGGGCTGAGAAATGTAACAGTTCAGAATCTGCACCTTGATCACGAAGCTGCCACACTGAAATACCAGAGAAAGGAACATTACATTTTAAACTTCAAATTTGGAAAAAAGCTTAAAAATAAAAGATGGAAAGCCATTGAAAAAAAGTCTTTATTTCAGGCGATCAACCTGAAAACAACCGAACTGAAAAAAAGTGTTTGGTAGGTGAACAACTAGTTTAAACTTTAAACTTCAATTTTGGAAAAAGGGTAAAAAAAAACCTAAAAACTGGAAAGCAATTGAAAAAAGGAAAAAGTAAAGTAAAAACAGAGTTGGCGCAGTAAAACTGAAAGAAAATTAAATACAATTCTGTAAAAGAGTTGTTTAAAAAGCTCTTTAAAAAAATCTCTTAAAAACTGAAAAATTGGGGGATAACTCAAACTACCAGATAAAAGTGCAGATACTGTATCAGCGACCCTCTATTTTTTAAATCAGACTTTTTAGAAAAATATTTCGCTGCTGAAAAAGTTATGGTCACAGGACAGCACTTATGAAAAAAATGTAAGTGGTTTATTAAAAAGGAGGGGAATCCTGCAACAGAAAACAGTCTACAGTAACTATATCTTTAGGTCTGGCTGTGCCCACTGAACAAACAAATAAGCTTCAATTTCTTGTCTTAGTATAATGGGTTGTTTTCTCCTCTGGTATATATCATCACCATTACCATACAGGCAAAATCCACAGGCCCAGGAAATTTCTAAGTCATGCGTTGATCATGACTCATACTTTACTTATTTAATAGAGTAGGGTACTTGGAGTGCACTATTTTAATTAGAAGTGTTCAACATCCTGAAATGACCCAACTTTACTTAGAATTAATTCTTAGAAATCTGCTGTTACATGACAGCATTCTGACATTGAAACAACTCCCAACAAGTTGGCTTAAAGTATCTGAAAATTCCCTGTGCTCATTGTAAAAAGGGTATTAAGTAAATCACATATATCATGGGTATTTCAACACTGATGTATATTTAATAAAACAGCTGCAGAGATTACAGAGTGTGACTGTGTTGATGATGTAGGAGAGTCAAGATCAAAAGTCAAAGACAGTGCTCAACTTGTGATGAATTTGTATCTTTATTTACTTCTTCAAGACAATGCACAATAGCAGGCTGCATTTAAATTACATGTACAATCATTCATTGGGATTCTAAGAAAAGTTCTTAAAAGTAAAAAACTTTTGCAATGAAAAAGTGTTTAACCTTTTAGATGAGAAATATAGTTTAGATACATTAAGTTTACCCTTCCATATCATCTTGAAATTAATGTAATCAACTAACATAGCCCCAGCTGTATGTTTGGTTGTTCATGACTATTAGAGGCCTATTTAGTAAAATTTGAATTGTGAGGTTTTTTAAAATTTGAATGTTTGAGTTTTTTTCTACCTCGAATAAACTCACAATTTAAAAAAACTTGAATGTTTGCTTATTTATAAAAAAATTTAAATGTAAAAAAATCGATTAAATGCAATTGTGAAATAAACACAAACACCTCAATTTTTTGAGTTAATAGGTTTAAAAAACTCAAATTTGTGAGTTTAAAATCTTAAATTAAAACTCAAAAACTTTAATTAAAAAAATGTTTTGAATTTTGCATAGGACAACTCCCATTGACTTCTACAGGAAATCGCCAGCTTTTTGATGATGATTTTTTTTTTACCTTGGCTTAATACCAGACATTCAAGTTTTTAAAAATATAATTTCAATTTGGGAGGTTTTGTGCAAAAATTCTTGAATTGTTGCAAAAATTCAGATTTGAAATTCTCAATTTTATACAGGGTACACATTGCTGGAATTTATACAGTATTTGAATAGTTAATTTAATTAATTTATATGATCTATATTAACACTGCATTAAAGAAATGCAGGATGTGCTAATCCATACATGTTTGCCATACATATGGGAGTATTTACTAACATTCTAATTTCTTTTTTTACACAAATCTCAAAAAAATTGTGGTTTTCATATATTTCTTAAAAACAAAAAAAATTTAGATATATTTATGGGCTTCTTTATCAAACATCAAATTTGTGAGGTTTATGAGTTTTTTTTCTACTAAAAAATAAACTACTAAACTGCAGTCAGGTACAGGTATGGAATCTACTATCCAGAAAGCCAGTATTCAGGAAGGATATGTCACATGGGGCCCTATTCAAACAAGCAATGAATGCAAGTTGATGAGATAATAATTCTACTGTTTTTTAAAAAAAAATTAGGATTTGATTATTATTTCAGATATTAGATCTCAAAGCTGGATGTTGTTTTCTGCTATATTGGTTTTGAACTGTTTGTACAAACTAGGGCTGAATTGAAACAAATACAGTAAAAATGGATCTTGCCATTTACTCTTGAGTTTGAGAAAGGAATTAGCCAGGAGATGCATTTCAATGTCTCACTGAATTGCATCAAGTATAAGAATTTCTGATCCTCAAACAGTGTCCTTCCTCTGGTGCAATTTGCATCTCAAATAAACCTTAAGACTTATTGCATTGCTGAGCTCTCCAGTGGATTCCTTATGTTTCTATTAGCCAGGAGAGCAGACATTACAGCATAATGTTCATTCATTTTTGTGTACTTAATTATGTGTACTAGTAATTTTGCTGTTGTTGAAGGTTGAAGGTGTTGTAAAAAGGCAGAAAGTATAACAGCAAAGTATGTAGAATTTGTTTTAGTATAAGTATTGTAGTATTCTACTATGTAGAATTAAGTAAGCCTGTGAAAATATAATTTACATAATATCAGAGTATTCTAGAGCCCTAATGGAATCACAAGATATTTCAAATAGGGCTAAAATATATCTTCCATTTATTCCTGGCCCTTAGTCTGACTAAATTAATTACTCCCATAAATTACGATGAAACTTTTACTGAGCGTAACATTTCACACAGTTCTGGAACCAAAGGGATAAAAGAATTGAATATGCAAATAACCCCCTTTTTTAGGGGAATCTGATGGGAAATAGCTTGCACTGGAATTGATGAATGCTGAATTTTCCAGAGTAGTTGTGAACACAGTATGAGCGCTTAGGGCAGCTCTTCAACATCCCTACAGAAAAGGCAAAGGTTCAATCTATCAAATTAAATAAACAATTTGGAGTTCATGTTTAAGATTGTATTTTCTTTGACTGATAGCCCAGAGCTACATTATTCCATTGCATGTCAACAGCACAATTTTGATGATATAAACTTACTCAGATAGTTTCTCTGAGCACTTTTGCAATTTACACATTTTCTTTTTTTTAGTGGTTTTACCTAAAAAGGTATTATTCTGTTGCAAAACAGCCCAGTGCCACAGAGTAGAAGGCTCTGACACCAACAAAACTCCTGTGTGATGCGTTGTAAAATACTTACATGTAAAGGGCATATTTACCACAGTAATCAGTACAAAAAGAGAAGGGCACTTGGAGCTGAAAGCCCTAGGCTACAAGTGGTCTTTTGCTGTATGCCTATAAAAATTCTCCAGTTTTTAGCACATAAAATCAGTACTGAATGAGATTTTTTGACAAAATTAATACGAAATATGTTTAAATTGCAGTTTCTTGACAATATGACATTTTAATACCAGGGAGTGGCAGTTACCTGTAAATCTCCAGTAATTATACATGTGTTTCCCCCAGAAAATGTCAAGCAATGTCAAGATATGGCAATCAAGCCAGAAAAAGAAAAAGTTGCAGTAATTATATGTGAAGTGTTGATATATTTGTTTCATATCATTTAAGTAATTGAAAATTCCTTCAAATAATAGGCCAAAAGATTACTGAAAGCAAATTTATCCACATTATCCTGACATATTAATATTAAATCTATCCATGTTCCAACCTGCTGAGAAGTCAGTGTAGTGTCAGCAATTTCAATGACCTTTTGTATTAATTATGGGACTATGGATAATTGTTTGAAAACAAAGCTAGTTTTTCTTCTATAACCACAACCATTTTACTGCCCAAACCTAATATGTTTATGTCAGTTGTAATGATTATATCTGGTGTCTGTGTCAGCTGTGAAATAGGTTTGGGGTGTTTGATGATTAACCAATCTGTTAAAGGAGAAGGAAAGCTACTGAAGCAGTGTATTGCCAATAGATTAGCCACAATAGTGCAAGCTATAACACTATATTTATTCTGCAGAATGCTTTACCATACTTGAGTAAACAGCTCTAGAAGCGCTCTCTGTTTGTTTAGGATAGCAACTGCCATATTGGCTTGGTGTGACATCACTTCCTGCCTTAGTCTCTCCCTGCTCCCTCATAGCTCTGGGCTCAGATTACAGCAGGGAGGGGAGGAGGGAGGGGGAGAGGAGCAAACTGAGCATGCTCAAGCCCTGCCCTGGAGGTTTAAGCTTAAAACAGGAAGTCTGATACAGAAGCCCATGTGTACACAATAATAGGAAAGAAATGCTGTGTTTCTTTTGACAGAGGACTCAGAGCAGCATTACTGTGACGGTTTACTGATGTATTTATATAGACCTTTCTAATAAAGCTTACTTAATTTTAGCCTATCCTTCTCCTTTAAGTCTTGTTTTGCCTCAGAGCTTCCGACCAAAACTTTTCTCTTTGTATGTGTAACGTTAGAAGGAAATGTGGGCATGTGCAGAACCCGAGAGCTTCGAGTGAAAACCGAGACCGAGCTACTAAGCAACTTATGATAATAATAATTTTCTTAGGGAAACAAATTCCAGATTTCATTTTCTTTGAATGTGATATGAACAGAAATTGCTTGAAATCTACCTATATGGAATATTAAATAATAAATATTAATATTATATCGAATCAAAGGCAATTCTGACCCCTCTGTCTCCCTTTCCTGCTGCCACCCCCCACCCCACCTTTTTCAGTGCCAGAGGGGCATCCATGTGAAAGTTGCTTTCTCTGCAAAGAAGAGCCAAATTTCTGATTTGAAAGTTGGCTTTTTTCTGCCTGGGGCGGAATGCCACCCTGAGGAGGCTTTCCTGCGGCCAAGTACCCTCTGCCACCTGCGCTCACTTTTCACCTTCTCACCTTTTTAGCATTTGCTGCCCTGTTAACTTGTGGGGCATTGCTGCCTGAGGTGACTTTCTCAACTCACCTTATTGGCACATTGCCCCTGAATTGTTGTTGAATTGTTGTCAGAATAAACCTTACCAACAGGGCTGGATTTACATAGCATTTGCCCCTAGGCCCGCTGCCATTCGTCACCCCTGTCCCTCCTCTTAATAGGGATTGGTGCACTGGAAATTAAAAAAATTATTGTAATTCCAGGACATCCCCAGTGTTTTTGAACCATGTGGGTGTGGTTGGGCAGTATGCCACGCCCTAAAATGCTTCCACCCTAGGCCCAGGCCTTGGTGGCCTTTCCACAAATCCAGGCCTGCTTACCAACAGTAGTAACTCTTACAGAATTTGAGAACAGATCTTTCCAACTGTATCTGAAATCATAAATTTGCGAAGACCTCTGATACACCAGGCAAGGGATTCCTTTTAGGCATAGGAGAACTTCTACTGCTTTCATTAGCCTGGAAAATGGTACAAGGAGTGTTTGATAGGCATAATATCATGACATTCCTTTGATGAGAACCCCAATGTGATTGACTCACCTTCATATTAAACATAAGTTAAATAAAATACACAATAAAAGGTTTAATCCTCCTTCACAACTCCTCCTGGTTGGATGAATAGAAAAACATGGTTTGGACGAAGGCTAATGTCTACTGGGGCACCTTGACCAATGCCGTGATAATTAAACTACCCCGTCCCCCCTCTCACAATGTTATGTCTGAATGATTTTTAAGACAATGTCAATCTTTTAATATGGAAAACTATTAACTATTAACACATATACTGTATTAACACTGGAATTTAAAAGTCAGGTAACTGCAATGCATTTTGGGACCGAAAGTTTAAAAGGTAAAAAACAATTGTTTCAAAATGTGGATTCTGGTTTGTTGAGTGTTACAAGAATCACTGCTTATGAACATGGCCCACCATCTATTTGCTGTTAAAATTAAACTTCTTCTTTGCATACACAAAACTCTTTTTAAAGGAGAAGGAAAGCAACTGAAGCAGTTTATTGTCAATAGATTAGCCACAACAGTGCAAGCTATAAAACTATATTTATTCTGCAGAATGCTTTACCATACCTGAGTAAACAGCTCTAGAAGCTCTCTCTGTTTGTTTAGGATAGCAGCTGCCATTTTACCTTGGTGTGACATCACTTCCTGAATGTGTCTCTCCCTGCTCACTGATAGCTCTGGATCAGATCAGATTCCAGCAGGGAGGGGGGAGGGAGGGGGAGAGGAGCAAACTGAGCATGCTCAAGCCCTGCCCTAGAGGTTTAAGCTGAAAACAGGAAGTCTGATACAGAAACCCATGTGTACACAATAGAAGGAAAAACATGCTGTGTTTCTTTTGAAAGAGGACTCAGAGCAGCATTACTTTGAGGGTTTACTGGTGTATTTATATAGGCCTTTCTGATAAAGCTTACTTAATTTTAGCCTTTCCTTCTCCTTTAAGCAAAGTATGCAAAGTACAATATTCAGATGCCAATTTGCATGATTTTCGCAGAATTCCAGCTTAAATGTGGCACATGGGGAGTTGTATATTTTGAATTTGTGCCTGGTGTATCACCTGTCCACATGTTCACAAATTGGGTGCATGTTGCTCCTGTTCAAAAAGAAAAAGAATTATGTAGAGCACACCTTGTCAAAAAGTAAAATCACTATTCATTCATTAAAAGCACAAGTGGCTGCTGTGAAATAAAACTTAACACACTGAGGGAACACCCCTTTATTGGCTTCCTGTTAGTTGTTATTGCACAGCAGCCACTTGTTCTTTTAATGAATCAATAAGCAGTGATTTTACTTTTTGACAAAGTGTGCTCTACATATTTCTTTTTCTTTTTTAAATGGTGTTGCAGTTTAAGGAGCTCAGTATGGATAAATGCACACACAACCTTTTAAGTCCTTTTTGACATTTACTATAAGAATGAGGGGTCAGTCTAATAAGTGTTTTTTTATTTTTTTGTTTGGGCATGTTGTTCCTGTGCCTATTGATCCCAGGATTTACTGCTACTTTCATGGTGCATCCAAGGGTCCCTAGTGTCAATAGGAGCACTTGCACACTATTTAGCAGAAGAGGCAAGGACTACAGAGTGGAGTTGAGTGCAACCAGTTACGTCCATTCGCCAGAGCGCAATTCGCCTGGTGATTGAGTGAGAGCAAGTGCCAGAGTCAGTCTCCTTCACTAGCGATGTTATGCCTGAGCCCGTTAGTAAATCTGCGAAGTACCGAAAAGACGTCACGCTGGCGAATTTTCGCCAGCAATAGTCACTTCGCCCTTTAGTAAATTTGCCCCTATATACCTTTTAAGCAACATTTAGTCCATAAAGATTCTATTAGGATTCAAACCCCTTTACAGAATTTATTTATATACAAATATGAGCTTTAAAACATTCATTTATTATAGAAATATTCTGAACACCATGACTGGGCATGACAATGCCTGCTCAATCTGTGGTACATAACAAAGTATAATACAGTAGAACCCCCATTTTACATTTTTCAGGGGACCAGGAAAACATTATGTCAAATCCGGGAAAATGTAAAATCAGGGAAATGTGTTAAAGTAACTTTTTCAGGGGTGTAACTATAGAGGAAGCAGACCCTGCGCCTGCAGGGGGGCCCAGGAGTTATAGGGGCCCCACGAGGCCCTAATTCATATACAGTTTCAATAAATATTGGTAAAACAAGTCAACTGCTAAAAATGTTGGGGGCCTGAAAAATTATTTGCTGTGGGGCCCAGTAATATCTAGTTACGCCACTGAACTTTTTCTTCAAGTACTGAAAGGATTTAAGCACAGGAGTCAGTTTTACTTTGAGATCAATATTTACTGTGTTAATAACAAGGGTTAAGCATTGCAGTGTTAATGTTACACTATGGGGGCATGTGCAAGACCTCTCTGTCAGTCACATACACAACCTAAAGCAATACGTGATTGTTCAGGACTTTATAAGGGACAGACTTATTGGTATTGACCATTTACAGGCAGAACCATAGCAAAATATATATCTGGTTGCTATTTTAAACCTCTTTATTTCACAATTAAAGCTTCACAAAAAGTTTTGGGTACATCAGGACAAAATATTGATGTAAAATCTGTTAAAACATTACTTAAAATCAGAGAAATGCACCCATTGAAATGCATTAAAAAGTTGGTGGGAAAAAATGTGTGAAAACTTAAAATCACTGTATTTGCTGTGAAGTGGAGTTTATTGTATTCTTTTAATAAAATTATGGGAATTACATGAATCTCACTGTGATTTTGATATATTACTCCTTACTTTAAGGAAATGTGGCTATATTTATTCTAAAACAGAGAACATATTTATTATTGGGGGTTTAGTGTTTAATTATGGTAAGAACAACTGGCAAGAGCTACCTGTACATCTATATTTTGAACATGTTAATTGAAAGTCCTGTAAAGAACCAGTGAACAGATTATTTACACATTTAAACACATGTTTTCCCCTGAGGATAAGATGTTACAAAAGTAGGAAGACCCCACAGAAAGCACAGGATTAAGTTCTAGTGCCAGATGGCGGTTCATTCACCCTCTTCATTAAAGTTGTTAAACCAAACAATAGTTCTCATTTTCTTCTCTTCCCAAAGTCCAAACAACTTGACTGACAGATCAAATGTGTGACATGAAAAACAAAAACATGATATAGAAAATATTGTTAATGAGAAGTGTTGAGAAGCAGTATAACATGCTAAATGAGTTGTAATTAGCCCTAACAGTCATGCCCTTTACAGCTCCTGAACTGAAATCACAGCTCCTGTATTATAATGAAGATTTATGATAGAGCCCTTGAAATCCATACAAAAAAACCCCACACCATTAGCAGGTGTCGTAATTGTTTATTGTCAATGCCAATTTCTGTGTTTCTGTATTATTGTCAGACAATGCAGAACAAGTATACTAGATATGCCAATTATAGACGTAATTGCACAGCATTTCTGCATATCTTCTGTATATAGAAGTAAAAAAAAATAAAGACTGCAAAATAAAATAATAATACATTTTGAAATATAATGTGATGTTCATATATTCTAGTAAAATACTTCATTTTGAAAATAATGTAATTTTAGATTAAAGCTCTATGGGGCAGTGACCTACTTCCTCATTTCTCTCTTTTTTATGTTCATTTCATTGAAGTTTTTGGCAAAAACATCTAGCTTCCCTAAAATTAAAAAAAAATCATGTTGGTAAACCAGTGTAAGAGAAGATAAAAACATTACCTTTAACCTCTTGTTTCTTAAAAATAAAATGGAAACCCATTATCCAGAAAGCTCTGCATTACGGAAAGGTTGTCTCACATAGACTCCAATATAATCAAATAATATTTTTTTTAAATGATTTCTTTTTTCTCTGTTATAATAAAACAGTACCTTGTACTTGATCCAAACTAAGATATAATTAATTCCTTATTGCAAGCAAAACCAGCCTATTGGATTTATTTAAATGTTTACATGATCTTATAGTAGACTTAAGGTATGAAGATCCAAATTACAAAATTATCCGGAAAACCCCAGGTCCCGAGCAATCTGGATAACAGGTCCCATATCTGTACAGAAATAATTAAAATAAAATATTGTTATATTAGATTGTAAACTCTACAGGTCAGAAACTTCCTCTTTTCATTTAAATCTGCCTTAATCTTGTGTATAATTGTATTTTTGAATTTACTTATATAATGTTTTAGTATTAGTCCCTGTCTGTTCTATTAATGCATGTTTTAATATACAGTGCAGCATAGACATGTCACACTATACAAATAAGTATATAAACACATATGTACAAATATCAAGGAGTAATCTTGTATGGAAGGTGAGATTCCTACTAACGATATAAAAACAGTGACATTTTGAGGATGCTGTAACATCTGAGAACTCTAAACCAGCAGTGAAATAAGACAATTCATAGAGTAAGTAAGGGTTTTTGCTAAAAACACATTTTCTCTCTGGCATCAATAGATATTAAAGAGCAGAAGGAGTCAGATAGAATCATTCACCAAAAGCACTACCGGGCGGGACCTGATGTAATACAGAAAAAAAATGGGTTGTATTAAACAGGGACCAAGATATAATTAAATTTAATAAAGGCCGAAAAAGTAATTGGCCCAGATTCACTTAAGAGCAATATTTCATCATTTTTAAAGCAGCATGTTAACCTTTAAAAACAACCAGTTTTTATTGGTCCTTATTTTCTCTGCTAATAAGTATTTTTAGCAAATGGAGTTTAAAATGACAGGTACCTGCAATTCACTGAGGGTACCAGAATTTAAAACATAAATAAAATGCTTTATATTTTTTTTAAAAAAATTATATCTTGGTGCCTTATTGCAAGACCTCAGAATCTGTAGTTGGAGGAAATATGTAGTATGTTTCTTCTTTTCAGTGTACTGGTGATTTTTTTTGATAGTGGGGAAAAAAGATTGCTTAAGTAAAAACAGGCACTTTGTATCTTTTTTATTGATAAGAGTGTCCCTAAAGTGACAAAATGTACAGTACAGGCTTAGTAATAATAATTCTATTGTAATTGCAGTGATGAACTGTAACTTCCTTTATCTGAGGGTGTGCTCACCCTCAGGGTGCTAAACAGATTCATAAATTAATATTAAAATAAAATAATAAATTGGTTATGTAATTCATAAAAAAAAACATCTAAACACACGTAAGCATACATCTCTATACAAATGACTCATTCACATGTCACATCATATATGTGGATTAAATGCTGATTCAATGATATGCCCATCAAAGAAAAAAGTAAATGCACAGGCAATATTGATCTGACACTGGGCGTTTTCTGGGTGTTTCATCTTAGCAATTCTTGGAAATGGTAAATGATGTGATAAACACACTTTTGGAGGTCATTTCTACCTCAAATGACATTAACACTATGGGGTGGTTCACTTTTATGTTTACTGTTAAAAATCTTATGAATTAACTAACTCTGAGCAACTTTTCAATTGCCATTTATTTATTTTTTCTATTTTTTTATAGCTTTTGAATGATTTGCCTCCTCCTTCTGACTCTTTCTAGCTTTCAAAAAGGGGTCACTGACCCCTGCAACCAAAAAACTCTATTTGGGGCTACAATTTTATTGTTATTTCTACTTTCTATTTCTTATCTTTCTATCCAGGCCCTCTCCTATTCATATTCCAGTCTCTTGTTCAAATCAATGCATGGTTGCTTTGGACCCTAGGAACCAGATTGCTGAAATTGCATACAAGAGAGCTGCTGAATAAAAAGCTAAAATGCAAAAAAAAACTCAAAAAACAAGTAATAATAAAATGAAACCCAGTTGCAAATTGTCTCCGAATATCACTCTCATTAGAATTTGGATTGATGAACAATTGATAATTTTTACAATTTTGCAGTGAGTGGGATACAATATCGCCGACTGTACATGCACCTAAGGATGGGGGAATCTGTGCTGAAAAATTGGCGAAACTCATTGTAGTCAATGGGCGTCAAAATAATTTTACCCTAAGCTACAATTTATATACGCGTGATTATTTGGTTCAAATGCATTAAAGTGAATGGGCGTCCAAATAATTTTGATGCGGCTGATTTTTCGCCTGCGAATTGTCGGCGCAAATTCGTGTCTGATGAATTTATTTGCCCATCACTACATGCACCACATTCAAGCCCAACTTTATTACAAGCTACAAGCTATCAGTTTCCTATGGGAAAGTTGACCATCTCCAGTATTTGCAAGTTCTACCCCAGCTCACTAAAGTTCACTAAAGCACAAATTAAAGAGGGTGGAATTTGTTAGGTTGCTGAGCTGCTAAATGTATCTATCTGTGTGCTGTATGGCATTACCCCATCCTAAGGAGAGTAAAATAATTCATTAACATAAATCATTTATAGAGTAGCTTTAGTTTTCCCCTGGATGGACTCAAGTTCCCATGATCCTCTGCAAAACTTTCCAGCTACTTGCACCCTTGCAGCTGCTGGAATAAACGAAAAGGCCCAGACTTTGTAGTTTCTTATTTCAATTTATACATGAACGATCATTTTTAACAATGCTCTACTAAATTATCCTGGATTATTACCGATATTGATTTTTTTTTTATTTGTAGGTAAATCAAATTCAACAGGTGAAGCTCAGGTTTCCCATTGACGCGTAATGTCGCATATGAATTCTCCTGTCTGCTGCAGCAAATCAAATACTTTAGTTTATTTCTATGTCTTTTTGTCATTGAACCTGAATAAAAACTCTTTATCCTTTCCTATACAGCATTGCTCTTTTGGGAGCGAAAGACAGGAATCTGACAATTTATGTAATTGGAAATGTTTGTCAGAAATTGGAATCTGGACCCACACCAGAAAACAAATATTTTATCCCTCCTTTATGATACATTTAATTACTTTGGATTGCATTAATATTTCTTTTGCAAACCAGAAGAACCTGCTGCTTTGAAACTAGACAATGAGAAAGATTTCGGGACTGAGTGGGATCAGGGAAAGAAACACAAAGGCTCAGGGATGTTTTACCCAATATAATTGGAAAGGAAAAACTTTTCATCAAATGAAATAAGCTGAGGGAGCTTCGAAATAGTTTGCTGTTCTCCCTCTGAACGGAAAGAAATTCGATCATTCTAAAATGGCAATTAGACATTTTTTTTATAGATGTTAAAAAATAAATGCATTTTTCTATTCTCATGATTTCTTAAAACGAACAATAATATATGAATAATAGAATTATGATAAATACAAGAAACCTTTATTACCTAATCATTGAATGATAAATATACAGCGAATTGGGAAAGCTGATTTGATGCGACTGAAAACCAAAACAATACAAAGCTCAAAAGAGGGCCTTTGGTCGTTTTTCCTCTGACCATCACAAAAATCTAAATGTAGGAACCAATTGCATGTATATTTCACATTGTATATGTATAATATATATATATATATATATATATATATATATATATATATATATATATATATATATATATATATATATATATATATATATATATATATATATATATATATATCTATAATACAAACAAAACCTGGGTGCTAGTACAGAAAAATTACACTGGACCACAAGGACAGCACTCCTAGAATAATCTGCCCATTATTAAAATCCTGGGAGTGCTGTCCTTGGCCCACTATATATATATATTGTAGTACAATCATATTTCAGGCTACATTTGTAGAATCGAGTCGAGCTTCCCACGTTATTATTTTTTTAGTTTAACTGACCGTAAAACCATCGTTATTAAACTAGTTATATAAATAGGTCTTGATCTGATATTCTTGATATTCTTGTCTCCTATACAAGGAAACGTGTTTTAATTATTTGCTGTTCGCAATCTTTTGAATGGGTATGGGAATTATATTCATAACATGCTTCAGAAATATTTTTTAAGACTCATCTACTTGAAGTAAAGCTTCTTTAAAATGAAGGGAATTCAATGCTTAAGCATTTCTCATCAAGCGTGTATATTAATGTTACAATGAAATGCGCTAAATCAGTACAAAAAAAAATGTTGAGAAAGCTCGTAGCAATTTGTTGGAAAGCAAGGGAAGGATTGCGCTCCTGCATTGGCTTGGGAATGTCGAGTCCCCAGGTTGAACTGCACACATTTGACTGAGCAGCTACAAATATGTTTAAACTTTAAAAAAGAAATGATTGTTGAAGATTCCCTGTGAGCCTGGGGCATATCGTTTGCTAAAAACAGGCAGAGACTGTTACAAGGTGATACAATCTGCCAATAAAATATTTGTGTATAAAGAGGCTGAAAAAATAAAACATTTCACTGATTATATGTAAGAAAAATATCTTACCAACACAAGCACTTTGTACACGCTCTAGAGAAAATGAGTCTTTTTATATACATTCCAAACTTCAGGAAAAGTGCCTGGGTTTTATAATAATTAAATTTGTTGTCTTTGGGGAGCTGTGAGGTTTTTTTTGGGGGGGGGGGGTAGTATAACGATACAGCATATGGCCACAGATCTTTACGTTTCTGGGGTACTTCTCTTGTATGAGTTTGGAACGAGCTGAGCTTTACTAATGCCCCAGTCTACTGCAATTTGCAAGTGAAGGGCCCCCAGGCAGGAGGATCACAGACACGTGGGTAACGCAGGGACATTAAGGCCACTTTTCTCTAACCAAGGAGGGGGGAGAATGACGGGGAGTCAGTCTAAAACAGAAGAATAGATGGGAATGGTAGAGAGAGAGAAAGAAATTATAATGCTAAAAGTGCGATAAAAAAACCAATGTATTCCTTCTGGCTGGACTGCTGTCAGGCATGTGTGGCCCAGTAAGTCCGTAGAGTATGAGAAATGATGGGCAGAGAAAACAAGAGTGTGTTGCAACAGTCTGTCCCACAGGCCCGGCTACTCAGGGACATCATAAAGTGCAATATTGTGCTATAACTTGCATTGCACCCGGGAAAAGGTAACAGTTTCAGATCGGGCCCATTTTCTCATTCAGGTACTAATAGAGGAATTTCTATCGAAATCGAAGACTGCTCTGCAAACTGCACTCCTGCTGCAAACGAATGGATGGGATGAGAGAAAGGAGTAGGAAAGTAAAGCAGCGAGAAGTGAGTATAGGGGGAGAGAAGTCAGGGGTTCAGCATGGGGGGGCAGGAGACAATCAATGAATGTTTGGGGAGAAATGTGATTGGTTGGGTAATGAAGCGAGTTGTTGAGAGGGAAAACTAAACGACTGTGGAGAGAAGTGAGTTGTGAGGAGAGGAGTGAGTGAGTGAGTAACTGGCTTAGAAAAAACGAAATGACAGTGGAGAGAAGCAAGTGGCTAGAGAGAGAATTGAGTTTAGAAAGCCTAGGTTACAGATTTTGAAGAAGAATAACACTGGAAGGGGAGAGGAGATTGCGAGTGAGGAGAGAAGCAGCAAAGCAGAGGGAGGAGAGAGCGGAGAGCAAGTTAGTGGCAGTGACTGGTCCCTCCCAGCAGTCGGAGCGGGCGGATAATAAGGAGGAGGGGGACTGTAAAAGAGCAGCTGAGTGTGATTGACAGTCGGAGTGTCCTAATAAGGGATGGCAATGGTGTATATGTGCGGCGTGTCTATAGGAGGCCAGTGAGTGGCAGGTGCTACTGTAAGTGCGTGTGTACAGCCCGCTAGCAGCCGGACTCACTGGGGCACCATGCACTGTCAGGCCGAGCTCCGACTCCCTTCTCCGGGCCACATCAAATCAGCCAGGCGGCGCTACAAGTCCTTTATGATCGATGAGATTCTGTCCAAGGAGACGTGCGATTACTTCGAGAAGCTTTCCCTGTACTCCGTGTGTCCTTCGCTGTTGGTCAGACCGAGACCTCTGCACTCCTGCACCGGTAAGGGGGGGGGGCGAGGCTATGGAGGGGACACTGCTCATACATATGGCCATGTGAGCCTATTAAGTATAACAGAGGTACAAGTCCTTGTGGATTTATTAGCCGTGTCTCACAGGAATCTGGGGTTCCTGCAATGAAAGTGACTTTTGGCTTGTTCTTGTCAATTTTTGGAATTTGGAAAGTGCATCTACATGAGCTTTCTCTCTCAAGTGGCATACTCATTTTCTAGCATGTGCAGTTATTCACTGTTAAAAGCAGCATTTGTTCATCTCTGGATCTGACTATTAAAAACCATGGGAGTCAGGAGTCAGATCTCTTCCAGGGCTGTTATTCAGCTGCCATCTCCTACACTGTTTCAGAAGTCACAACCAAGGATCAGCAGGGATTAACAAATGCTTTGAATGCATTTGAAACTATTGTCAGTTGGAAAAATGCTTATAAAGTTGTAATTTGTTGGTGTTCCCCTTTAATTAATTAATTCATTAATATTCTAGTAAAATACGGAGCTTGCACAAGCATACACTGCACTGAAACCAGGAGCAATACAGTATATGACTTCATAAAGTCGACCATTAATCACTACCAGTGAGTGAATGCTGTCATCATATTGGTAAATGTATATTATAACATGCAATAGTAGTATAACAATACTAAAACACACATTTTTTATATACATTTTTAAAAATTCCACTCCACAATGCATTATTTTATTTTACTTCTGGGATAATGTGGGGATAATGACCTCATCAGAAACAATAATTCAGCATTATGGAGCATTTTGATGTCCACAATAGAATGAAATTCATTTTCATCGGTGTAGCATTTTGGCATGTGTAGGGGCTTTCATCAGGGGACTGGCATTCGTCTCTTGAACACATGTGCTATGATTCAGGCATCTGTACTTGCCAATGCAAAGATATCCTTATAATTATAGGGAAAGACCATTCCTTGCATAATGCTCTTCCTTTATCTGGAAACTGGAAGATGAATTAAATAAGTTCATAAGAATCCATCTGTTCTACTTCAAGGGAATGTAAAAGCATGTAAATGTTACAGTGAGGCTGGCAAGTGCACACTCTCTATGTAACATCACCATTTCATTTGAACCCGTGGGAACTTTATATATAATACATGTGACCGCTGAATCTCTTAGAGGCACCACCTGTGTTATGCTGAGAATTGCAGTTTCACTAAATATGCTGTCCATTAATTATAAATGACAATAACACAAAGAGTGTATAGTCTCATATACAACAGAACACAATTAACAGCTATTGTTCAATCAGTCTGCCTTAAACTAACCCAATACTATATTCTGGCTATTATGTGAAATATAGAAGAAATACTTGGTGAGCATGAGAAAAAATAGTAAGCACATAAATACGCCTGTTTGTTATTGAGATTGGAGCTGCTAGTGCTTAGTAAAGGAAGCAAAATTCCCACTTATAAGAAGACAACTTCCTTTCATTTCCATATGGATTTTGGGGCTCATCTAATTTTTGCTGTAGAAGAATAAGAAATAAGAAGACCTTAATAGAATAAGAGTTATAATATTGCCTGTACCATATAATTCTTCCCAGTTTTGCAGATAGTCTGACCACCAACAATACCCTAAATATCCAGAACGCATGTACTGTATTTTCAATTGTTTTGCTTAAAGCTGCTGCAGCATGAACACAAAGTGTCAAAGCACCTACCGCATGAAATGGTTGAATATTCAAATTTTTTTAGGTTGCTATGATTGATAAGTAATAAAAAACATCACGTCACTCTCAGAAATCACATTCAACTTTGAAAAAAGTTAGGACTTGCAGTAGGTGTGCTCGGGTATTTCTCCTTCAATCCACTTACACAGACTCAAGACGTAATACAAATTGACCCCCTCTCCTTTTAGCCATAATCACCACCTTTAGCAGTCCAAGTCATATTTCACTATATCTGACAAATCGCCTCCTGCCAAAAACTGTTGACTAACTGGTAAATCACCTAATTTCGAGACCTTTATTTATTTTAATTTCATGCATTATTAAAGAACAAACATTGGAAATCCTGGGTTCTTTTTCAGTTCACCATGTTTGCAATCACACTGAGTTTGTTAGCCAAGATCTATGAATTTGCAGAGTAAAATCTTCTGGGGAATTAATGGGGAAAGCAACCTGACTTTTAGCAAGAGGATTTTCTCTAATAAATCTGCACAGTTATATGTGAAGCAAACACGACAATTAAACAAAGAGAAATAAAATATGTTGAGTACCAAGAATAGGAAAACTTTCTCTTTGCAGTATTTAGCATTCTTATTTACTGGATAAAGTATGAAAAACGGAAAGGGTTAAGTCCGCACCGGCAAATTCTATTGTTTTCTGTATAGGTGCTGGCGGGGGGGGGGGGGTCTATTTTCCAGCTATTTTGTGGGCGACCTTCCTAGGCTCTGTGTTTTGTGAGTTGTCTTTCATGTTTGCTGCCTGAAAATTATGCCGGATTTCATAGTAGCAAGTCTAGTGATTCTTTTCTTAAACACTATGGTCACTTTTATTGAATTCATATCAATGTATATATGTGTGTGTGTATTTTGCAACAGTTGTTAGATATTCCTGATACAAATCAGGGATATACAGCATGTTCAACTGTAACAGCGACAGTTAGAGGAGGGAAACAAATAAATAAAAAAATATATAAATACCCTACGACGTCAAAAATTTAAGTATAAGGTGGTAAAGCCAAGAGGAATCAGGAGGAATCATTGAATCGTTTAATTCAGAGTTGCCAAGAGATACATGAAATACATATAAGAGATACATGAAATACATATATTGCAGTGCTACCGCTACTGTAAATGATATTGGGGAAAATGTTCCTTTTTTGTACAATATAAGGTTTTTAGAAACTCCAGAAGGTTGTCATTACCATATACAAAGGCATAAGGAAACAGGTCAAGGAACTCCAAGGTCACTTCTAATACCCTTTATAGTTCCCATCAAGCAGTAGATTATACATTAGAATGCACGAGTACTGTACTTGTTTTGAACAAAGAAAACACAAATATTCATATAAAATAGATGTATATTATTCATGTAAATAGGAATGTTTGCATTCAATTGATATACGCACACAAAAATTTGTTTATTTAGCATTTTAGCATATTCCAGTGTAAGCATACAAATAGTATACAGACAGTAGACATATTTAGAACTATTAGTTTTTGCCACTTTATGGATTAGCCACATGTAATGTAAATATATTTTTCACATGGATAGCCATTCTCTATAGAGACATTGTTTATATTAATAATCATGTAACTTTAATTTACTTTATTATATAGAGTAGCATAGATTTTGTTCTATCCACTTTAAATACCGCTGAACAGAATTTGATATTTCACTTTATAGGAGTTGCTGGGAATTGTGTCTCACAATTACAAGGTGGGATTCCCATAAAGACTTATTTAAGTTTGAATGTTACACAGTGTGTAGGCTTGATAAATGGCTGGTATACCTGAAATGATGGATGATTTTTGGCACAAATAAACCACTTCTCCTCACTTAATTGGAGTGCTACTGAAATGTTTCCTTTGGTAAATACATAGTGTACAGTATATTGCAGATACATATATAAATATAACATTCACATCTGAACCACCCATTACTTTGAAGTGCAGATTCAACAAGTGACATTTTACTCATTCATCTTTCATGCAGGAGAAATTAATTTGGACAAATTCAGTCTTTTCATCAGTCTTAATAAAACATTTTTATTGCTCTCTCTTTTATTGCAAATCACCAGCACTAAATTATGGATAATTTACATGTCACAGAAAAATGAATGTGTATACTTGGTGGCTTAATGACTCCTGTTTCTGCATTCTTTTTACCTTTCTTACTTTGAAAAGTAAATCTCTAAAGGAAATGCTGCTGCAGTGATGTGGCCATTAGAGTAATCCTATAATGGAATGTAGCAAGCTTTTAGCAGAGGATGAAAGCTACAAACTACTGTATCCGAGGAAATATAATAAGATACTACAGGAAAAGGGAAAAAAGCATATGGAGAAGTTTATTTAGATAAAGGAAATAAGGTACATTTGCACTAGTCATTGTAAGGGGTATTAATAGTAAGTGATATGATGCTTCAGTTTATCTTAAAGATTATTCTTTTACAAAAGTTACCTATAGTTCACGATGACCGTTGACCGTCAGTATCGCTTTAAGATAGAAATGTAATCTGAAATATACGCTTCACAAAAATTGTTCTATTATTGCTACTTTTTTGTAAACTGCATTTACAAGTATGGGACCTATTATCCAGAATGCTTGGCACCCTGGAGCGGGACGTGCTGCCGGGCCCCCCATCCCCCTCCGTACACCCGGAACCGCCCGGGAATCGTGGCGCGTGAGCTGCCGGGGGGGCCCTGGCCCAATCGCACCCCCTGCTCCCCCGGTAGTTACGCCACTGTTGGGACTGGAGGCTTTCTGGATAATTTGAATCTTCATACCTTAAGTCTACTAGAAAATCATTTAAACATTAAATAAACCCAATAGGCTGGTTCTGCTTCCAATAAGGATTAATTATACGGTAACTTAGTTTAATTCATGTACTGTTTTATTATTACACTGAAAAAGGAAATCATTTTTAAAAAAATTCCAATTATTGGGATAAAATGGAATCTATGGGAGACAGCCTTTCTGTAAATCAGAACTTTATGGATAACGGGTTTCTGGATAACGGATCCCATACCTGTACAAGGTTTTCACCCAAAACATGCAGTTACTATCACAGCGGTGGTGGAAAAGATCAACAACCCAGATCCTAGTCAGTGCAATGCAGTTTAGAATGTGCCCGAGCATCACAGGAGCTCTTTCAGAGATGAAAAGGTTAATAAAAGGGCAAATGAAGGATTATACAGGTACTGTTTAATTATTATTACTATTTAATCATGGTGACCTCAGTGTAATACCAGCATTGGTCTGCTTGTGAATTGTAATTGCTAGCTATTTAAGGATAGCATAAGGCAATATATATTCCACAAAATAATTACAACTGTGTAGTAAATGTAATGAGAGCTGTGTTACTAAATTGGTTTTAGTGTTTTTATTTTAACACACTTGGAGCAGTTGTCCTGCATTAGAGTTTCCTTGGTCGTCATGCCTAACAGGTTCCATTACTTTCAGAAAGTGAAATAAAAGTGCTATGGTACAGTAATGGGTTCCTGTCATCTCCACCAGGAGCTGCAAACTCCCAAACACAAGGGGTGTCCATGTAGCAGTAATTGGATTGGTGATGTACTGGGAAAACACATTATGTAGTTGGTGGTTAAAAAGGGCTGTTGATTGAAGAGAGACTTTTGGAAAGCAAAACCCTTTGGTACACAATTGACCTTTTGTCTTAGCATTTGTATATTTTCACTTATTTTTCTTTGCTTGAGCAGCATTCATTGAATGGCTGGCATCCGTCGGAAGCAGATTATGTACTGAACAACAGGTTGGAAAACAATATGATCCATTAATTGCACTACTGACGAGTTCGTTCATTTCCTTAAAATGGGATAACATTCTGCATATTGATTGAAACATACCAGTTGACGCAACCAAAGATGTTATCAGTTTAGCATAAAAACACTTAGGCCTGGTTACATGAAATGAGGTGCCCAGGATTAAAAATCTTGGTATATATATATATATATATATATAGGGATTTGCTGCTTGCATGATAGCTTTATTGTAGATTATGGGCAGATTTATCAAAGGTCAAAGTGAAAATTCTAATTAAAAAATTTGAACCCTTAATAAATCTACCCTTAATGAAACAATTATTTTGAATTATTAATTGAAATATGAAAAATCCTCCAATCCTTAGCAAAATTTGAATTAAGCTTAAGCTAAAGGTGGCCATACACAGAGAGATCCGCTAATTTGACGATGTCGCCAAACGAGCAGATCTCTCCCCGATATGCCCACCTAGAGCCCAACAACCGGATCATAATGCAGGACTAAGGGCGGTCGGATCAACAAACAGAAGCGGTCCATGATCCGACGGGATTTTTAACCCTGCCCGATCGACATCTGACCGACTTTCGGCCAGGTATCGATTGGGGGAGCCCGTCAAAGGGTCACAATTTCGAGCAAATTTTTGGGTACTTCAACTAGGGAATAGTCCAAATTCGATTTGAATTTGAAAATTCCAAAATCAAAATTTAACACGTACTGTCTCTTTAAAAATTAGACGTAGACCATTCACCATCTAAAACCTGCCAAATTGCTGTTTTAGCGCCTATGGAGGACCTCCTAGAACCTACTTGGAGTCAATTGGTGGAGTATAAAATTCAAACTAATGCGCTATTACTTTGATTTGTACGATTCAAATTCGATCAAATACGGACTTTTCACCCCAAAGAAAAATCTTTGACTTTTTTAATAAATTTCAGTTGGTCTATTTTTATTAAGTTATGGTTATGGGAGTTCAAAAAAAAACTTGGTTAGCCCATGAAGCACACCCCCTAGTGTTGTAAATTCTCACTTAAAGGGATACTTTTTTTGAAAAAATTTTTTTTTCAAAATGAATCAGTTAATAGTGCTGCTCCAGCAGAATTCTGCACTGAACATATTGTCAATTTCCCAGCTGCCCCAAGTCATGTGACTTGTGCTCTGATAAACTTCAATCACTCTTTACTGCTGTACAGCAAGTTGGAGTGATATCAACCCCCTCCCTTTTCCCCCCCAGCAGCCAAACAAAAGAACAATGAGAAGGTAACCAGATAGCAGCTCCCTAACACAAGATAACAGCTGCCTGGTAGATCTAAGAACAACACTCAATAGTAAAAACCCATGTCTCACTGAGACACATTCAGTTACATTGAGAAGGAAAAACAGCAGCCTGTCAGAAAGCACAAGTCACATGACCTGGGGCAGCTGGGAAATTGACAAAATGTCTAGCCCCATGTCAGATTTCAAAATTTAATATAAAAAAATCTGTTTGCTCTTTTGAAAAATGGATTTCAGTGCAGAATTCTGCTGAAGTATCACTATTAACTGATGCGTTTTGAAAAAAACAAGTTTTCCGATGACAGGATCCCTTTAAGTAATGCAGAGTTTTGCATTTTTACATTTGAACATTTTTACGTACCTATACTGAACTTAAGGCTTATGGCACACAAGGAGCTTAAAAGCTTCTAATTGCAGTCATCCAGCAAAAAACAAAACAAAAAAAAAACCAGTTATAAATTTGTATCCTAAAGTACAAAAAAGTCTAATAAAATCTGGCAAAAATAGTATGCTGTGACATTTTAACCATTTAATGTTCATGGTGCTTTAATTTGGAAATAACTTTGACTAAAATTAGTGATGAAGGGGGGTTGCTAGTGTAGGTTGCACATTAGGGTCACGATCGATAGCAGAAAAAGTATTTATTTGTGCTTAATAACAACATGCAAAGTAGTACACTGTATAGTGTTTTAGTTAGTAAATACATTTCATTTTTATATTTTATGCCTCCAAGGGAAATCTTTTTTTTTTTGGTGGTACCCATGCAGCTATACGTGTTTTGTTTCTGGCATACCAGAATAATACTTGTCCTTTCAAGAACAGAGCCAATGTCGCCTAATCCGAAGCACAAACAAGTATAACAGTTATTACCCTGCTACATGCAGATACCAATGAGAGTATAAAAAAAAAAACAGAAGGCTTTAGGCAGTGTGAAAAGTAACAATGGACTTTAAAACAATATAAATAGTCAGCAATATTATAGCTTGTATAAAACGTAGGTGTTATTATAAAGGGGTCAGTTCTGTGTTAAAAGGGTTGTTCACCTTCCAAACACTTTTTTCAGTTTAGTTGTTTTCAGATTGTTCACCATAGAAAAAGACTTTTTACAATTGCTTTCCATCTATTGTTTTTTACCATTTCCCTAAAATTTAAGTCTAAAGTTGAATGTTCCTGTCCCTAGTGTTTCAGTCTGGCAGCTCGGTGATCCAGGTGCAGATTCTGAACTGTTACAGTTTTCTACAATTAGTTGATACATTTTTTAGCAGTATCTGTGGAATATTAGCAACTATTGTATCAATTCCAACAGCTGCCTTTAATGAAACTCAGGGATTCTGCTCTGCAGAGACAAAGAAAACAAATGTATCTAATAAATTCAATTTTATAAACAATTCGAATGGTAGATTATATAAGAAGAAAATTGAACGTCTAAAATTCGATCAAATAGTCCCGAAGCAAAAATTGTAATCAAATTCAAACTCTGAAAAAAACCCTCAAATTTTGAGTCAATTTTTTTGTTGATGTGCAACGTTTGTTTTTTTCTCCCATTGGAGTCTATGGGTGTAATTTTCGACAATAAACTTGGCAAAAAATTTTGCTCATCACTACTATTAATGTCTTCAAATACTTCAAAGGACCTCTGCCATTGACTTCTACATGAACTCAGCAGGTTTTAGGTGGCAAATATTCGAATTCGAATTTTCAAAGGGTCTGACTGTAATAAATGTCACATTCAAATTCGAGTTGGTGGTTTTAAATCTAAAATTGTAAATTTTTACCCCAAAAAATTTGAATCTACCATTTGAGCATAGTAAATCTGCCCTTAAATGTATCAATTTAGAACAGTTAAAGAGTCGTCAACCCCATTCCAGACACTTCAATATTAGAAAAACAATCACAAATAGAAAATAGAAATTTATTGGAAAAAGTCTTTATTTCTGGTGAACAATCTGAAATCAACTGAACTGGAAAAAAAAGTGTTTGAAGGTGAATAACCCCTTTAACATGGTTGCTAAAAGGAAAAGAGGATCGAACTGACTTTTTTGGCATTAGCCATAGTCAGGGAAGCATTTTAGATACCACGTGACTGGCTAAAAAGCAAACAGGGGAATCAAGGTGTCCATACTAAAGAGTTGTAACGAGTATTAAATAGTTTTAGATAATTTTTAACACTGAACAAAATACTATGAGTACTTAGAATTTTAGAAACTCATATATCTTTTATGTAAGGGTTTTATGAGCAATGGTTTTAGAAGTAATATTTACACATCTCACTCATCGACATTATAGAATGCTAATAAAACCGACACCTTTTTTATTCTTTGTTTTGCTAGTCTGCATGTTTGGCTTCCCCTAAATCTGAACTAAGACTATTACATGAAGTAGCTGGTGTCCCCGTATCACCCCTTTGCTGAACATTTGCCCTAAGAGAATTACATAGAAAAGAAACATGAAGCTAGAATAGAGCAAAACTAGCATAAATATGGTGATTAAAGATCACTGAGCAAATTGGTGCATAGCAATTGGTGTCGTTTTCCTCTCTTCTCTGTGCATATATTCTGGGAACTACAAAAAGAAAATGTTGGAAGGTTTATTAAAACTTGAACTGGAGGAATCTTAACTTTTTTTTGTTATTATTAACACTTTCCTGACTGATCACTGACAGGCAGGAGAGTGACAAATTGGCACATTTATCAAAACTTTATATGTGCTTAATCATCAGAAAAAATCTGCCCTGAGCAGTTGATTTTAATTTGTTAGAGTTTAGCTGCGTTAATAATAGTGTTGTTAATAATAATTCATACATCCCTGAAAAAAGAAAGAGCAAAGCTCTTCTATGTGGAACATGGAAATGTTTTTCTAATCTGAAATTATCATTATTATATTTTTTTGTTACAAGCGGTAACTGTTTTTACTACTCGTAAAGAAAAACAGAAAAAAAGCCAAGACTTTAAATCTACTTCTTTACTTAAAAAAAAACTTTTTGAAAAAGAGGGTCTATGATGTTTGGCATTAAGATGAATCCAATTTAGCTTTTGCCAAGCCCATGAAAAGGGCTGGAGTTATGATGTACTTTGCACTAGGCCTGCAGCCCCAGAGCTGATGTAATAAATCTTATCCACAATTCTTTGTGTGAAATAAACAGTAATGAATTGCGAAAAAAAACCTTGTCTTGCATACGCATTAGTCAAAATGTAAAGAAAAGAATATACTGTAAATAGACACAATAAACAAAATGCAATGTGTATGTATGTGCGTATATATATACATATATATATATATATATATATACACACAAATATAATATGCTGAAGGGTTGAAAAGATCCATCATCAAATAATTTGTTGTTAAATTCTTAAATAATCTATGGGGGTTATCCAAAAAACTCAAAAACATAGAGTTTTTTTTAACTATAAAATCCAAATTATTAGTAGGAAAAAAACCCTCCAATTTTTCAAAATGTATTATACCCCAAGGATGAAAAACGTCCAAATTCGAAAATACTCCAGACCTGCTGAGGTTGTATATACATCAATGGGAGAGGTTCCTATCCTATTTGGAAGTTTCTGTGGTCTTCTCTGGAATTAGTCTTTTCAGGAAAAAGTCAGAAAATCTTAGATTTTTGCTCAATTTTATCGAGTTTTTACCCAAGCGTAAATCGTGCTTTTTTAACAATACATATGGTCCAATTGTGGATTCTAGTTTGGTCGAACTTTTTTAATTTACATACTCAGCAATCAGCAATTAGACAAGTCCCTGGAAACTTATATACATATAGTAATATTATAATAATTTAATGAAATGGGAATTTAATTATAAATAACTCTGTTTTATTTCAAATTTCTGGTTCAACAGACTAAGGAGCCCATTTAATAACATTCGAATTGTGATTTTTTTTTGCCATGAATCTAGAAAATGTTGTGTTTTTCCTATGTTTCTTAGAAGCTCTAAGCTCTAAAAATTCAAGAATTGTGAAAAAAAGACAAAAACCTTTAATACCATACTTCGCTAAGTAACATTTGTCGAGGTGCTATAGAAGTGAATAAGAGCTGCGCTGATCTTTTAATCAAATCCGATTTTTTCAGATTTTTTTTCAGCTTGGAATTGTCCAAAATGTCTCATGATTTAGCACATTTTTCTGTTCGCACTTTTTATATTCAGATCTTTTAATAAATTCACTGACAATCACGTTTTAGAGTTTGTGAGTTTAGTCGTGGTTTCAAAAGCCTCTAAACCACTAAAATTCAACCTCCAATAAACTGGTCTTCACGTGTATGAATACCCTATTAATAAATTTGTCTAATTAATTCATAAATGTATTTATTCATTATGCAATATTCATATGATATAATATTTTACTCTTTGATTTATGTAAACAACCATAATTTTTTTTTGCATTTGCGTCAGTAATTTACTGCCTAAGATAATTGCTCCTAGTTGTTTATTTTATATGGACAGCTGGAAAGCTGTAAGGAATGTATTGAGAATTTCGGCTAAACATGTAACAATTTCTTTCATTCGGAACTATGCAATAAATAGCAGCTGATTCATTAAATATGGTATTCAGAATTTTATTAACCAAGTACTAATTTTATCTCAGTTCTAAAGGCAGGTGGCAGAGACGTTGCCAACTAGCAATGATGCAGATAGGAAATTTTAACCCTTGTGATACAGAAAGGTTTTTCTGCTAGGATGCTAAGCAGTGTTTTTTTTTTTTACATGCTTACGGCTGTATGGTAAATACTCATATCATTTTTGGCAGGTTTGTGAAAATGTATACATCCTGAACTGCCTGAAATTGATCAGATTTTTTTTAAATTAAAAAAGGGAATATTGAATGAATTTTCATCTATGTAAATAAAATAAAATCTTGTGCAATGCTGATACTGATAAAAAGTAGTTTCTATGAAAATAAATAAAGTGTATCGCTTAGTTATAGAAATTGTAACATATATAGAAAAAGGGAATAATATAAATATTCACAATTAAAATAATAATAATGTTTTACCAAAATATATTACTTCAAAACAGCTTCAGCCACCATTAAAGTGCAACTTGTATGTTAGTTATAGGGGCAATATTTTTTCTTTTTTTATATTTTGTGAAGTTTTATATTTATTTATATGTGTTTTTAATTTGTCCCAAATTAGGGACTAATTTCTTGTTTTATTTGTATGTGAACACCATGTAACGAACAATAGCTTGGCCAGAACTAACTTAAGCAAAGAGGTGGCTGCCTAGGTGCAGCTGGTTGGGGGGGGGGGGCAAGGGGCTTGCAACCTGTAGTTGGCCTAGTGAGCTAGTGACCAGTGGGGGGGGGGGGTAAACAAGCAAGCATAGGAGGAGAAGGTGGTAAACAGCAAAGAGGCATTAAGGCAGGACACCTACAGACCTTGGCTGACACTTATCAATAATATTTACACCTCAAAAAAAAATTAGATCATAAGTTATCCAAAATCCTGGAAACTGCTTCCAGGAAAGTAGATTCAATCAACAGTGATATTGATAAAAAAATCTCATTTTTTAAATATTGCCAAAGCTTTCCTCAGGAGAGAAATTTGACAAATACATTTAGGGGGTTATATATAAAATTACAAATTTATCTCAATATTTTCTGCTACAAACTCCCATCAAATCCGCTCAGGTGTTTTACACTTATTTATTATTACATTTTCCTGAAAATTAGTTTTTCGGGAAAAAATCAGATTCACAATTTTTTTCGGATTTTTTCATCCGAAAACATCAGGGTATTGCATGAAACCCAGCGCACATCAAAAAATCATTTGAACTTCTCCCTTTGACTTATATGCAACCTCGACAGGTCTGAGATGCCGGATTATCAGGTTCGGACTTTTCCATCCTCGGGGATTAATCAATTGCGAAAAAATTTGTGATTTTTTAAAAGTCCAATTTTATAAAAAAAAAATCAAAACATTTTTGTGATTTTTGCATTCAGAGTTTAGTAAATAACTCCCATAGCATTGTAGCCAAAAGGTCAAAGCTCACCAGTAGAAACATGGTGTCTGGGTGCACATGCCCCCTGTTCTGCATTACTATATAGACAACTGATCTACAGCAGCAGTTTTCAATGGTCCTATACAGAGAAAAACATATTCTGATCTTTGTTTGACCAGACTGTCCTGCACATAGACCGATCAGCAGTATGAAAGGGGTGGGAAAAGACCCAGAACTAGGGGTTTGGACAAGGATACACATGCATATTGATTGTTTGATAATTATTAAATACAATCAAATTGGCAGGTTCCTAAAAACACCTTACCAAATCATATCACATTCTAGTTATTCTGCAGAAAAAATACAGGAGTTAACATTTTGAAATTTGAACATCCTCTGAGAATAGTATTTGATTGTATCCTTGTAGAAAGGAGTACAGCAAAAGTCAGTACTTTGTACTTGATGTAAATTGCATTGCATACCTCTAATCGTTTGAAAAATGGAAAGAGGGATAAAAAGATCTTGCGTGCATATTGTGGTGAATTGTTTTAACCATGCCCATTTTATGACCACCCCCGCCAAATTACCATCTACATATTTCAAAATTTTGCAAGTAATGAAAGTCTGAAAACATTTCTGAGAGTTTTAGGGCCTTGTGTTACCTAATGTGACAGCTAATGAAGGTGAAATTGCCCTTTAAGCTGTGAGTTTCAGTTCCCCCAAGAGATTTGCTTATCTTAAGTAGTTACAATTGTATCTTTTTTTATTTTGAATTCTTACAAATATATCAAAATGCAGGCACCAAGTGTTCTGGGCTCTCGGGCAAAAAGCCTCTCATTTAATTAAGTTTCAGAAACTTTGTATCTTTTTCTGTTGTCAATGCAGGAGATCAAAGTTATACTAGGAACTTTTTAATAAAAACCCAGTACTGCAGGCTGAGCTGTCAAAATTGGGACTGTCCCATAGAAAACAGGACAGTTGGGAGGTATGGCACAGTTGGTTAAAGAATTCATCCATGAATGTGCTGGACTGCAGCTCCCTACATGCTTTAACTCTTGATAGTAAGTTTTAGTATGCTGTAGTATGCAAAATGTTGACATCGTATAGTTGTGCAACTGTGTTTTTAATGGGCTTATTTATTGATAAATAATAAATGGGCTTATTTATCAAAAATCTAATTTTTGAGGTTTTAGAGTTTTTTTCTACTTTAAATAAACTCACAATTTTAAAAAGAAACTTGAATGCCTGTTTATTTATTTAAAAAAAACCGCAATCTAAAAACCGCTGTTGAATACAATCATGAAAGAAAACCTCAAAAACTTTGAATTTGTGTGTTTACAAGCTCAAAAAACTTGAAAATCTAGGATTAAAAAAGAGCAAGAATGTTGACAAGGACAACTCCCATTGACTTCTACATGAACTTGCATGCTTTTAGATGCAAGTTTTACATTCAAGTTTTTTGTGCTTATAATACCAAACATTAGAGTTTTTGAAACTATAATATGAATTTGTAAGCTTTTGTGCAAAAAAATTCAAATTGTGGCAGAAATTTAAATTAGAATGTTAATAAATAAACCCCTGAATCTCTTTTACTTAGCAGATAATAGTTTTGGAGAAATCATAAGCAATTTCGGATGTAAATCATAATTTTTTAACATAATACAGCACCCCCCCCATAATTTAAAGGAAAACTATACCCCCCAAACAATGTAGGTATCTATAAAAAGATATTGCATAAACCATCTCATATGTAAAACCATGCTTCATGTAAATAAACCATTTTCATAATAATATACTTTTCTAGTAGTATGTGCCATTGGGTAATCATATAATAATCATAATAGAAAATTGCCATTTTAAAATATAAGGGCCGCCCCCTGGGATCGTATGATTCACTGTGCACACAAACATACCAACATGTGGTGCAGGACCTTTCTAGTAACCTGTTTGTATGGCTTACAATGTTTTTGCATTAAGCAGAACAAAGTTTAAAGTTGCGGGTTGGACTGAATCCAGTTTTCAGTGATTTTCTCTAAAGGAATAGCAATTATAAACGTACCTGGAAACCTGTGTACGCATACAGTTTCACATTAGGCTTCTGTTATGTGCCTCATGTCTCTACTAATATGTTATTAAATTGGTATCTGATTGGGATTGCATCCCATCTATCTTGTCCCAGCAGCAGTGGCAGAACAAAGTTGCTACTTGCTTGACAGCTGATGCCAAACTGATAGTATCATACAAGTTTATTACTAGATGTTAAGTGTTTTTTCTTGACACAGCGTTTTGCATGACTTACATAGAACATATTGTGTATGCTGTTAATATATTTTTCTTTTGGATCCAGTGACAGAAAAAGCAAACTATTCAGTAGTTTATGGGAACAGACTAACAAGTGATTCAGGAAATGATTATTATTATTTTTATTAGCATCATTAATAATGCTAACAATAATAATAATAATAATCATAATTAATACTACTACTAATAATTTTTGAGTAATCTGCCATACATCACATTGGTATAATTTTTGAAGTTTTTTTTATCATCATACCTTTATAAAGGATATCCAAGGTGTAAAATGTGGGCCCCACATGAAAGTCTGTCTGCTTACCATGTGTAAACTTTAAAAGGTATCACTACAGAGATTAACTGGCCCCTGCATTGTTTAAACCTCAAATTCAGACTGTAATCCCCTGTATTGTTCAAACATGTAATCCTCATACATTGTTCAGACATGTAACCTATTGTTCACACCCTAAAACCCTGTACTGTTCCCACCTGAGACCCAGACTGAAACTGCCCACATTGTTCATCTGTCCATACAAACTACTGAAGGGACACAGCACTGTATCACTGTATGTAGAGCATCTTAGAATGGTCCTGATAGGTTTCCCTGTCTCCTGCTCTGTTCTGCCTTCCCTATGCTCTCTGTGTGTGCCAAACTCTGCCTGCCCTATGCTTCCGGTGTGTGCGATACTCAGCCTGCCCTATGCTCCCGGTGTGTTCCATACTTTGCCTGCAATATGCTCCCTGTATGTGCCTTGCTCTGCTTGCCATATACTCCCTGTGTGTGCCATACTTTGCTTGTGTGTGCCATACTCTGTCTGCCCAATGCTCCCTGTGTGTGCCATACTCTGCCTTCCCCATGCTCCCTGTGTGTGCCATACTTTGCCTTCCCCATGCTCCCTGTGTGTGTGCCATACTCTGCCCTGTGTGTGTGCTATACTCTGCCTGCCCAATGGGTGTGCCATACTGTCCTATGCTCCTTGTGTGTGCTGTACTCTGCCCGTCCTATGCTCCTTGGGTGTGCCATGCTCTGCCTGTGTGTGCCATAGTCTGCCTGTGTGCACCATAGTCTGCCTGTGTGTGCCATACTATGCCTGTGTGTGTGCTATACTCTGCCTTCTCTATGCTCCCTGTGTATGCCATACTCTGCCTGCATGTGCCCTGCTCTGCCTGTGTGAGCCATACTCTGCCTGTGTGTGCCTTGCTCTGCCTATGGAACATAAGCCTGGTGTTTGTTCTGAGGGTTTGTTAGCATTTGAAAATTATTTTTAGGAGCCCCTAAGGTGTTTAATCATGTGCTGGGGGTTGCAGTGGTATCCACTGGGGAGGAGTAGGCATATGGATTTAGGAGTAAGTCTTAATATGACTTGACTTTTTCACATATGAGTGATATCCCTGCACTAAACACCAAGTATTTGGTTTTTTGGTGTGCTACCACAATTAATGTGGACATGGTCTTGTGGTAACATGGGTGTGGTTTAAAGTGGGTGGAACAGGAAGTGGTTAACATTGGCTTCCATTATTAGCCCTCCACCATGTAGGCCAGAAGTTGGACAGCACTGTTTGTATACTGTGTTGTAGATGGGCACTGGCACCTAATGTAAAAACACATGAAGGACTCTGATTTACTGTTTGTATCCCATCACAGGGGGGTATCTCATATAACAACCACAAAGCATCTTGTGTGTTAATACTAGTACATACATATATTGATCTGACTCATATTGCTTTGATTCCCCTCTTGTGGTGAACTATATGGACGGAATATGGTCCCAAGCTCAGCATAAGAAACAACAGGGTGCAGTGGAGTACAGGAAGGAAATTGGTTTAGAGGAAGGAAAGATAATGTAGGCAGTAGATCAAAGGATAGTTTGTGGGTGCGGTTGAGAATCTGGGAGACAGCAACAGGTTGCAGTAAGGGCCTAAGTCAAACTATTATCATTACAGGGACATACAGACTTATTTTAGCAGTAATCCTAAAAATTAAATCAGCATTGACTGTAAAGGTGAGGAAAGATGGCGAGGAAAAATGGTTAGGTAGGCATCTAATGTGACTCTCAGATTACTGCATTGAGAGACTGGATATAGAGTGATATTGTTGCCAGTGTGTGTGGGGGGGGGGCAGGTATATGTTTGAATACAAGAAGCTCATATTCAGTTTACAGTAGTGAGCAACCATCAGGATTCAATGGCAGTTGTGCATTGTGTTACCTTTGTCGAATAGTAAAGCAAAGAGTACGGGCAAAAGAAAAATTTGTCTTTTAATTATTGAGGGAAGGTGGATTAAAGGAACTAGGACTTTTATTAAAACTATGGTCTATCAAAAAAACATAAATGTACTATTTTTTTATATTATAAACATAGTAACATAGTGAGTTAGGTTGAAAAAAGACACACTTCCATCAAGTTCAACCTTTTAACTTTTTTTAACCTGCCTAACTGCCAGTTGATCCAGAGGAAGGCAAAAAACTCCATCTGAAGCCTCAGTGGGGGAAAAATTCCTTCCTGACTCTAAAATAGCAATCGGACTAGTCCCTGGATCAACTTGTACTCCACTGAATGTTTTGGTTTTACTTGTTTTTCCTCCCCCTTTCCACCTGTAAAGAAAGTAGTTTGTGTAAATAGAGATAATGAGCTTTGTATAAACAATCTCCTCCCCAGCCACAATTGGTATGAGGTTTCAGATAATAGGTAGCTCTTTATAAAGGGGTTTATCTATAATCCATATTTAATTCTTTTTAAAAAAAACCTATCCTGTCTAAACCACAGCAAAAATCAGGGGTCAAATAATTTTTTTTAAATGCAGCAGGTACTGTAAATATCTTGTGTGTTCAGGGGTATTATACTTGGAATTGGACATGGACTCACTTAGTCTGACAGTGTTTATTTCCATGATACAGATTGGCTGCCAGCAGGGCAGGGTTATTTTACTTCCTGCGGTTTCAGTCTAATAAACAGTCTCATAAAATAACACAACCTCAAAGCTACAAATCAGTTCACACTAATGGGAGCAACTCTGATATTATAAACCTGTTTTAACTGTTATACCAATGTATCAATGTACCAATGAACTACACTCATATACAGTATTATTAGAAACGAAGAAAAGCCAGTTAATGTCCTAAAAAAAAAAAACTGCAAAAATCTACACAGATGTTTGATGGTCACCCCACAAAAAAGGCCAAAGAAAAAAATGCATTCATTCCTTTTATTGTGCAGTGTTAACAGTTTTTCAATTATATTTAATTAAGGAACTCAATGACAATTTTATTATATTTAATGATGAAATCTTAATTATATGTTTATCATATTTAATTATGAAAAGATGGTGACACATTTTATAATTGTTTAATTACAGCCTATGGTAAAACAGCAATTTGCATTTACAAAGCACTTTTCATGCAAAGAGAATCTGAAGATGATTTTTGAGTCAACTTCAGGTGTAGACTTGCATTCACAGCGGGTAGGGGAATTTTGGCAGTGTATTCTCCCCTAATAATGGGGAACAACCTATCATTAATAATCATCATTATAGGTAACAAAGAACATGGTGAACATTTCTAGGTTGAAATATCTTTAAAATATTACCTTTCATGTGGATGGAAATTTATCAAACTGAGGCAAATATAATTATGTGAAGATATAATATTCTTTTGAATATTTACAGGATCAAGACAAGATGTCACAAAAGGCATTTTGGTCCTTTTTCCTGCTCCCAGCTGATTACCAGGAAGTACAAGGGAATAAAGCTTATTGCAGCTTGTAGTAACAGGGGGAGGCTTGTTTATCATAATTCAAATGAAAATTTACCAAACTTTTTTATCAAAAAACTCAATAATAAAATAACTTTTTTGAAATACAAATGTGAAAAAATCGTGAATGCAGAAAATTCGTTTTCTGCTTATTTTTAATTGGTCTCCCAACTGTCAAAAAAATAGAAAAAAAAAACAAAAACTTTTAAATGCTGAGTTTTTACAGTCAAGTTTTTCCTATTTAATAATTCTCTAACATTTGAGTTTTGAAAGCTCTCATTTGAATTCATAAGTTTTTGGACAAAAAAAAGCTTGGAAAATACATCTCCTTGGATATGTATTTTGTACACTTACCTCAGAATTAGTGCACTAGTAAGGTTTTACTGTTCTACTGAGTGGGAGTTTACAAGCTCAAAAAAACTTTTTTTCCCTTCTTTCTAAGATGTGTATAAACTAATGTTCAGCACCTAAATATGAGAATATAGGAACAAGAAACGAAAGCTATGGAGAAAAGCAGCTATTTGAAAACGCTTAGGGGTTATTTATTGCGGTTCGATTTTTTCTGGTCAAACTTTTAAAGGGAAAAAGACAATTCTTTTGGAGAAAATTATTGATTAAACGACGATGGTTTTAAAAGTCAGAATAAAAAAGTACTCCAACTCTAACCTGCCAAGCTTATGTAGAAGTCAAATGGCAGATGTTCCGTTGACATTTTGAAGATATCTCTGCACTGGGTTTCATTCAATAATCCAAAGATTTTGTGGTTTTCAGATGATAATCTGAAAAAATCGTAGGTTTCAGGCGCCAAAAAGTCTCAGTTTCGGTGAGAAATCCAAAAAATGTATACTATTTGGATTTTTTAAAAATTTTATCAAGTCTTTTTCTGCACAATTTATTGTTAAATAGGGAGGGAGGGGAGTCTGTGCGAATTGGTGAGAATTGGTTTTCAGAAAATAGTGATAAGATTTTGATAAATAACCCCCTTACACTAGAAAAAGTGTTTGGAAGATGATCTCCCATTTCATTATATTTCAGATATACAACAAAAATTGTTTTCATATTATATACTATTAATGAATCAAATACTCTGTTATAGGACAATTTGATTTTCTTCATAAAAATGTGACACAAGACAAACTGGGTTCGATGGAGTATAACTTGCACATGGTTATTAGCATTAGTAAAAAATTATACACTAGCAGTTTCATCACACTGCCCATCCCAAGTATGTCCTGAAACAGCCTCTGACAGCAGCCTAAGTATTGCACATTGTTTACACTGTTACCGATATATTAAATAAGTGGACCTATCCTGTGTTTAATTTTTTAATTTTAGCAAAAATGGTTTGGAAACTCACATAAATCAATCTATAGAATGTACAACTACAAACAAATACTCAATACTCCCATGCAGATTTAGTTAGGATAAAGCTTTCATCTTTTTCTTTTAAACAAGTGCTATCAAATGTAATTTTTCTCAACAATAGATAATATTGCTTTAGTTCTACTAGAAGAGTTATCCCCAATCAGTCGCTCGCGAGCAACATGTTGCTCACCAACCCCTTGGATGTTGCTCCCAGTGGTCTCAAGGCAGGTGATTATTTTTGAATTCCTGGCTTGGAGGCAAGTTTTGGTTGCATAAAAACCAGGTGCACTGCCAAACAGAGCCTTGTGTAGGCTGCCAGTCCACATAAGAATGGCCAACTAGCCAATCACAGCACTTATTTGGCATCCCCAGGAACTTTTGTCATGCTTGTGTTGCTCCCCAACTCTTTTAACATTTGAAAGTGGCTCATGGGTAAAGAAAGGTTTGTGACCCCTGTATTAGAAGGTAGCATTTTAGTGGCAGTTTTTAGATTTCATTTATGTCCCAGTGTATATTTTAGTCTTTACAGTGATCAAGATGCTATCCAGCTCTGTCAATATTTTCCTTTTGGTTTCCAAAAAAAAAAAAATGGCATGACATGACATAATGAGGTAATAGTAATTGAGGAAGTTACTTATTGGCAAATGAGAAACATGACTTAAAGTTCAGCTCATTAATTACACTGGTTTGTAAACAAGATTTAAGGATATGTTTGCATAGTAATGCAATGAACAAGTCACATTGTTTGTATTTTTTTGTAGAGATCAAATTGTTCTTGAATAAATATTAATATTTATATGTTGTTTGTGTTTTTAAATATGAGCAATCATCAAAATGGAGAACAGAATATGTATGGTTCAGATCATGGAACACACATAGCACCATACTATCCAGTTTGCTTTAGTAGAGTGAGTTTTTTTTAAAAGTCTTTCCATTTAGAATTTCCAAGGTGATTCGTACTGAGCGGGGGTATGTGGTGCAGTCAGCTGCTGCCAGTCCATGAAATAAGCAAGCATACATTGCAAATTTGTATAGAGTTTACTCTGGAGAAATACCTTACAATACTAATTTCTCTATTAAGGATGCACCTAGAATGCAACATTTTTGTGCATACAGTACATGAAAAAGAACAGCTAAGGCTTTTTCCCCATACCCATATGTAGGTGAGTCTTATTTGACTAGAATGAAATAATATTGCACACTGTAAAGATTATCACAAATAAACACCACAGGGATTTCTACTGCAGTTGGGCCCCAGGGATTTTAGGGGCCTCAAAAATATATTTTACAAGAAAAGAAAGTGTAGTATGAAGGGGCCTTATCCTAATGCTAGATATTTGGCTAGAGCTGATGGAATTAGTCTAGTGGTCCTGGAGTGGAATTTAGAAGCTGGTGATCACTAGTGACACAGTAGGGATGTAGCGAACGTCGGAAAAAAAGTTCGCGAACATATTCGCGAACTTGCGTCAAAAATGCGAACGGTTCGCGAACGTCGCGAACCCCATAGACTTCAATGGGAAGGCGAATTTTAAAAGCTAGAAAAGACATTTCTGGCCAGAAAAATGATTTTAAAGTTGTTTAAAGGGTGCAACGACCTGGACAGTGCCATGCCAGAGGGGGATCAAGGGCAAAAATGTTTCTAAAAAATCCATTGTTGACACAGCGCTGCGTTTTGTGCTGTAAAGGGCAGAAATCACACTACATTTCTAAACCTGTGTAATAAAATGCTTTAAAACGTCCGGCGTCTACATGCCAATCAAGTCGTGTAAAAGTTACAGCCTGTTCACACGCAAAGACGAAACGCGGTGCTTACTGCAACGCAAAAAGACGCAAAGAGCTTTAATGAATGATACCGTCAAGTGAGCAAATAATAGTTTTTAATTACTAGTTGCTTGTCACCTCCAGGATGTTCGTCCTGTTGGTGGCAATATTTCTGTAGTGGTGTGTTTAGCAGTCACCGTGCTTGTGCGCACGTGCACGGTCAGGCAGAGGTAATTCAATGTACAGTGAAGTGAACCAAAAAACACTGATTCTGCAGTGTGGGCCCAGTTTTGGTCTACTTTATTGATCACCTGCGGTGACCATAAAAGATGCGATTTTGCCACTGTTGCAGAACCCTGAAAAATTAGGCATGTGTACTTTCCTGAAAAATTATGTTTTTTTTGTCGCAGCCACTGAACCAGAAGTCCAGAAACAATATGCCATATAAATGCTGAAAATATTAATTTTTTTTTGTGGCAGCCACTGCAGCACAGAGGCCAGAAAAAATATGCCATATAAATGCAAACAATATTAATTTTTTTTTTGTCGCAGCCACTGCAGCACAGAGGCCAGGAAAAATATGCCATATAAATGCTAACAATATAAATTTTTTTGGTCGCAGCCACTGAAGCACAGAGGCCAGGAAAAATATGCCATATAAATGCTGAAAATATTCTGTTTTTTTTAGTCGCAGCCACTGAAGCACAGAGGCCAGAAAAAATATGCCATATAAATGCTGAAAATATTCATTTTTTTGTCACAGCCACTGAAGCACAGAGGCCAGAAAAAATATGCCATATAAATGCTGAAAATATTCATTTATTTTTGTCCCAGCCACTGAAGCACAGAGGCCAGAAAAAATATGCCATATAAATGCTGAAAATATTCAATTTTTTTGGTCGCAGCCACTGAAGCACAGAGGCCAGGAAAAATATGCCATATAAATGCTGAAAATATTCTGTTTTTTTTAGTCGCAGCCACTGAAGCACAGAGGCCAGAAAAAATATGCCATATAAATGCTGAAAATATTCAATTTTTTTGGTCGCAGCCACTGAAGCACAGAGGCCAGGAAAAATATGCCATATAAATGCTGAAAATATTCTGTTTTTTTTAGTCGCAGCCACTGAAGCACAGAGGCCAGAAAAAATATGCCATATAAATGCTGAAAATATTCAATTTTTTTGGTCGCAGCCACTGAAGCACAGAGGCCAGGAAAAATATGCCATATAAATGCTGAAAATATTCAGTTTTTTTTGGTCGCAGCCACCGAAGCACAGAGGCCAGAAAAAATATGCCATATAAATGCTGAAAATATTCTGTTTTTTTTGGTCGCAGCCACTGAAGCACAGAGGCCAGAAAAACTCAGGATTTACCTGGATTCAAATTAAACCAGTAGGGTTTGCACCCTAGTTTGTAACGGTGGTGGAGGGAGGAGGACGCTAAAGGACAGCTGTATGTGGAGTCATGAGGCGTGCAGAGAAGGACAGCTGCATGGGGAGTCAGAATCAGAAACTCAGAACAAGTCTTCCGGCGTGCAGTAACCCTCCGAGATCCACCCCTCATTCATTTTAATAAAGGTCAGGTAATCGACACTTTTGTGACCTAGGCGAGTTCTCTTCTCAGTTACAATCCCTCCTGCTGCACTGAAGGTCCTTTCTGAGAGCACACTTGAGGCTGGGCAAGACAAGAGGTTCATGGCAAATTGTGACAGCTCTGGCCACAGATCAAGCCTGCGCACCCAGTAGTCCAGGGGTTCATCGCTCCTCAGAGTGTCGATATCTGCAGTTAATGCCAGGTAGTCCGCTACCTGCCGGTCGAGGCGTTCTTTGAGGGTGGATCCCGAAGGGTTCTGCCGCTGCCTTGGGCTGAAAAACATTTGCATGTCTGACGTTACAGAGTGGCCAAAGTGCTTTGTCCTTGCAGGTGCGCTCGTGGCAGGATTACTGGCACCTCTGCCCCTGGAATGTTGATGAGTTCCTGAAGTGACATCACCCTTAAAAGCATTGTACAACATGTTTTGCAGGCTGGTTTGTAAATGCAGCATCCTTTCAGACTTGTGGTATGTTGGTAACATTTCTGCCACTTTATGCTTGTACCGAGGGTCTAGTAGAGTCGCGACCCAGTACAGGTCCTTCTCCTTAAGCCTCTTGATACGGGGGTCCTTCAACAGGCATGACAGCATGAAAGACCCCATTCTCACAAGGTTGAATGCAGAGGTATCCATCTCCGCTTCCTCGTTATCAAGGACTGCATCATCCACGGTCTCCTCCCCCCAGCCACGTACAAGACCAGGGGTCCCCAAAAGGTCACCACCAGCCCCCTGGGAAGCCTGCTCCTGTTGGTCCTCCTCCTCCACAAAGCCACCTTCCTCCTCTGACTCCACTTCTGACACCTCTCCCTGCGTTGCAGCAGGTGCCTGGGTTCGTTCTGGTGATTCCGACCAGAAATCGTGCGCTTCCTGCTCCTCGTCACGCTGGTCTACAGCCTCATCTGTCACTCGTCGCACGGCACGCTCCAGGAAGAAAGCAAAGGGTATTAGGTCGCTGATGGTGCCTTCGGTGCGACTGACCATATTTGTAACCTCTTCAAAAGGGCGCATGAGCCTGCAGGCATCGCGCATAAGCACCCAGTAACGGGGGAAAAAAATCCCCAGCTCTGCAGATCCAGTCCTACCACCCAGTTCAAACAGGTATTCGTTGACGGCTCTTTGTTGTTGCAGCAGACGTTCCAACATGAGGAGCGTTGAATTCCAGCGAGTCTGGCTGTCGCAAATCAAACGCCTGACTGGCATGTTGTACCGCTGCTGAATGTCAGCAAGGCGTGCCATGGCTGTATAGGAACGTCTGAAATGGGCCGACACCTTCCTGGACTGCCTGAGAACGTCCTGGAATCCTGGGTACTTTGAGACAAAATGTTGTACTATTAAATTCAGAACATGTGCCATGCAGGGCACGTGTTAAATTGCCCAGTCTCAGTGCTGCCAACAGATTGCTTCCATTGTCACACACCACTTTTCCGATCTTCAGTTGGTGTGGGGTCAGCCACCGATCGGCCTGTGACTGCAGAGATGACAGGAGTACAGATCCGGTATGGTTTTTGCTTTCCAGGCACGTCATCCCCAAGACAGCATGACAACGGCGTACCTGGCACGTCGAATAGCCTAGGGGGAGCTGGGGGTGCACAGGTGTGGAGGAGGAGGAGGACCCAGCAGCAGAGGATGAAGAAGAGGAAGAAGACGAGGTAGAGAGCGAAGGAGGAGTAGAGGTGGTGGCAGAACCGCGTGCAATCCGTGGCGGTGACACCAACTCCACTGTCGTTGTTGAGCCACACATTTCCTGCTTCCCAGCCATGACCAAGTTCACCCAGTGGGCAGTGTAGGTGACATACCTGCCCTGACCATGCTTGGAGGACCATGCGTCAGTAGTCATATGGACCTTTGGCCCAACACTAAGTGACAGAGATGCGGTGACTTGGCTCTGCACATGGTGGTACAGGTGTGGTATTCCCTTTTTTGAAAAAAAATTGCGGCTGGGTACCTTCCACTGCGGTGTCCCAATTGCTACAAATTTGCGGAAGGCCTCAGAGTCCACCAGCTGGTATGGTAAAAGCTGGCGGGCTAAGAGTGCAGACAAGCCAGCTGTCAGACGCCGGGCAAGGGGGTGACTCGCAGACATTGGCTTCTTACGCTCAAACATGGCCCTCACAGAAACTTGGCTGGGGGCAGATGACTGGGAATGGGAACTGGTGGTCAAGGTGGAAGGCGGAGTGGAGGGTGGTTCAGACGGGTCAAGGACAGCAGAGGTAGAGCAGTAAGATGCTGGACCAGAAGGAGGGTGGCTTTTAGTTTGCCTGTTGCCTTTGAGGTGTTGCTCCCAAAGTGCTTTGTGCTTGCCGTTCATGTGCCTTCGCATAGAAGTTGTACCTATGTGGCTGTTGGGCTTCCCAAGACTCAGTTTCTGACTGCACTCGTTGCAAATTACAACGCTTTTGTCAGAGGCACACACATTAAAAAATCCCACACTGCTGACCTTTTTGAGGCTGGCAATCTGGGGGTAAAAGTAGAAGTCGGCGGCGTTGGCGGCAATGGCGGGTGCGTTGGCCGGCTGACCACAGGTGCCGATACATGTTGTTGCCCTACTGTTCCCTGCGAGCTGTCCTCCCTGCTTCTTCTAAGTCTTATTCTCCTCCTGCCTCTCTGACTCTCCGTCTCTCCATCTGAACTATCCTCCTCTTGCTCTCTTCTACTGGGCACCCACAAAACATCAATCTCCTCATCATCATTCTCCTCAGATGCATCAATTTCTTCTAACAGCTCACAGAAGGAAGCAGCAGCGGGGACCTCCTCGTCATCACTCATTATGTCCATCTCTGTTGTGTTCTCTGCCAGAATTAAATCTGGTGTAACGTCCTCATCTCCTTCATCTTCTTCTGCCAATAATGGTTGCGCATCACTCAGTTCAAGAAACTCATGTGAAAATAACTCCTCTGACTCCAGTGAAGAAGGGGCGCCGGTGGTGGAGGAAGTGTTACGTGGGGTGCCCATAGCAGTGGAGGATGAGGATGTTGTGGTAAAGTTAGAAACGGTAGAGGATGGGGTGTGCTGTGTAAGCCAGTCAACTACCTCTTCAGCATTTTGGGAGTTCAGGGTCATTGCCTTTTTAAAACTGGGCAATTTCCTAGGGCCACAGGATAGCATAGCAGCACGGCCCCTAGTGCCTCTGCGTGGCGGCCTGCCTTTGCCTGGCATTATTTTTAAAACAAAAACAACAACAACTCAGGTGGTGTTTCTGGAGACGGTATTATTATTGATATTTAGACAGAATGTGAACAAGCTCACAGAGCTAGATGGGAGTTGTTTGAAAATGAAGAAGAAGAAGAACACACTGGGCAAACAAGGCCTACAAGGTCAACGTATACACTACTACAGCAGTGGATACGGAATATATTATTGCTGCCTGAAAAACGTCACTCGGGTGGTGTTTCTAGAGACGGTATTATTATTGATATTTAGACAAAATGTGAACAAGCTCACACAGCTAGATGGGAGTTGTTTGAAAATGAAGAAGAAGAAGAACACACTGGGCAAACAAGGCCTACAAGGTCAACGTATACACTACTACAGCAGTGGATACGGAATATATTATTGCTGCCTGAAAAACGTCACTCGGGTGGTGTTTCTGGAGACGGTATTATTATTGATATTTAGACAGAATGTGAACAAGCTCACAGAGCTAGATGGCAGTGGTTTGAAAATGAAGAACACACTGGGCAAATAATGCCTACAAGGTCAACGTATACACTACAGCAGTGGTGGATACGGAATATATTATTGCTGCTTGAAAAACGTCACTCAGGTGGTGTTTCTGGAGACGGTATTATTATTGATATTTAGACAGAATGTGAACAAGCTCACACAGCTAAGTGGCAGTGGTTTGAAAATGAAGAACACACTGGGCAAATAATGCCTACAAGGTCAACGTATACACTACAGCAGTGGTGGATACGGAATATATTATTGCTGCTTGAAAAACGTCACTCGGGTGGTGTTTCTAGAGACGGTATTATTATTGATATTTAGACAAAATGTGAACAAGCTCACACAGCTAGATGGGAGTTGTTTGAAAATGAAGAAGAAGAAGAACACACTGGGCAAACAAGGCCTACAAGGTCAACGTATACACTACTACAGCAGTGGATACGGAATATATTATTGCTGCCTGAAAAACGTCACTCGGGTGGTGTTTCTGGAGACGGTATTATTATTGATATTTAGACAGAATGTGAACAAGCTCACAGAGCTAGATGGCAGTGGTTTGAAAATGAAGAACACACTGGGCAAATAATGCCTACAAGGTCAACGTATACACTACAGCAGTGGTGGATACGGAATATATTATTGCTGCTTGAAAAACGTCACTCAGGTGGTGTTTCTGGAGACGGTATTATTATTGATATTTAGACAGAATGTGAAAAAGCTCACACAGCTAAGTGGCAGTGGTTTGAAAATGAAGAACACACTGGGCAAATAATGCCTACAAGGTCAACGTATACACTACAGCAGTGGTGGATACGGAATATATTATTGCTGCTTGAAAAACGTCACTCAGGTGGTGTTTCTGGAGACGGTATTATTATTGATATTTAGACAGAATGTGAACAAGCTCACACAGCTAAGTGGCAGTGGTTTGAAAATGAAGAACACACTGGGCAAATAATGCCTACAAGGTCAACGTATACACTACAGCAGTGGTGGATACGAAATATATTATTGCTGCTTGAAAAACGTCACTCAGGTGGTGTTTCTGGAGACGGTATTATTATTGATATTTAGACAGAATGTGAACAAGCTCACACAGCTAAGTGGCAGTGGTTTGAAAATGAAGAACACACTGGGCAAATAATGCCTACAAGGTCAACGTATACACTACAGCAGTGGTGGATACGGAATATATTATTGCTGCTTGAAAAACGTCACTCAGGTGGTGTTTCTGGAGACGGTATTATTATTGATATTTAGACAGAATGTGAACAAGCTCACACAGCTAGATGGCCACTGGGCAAATAATGCCTGCAAGTGCACTACTATTGGTGCACTACTATGAAGAACAGCAAACAGCACTGGACACCTTAAAGAACAGTAAGATAAGTAAAATAAAAAAAAAAATTATATGTATATTAAAAAAAAAAATATTCTCGGGTTGGTGCTGCTGAACTACTAGGAGCAGCACAGTAGCCCACCAGTCCCACTCCCCAACACTGCTAGACTAATAGCACTTGGCTGTTAAAGTAGCAAAGTAAAACAACAAAAAAGAAAATAAAAGCAGTCCTTACAAGGACTATTGGGTTATTACAGCAGTCAGCAGATGAGATCAGAAGAGATCAGTGCCCACAGCAGGCAGCTACATATAGAGCACTGCAGTAGAAGGTAGATTACTAGCCAGCAAAGCTACCCTAAAATGTCCCTCAAATCCCTGCAGACTTCTGTCCCTCCAATACAGAGCAGTATCAAGTAGATTACTAGCCAGCAAACTTACTATCAACTGTCCCTCAAATCAGTGAAATCACTAGCAGCTCTCTCCCTACACTAGCTCTTCCAAGCACACACAGGCAGAATGAAAAAACGCTGCAGGGCTTCAGTTTATATATGGAAGGGGAGTGGTCCAGGGGGTGTGGGGGTGGTCCAGGAGGGAGAGCTTCCTGATTGGCTGCCATGTATCTGCTGGTCTGGGGTGAGAGGTCAAAAAAAGCGCCAGGTAAGGCGAACCCAAAATGGCGAACGTCGCGCGACGTTCGCGAACTTGCGGCGGACGCGAACAGCCGATGTTCGCGCAAACAAGTTCGCCGGAGAACAGTCCGCGACATCCCTATGACACAGATGTTTGGATGTGAAGTTGTGTGCCCAGCCTATGGGACCCTAAGGGGCAGATTTAACAAAATATGAAATAGTCCTCACCATAGTAAAATTCTCTGTTCATTCCTATTCGTTTTTTTGAGGCTTATCTATCTAATTATGAACTTTTGATATTTACGCTTACACTCCTATTGGAGTAAATAAAGGATGGTGGTATTTTAGTGTGTTGAGTTCTAATTTCCCACTAATGCCACTAACTGTGTCCCTAAAGCCATATTTATAAAGTTATACTGAATGACTAGTTCAGGAACACTCAACTGAAAGTATATATATATAGTGATGACTGAATCTTTTCAGAAATTATGGGGGTTTTTTTTCAGAAAGTTTAGCGGAACAGCAGTGAAAATTTGCTGCACAGTAAGTTTTGTGTGCAACAAAAATGTCACACAGTAGACAAAAAGTCTGCTATAGGCTCAAATATATATATATATATATATATAGATATAGATATATATATATACACACACACACACATACATAAACATCATTATATTACATTGGTAGTGTTCATAGAATTTTTTTATTTCCAAAAAATAATTTGACAGATTTAGGGGCACATTTACTAAGGGTCAAATTTCGTAGTTAAAAATTTTTGAAATTCAACCATCGAATTTGATACTTCGATAGTCGAAGTATTTTTCCGATCGAAAACGACCATTTTCGTTCGAAGTAAAAATCGTTCGATCGATTAAATCGTTCAAATCAAATTTTACAAAAAAATTCTTCGACTACTCAAAACTTAGCCATAAGGTTCTAGGAGGTCCCCCATAGACTAAACAGCAATTCAGCAGGTTTAAGGTGGTTAAGTGTCGAAGTTAAAGATTTTTTAAAGAGACAGTACTTCGATTTTCGAATGGTCGAATCTGTGACGTATTTTCAATTCAAATCAAATTTTAGACTATTCAATGGTCGAAGTACCCAAAAATTACTTCAAAATTCGAAGTTTTTGAATTCGAAAATTCACTTCGACCCTTAGTAAATGGGCCCCGTAATGTGCAATAAATATAGGTATAAATCACTAATTATTCAAATGCAGAATAGATAATGTACCTCTCTTGACTTTGCCTGTTTTTACAGTTTTTAGTGTAGAAGAGCAGGATGCTGTCATAACCTCTTTGTAAAATGTTGAGGTTGAGTAGTCAGTTATTTATGTCTTTTAAATATAACATTAAAAGTAGTCAAAAGAAAAGTGAATATGTTATTTGTACTTGCATCGATTTTGTATGATGCCTTCATCACTGGCAATCCACCGCCTCACAATTTAAATTCACATCTCCAAGTAAAGTTTGATGCAATGAGTTCAGTTGTGAGGATTCCAGTGGATTTGTTGAAAAGATACTATTGAACAGGGTGAGGCACGTGGAGGCTTGTTTATCAACATTCACATTTTAGTGGTTTCTGAAGACTAAAACTCACTTTCTCAAAGACCACGAATGTCATGACATTTTTTAAAAGATACCAGTTTAAAAAGTGAGAATGAAAAAAAATTGCTGAATGATCTGAAAAAAAATACAAATACCTCTCAAACCTCTAAAAATGTGAGTTTTTCAGACCATTCCTAGCAAAGAAAAATTGGAAGACCTCTAAAAGTCCAAATTGATTAGAAGCGTTCAAATCAGTGCAGCTCCCAATGACTCATATAGGACCTCGACAACTTTTACTTTTCAATTTTTTATTAGAGGTTTTTGTGGTTGTAAATTTTTAAGCACTTTTAAGAAAAATAGAAAAACCACAATTTTTTTGAGATTTGTGGGGGGAAAAATTTAATGGCTAGTAAATCTGACACTCTGTGATACTTGTTGCATTAATTCCAATGGACTTGTTGGTGTTCCCTTATTTTTATGACCAGCATAACTACAGGTGTTTTTTTGAATGTCTCACTCTCCCTCTTAGATTGTAAGCTCTTGTGAGCAGGGCCCTCGCCTTATTATCTCCTTACAATATTCTGTTGGAATATTTGTATATGTAAGTTTTTATGTCTTGTATTTATATCCCTTTACTCTGTAGAGAACTGCATGAGAAAATGGTACTATGTAAATTATTATTACAATACTTATTGTGTACACTTAACAGTATCAGTTCGGATGCTTCCTGTTTCCCTTATTCCTATTGGACAATAATAAGTGCACATAATAAAAAAAAAAATATATATATGTATATATATATATATATATATATATATATATATATATATATATATATATATATATATATATATATATATAGTGTTTAAATTGAATATACAGCTCAGGCTTGTTAGAGGGGACCTTTTAGGAATGGTAGAATGATTTTTAAAAAGTGTTTCATTTTGTTTTTCATGCAATATTGGTATTTTAATATGAACACCATGCTGTATTCCAATTGTCTGAAAAAAATCCTCAGCCTTTCTGGAAAGCTAGATGTATGTGATAAGAAAATATGGCAGGGGCATGAGCCACAAGACCATGGTGTCCATTTCTTTAAGATTACCTGAATTCCTTAAAAAAAAATTCTTATTCACTGAGTACCTTTCAAAAAGCTTACTGACATAGTGCAAATACCTGAACACCATGGGAGATAAAATAGATCCCTAGTAATCGACTACACCAAGTATGTTATGATTAGAAATACAGTGTTCAAAGCAACATGATCTCTACTTATTTTAATAACATTTAAAAAATGCTTACACAATTGTTTCTGACAATTCTCTACACCAATCAGTCATAGTCTGTCACTATTTTTCTACCATCTTCCTAACCAGAACAGATTGTATTTGCCTAGAGGGGGAACACAGTGTATACATAACATATAGAGCTGCACATGCTTTTAACAGACCTTGGTAAAGAAGCCATAATGTTCCCACAATCAATTCTTGTTGTTCAACCCTGGAGCTTTGATATACAGTGAGCCAAGAGTAAAACTACTCTGGTACATTTTATGGTTTGAGCCTTTGATTAATTGATGTAGCTGTTAATATATCAAAGGTGCACTGCTGACACTGTTATTAGTGGCTTTTTAATTATAACCGTGGAAGCTACGTGCTGCTGATGATGCAAGGAAAGTGATTTGTCCATTTTTTGCCAGTGAATTCATTACTATTAAAGGTATAGTACGGCAACTGTAAAATAGAGATGCTTTTTTTTGAAGACCATGTAAGAGACATTGCGTTATATCTCAATATATGTAATTTTGCTGGACTATGCTATGATAATCAAAGGCTGCCAATTGAGAAGAGAAACCAAATTTGTTTCAGTGAACCTGCTGGAAAAAAAATCGAAATTATAGAAGGCAGGTGTATATTTTATGTATTCATTATGTGTTATTTGTATTGCTTTTGAAGGAAAATTTTTTTTTTATCCTGGTGTAAATGTATACTGTTGTTGCTACAGTATAGTTTTAAATTAGAGAAAAATCAGACAGGGACAAGCTCATACAGTATAGCAAACTACACAATAACACTATATTGTAGTTTAGTTCAGTATAGTTTGTATAATGGAACTAATAAAGTGCTGCACCTTGTTCCTTTGTTCCTCATGATTAAAATATGTTTGTATATTCTTCAGTAGAATGAACAAAGTTAACATATCTTGTTATTTATAGCTATATATCTAATGCATTTATTGTTTTTATTTTTTTATCAACAGGGACATCTTCACTCAGACCGTACCCTCTTCTATCAGTAATTACACGTCAGCCCAATGTAGTTACCCACATGGTTCCCACATCCACGCATCACCCGGTGCTGTCCCCTACTCACCTCTCACCAGGATGCACTCGCTCCGAGACCCCAGCCAGTGAAGCCCACCCTAGTAGTGAGTCAGAACATGAGCATACCACCTCAAGAGCGAAGAAACCACGGCGCAGCAGAACCATTTTCACTGAGCTCCAGCTCATGGGACTAGAGAGGAAATTCCAGAAGCAAAAATATTTATCTACACCAGACCGGTAAGAGATTCAAACAGAGATTATAAGTAGAAATGGATATGTGTTATAATGGTAAAAAACTGGTAAAAAAAACCTAATCCTTTAAAAGGATAAATTATGCGCAAATTTCTAATGCTTCCCTTTCAGTTTCATGCACTTTTACATTCTGTGGAGTAACAATTTTCCTTCTAACCTATGCACTCCTATTATCTATATTTTTCTTCTTTTGCTAATGTTTTTAGGCTTCTTATATTAAAATTTACAAAATGCTGTAAACTTTTAAAATCCTTTGTAAATACATTTTCATTTTTTTTAACAAAATGATTTTTACACATCATTATTTATGACATCATAAATATTCCGATTTTATTCAAGCATTCGGGAATTTCATGTCCTGCATGCTAGGATCTGGTGGTTTGGCAAAGGTAACAGAGCAAACAGAAGAGGGCTGTATCATTAACTGAATGCACTTCAGCATACAGATCTTCCAGCAAGTCTGATTTCTGTATGGTTTGACCATTGCTAAAGGCCAATCATCAGGCAGCACTGGCTTTAGGTTTAGGTATCTTGGAAGATTTTCATGCATTTATAAGAGGCAATCAAAAGCTTTCACTTTTTTTCTATTTTTAAAGCAAAATATGTTCTTTAAAGATTTTTTCATGTCATGCTAGTTATAACAAACTAGAATGTTTTATTATGGTGCACATGTTGAGTTTATTAGAGCTGGTTCTTCTGATCATAACATTATCAATTTCAGTTTTGTTTCCATTTAAGCGCGTGACTAAGTTCCATCTAAAATGCATTTCTTCAGTCTACCAAAATGCTCTGTATATGCCAAATGAGTCCAGCTGTTTAAGGGTCAGATTTTTCCCAGCTGCACAGTGATGTCAGTTGAATGTAGGTACATCCCCGACATTGCACTCGGATCTGAACTGACAAATGTATTTGATATCAAAGGTCACTGACTCCTCCTCTTGTACATTTGCCCACGATCAAAGGCATTCGTACTGGCACAGATGAGAGTTTCTCCATGCTTCTCCTTTTATTGCAGAGAGATTCTAAGCTACAGTCATTAGGCAGTGAGATGTAAGCTCATGGTTACACTAAACTACAAAATCAGCTGCTCTGTCTGCATAAAAACTCTTTTTTTATGCAGAGTACACTATTGAACTCTTAAAACATTAAACATACATAGCATATTTATTAACTTCCATAGTTGTGCTATTACAAAGAACTACTTGGCATATTTGTTCAACAGTGATATTCAACAATAAACAATGTGCTTAAATAACCTTTTTTCACCAGTTTTATGCCAGATTTTTACACCTCTTGACATTACATCATTACACAGCTTTATAAATGTTGTGCCATTGCTTTAAAGTAGATATGTAAATTGCATTCTAATGCTGCGTGTTTTGAGATATACATGTGTATATATATATGTATATATACATACAGGTATGGGATCCGTTATCCGGAAACCTGTTATCCAGAAATATCTGAATAACGGATAGGCAGTCTCCCATAGACTCCATTTTATCCAAATAACCAAATTCTTAAAAATTATTTTCTTTTTCTCTGTAAGAATTAAACAGAACCTTGAGCTTGATCCAAACTAAGATATAATCAATCCTTATTGGAAGCAAAACCAGTCTATTGAGTTTATTTAATGTTTACATGATTTTCTAGTAGACTTAAGGTATGAAGATCCAAATTATTCTGGATAACAGACCCCATACCCTGGTACCGTATATATATATATATATATATATATATATATATATATATATATATATATATATATATATATATATAATATATATATATATATATATATAATATATATATATATAAATATATATATATATATATATATATATATATAGGCAAGAGAGAAAAACCGCACCAACAGGTCTTTATACAAAAATAGAAAACCTTTTATTCAACGTTTCGGCTCGACCACTGGAGCCGTCTTCAGGAACAAAAAACGGCTCCAGTGGTCGAGCCGAAACGTTGAATAAAAGGTTTTCTATTTTTGTATAAAGACCTGTTGGTGCGGTTTTTCTCTCTTGCCTATGACTATTGACACATGTAACCAGCACACAGGCATTGCTTTTTTCGGTTATCCGTGTGCACTGTACTCAAATTTGCTATATATATATATATATATGTGTGTGTGTGTGTGTGTACCACATGGCTATCTGCTCAAATATTAAATAATGTATACATAAGTTATTGCCAAATACAAACCATAAACATAAATAATCTTCGCACTGATTTCAGCTATGTTCAATTTATTATTTAGGCTGGACTTGGCTCAGTCACTAGGACTCACACAGCTGCAGGTCAAGACATGGTATCAAAATCGTCGGATGAAATGGAAAAAAATTGTAAGTTTGTTAAAAGCTATGCACATAACATTTTCCTGGGAATATTCCTGTCTCAGAAAATATATCAAATATAAATATTTTTTTTAAAAAAAGCTTTATTTGACAAAAATAGCAAATAAGTGCATCTCTTTCATAAATACAATATTTACTGTAAACATTTTCTACACCAGGTCCTTAAGGGTGGACAGGAGGCACCTACAAAGCCAAAAGGAAGGCCCAAGAAAAATTCTATCCCAACTTCTGAAGAAATAGAGGCAGAGGAAAAGCTGAACAAGCTGGCACAGACAGCAGAGACTAAAGTAAATGAAGAAGAGGAGGAACAAGGCAAAGTCACAGATAAAGATTACATTGTTCACAGTCTTGAGGCGAATGCAGAAGACAAATTTAAGAAATCACAGGCCTCTGGTCCAGCATTGCAACTTACACCACAGTTAGATGTCTCACTAAGTGATAGTGGTTCATAAGGCTAAAGCAAGAGCCTAGATTTAGACTGAGAGAACAGTTATGCCTCCTTTTGGAAGGAGTGTTGGACCTAAACATTGCAGGATTTATCCCACTTACTACACTTTGCTCGGAATAGGTTAAAGCTGCCATGTAATGCAAGAGATGGAAGTGGGAATTGCCGTGAAAGATCCTTATGGAATGTAAATACAAATGTTGCTGTGTTTTTCGAACATTTGTTTTTCGAACAATGTGTATGGGTTTTTTTTATTCTTGTGCTGGAAACTAATAGATGAAAGATTCAAGAGGAGGGAGAGGACTTTGTTCACCCAGTGATACATATTAAAACAAAATCCCTCAAATGAAGTGCCTTTGGTTTTTACATGCTATGAATCTGGCTTAAAAAAAACTGATTTTACCAAATATAATTTTTTGAAAAAATAACTTCTAAAGAATAAATGAGCCAAATGTTTCTAAATGTTGTCACTCTTAGTTAGTCTGAGACTGAAACTCACAATATTGTTCACAAGAACTGCAACATATGCAAAGAAAATATTTGTAATGCTATTTAATGATTTGAAATAGGATAAAAATTTAGATCTTGTGCTTGAAACTGGAAACTGTAGAAATACTGTTACAAATTCACAGAGAGGTAATGTACGTTAGTAAACACTAGGAACACAAAAAAAATGAAAATAATATATAATATTTTTCATAATTTTTTTAGCATTCTGTCATAGCATTAACTAAGTCAAGTCGGATTTCAAATCTGTATTTATGAAACAAAAGATTTAGGGGCACATTTACTTAGGGTCGAATAGCGAGGGTTAATTAACCATCGGTATTCGACCGTTGAAGTTAAATCCTTCGACTTTGAATATCGAAGTCGAAGTATTTAGCGATATTCGTTTGATCGAACGATTAAATCCTTCAAATGAAACGATTCGAAGGATTTTAATCCATAGATCAAACCAAATTATCTCAATATGTTCTGCTACAAACTCTGATCAAATCCGCTCGGGTTTTTTACGCTTATTTATTATTACATTTTCCCGAAAATTTGCTTTGCTTTTAAAAATCAGATTTTCACAATTCTTTCTGAATTATCACCCGAAAACTTAAGGGTATTGCACAAAATCTAGTGCACATCAAAAAATCATTTTGACTTCTACCATTAACTTATTTGCAACCTCGACTGGTCTGAGATGCCGGATTTTCAGATTTTCCATCCTCAGGGTTTAATAAATTCTGAAAAATTTTGATTTTTTAAAAGTCAGATTTTATATTAAAAAAAACATGAATTTTTCATGATTTTTGTATTCGTAGTTTAGTAAATAACCCCCATAGAGTTATCTAATAAAAGTTGGAAGAATTACTCCAGGTATAGCAATCCAAAACAACCAATTAAATATTTACTTTTAAAGAGCAGATCAATATATGGAATAAAATAGAAGGAGGTGCATTATAGTGTTTCCCAGATATTTCCAAGCATCCCTTTGCAGTCCAAGAAGGTTACAGATATAAATCCACATTAGCATAAGTGATACTGCTATAATTCCTAATTTATATAAAACAGTCAAACAGTGTTCACCATACATGGAATCCCAACTGACCTAACTGGGCTTAGGGCCCTTCTGGGAGGTTTGGTACCACAGTTTGGGAACTACTACTGCATTGGAAAATATATATGAAATCAATTTTTGTTGTTGTTTTTGAAATGATTTATCTAAACAAGACATGTGAAAAAAAGTGTTTAACTTATCCAGGATGGGGGAGCAGCCAATAATATTTAAGACGTGTACATGCACAAAGATTTTGGAAATCCTTATGTGTTTTGCCTGTGTTTCAGGACTTCTAAATTCTCTGTACTTGCCAAACAATACACATCATGTTTACTTGTGAGGTAAACACTTAATGAAGTATCACTTTGAAATGACTTTTGTAATTGCATATTTGTGGTATCTAGGAGTATCTACTAGACCGCAAAATGTTGGCAGCTACATATGAATAAAGGTTTAGACTTGCATGAGTAAGCCCAAACCCCTTCTACTTCTTTTAAAATCCTCTCCAAACAAATATTGGGCAAAGGGGTTCTATGATACTGGAAATGTAGTGTGAATTGAAATATTTAATCTGAAATATGAAATGTATAGAAATTTTTGCTACAACTTAAAGGAGAACTAAAGTGTAACTAAGGAAGTAGGGCAGAAATGTTGGATATTATGTTTTAGCATCCTATACCAGCCCAAGGCAACCACAGCTCTTTAGCATTGAAGATCTGTGCCTCTGAAGATGCCCCAGTAGCTCCCCATCTTCTTTTCTGCTGATTCACTGCACATGCTCTGTGCTGCTTTCATTTACTGAGCTTAGGGAATGACTCACACTATACTGTATATATTAAATATAAAAGTCAACATACAAGACTGATTAATAAATAATTCAGTAATGATTGGTACATGGCAGTTCAGAACTACCAGCCAGGCTGTATAGAGACGAGTAAGTGGTGTGCTGTAGTGATGGGTGAATTTCTCCTGTTTCACTTCGTCTGAAAAATTTGTGAAATTCCCACGAAATTCACGAAACGGTGAAAAATTTGCAAAACTTGAAAATTAACGTCAGAATAGTGTCTGAATAGTGTTGATACAGATACAGTACGTGTGCTACAGATACTTCCAACAAAATCCAAGATGGGAAACTCCTGTGATCTGGATCATTACTACTATAGAGATGCTGAAGCTATAGGCTGGTTCAATAAGTTCCATATATAAAATATGATATTTTCAGCCATATTCATTTTTTTTTTTAAATAATATTTTTATTGATTTTCAGGTCAGAATACAGGTTATTCATAACGGCACAGTGAGTCAAAAAATCAAAAATATTGCTTCTTCTCATGCTAAAACATAAGAAAAAATAAACAGAAAAAGACAAAAAAAAAGATTGACATAAATTACATTTGTATAAAGTATCAGGTCTCCTGTTAGACTGGGATTCAGACTATGCAGCCTGTGGTGGGGAGGCCATCATTGAGTGTCGATAATTCTTAATTTTTAGAGGCATTAAATGGACAGTAAAGAAAAAAGAGGGGAGCAGGAAATAGAGAAAGTGTGAGGGGGGGAGGAAGTAAACTTGGATAGGGATGGGGGGGATATAGGGTATGACAAAACCATCTGGGGGAGGTTCCTTTAGCAGTCAGCGATCTTTTGGGTATTTGGAGTTCTTTGCCATATTCATTTTTAGGATTTAGTTCTCCTTTAACATTTTCACATTTACAGCAAAGCGGTTTTTATATATGTGTTCTGGTAATATCGATATTGTTGTAAGTGCAGTAGCATACAGTACTGCATTTGGAATGTCATAAGCACATCATTGATTTTGGTAATACTACTGAATATAATTAGGCAATTTCTAATTCAAATGGTTATCCCATACAAAACACCTTGCAGCTCTATTGTATAACATGATCAATTATCTTTTTTGATTTGCATTTGGTTCTCGAGCAATTTATGTAGGAGTTATGAACTTTTTATTTCCCAAAACCTATAAAATATTTTTGGAGGGGGTGAGAAAATTATACTGAAGAATACACTGGAGTGCTGGATTTGGAAGATGATCAATGTCCTATCTCAGTAGCTAACTGGCTGCCATTACAAACATTACACAGAAAGCACAGGGATAACAATAATATTCAGAATAAATTGAATACTGCATTACTCCTATGAGAAAACACTGTTATAAAAAACATGCTTTGTTTAAACACTCAGGGAAACCTGCAAATATGAATGCTGATTTATGTTTCTTTTTAAAGCAGGAGAACGACACACACCAAAATACTGGGTGGTGTAAGCCTAGCTTCTCTTACTGCAAATATTTGAATGTTGTTTGGGAATTAGTTATAATAAAGTATTTTATTTTTGAATTAAGAAATCTATATTGTCTGACTTTTGCTTGGGTGCATGAGATTCAAGATCTAGAATTGTGCTTAGTATAGGGGAATACTTATACTGGAAAAGACCCAATTTTTGTAGTCCAGATACCAAATTCTAACCCACAGTTTTTCCAGGATTCACATTTGGCCAAATTGAGTACTTCAGCTGAACCATATCTGAACCTGTAAAGCTGTGGTCAATTGAATACAGCAACTTTTTGTTCACAGTTCATACTTTTCCCCCTCAATTTTCAATATTTAAAAATTTACAGTTCACTTTTCAGATTTGGTGCCTCCCTATATTTTATTTTAAATCTTGTATGCAGTCTGCAGTCCAAATATTGGCTGCTTAAAAAGAAGTCTAAAACTGCCAGCATAATATTGTCAGTATAATACACAAAGACATGCCATTACCCTCAACAGGGCCGGTTATCATTATTAGTATTATTATTAACATGTATTTATACAGCGCCAACATATTACGTAGCACTGTAAAGTAAATGTGATTATACAACTAAATCACATGAATTATATACATAGAACATATGGAGTTACATACATCACAATCAATACCGGTACAAAAGGTGAGGAAGGCCCTATGCAGAAAGAGCTTACACTCTACACACACTAAAGGTAAGGGAGTAATACACAAGGTGTGGGAGTGGGCAAGTGGGTGAGAAATGTGGTACTATATGTTTGCGTTTGGTAGTTAAGCAGAGTGAGGGTAGGCTTCTCGAAAGAAGTGCATTTTAAGAGATTTCTTGAAAGCAGAAAGGTTGGGAGAAAGTCGGACAGACAGTGGGAGAGCGTTCCAGAGGAGGGGTGCAGCCCTAGCAAAGTCTTGAATGCGAGCATGTGAGGAGGTAATGAGAGAAGTGTCGAGTAGCAGGTCAGTAGAGGAGCGTAGTAAGTGGTTAGGTGAGTATATAGAGATGAGTTCAGAGATGTAGGGTGGGGCAGAGTTATAAAGTGCTTTGAATGTCAGGGTCATTAATTTGAATTTAATTCTGAGAGGTAGTGGAAGCCAGTGCAGGGATTGACAGAATGGCGAGGCAGAGCGGTTGCTGAGGTGTATGAGCCTCGTAGTAGTGTTCATTATGAACTGGAGAGGTGGCAGTCTCTGGAGGGGAAGGCCAATTGAAAGAGAGTTACAGTAGTCTAGACATAATATGATGAGAGAGTGAATAAGAATTTTGGCAGCATCTTGGGTGATAAATGATCATATTTTGGATATCTTCCTTAGGTGGAAGTGACATGATTTAATAAGTGACTGGATATGAGGAGTGAATGACAGGGCAGAATCTAGGATAACCCCCAATGCACCGGGCCTGGGGAGAGGGGGTGATAGTGGAATTTTTAACTATGATGGATACTCATAGGATGTTACTGGTGTTAGCTGGAGTAAAGAGAACCATTTCAGTTTTAGAGAGGTTTTTAGAGAGGTTTAATTTAAGGTAGCGTTGTGACATCCAGGTTGAGATAGCGGACAGGCAGGAGGAGAAATCATCCTAATTTGTTATCAATTTGTCCTAATGTTTCCATATGCTAAACTCCTAATGAGACAATTTCCTTAGAATTGTGCATATACACACTGGACAAGTTAGGATGGAAATCAATTATTTTAAATCTAAATAAAAGGTCAGGATGAGATGGTAAAATGTGATTGCTGATTGTGATTGATGAAAGTACGCAATTCCAATGTGTAGTATCTACAGGGCCAGATTTAACAATGGTGTGCCTGTAGGCCATCCTATTGCCCCCCCACCCCCCTTCCACCCCCTACTCATCCCTACCCCCCTGTTGCTGTTCTCCCGATTGCTGGAATTCAGATGCCTCCCCCTGACCTTTGCCACCCACATATTTGTGTCCCTAAATCTGGGCCTGATGGAGTTCATGATCTGTACCTGTTTTTGTGCATGGCATCCTAGCCTTGTTTGGGGTAAAGGTATCTAGTGTGATCTGCTCATATTGCTTTATCAAGTTCCAAACTTCCAAATCTTTTTCTATTTTTCTTTAAGCTGGATTTCAAAGCCCTTATTTTGTTCATGGGTTAATTCAACATTGACCATATACTCACTGCTATGCAAGAACACACTTTGCAACAAATTCATTTATTCATTTGAATCGACATTGTTTTTTCTTGTTCTCAAAAAAGTTATTTTAGTGTTGTTTTTCCCTTTTCTCCTTTTTTATTTGTTAAACCATAAGATGTTTTTGGATTTCCATTATGCACATGTTGGGCATAGAATACATCAACGTGCACAATCATAAAAGGAAGGGAGCCTACCAGCCTAAAACTGTTTTTGCCTGACAAGAAAACAGGGTAACAGCAACTTACAAAGTGGCGCCCATCAGCTTTGTGTATTTTATAAACTCAACATTGAATGCTAATTATAAAATATACAAATCATATGTAGAAAAACAGAACACTACAATAAAAACACACTACATGTGAGCATAGAATATTCACATCAATATACAAGATATACATAAAAGATACACAATATAATACAGGAATACTGAAGAGAATTCTGCATGGAGTTTGGACTTGCTATTTCTTGAAAATAATTTCAGGACAAAAATACAAAATGGAAGGGGTGTATTTACAATATATTGTATATTTATATGCACATTTAACTCTGGTGTGCCTCTAGGCCACTCTCACTCTATCACCCCTCGCATCCTCCACTATTCACCATTTCAGATGCAGCCAGCAAACGGCATGCCTCCTCATGAACTTTGCCGTCTTGGTGGCCTGCCTA